>NW_016107315.1:11880674-11898780 GCF_001604975.1 Cebus imitator
CTCCTGAGTAGCTGGGATTACAGGCACGCGCCACCATGCCCAGCTAATGTTTTGTATTTTTAGTAGAGACGGGGTTTCACCATGTTGACCAGGATGGTCTCGATCTCTTGACTTCATGATCCACCCACCTCGGCCTCCCAAAGTGCTGGGATTACAGGCTTGAGCCACCGCGCCCAGCCTAAGTCTCTTTTTTTTTCTTAAGCTTTCGCTGAACACAGCTAAGAATTCAAAAATTTTAGCTTTTTGCCTGTGTTGAAAGATTTCCAAGATTAAGTCTCTCCTTTTTTTTTCCCTTAAGCTTTTGCTGAACACAGTTAAGAATTCAAAAATTTTAACTTTTTGCCTCTGTTGAATGATTCCCAGGATTACTCCCAGATTCAATGATTTCCTAGTAGGACTTGTGAAAGTGAGTCACATTCAGTTATGATTTATTATGATAAAAGTCTACAAAACAAAAATCAACAAAGAAAAAAGGCACATGAGGCAAAGTTTGGGGGAAACTGGGAGCAACTTTCCAGAATCCTCTCCCAGTGGGCTCAAGGAAGATTCCCTAAATTCACCCAGCAACAAGTTGTGACAACAATGTGAAATGCTGTCACCATAAAAGATTGTTAGAGACTCAGAACCCAGGGTTTCACTGTTGGCTGGTCACATAGGCAGCCTCTGCCTTAGGACATGACAAAATTCCAGACTCTCGGAAGGAGGTGTTCGACATAAATAATATTTTCTACAAACAGTTTACGCACACAGTAAGCAACTTGATCAGTTAGTGGTAGGAATCCTCCTGAAATCTAAGTTTCCAGATGCCAGTCTGAGAGAGAAGAGAACAGGGAAGGACAAGAGGGAGGGACTGAAAAGAGGCTTGAGAAAACTTTTCCAGGTGATGAATACATTTACTATCCTGATTACAGTGATGGTTTCACAGGTGTACACAGATGTCAACACTTAAGGAAATTGTGCTATTTTAATATGTGCAGCTTATCATATGTGAATTATATCTCAGTAAAGCTGATTTTAAAAATTAGGTTTGCTATGTTTAAATTCTAATTAAAATTTCTAATAAAGGTTTTTCATTGCTCTTTTATTCTTTTGTTAATTATTTACAAACAACTTCAAATATTTAAAAATTTTAAAAAAAAGCCAAAAAAGAAGTGACAAAGAATGATGAATAATATTCTAGATACACTGCGGGTTAAGTTATTGTCAGCTAAGAGAAATGTTCAAGGCAATCTGTATAGCAAATATCCAACACTTACAAAAACAATGAAAAGAGCATAATGAAATTTATAATAATCATGATTTACATTTCAAATTTGTGAAATATGTCAAATATGAATTGTTCTTTTCTTTAAAACCAACTGAGGAAATCTAAAAAAAAAACTTCTGCCAGGAGGTCCCAGTGGTTTGTGTATCACATCTCTTAATGGCTATGAACTTCAAGGGAAGATTTCTTTTTTATGTACTTTATTTCCAGCAACTGCCAAACATAACTTAAACAGATTCATTTTCTTAAAAAACACAGCTGTACTGTCAGAACAAACCCACTCTTGGACCATAAGTCCAGAAACAGAGTCAACTGTTTCACTCCTTAAAACATACTGTCAAACAAAAGTTATTATTTTCTACTCTGTAAGACTAATAAGCAATCAGGAATTATAAATTCTCCTGCTGTCTAATATGTTTGTATAGAAGTTCCCAACTGACGGATAGGCTGTATCCCAAAAATTAGTACTTTTTGATTATTTGGAAAAATTGGAAATAACAATGGAAATTATGAGTAGGTTCCTAAAGCCAACCCATAAAATGCCCACTTAACGTAACATACGTTAGGTCTATATTAATTCAAACAGGTAGTCATCATCATCAAACACACACAGATGTGTTTTGAAATTGAAACTGAGATTACTAAAATATTCACTGTCTTCTTACCTGCCTTCTATTCCTAAACACATGCTCAAGATATTTCTTCTCTGGTAGTAGTAAATAGGCATAGGATGGCCAAATGGAGAAGCAGAGGCTACCATAACTTTCTTAATCTGAAAATTCAAGTAATTTAAAACTTGAATATTCTTAAACCACAGCACCCTTACTTACTCGCTTAATAGGATTCCTTCATGATAGGATTTGTTCAAACCAAATTTACAAATGTTCAGTGAACTTTATAAATAAAATGTTTTACAAACATGATATATCATCAAAGCCTAGACTCAAAACCTCTTTCGCATGCTTGTGAATTTAGAAGCCCTGGCTTTCCTTTATTAAGCAGCCCTGGTTGAATTATGTCCCCCATCTTCCCCACCCAAAATTCATATGGTAAAGTCCTGACTTCCAGTACTCCAGAATGTATCTTTATTCAAAGACAAGGTCTTCAAAAAGGTGATAAAGATGTGGTCATTAGGGTATGTTAGTTTAATCTGACTGGTTTCCTTATAAAAGAAGAAAATTTGGACACACTGAGAGACACAGCAGGGATATGTACGCATAGAGGAAGGGGCAACAGGAAGGTAGCCATCTGCAAGCTAAGGAGAAAGGCCTCAGAGGAAATCTCGTCAGCACTTTGAGCTTGAACTTGCAGCCTCCAGAACACTGAGAAATTAAATTTATTGTTTAAGCCAACCAATCAATCTGCAGTTTTTGTTATGGCAGCCCTAGCCAACTAATACAGAGCTTTAAAAAAAATTACTATGTACACTGTAGAATTTAATACTCTAAAGTTTTATTCCTGCATCTCCACTGACGGAATTCCTAAATTAATAACAGAAAAGTTACACTAGGTAACACATGATTGCCGTAAGAGCAGGAGTTCCTTTGTTTACTGCTATATACCCAGTGCATAGGTGCTTAATAAATTACTGAGTGAATGCATCAATGAATAAATTAATCAATAAACAATTACAAAAAATTGTAAATGACTACAATTTTCTTTGTAAAAATAAGAAAGGCACATACCCTATTTTAACTTCCTGAAATTATTTCACTGCTTCAATGTTATATATTTAAACAAGTGGTATTTATTTTAAAACAAAACATTATTTTAAAACATACTATCACTTTCCATTTACAAAAAAATTCATAAGTATATAAACTGTTAGAAGGAAAATTTCAAAAATAAGTACATTCTTAAAGGAAGATAAGAAAAATTACATTTAGATTTTCAAAGAAAAGGCTAATAATACATATCAGTATCGTTTTAATGGATATAGGAGAACAACAATCAACTATTTCTAGGTGCAGACATATTATGGGGTCACTGCTATCAGCAAATGCTAATAGAAACTATTTACCAATATGTGAAAAAATTATTTAATTCATTCAGTTTAAGAATGGGGTTTGGGGTTTTTTTCTCTGTACCCACCTATGCGGCAGAGAAAGATAGGAGTTTAAATACACCATGCTAAAAGACTAAGGAGCTAGCTAGAGTTCCATAGTCACTAAAGAATACTTTTTTTCCTGTGGAGAAACCATGAAGTCAATAAAAAGGGACTTCAAAATAGAATAGAACCTTAGATATATTGGCTCAATGTAAAGGTTTGGTAGCACAGACAAGAGAAAGCACATTTTGCCTTATAAGAAGGAAGATACTAGAGGAGGGTTGTGCTTTTAACATTAAAAGGCATTTAACTTTAATTATTGTTAAAAATTATTATAATCCAATTCTAACAAGCAAACTGCTATTGGTCATTATTTATTACGGAGTATTTTTCAATTTGAAGTCTTTTTTGAAACAGTATTCTTAAACAAGAGTATCTTAAGTTACCTATTAGTGCTCAGTGAACCATTTCAAGGAAACCTTAGATACCATACACCATACCCTAAAGGTAAAGGGACATGCTCCTTATACTTCAGTGTAATGGTAGCTTTTTTGCAATGTTTACTTTTGCTTCTGAAGGTTGGAATAAAAAAGTAAGAAGGATCAAGAAACATAACAGGGGCTGTGCATGGTGGCTCATGCCTGGAATCTCAGCACTTTGGGAGACCAAGGTGGGTAGATCACCTGAGGTCAGAACTTCGAGACCAGCCTGGCAGACATGGTGAAACCCCAACTCTACTAAAAATACAGAAAAATGAGCCAGGTATAGTCGCCCGTGCCTGTAATCCCAGCTACTCAGAAGGCGGAGGCAGGAGACTCGCTTGAACTCGAGAGGCAGAAGTTTCAGTGAGCCAAGGTCACGCCACTGCACTCCAGCCTGGGTGACAGAGCAACAAGAAAAGAAAAGAAATAAACATTAACAGGAAGCAAACACTCTATAAAAGCTAAGTTTCAACCTTTATGTAGACATTTTACCAACTAGATGTATGAAAAGAGAGCCTCAATTGGTCTTTTCTGCTTTGTTTCAGCTGAACAGACACATTACTTGATAAGCTCTAAAATTAATCAGACTTCAGTAAAAATGCTGTGCACATGCATTAGGTCAGACACTGTAGATCGCTTTGCTCAACACTACAGTCTGTTTTCCTTGCTTTTGTCTAATATAGAGGCTATAAAAACTAAATACCATATAGTATCCTTCAGAATCTGTGGGGGACATGTTCCAAGACCTCCCAAAGAGACTGAAATCTGAAGATGCTCAAGTCGCTGACATAAGGTGGTGTATGTAATATTTGCACACAACCTATGTACACCCTCCCATATACTTTAAATCATCTCTAGAGTACTTATATTACCTCGTACAATGTTAATGCTATGTAAATAGTTGTTATAATGTGTTGTTTAGGGGAAAATGACAAGAAAAAATGTCTGTATATGCTCAGTAGAAGCAAATTTTTTCCCCAAATATTTCTGATCCACAGTTGGTTGATCAGAAAGGAAGCCATGGACATGAAGAGCTGACTATAGTAGGTTTCAAACTCTTCCTATTAGGAGAGTCCGTGTGACACAGTTTTAATCAATGAAATATAGGCAGACATCTACCAGCGTTATAAACCACGCTCCTTTTCCCTTTCCACCTCTTCCTGTCTTTATGACTAGAGCTGTAACAGGCATCTTTCAATGAAGCAAAGGCCAAGAGAAAAAGATGTCCAAAGTTGTAGCAGCTGCATATTTCCAAGCTGACTATAATGAGGAAAAGATAAGGACCTATCTGCTTAAAGTCATTGTTGGTTTAGAATTTATTATTTGCAAACACAGTGAACTAAGTGAAGCAAACGGGCCATACCGTTCAAATCTATGCTGTAACACTGTTTCATCCAGGGAGAAGTGAGATGGGTAGTAGGGAAAATAATGTAATTGTAAGATAGGGCTTCTCAAAGTTTTCCACCCAATTATCTTTTAACAGCAAAAAAACAAAACATTCGGAATATGAAGCAACATAGCAAGGAGTCATGGCTACACGAACAATATTTCTTGAAAATCTCATCTTTTACACAAATTCTACGTATACAATTACACTTACATAAATTATCCATACAAATTATACTTTAACCCACTCAAATGCTATACTGCAAGTTTCAATATGAAAATAAACTTTTAAAGTCATTTTCTTATTAAAACTAGGTTTGAGAAAAAATGATGTTAGGATGACTGTAGAGTACCCACTGACATACCAGATTTGTCCCTGAAGCTACCTGTATCCCAGGTCAAGAATCACAGCTAAGTGGGAACAGTACCTTTTCTAATAAAATAGAATCACCAAGGTTTTAACACCGTACACTATCTTGCTGTGGAGCGAAGACACCCAAAACGACACTCCTAACTTTACACTAGGTGTTTTGCCTTCCCTCTGGAATTTTCTCACTTCAATTACTGCCTGTCATCAAACATACTTCAATGCTTTATTGCAAAAAGCATTCTCATGGATTCTCTTAGGGTAGTTAGTAAAGGCAAGAACTTTTAAGAGCTTGATATTACAAACAAACAACTTTAGCTTCACAAAATACAAGTTTCTGATCTTCACACAGCTCATCTCTTCCAAGGGATCTTAAGACTCCAATCTTACTGTGCCTCCTATTTTGAAATAGCTAATTCTACACTTCAAAGAGTTGGCATACCTTTAGAGGCACTATGAGTTTGCTAACTTCTGTTCACGTCTACCCACAAAGAACTGCCTCCTAAACAGCTCCATAGTCTCTAGATTAAGAATCTGAATGTAGGCCAAGCCTGGTGGCTCATGCCTGTAATCTCAGCACTTTGGGAGATCAAGGCAGGCAGATCACTTGAGGTCAGGAGTTCGAAACCAGCCTGGCCAACATGGCGAAACCCCGTCTCTATTAAAAAAAAAGAAGGAGAAGAAGAAGAAGAATCTAAATGTCCTCTGCATTCTCCTTACATTACCCAAGGTTCTTTCTCTGAGTTCTAATATGAGACATGAGAGATAAACAGGCTTCTTTCCATAGGGACTGATACCAGAAATTAACTCATCTTTTGATGATACTGCTCCAATTACATACATGCGTGCACACTCTCACTTTGACACACAGGGAAACTTCCAAGATTCTATAGTAAACAGATTGGTTCTTTATGATAATCTATTACTGTAACCTTCTTGGATAAATGTCTCATAAAGAAAAGAATAGTTAAGAGGTAAGCTCTAGTCACACAGAAACCTGACTTTTTAAAAAGACATTTATTTTCCAACAAACAAGGTGGTGCTTTTATTCCTTTTCAAAAGCTCATGTCACAAATGAAAACATTAAGCTTAGTTTTAAATGTGATTTGGAACTTACATAGTAAGATTACTTGCTCACCCAAGTTTGCCTACAACTTAAGGAAGTTAACAGTTATTAATTGGCATTAGAAGTACCAGTGGTATTAGAAGACACACTTTTTGCACATGCAATATTGGTATTAGCTTATACACTGGAAAGAAGGATGTGTTTACCCTTCTTGTCTCAAGCTATTTCTGAAATGTTTTAACTAAAAGTTGTGGGATAATTCTGGTACAATTCCCCCCAGTAGGTATTCTTCTTTAATCACATATTAAAATTTTTAATTAATTTGTCAGTTTCACTGCAAAGCTTTAAATAATTTTGCATCTATCAAAATACACTAATAAAAAATGTGACAAGGATGCTGTATTCTTAGAAACTATATTTCTACATAGTCTCTTGTCAATACTGCCTGCCATAAAATTCAAACATTTTGGAAAACAATTTTTTAAAATTCTATCCACAAATGGTTCAGCCCCAAAATAATTCACTTCTTTTTATTTCCCAAATTAAAGTATCTGATCTCTTAAACTGTAAACATATAACTTAGATGGCCTTTTAACTACCTTTAATTACCAAGTATGACCACAGCAAAGATATTTTCAATAGAATACTTTCCTCATTTTCCCACCAGAGGGCAACCAAGAACCTCAAGCGGTATTCTGCAATCAATTTAACAGAATCCAACGTGTAAGTAGTAGAGGATAGGGGAGGCGTTTAAAGTTCACTGAGACTATCAGACTAGTCATGAGCAATGGCATGTTACTTCTTAAAACTGGCTCTATAATAAGGGTAGTATTTTAAAACATCTTATATACATAAATAGATGTTTAATTTACCTACGAACATTTTTTACAGTGATTAGCTTTATAAAAACATTCCTTAAAAATTTTTAAATCCTTTTCCTAAAACACCCTGTTGTACATACTACATGAAAAAACAGGCTTAACACTCAGGGAAAAAAGAAGATGTAGCCTTTGCTATTTAAACAATGCATATGAATTTTACACTGGCTCATAGTTGACCAATATGAATTGTAAATTTGTTAAAAATCTGTTTCTATTAGCAGCATACTTTTTCTTGTGCAATCATTTCCATTTTCTAGTTCAGGAAATTTCTGAAATCTCACTAGGAAAATAAGAATTCTCTGACACAACAAAGAATTTAAAGTGAAGGGGGAAAATGCTTGGGTGACCAGAAAAGCAATATATTCTTTAATAAAGGGGTAAAAAACTTTCAGCCTAATTTAATCAGCTAGCAATTTGAGACCCCTTCACATCATCAATGAGAAGTTTCAGTCTTACAAAAACTAAAAAGAAAAAAAAGTTGCATTTGAAACAATACTTGAAAATATTCCCTCAAATACTACAGTAGAGGGCTCTCTTTCTACAAATAGCTTTAAGCCATATGTTGTTTTTGATTGCAGAAATCAGGTAAAAATGCATCCATTCTTTCTTCCATTTAGCATTTTATATAAAAAACCATAAATTTATCTTTAAGGCAAACTTTACATTTACATATATAGAACACCTTACTCAATTAACCACTGTTTCATTTATAGGAAATGAATAGTAAAGTCATGGTTCTTTCGGTGTTTATTTTGTTTAAAAGCTTTTTTTCTTCTATACAATCTAAATAGCAACACAATTTAGTATCAAAATCACAGAGTCTATGGCATTAGTTTAAATATTAAACCTGCCACAAGCAATTTCTTCCATCAAAGTGATATCAGAAAGCATCTTCAATCCTGCATATCAATGGTGTTTCCTGTACACTTCACTCTCCACAGTAGCAAAACATAAAAAGCAAGTCAATTACTAATCCTCATTAATGGAGAATGACAGCATTTTATATGCAGCTTTCATAAAAATCAGATCCTTTTCTACTATACCTTAACTGTGTGCACAGACCCATTTGTGTGTCTTACTCATGTCAGACACACAAAGGACAGGAAATCTATTACATAAATTAAAGTCAATCAAATTATCTAATCTAAATTATATTTCTTTGCTGAAATACTATTGGATTTAAAAACCAAGCTTTTTAAGGAAGTATTATTCAAACCCACCTTACATCCAAACATTAAGGATATTGTGCTGTTGGTGCACGCTACTTTACAGTGGCATAACATCGGAGAAAAGCAATCCAAGTTTTTGATGCTAGGAGACATTTTTTCAGACCCTGAGCACTTAAATCGATCAAAGACTGAAATTCCAGAAAAATGCCTTGGTGAATGCTGTTTGCTGACTGTCTTGAACATTTACTCTAGATCCAAAGCACTCTTTAAAAAAAAAAAAAAAAAAAAAAACTGTCTAAAAATGTTGCATTCTTCAGCTGTTTCCACGCCCACAGCAGAGATCAAGTCGGCATACTATGATTGGAATTAAGATGCTGTTTCTTTTTCCTGCATAATAAAACTGCTTCAATAAAATTATAGCCAAATTCCCAGAATGAAAGTGCTCATTTAGCACCACTTTGTCAGGGCCTTGCTAATAGCCTTAAAATTTAATCCAGCATCGGACTCACCACAGAAGATCTACTTGCTCAGTATTAAGCTCTGCTATCTCCTCCATGAGAATAAGATACAACTCGAACAGAGCCACTCTGCTCAAATATATGGCTGCTTTGGGGGAGGGGCAAGATGTTGCAGCAAGGGATTCATTACATGGTTTAGTAAGAGATAAGCCCAGAGCTTGTCGTATGTGATGCTTTCTTCCTACACCACTAAACATTCTAGGCTGATTTAAAATATGTATAATTAATAGTAAAAAGAGTACCTCAATCACTTATCATTTCTCTCTATAAACAATTCAAGCAAAAACAACAAAAATCAATCATCTGGCAAAGTAGAATAATTACAAAATTAAACTTGGACAGTAAAAAAAGTTCAATATTTTCTAATACATCAAAATAACTTAAAATCTGAGAAAATGTTACTGAACTGATTTTGATGTATATCTACACCATGTGGAAAGTTAAGTAATTTAATTTATTGATATGTCACTGATTCATCTACTGTTTCAAAGATTACTTTCTGTGCTTTGGCTTTTTAATCAACCCACTGGCAGAAAAGTTAACACTACCTAATTACAGCCAAAGCAACAAATAAAACACTATGAAAATGTCATTCTTATTGTATCTTATATTTAAAATCCTGCACACAAATGTTACATCTTATGCAGTAGCATCAATTTAAATGGACAGTATTTACTGAAACTCAAAAGCTGAATTAACAAATGCCATCAAAAAATTAAATAACACTCAAAGGAATATTTACTGCTTCATCTACGTAATTATCTTTTCTTACTTCCACTATTATTTGGGTTGTTCTAAGTACTATATTTATACTGTGGTTAAGAAATATAATTGCTAATGAAGACTGTCAAATTTTACAAAACTGCCTGTAATCCCGGCACTTTGGGAGGCCGAGGTAGGTGGATGGTCTGAGGTCAGGAGTTCAAGACCAGCCTGGCCAACATGGTGAAACCCTGTCCCTACTAAAAAAACAAAAAAATTAGCCAGTTGTGGTGGTGGCATGCCTGTAGTCCCAGTTACTTGGGAGGCTGAAGCAGGAGAACAGCTTGAACCCGGGAGACAAAGGTTGCAGTGAGTCAGGATTGCACCACTGCACTGCCTGAGTGACAGGGTGAGACTCCATCTCCAAACAAACAAACAAAATATTTTACAAAACTAAAATTATCAATTCATATACTTCTACTCAATGACCTTATGTCTCTATATGCTTAGTAAGTAAAGCTGTTTGTGGAAAGGTACACTATATTTTGCTATACACCAGAGACAGTGTGCGAAAAGACAAAAATTCTCTTGTCACCAACCATTACTCTAATTCCAAACCTGCTTAAGAACACTTATCATTTCAATTTCCTATACAATTCTCTATTCTGTTCCATTCCTACTTACGTAATTTTATAAGGGGAAAAGAGAGAAAACTAGATCACATTTCTAAAACAGTATAGGAAATAGTAGCTGGTTCTCCAATCTGATTAACTGCAAATCACATGACTCTTGTAAAACTTAAATGAAAAGTCAAATGTCAACTGTAACTAGGGCAAGAAAAAGTAAACTATGCTCCTTAGAAGACTTTATATTTAAAAATACATTTACTAATTCACCAATAAAATATAGAACTATAGTTGTTACGCTGTGGTTTTCAGCCTTTTTCACTGCAGTGCCGCGGGGTGTCACCAATGTTCTTTCATTTTAAAACTTTTATTTTCAAATTTAGAAACTTTAACTTTAAAAGCCTGGAAGCACAAATGTATAACAAGTTATAATACTCGTATTTACCTATAACAATTTATTTACCAATACTACCAAACAAACTCATTTTGTGTAAATCTCAAAACACAACTTCTAAAATTGTTGTGCACATGGGGGATTTGTCTCATTGATCATGTAGGTTGTATGCACTGAATCTTAATAAAATTCAGTTCTGTTCAGACATGTCTGCTCACCTAAAACTATGTAAGCAAGCACGTTATTTGGCACGTCTAATAGAATAAAATGTCAGGCAAAGTTCAAGCATGTCTACTTAGCCTGTGCTCTTAATACAGTCTGCCTTATTGAGTTGGTTACACAATAAACATGTAATATATTGAACTACAATATTATAACCAGTGTTTCTTATTTGATTTTTTTGGTAAACTGAATGAATGAGTTCAATGTATGTATTCTGGGTCAAAATTTATCATACCTACAACTGCAGAAGAGAGTATTAAAAAACATGAATTTGATTTTGGGACTTACCAGAAAAAATGACTGATTTTGACTATTTTGAAACTCTGAGTAGATCTGATAGATTTGCACTAAAGTGTCTTAGGTTGTTTTATTTGTTTTCTAATGATGTTATCTAACAAATCAACATCCCAGGTAAATTCAGCCACATAATGCCTGTCAAACTACCTAAGAAACAACATATTAGTAATAATAAATAATTAAAACAGTAGCAGTTGTCATTTAATAATTATCTACTACTAGTCAGGCACTGTGTAAAGTGCTTTCATGTGTCAGAAAAATTATCAAAAGCTTGAAAAAAGAGGCAAAAAAAAAAATGGGTAGTATATCCAATGTTGTAACAGAGAGAAAGGTTGTTCAAGATTATCCAGGGCAATGGTTTTCATCATGGAACAATTTTGCGCCCTCAGGAACGCTTGGCAATGTCTGCTGCCCAATCAGGGAGAAGAGAAATGTCTATGGGCACCTAGTGAGTAGAAGCCAGGGATGCTATTAAACATTTTATAACATGCTGGACAGCTTTCCACAACAAAAAATGATCTAGCCCAAAAATCAAGAATGCCCAAGTTGAGAAATTCTAATTTAGGGTAATGTACATTTCTATTTACTAAAAGTTCCGTCCCAGCACTTTAGGAGGTCAAAGTGGGAGGACTGCTTAAGGCCCGAAGTTTGAGACCAGCCCAGTCAACATAGCAATAGTCCATTTCTAAAACAAAATAAAAATAAATACAAGAGGCTGAGGTGGAAAGATCATTTGGGTCCAGGAGTTAAAGGCTATAGTAAGCTATGATTGAGCCACTGTACTCCAGACTGGGTGACAGAGTGAGATCCTGTCTCTTAAAAAAACAAAAGTGCTAGACAGTGAGGTTATATATGTTAACTTGTAGTTTTTTTATCCAATAGAGAAGCAAGTAATTTTTGCCCTGATAACCACAAAGATTAAATTCCTGGCCTTGTTGGATATTAATCAGTTTCTTATCTAACTCAGCAGCCTTCTATTAACATTGCCTATAAATACTTAGATCCACAAATGCACTCTAGGCAAATTTAACATCTTACTATTTTATTAACAAGTGAGTGGAATACAATGTGACACATGTTCTATATTTGCCTAAGTGTAAGAACTTTGCTTTTTTGACAATCATACTTTAACACACATAATCACCTTACTTAATCCAAATATGATTACTTGGATATACTTTAACACATGTAATTAACTTACTTAATCTAAATATGATTTACCTCTTATGAGGTAAAAGCTGTTATAACGTCCATTTGATAAATGAGAAACTCAAGGCTTGGAGGAGTCACATAATTTATCCATGGTGTAACAGCTAGCAGAAATGAGAATCATGTCTGACTATAAAGCTCATTTTCAACAATTAATAAATGCAAGCCAAAGTTACATATTTAGTTAGTTGAGTCCAAAGTCTTTACTATCCTTTTTACCTGCTAGAATGACAATTTAAGGCAATAAGGCAGGTTTTAAAACAGTTATCAATTACTAATCTGTTTAAATTGGGTTTTTCTCAATATTGTATAACAAAATTAGGGGGAAAAAAGATGCTGAGATTAGTAATATCAAAATGTATTCATTACTCAAAACTGCCTGTTTAGATTTATATAATAAACAAATGTTATAAATAAGAATTTATAAGTAAATATATGGTAATAAATACTACCTATATTACATATTACATTTCTATGTTTAAGATTTCACTGTCAACTGATATCTTAAAAAGGGGTTAAAATACAAAAGCAACAGCCAACAAAACTCCTTCACCTGTCACATTAACCCTTGATCAAATAATTCAATATAGTAAAAACATCAAACTATTTAGTCATGCCTTTTTTATTATATGTTAATTCATCATCAAACAAATGCTGAGTTATTAAGTTATTAACACAAAACAAGGGCAAGCTAACAAATTTTTTTAAGTCCATAAGAAGCTAAACTTGTAGACCAGCGGTCCTTAAATGAGCAGTGTTATGCTTTTTTTTTTTTTCAATTTCTATATGATTTTGACATGTCACTGTCCCCTATCCCACTGACTTTCAAAATACCATGGTAAATCAATCAATAATTGAGTTTTATACCAAAGACAGTATTAGCCTCTTTATATAAACAATTGTAATTCCTACAGAGCAGAGGACTTAGGTAAGATCACAAAGTGATGTTACATCTAAAGACCAGAGGTATACATCTTAAAGAACATCTGAATTTAATTTTCACCTTGCTAAAAAACAAGAATTAAAAGATAGTAATATCTGCTAAAAAAAAAAAAAATGGCATTGTTTTCCATGACTCTTCCAATTGATTTACATATAATAAGTTATCTAATCATCTTAATGCTAAGTAAGCTATAGCATATAACTACTTGATGTAACACCTAAGTTTCCATGGTGACAGTTTGAACATGAAGAATTAATTATTTACTGAAAATTTCAACATTAGAAACTATCTCCAACAGAAATGTCTAATAGTTCTTACAGTGAAGAAAATGCAGGTAGATCAAACTGCTGTAAGAGAACCATATGGGATTTAAATGAAAAATAACGTTAGAAAAACATTATTTTTCTTAAATTACATGAAGAATTAATGTTGTGGTTTTGCTTTATTTGCTGTCTTTTTGAAATGGCAGGTATTAAGCAGTCCCATTAGTTACCTGTGAATTTTCCATCAATTTTTCTGGCAAAGAACAACCCACAATAATGTAGACATTTCTGATACAAACAGGCTTACAAAATTGATTTAGCAAAAATACCATAAAACTGATTAAATAACTTTTGCTGTGAGTAAGAATATAAGAATACTAACATATGGTATGGTCATACACCTGTAATCCCAGCACTCTGGGAGGCTGAGGTAGGAAGACAGCTGAGCACAGGAGTTCAGGAGTTCAGGCTACAGTGAGCTATGATCACACCAATGTACATGCATGGATGGATGGATGACAGAGACCTTATCTCTTTAAAAAAAAAAAAAAAAAGGTTCAAGAAGAGCCATGCTAATGATACTGCTCATGGTAACAAAAAGAAAAATATTATTTTGGGAAAAGCTAGAACTGGGCTCAGTATTACTTAGGTTTAGAGCTCTATGCTTAAATATTTAAAACCATTAAAAAAATTAATTCATGGAGGAAACAAAACTTTGTTATTATTTGTCTAAAACTCTGACCTCTAACCTACTAGATCCAAATCTTTAGCATTCATCAGAAGCAAACGAACTTGTTAGAAATGCATACTGTAGGCACTTCATGAATATCTGTTCAATAAATATCAAATTATTTGCCATGGTTCTCATTTAAGGCTACATGATATGCAATGCACAGCTGATCTACAGTTGCCATCTATCTGCTGGGGGAACTATGAAAAGTTTCTTTGTGCCAAACGAATCATCAATTTGAGAACTAAGTATGTAGAAAGTATGTGCCAAATGACTCATCAATTTGAGAACTACTAAGATGTAGAAAAAGCACATGACAAAATCCAGCAACTATTCATGATAAAGGCATCTAAAAAAATCTACATCTAACATCATAATTAATGATAAAAGACAATGTTTTCTCCTTAAGACCAGAAACAAGAAAAGGATTTACACCCTCATCTTTCCTATTCAAAACTATACTAGACGTTCTAACCAGTGAAATCAGGCAAGAAAAATAAAAACCATATGGATTGGAAAGGAAGAAGTAAAAAATATGCAGAAAACCCTAAGGAATCAAAAGAAAACTTAAAAACTGCGGGATACAAGAGTAAAATATAAAAATTAGGATTATATACAATGAACAATCTGAAAACAAAATTAAGAAAATAATTCCATGCACAATAACATTAGAAAGCATAAATATTTAGTAATAAATGTAATAAAAGTACAATATTCATACACTGAAAGTTATAAAACATTATTAGTAGAAACTGAAGATGATTTAAACAAATAGACGTTCCATATTCATGGATTAGATGAATTATCAAGTAGAAGTAGCAACTATCATTTTTCAACTATTTCTATTGAAAGGTTTTTTAAAAACTTAAATTTTTTTCTTTTTTTTTTTGAGGCAAAGTCTAGCTCTATCACTCAGGCTAGAGTGCAGTGGTGGGATCTCAGCTTGCTGCAACCTCTGCCTCACAGGTTGAAGCAATTCTCCTGCCTCAGCCTATACCTGGGATTACAGGCGTGCATCACTATGCCCAGCCTTTTTGTATTTTTGGTAGAGACTGGGTTTCACCATGTTGGCCAGGCTGGTCTTGAACTCCTGACCTCAAGTGATCCGCCCACCTCAGCCTCCCAAAGTGCTGGGATAACAGACATGAGCCACTGCTCCCAGCCTTTTTACGTAAGCATCAACAAGCCATGGCTCCTATCTTACACAGTTTGCTTCAGGCTTCTCCATGTTCAAGGAAATTAAAGAAATTCATTATACACTGGAAGCAGAGCTCTGATAGGTAAGCGCATTTGCTTCTGGCATAAAACTTCTTTGAAATGGTATCTTAGGTGGAAGTCCCAAAAAAACTAAATAGATGAACACAGAGAGGCTGTGGCTGGACAGCAGTGAGTCCCATCTTATGTCCTATTAAGTCAATCAACACACAGGTGTTGGATTTTAAGGAAACCTAAAGTGCCAGAGATAATAAGGTTTTGAATAGTGATTCCCAAATGGTGAGATATGCAAATAAGATTCCCAGGGATTTAGTCTAATTTAAGGCTATCTTTATTTTTAAAAAACTCCTTATCTGTCAGTATGTCACAATAACTATTCACCTGTGTGAAAAGGGCTAAATTTCTAGGCAGCAAACTATTCTCTGTGATGAAAATACTGTTTGTGATATATAATACACAGATAGGCTTACAATCCCAGATGATCCAATTAAGAAAAGAAAAGCACAGTTTTCAAACCAAACCGAGTGCAAAATTTCAACACAGAATGTTTTTCTCAGGGAGGAGGAAATGGATAAAACAAGGACAAAACATTGCCAGAAAGTATAATGGATGAATTTAGGAGTAGAGTTTTAACTGACTAGAGATCTTACTTTTGCAAAGAATAAAAAATGTTTAATCAATCCCACATTCTCTGAATATATGGTTATATATTCCTGTGGTGAAATCTTAAACTGCTATTATAAAACAGATAGACACGCATACTTTTAAAGAACATGTACCTTGGGCTATTTTGCCTTTTAGCAAAACAAAACAAAACACAACACCACACAAATTACAAACTGGGGGAACAAACAGGGTTATATGTCTGTTTATGCCCTGTAAATATGCATAAAAGGGGTTATATATAATCACAGAAAAATGACTAGAACACAGTAAAATGTATAGAGATAAGATATGGAGTCTGAGCTTACACATGAGACTTAGGAAATTTTTGTGTATTTCTGAACTCTACAATGAACATACATTATATCTACTTCATCCCAAAAAGTCAAGAATGTTATCTTATTTAAGGAAACTACTGAAGTGGTAGTTCCTATTCTAGAGTAACCATCTTAACTCTATGGCGAAGTTAAACAGAATCTAAATAAATAAAATATGAAAAACTTCTACATCAGGCCAGGAAGAAGTTAACTGGTACAGAACTTGACCTTTTGCCTTAAAACAACTAGAAAACGAGAAAAAAATACATGCCACAACAGTCTTCGGCATTGGACAACAAGCAGTACAGGGCTATGATACCTGAGAGAAGGAAAACAAAGTGAGCTCTACTATCTTCCTGGCTTCCCACCTGGAGGCCATGTTTTGGAACTTGGCACAGGATAGAGAAACACAAACAAACACAGCCATCTTACTGGGTTGACATCAAGACTGGTGTTCAAGGAGGCTGAAGCACTGGAATTTGCAAGGGAGAATACCGGAAAGAAGACTAAGTAGAAAAAGAGTTCCAGAAATGAACACAGGGAGTCCCCTTGAGATTTCAGTCTGAATACTAATCAACACATGATCAGCATAAAATTCAACAAGGTTAGGCAAATAAAAATTGCAAGGGACTTATAAGATAAACAAGCTTCAGAGCTCACAGTAAGCGGAGAGGTGTTCAAACTATACAGAGTAGAGGAATCTCAATAAACATTTAGAGCAATCAGTGCACACTACTAGACAGTCAAGTATTAGTATTAAGACTAAGTTGGCCTTAAAGAAAAGGCTACTTGAGATCCAACTTTTAAAAAGCTTTAAAAAAAAGTCTTGAACTGATCAACCTTATCTGCAAATGACTTAACTGTCTTCCAAAACAAACACCAGTATTTTTCAAAGAAAACAATATTTAGGAACACTCAATTTTATTCACAATGCCTGGCATACAATGAAAAATTACCAGACATGCAAAGCAGCAGAAAACAGTGAGCCGTCACAGGACGAAAGTCAGTTCCTAAGAACAGACTTAGAAATGCATGATGACAAGAATCAGCACACAAAAACTCAAAAACACTTTTATAAAACTTAGGGATACTGAAAGACTTAAAGGAAAACATGAATATCATGACAGAAGTGGAAGCAATAAAAACATACCAAATGGAATGAGGTTTTAAATGTGCTGGGAAATGACCTGTCAATTCAGAATTTTTTTTCATCAAAAATATCATTCAGCCGGGCGCGGTGGCTCAAGCCTGTAATCCCAGCACTTTGGGAGGCTGAGGCGGGTGGATCACGAGGTCAAGAGATCGAGACCATCCTGGTCAACACCGTGAAACCCCGTCTCTACTA
>NW_016107315.1:11899850-11925547 GCF_001604975.1 Cebus imitator
AAAAAAAAAAAAAAAAAGGTATGAAAAGAAGCTCAACATCATGTGTTATTAGCAGATTTCAAAATACAACAAGATACTATTACACATCTATTAGAATGACTAAAAATCTAAAATGCTGACAAATATCAAATGCTGATAAAAAGTAGAGAAACAGGAAATCTTATTTGTTGCTGGTAGGAAGGCAAAGTAGTACAGCCACTTGGGAAGATAGTTTAGTGGTCTCGTACAAAACTAAACAAACTCTTATCACGTGATCTAGAAATCACACACTCCATGGTATAGAGTTATATGATATTCTGGAGAAGTCAAAACTGTGCAGAAAGAAAAAAAAAAAATCCTTGCTTGCCATGGGTTCCAGGTGAAGGAAGGAGAGATGAATAGGTAAAACACTGAATTTTCAGGGCAATGAAACATGTCATCCTACATTTTCAAAACTTACAGACTATATAACACAAAAAGTAAGCCTTAATGCAAACTATAGAGTTCAGATAATAATGTATGATATTGGTTCACTGACTGTAGCTCTGTATATTTCGCTCAACTTTTCTGTAAATCTAAAAACATAAAGTCTATTAATTTTAAAAGATAATGTTCTGTCTAAGGCAAAAATAATAACAG
Organism: Cebus imitator; assembly: GCF_001604975.1. Classification (NCBI taxonomy): domain Eukaryota; kingdom Metazoa; phylum Chordata; class Mammalia; order Primates; family Cebidae; genus Cebus; species Cebus imitator. Next base: position 11,900,469 of record NW_016107315.1, read on the forward strand.
TTTTACAGGTTTTTTAACATGTAGAAGATGTATGAAAACGGTAACATAAAGGAAGGGAAGGGGAAATGAAATGCAATGTTGTAAGATTCTTACATTATATGCCGAGTGATATAATATTTGAAGACAGACTATGATAACTGGGAGGTGCATACTGTCAATATCAGACTCTAGGACCTAGAATAACTATTAAAGAATAAAGCAAAGAGAAATAAGTAAAGCAATAGTTAACAATAAAATAAAATAATTAAAAATAACTAATGCAAAAAAGACAGTAAAAGGAAAATGAACAAAGAACAGGTGGGACAAATAGAAAAACATAGCAAGATGACAGATTTAAACCTAACTCTACTGATAATTATTATATTAAATGTAAATTGTCTAAATGTGTCCATCAAATGGGACAAAGGGGTACCAAAAGATTTATTCTAATATATTTAATTGCAAAATTCATGTGAATATAATCTACTAAATAAACTGATAATTTACTGAAGGACAAACACTCGAAGTTACACATATAATTCCTATTATATTTTTCAAATGTCAACATGCCATAAATTATAAATATTTATTAGGTTTTTATTTATGTATCAGAAAGATTCTCATTCATATAATTTTTATTTTCCCTATGCATCTGTACATTAAAGTAAATAATTACAAAATGTGGTAAGCACTGAAAAGTAAACAAATCATATGTTGTCAAGGAGAGTGGCAAAGATTTTACTTAAATAATCAGATAATACCTCTTTGAGGAGACATCATTTAGGCTGAGACCTGAAGGGTTAGAAGAAAGCAAACATGTAAAAATTAAGAAGAGCTTTCAGGCAAGAAGTACCTAACCTAAAAGAAATGAAATTCTAGCATACTAAAGAAGGCTAGTATATTAACCAGGAGAAGAGTAGCTTAAGTCAGAAAGAGACAGGGTTTAGTTCATAAGGATCTATTATGTCAAAATATGCCTAAATTTGGGTTTTATTCTAACTACAACTGTGAGGATTTAGAGGATTCTAAGCACGGGAGAAATGAGAATTTGATATGCATATTTTTCTACTCTGATTTATGTGGACAACGGGTTATACAGAGGTCATAGTGGAAGCAGGAAGATCAACTACTCAGAATTTGGGTCCAAGTAAGAAATGATGATGGCTTAGACGAGGGTGCTAACAGTGGCGATAATAAGATGATGGATTAAGTTTATATTTTAAAGGTAGACTGGAGAGGATTTACTGAGGAAGTAAATGTCAAACAAAGTAGAAAACAAAGATGACTAACAGGTTTTCTAGTCTGAGAAACACAGTGTTAGGTGGAAGCAATGGAAAATATATGGAATATTTTAAATACAAAATAACTATTAGATAGCCAAGTAAGATGCTGAATATAAAATCTAGAAAAATTACCTAGAGATATAAATTCAGGAGTCATCAATACATAGATCATGGTTAAAGTCAAGGCAATAAATGAGATTGCCCTTCACAATGAAAAACAGAAAAAGATCAAGGTCATAACCCTGGGAAACACTAGATTATAGGTAAGGCAGAGGAAAAAATTTGAAAAGCTGGTGAAGCAGTAAGGTTTGAAAGAAAGCCAAAAGAGTACATTAACACAGAAACCAAGGGAGGATGCATATTTTTTTTTTAAAAAAAGTAATCAATTGTAGAACATACCATTACAGGCTAGAGAATAGGAGAGGAAAACAGTTCATTTAACTTGACAACGGAAAAGCTGTTGGAAATCTTGCGAAAGGCAATTAAATGAAAAGCCTGGGATAAATTAAAGCTAATTTAAGAGTTAATATAAAGTGAGAAAGTAAAGAGAGTCTATGTAGATAAATCTTTAGAGAAATGTAGCTACAAAGGACAGCAGGGAGATAAAGAGTGAGTGATCAAGAGTTTTCTTAAGTTGGGAAAAGACATAGTATGTTTGCATGTGGTAAAAATTACAGTAAGATAGGAAGAATTAATAACAAAAGAAACAATGTCCCTCACAAAAAAGAGAATAAAGAGGAGTGAACAAATGGAAGCACTGGCCTTTGAGAGGAGAGCTACTCCTTCCATTGTAACAACAAGACACAAGGAGATGACGAGTGAGGATGCAACAGAATTTTCGATTCTGTGGTGAGAAAATTAGGTTTTCATGGATAGCCATTTTTTCTAACTGGGTATGAGGCAAGCTCTTAAGGGGAAACGAGGAGGTATGAGGAGAAAAAAACAGCACACAGATGTAATCTTGAAAAGTAGCAAAGTGTGCTTATGTGAGAAATATGTTAGAATTCCAGGAGAATTGTGGATACCACAGACCATGTGATACCTAAGCTCATGAATATAAAAAGCAGCCAACTGTGTAATTTTCTCCAGTTGTTCAGTACAAAGCATTAAGAAGGTAAAAGGTTGAACCTATTTAGGTTTTACCTAGCAAAAATAAGACAGCTTAAGAGAAGGACAAGAGTATTGGCTAGTAAATGACTATATTTAAGAACTACACAATTGAAGTTGAAAAGGTGACAAAAGGGCTAATGGAGATGGAAACATGGTGGCTTCAATAACCTGGAGAGGGTGACAACTCAGAGAGGTAGAAAAACATTATAGAGAGCAAACTTTTGCAAATGTGCTAAAAGTTTAGGAGGTTATATTAAAATTTGGAGAGCCAAATGTTAGAAATCAGTATTTCACGAGTGATGGAGTTTATGTAGGGTATTAGTTGCTTACTGCTGTGTAACAAATTACCACAAACCTTAGTGCCATGAAATGATAACAAACAGTAATTATCTTACAGTTTCTGTGAGCAGGAATTCAAGAGAGGCTTAGCTAGGTGGTTCTGAGTGGTGGTCTCCTATGAGGTGGTGTGATGATGTCAACCAGGCTAAAGTCAACTAAAGGCATGAATGGGACCAAATAATCTGCTTCCAAGAAGGGTCACTAAAATGGCTGATGAGCTGATGTTGACTGTTGGCAGGTGGCCACATTTCCTCTCCCTGCAGACTCTCCATAGGGTTGCTTGAGTCTTGTCATGACATAGCAATTGGCTTCTTCCAGGGCAGGTGATCCAAGACAGCAAACAGGAAACCTCAATTTTTTCGTACAGCTTAGCCTTTGAAGTCACATACCATCATTTCCATAATATCCTGGTGGTTACACAGACAAGTCCTATTCACTGGGAGAAGGGACTACATAACGGTATGAAGACCAAGAAGGAAAAAAATCATTTAGGGCTATTCTGGAACTGGCTATTATACATTAGAATAGGTCTAGCATGTGGATATAATTGTTAACACAATAAATACAAACAATAGTTGTTCAAAATGATCATTTGGCTGGCCCTACCTTGCCTATGGGATAAATGTCCAAACTATTCAGCTCAGTGTTCATGGGACTCAACTCCCCAGTCCCATAAACTCTCTCCACTAGCAGTGGTCCTAGTTTCAAAGGTGGGTTGTCCCTAAGGGGGTGGGGGGGGGCAGGGAAAAGTTACAACTGCAGAACCAAAGTCAAGAAAAGTCTATTTTCACGGTTTTACTAAATAACAAAGAAGGTGGTAGACAATCTATAATCAGAGGGGGTAAAAAGGAATCAGGAAGCAGATCAACAAATGCTAAGTATTCTTTAGCTGTTAGCTTTATTCAAGAAAATTCATCTTTCAGAATAAATGTATTATTTTATTCAAACATCATTTGGTGTCCATAATGAATTATTACTACAAAACTATGAATTAGGAAAAGTTATTTAATTTATATACTGGAGAACAGGCAGCCCTTTAACTGACTAAAATTTAGGAGTGCAGAAAAACAGAAATGGCCCAAAATAATTAGTGTCTGGGAGCTCCTGCTCAGCTCAGAATGTGGAAGGTCACATAGACAATGGCTTGTATCGTAACAACTAGGAAAAAAAAAGACAAACATATCTTTTAAAAATAATGAGGGCTTCCACCTGAAAGAAGAAAGAGTAGACATTTTCCTATGCCACATGCTACATACATACAACTAAAATCTTTGGTCATTATATATAAACCAAAAATAAGAAAACTCTGAAAGGTGAAAAGAGGGTAGCAGTCTAAGTAGGAATGCAGAAACCTAAGACAGGCATGGTGGTCAGTCCCTGAGTTTTCTTTTTTACCTCACACTATCCCAGACTTTCAGCTGAAGAAATGAGCAAACCAGAAACGCCCATGGGTGCAGACCCACCTCATTCCATAAAAGAAAAACCCGCAGACACCAATGAGAGCCTGCTCTTTCAGGCTTTTGTTACCACAGGACCGGAAAGGGGCAGCCAAGCAAGAAAAAACTTTTAGATGACAACTGTTCTACTCCAGTTAAATACCACAGAAAAAACTGTGCCACCAACCATACACACACCAGCAAAGACCAGTAGGTAGCCTGGAATTCCACTCTTACGAGGCTGTAACAAGGTATCCCAAACATCTTCCCCAACTTTGGCTGTGTCAGAGAAGGCCGAGTAAGAAGCTCGGACTTTTGTCCCCATCCAGCAGTAAAGCGACAACCCTCTCCACTGGCAGAGGGTAGAGGAAATGTTAGAAGAGGTATAGTCAAATGTCAGAATTTTCTCCACTATCAAGCAGTAACAAGGCCACACAACCCTACTTTTGCATACTCTCACATGAGGAGCAGTAATGGGGCCTTCCAACTTCTCCTAGCCAGTATGAATGGAGGAATAATGGGGAGCTGGGACTCCCACTAGCACCCAGCAGTTCTCAACTAATTTTATGAAGTTAATACTGCCTTGATTCCAAAAGCAGAGAAGTTGTTTGGACTTTCATCCAAACCCACTGGTAACAAAAACTTCTCCCCCATGCAGTGTTAGCGGAGACCACATGGGGAACTGGAACTAACATCCTGTCCCAACAGGAATGAGGAGTACCTTCTCTTAGGTGTGGAAGGAAGCAGTGTGAGAAACCTGAACTTTTACTTCCACTAAGCAGTAAGGAAGCAATTCCCACCTTTCACTGTCAGAAGAGTCAGAAAAAGTCAGCCAAAACACAGAGTTTAAATAAGATCTAGAGTCTCATAATACAAAACATGTCCAAATTGCCATTGAAAATCACTAAGAATCAGAAGTATCTCAAACTGAATATAAAAAGACAATCAACAGATGCCAACATCAAGACACCACAGATGTTAGAGTTACCTAAGAGTTTAAAGTAGGCGTCATATAAACAGTTCAATGAATAATTACAAATATACATGAAACAAATGAAATAATAAAAACTCTCAGCAAAGAAATAGAAAGGTTAAGCAAAGACATACAAGACACAAAGAACTAACTGGAAATGACAGAACTGAAAATACAATAACTGACAACTAAATACTCAATCTGAACAATGGAGGAAAAAGATTTCTTTAAGTGAAAAGTGAATACAGCCTAAGGGACCTGTGAGACACCATACAGAGTGTCAATCGATTTGAAAAGATAGATAAATGATCTAACATCTCCAACTACAACTGGATGAAGTCAGAAATTAATAATAGAAGGAAAACTGGAAAATTTGACAATTTATGGAAATAAAACAACACATTCTTACACAAGCAATGAATTAAAGAAGAAATCAAAAAGAAAATTAGAAAATACTTACATATGAATGAAAACAAAAACATAACATACCAAAACTTATGGTATACAGTGAAAGCACTGCTAAGGAAGAAATATATAGCTGCTCTAAATGCTTACATTACAAAACAAGAAAGACCTCTAATCAAGAACCTAGTTTAAAACTTAAGAAACTAGTAAAACAAGAGCAAACTAAATACAAGGCTAGCGGGAGGAAAAAAATAATAAAGATGAGGGCAGAGTTACACAAAATAGAGAACAGAGAAACAGCAGAAAAAGATTAATGAAACCAAAAGTTGTTTCTTTAAATAGATAAACAAAAACACAAACCTTTAGCTATATGGAATTAAGAGAGAAAGTAGACTCAAATTACTAAAATCAGAAATAAAAGTGAGAACATTTCAATCAATTCTAGAGAAATAAATAGGATAATAGAGTCCTATGAGCAAGTAAATGTCAACAAACTAGATAACCTAAATGAAATGGGAAACTCCTAGGAACACAAAACCTATCAAGACTAAACCATGAAGAAAGAGAAAATCTAAATAGACCTATAATTAGCAGGGAGATTGAATAAGTAATAAAAATATTTCAACAAAGAAAAGTCCCAAAACTGACAGCTTCACTGGTGAATTCTACCAACCATTTAAAAAAAAAAAAAAATTAACACCAATCCTTCTCAAACTTTTCCAAAAAATTAAAGAGGAGAGAATACTCCTAAACTTGTTTTACTAGGTCAACACTACCCAAATACCAAGGCCACACAAAGATAGTACTAGAAAAGAAAACTACAGACCAATATCCTTCATGAACAGTGATAGAAAAATCCTCAATAAAATACTAACAAATCGGATTTGGCAGCATATTAAAATGATTATACACCATGATCCAGCAGGATTTATTCCTGGAATACAGGATAATTCAACAAACAAAAATTAATCACAAGGCTTTCCGGTTCCAAAACGGCAGCACAGAAGCAAGCTGGCTTCACTCCTCTCACAGAAAACCAAAAACAAAACAGATGGATGGCCAAGATTATTACCAGAAATATCCCAGAACTCAAGTATGAAGATGAGACAGTTCCAGGGGCCACAGGGAAGTCAAAAAATACATATGTTAGCAGATGGTAAAATAATTGGACTTCCACATCCATGATGTTCCTCCCCTCATTCTGGCTAGCACCTAATGGGCAAAAAATTTTCCCACAACTCACTATTTCTACAATGGAAAAGGCAAGAGTGAGGTATAATTCCAGCTTCCTTACCATCTAATGTTCTCTGGCAGAAGACTGTCCCTTATCTTACCCCACAGGATGCATCTCAAATGCCAGAAAGGAGAAATATCCCTGGGGATAGGCAGAAACAAAGCAGGGAGGCAAGACTACCATCTCCAGCTCTGGAAATTCTACTCTGTAACTCAGTCAAACAAGACACCAAATCAGAGTAGATGTTCAGCAGCACCATCTGTAGAAGGTGGTATACAGGTCCCCTGGGCAGAAACCCTAGCCAACATTCCCATACTACGGGACATCCCCTTTAGAATCTCCCTCATTTGGGAGGGACAGTGCTCTGGTTCTTTACCAGAACATAGAAGAACCTGGGCTTAAGGCAACCAGAGACAGCTAAAAAGGAGGCAGCAACCTAACAGTAAAGAACCTGTAAGCAAACATATCCAATAAAAACCAAAACAAGCTAGACCGAGAGGGCTGGAATAAAACATCCATAGTAAACAATACAAAACAGCTACCCATGATCTCCCCAAATGGGCAAATCAAGGAATCAATAACTGAAACTAATGAGATGGTTATATATGAGCTCTCTGACCAATATTCAAAATAGTATTTTTAAGAAAACTCAGTGATCTCCAATATAACACAGAAATGTATTGAGAAATTTTAAAAAGAAACAAAAGTAATTTTTAAAAATCACCCAAGTCATGACACCAAAAAGAAAAAGAAAAAAAGGAAAAAAATCAAACAGAAATATTGGAACTGAGAAATACATCTGCTCAACTGAAAGATTCATTAGAGACTCTCGATATCAGAGTGGATCAAGCAGAGGAAACAATCAGTAAGCTTTTTCTCCTATTTGAAAACACACATAGGAGAAAAAAAGAATGAAAAGCAACAAAGATTGCCTACAAGATATAGAAAATTACTCGAAAACAAAAATAAAAGAATTATTAGTGTTCAAAAAATGTTGAGCAAAAGCATGAAGCAGAAAGCTTATTCAAAGAAACAATAATAGAAAACTTTGCAAAACTTGAGAAAAAATTAAAATATCCTGGTACAGGAGGGTCAGAAACATATTTGACCCACATAAAATTACTCCAAGGCATATAATAATTAAATTTGAAAAGTCAAAGACAAAGAGAGGATCCTAAAAGCAGCAATAGAAAAGAAATGAGTAACATATAAAGAAGCTCTACTTTGTATGACAACAGACTTCTCAATGGAAACTATACAGGCCAGGAAGGGACTGGAACATTTTCAATGTGCTCAGAGGAAAAAAAACAAAACTACCATCCAGGAATATTGTAACCAGCAAAATTATCCTTCACAAACGAAGGAGAGAGAGACTCTCACACAAACAAAAGCTGAGAGAATTCACCACCACAAGACTCATATTACAAAAAAATGCTAAAATTACTGAATCTGAAAGAAAATATATACTATCATGAAAAAAAAACACAAAATTTCAAAAATTAAAAAAATTTAAAAACATTTGAAGGTATAAAACCCACTGGTAAACTTATATATACAGAAAAACCCAAAATACTTTACTACTGTAACTGTGGTATGAAATCCACTCATGCCTCTAGTATTATGTAAAGCCCAAATGATAAATCTATCAAAAACAATAACACTTACAACAATCTGTTAAGTGGCAGATAATATAAAAATAGGCAAACCGAGACAATTAAAAGTCTCTAAGAAATTCTTAGAGGGAGGGATAAAGTTAAAGTGTGGAAGTTCTTTTAAGTTTTTGCTTCTAGTCTTTTGTGATATAAGATAAGTTGTCACCTCTTTAAAATAACTGCTTATATTTTTGTAAGCTTCATGGTAACCACAATGCAAAAACCTATAATAGATTCACTAAAAATAAAAAACAACAAATTAAAACAAACCACCAGAGAAAACCTCTTAACCACAAGAAAGGAAAAATTACAAAACAATCAGAAAACAAGCAACAAAATGGCAGTAGTGTTTACTTATCAATAATACCACTGAAGGTAAATGCACTCAGTTCTCCAATTAAAAGCTAAAGAAGCAATTACATGCTGTCTACAAGAAACCCACTTCCCCTATTAAGACACACATACACGGAAGGTAAAGAGTGGAAAAAGATATTTCAAGCAACTGGAAACCAAAAAAGCTCAGGAGTGACTATGCTTGTATCAGATAAAGTAGACTACAAATCAAAGACTGTAAAAAGAGACCAAGTCAATATATGACGATAAAGAAGAGAGCCAATTCAGCAAGAGCATATAATAATTATAAATATTCGTCCATCAGAGCTCCCAAATATCTATCTATCTATATAGATAGATAGATAGATAGAGATATATATAATTAATACATCCAATAAAATAATAGTAGGGGATTTTAACACCCCACTCTCACAAATGGACAGATTACCCAGACAGAAAATAAATAAATAAACATTGGAGATAAACTACAAACTAGACCTAATAGCCTAACTGACATTTATAGAACATTACACCCAAGTACTGGAGAATACACATTCTTTTTATCAGCCAATAAAACATGCTCCGGAATGGACCATTATCATAGACCATAAAAATGAGTCTGAACAAATTTTTAAAAAATGAAATCACATCAAATATCTTTTCTGACCACACAAAGAATACATATCAATAAAAAGAATCTCAGAAACTTCAAAAATGTATGGAAATTAGACAACATGCTCCTAAACAACCAATGGGTCAATAAAGAAATTAAGAAGGAAACTTAAAAACTTGAAACAAATGAAAATGGAAACACAACATACCTAATCTATGGGATACAGCACAAGCAACACTAAGCAGGAGTTTTATGGCAATAAACACCTACATCAAAAAAGTGGTAAAGAGGCTGGGCATGGTGACTGTCACCTATAATTCCAGCACTTTGAGAGGTCATGACAGGAGAATCACTTGAGACCAAGAGTTGAAGATCCTGGAGTCTGGGCATGCCTGTAGTCTCAGCTACTCAGACTTAAGCAAGAGAAAGTCTTGTGCACAGGAGTTCAAGACAAGGGTGAGGTATGACCACTCCACTGCACTCTGGCATAGGCCACAAAGCAAGATCTTGTCAAAAATGCACCTGAAAGAACCAGAAAAGCAAGAATAAACCAAACCTAAAATTGATAGAAGAAATAATAAAGATCATAGCAGAAATAAATGAAGTTGAGAATAAAACAGAATACAGATTAACAAACAAAATGAAAAGTTGGTTTTTTGAAAAGATAAAATCAACTAACTTTGAGCTAGGCTAAAGAAAAAGATGACTCAAATAAAATCAGAAATGAAAAAGAAGGCATAACACAACTGAGACCACAGAAATACAAAAAAAAAAAAAAAAGAGAGAGAGACTATTAAGACCACCTATGTGCCAGCAAATTAAAAAACTAGAAGAAATGGATAATTCTTGGATACATATGATTTTCAAGATTGGACTATGAAGAAAGAAAACCTCAATAATCTGATAACAAGTAACAAGATTGAAGCTATAATAAAAGTCTCCCATTCCACTAAACATTAAAATTTTTAAACATAAAAAAATTATTTCCTATCAAAGAATAGCTCAGAACCTAATGGCTTCACTACTAAATTCTACCAGTTCTATTCAAACTCTTTTAAAAAAATTCAATGTTTTGAAACTCATTCTACAAGGCCAGCGTCACTGTGATACCAAAACCAGTCAAAGACACAATAAAAAAAGAAAACTACAGGCCAATACCACTGATTATGAACATAGATGCAAAATCCTCAACAAAATACTAGCAAACCAGATTCAACAACATATTAAAAGGATCACTCATTATGATTAAGTGGGATTCATCTTAGGAATGCAAGGATGGTTTGACATACACAAACCAATAAACCTGATACATCACCTTAACAGAACTGAAAACAAAAAACATATGATTATTTAAATAGATGACAAAAAAGTATTTGATAAAATTCAACATACCTTTGTGATAAAAACCTATAACAAACTGGTATAATGAAATATAGCTCAAAATAATAAGGGCCATATATAATAAACTCACAGCTAACACCATACTGAACGGAGAAAACTTGAAGGTCTTTCCTCCAAGATCTGGAACAAGACAAATATGCCTACTTTCAACACTTTTATTTAATATAGTAATGGAAGTCCTGGCCAGAGCAATGAGGTAAAACAAAGAAATACAGGGCATCAAAACTAAAAAGGAAGAAGATTAATTAGCCTTGTTTACAGATGGCATGATCTTATACCTAGAAAAACCCAAAGACTTCACCAAAAAACTGTAAGAACTGATACACATGCTTAGTAAAGTTGCAAGATCCAAAATCAACATGAAAAATCAATAGCATTATATATACCAACAGTGAACAATCTGAAAAAGCAATTAAAACAGCACTCATATTTATAATAGCTACAAAGAACATAAAATATATGGAGTGGGAAGTAGAAAATTCCTTTTTAAAGTTTCCTTTCTTGTTAAAGAATAAATAGTAAGTGTGCCAATAACTTTGTTAAGCCCTATCCTATGTAGCTGTCAGACATGCCACGCTTACAGGTACGTAATACATTCTATGTTCTTGCACTTTAACCAAGATATTTGTTGGCATGTCCCAGCTCTCCATTGCTTTTACCTGTTTAGAAAAGTTTTACATTGTTAGGCAATCGGATTTTAGTTTAGATTGTGAGGTCTGGCTCCAGCGAGTGGAGATCAGACATAGCAGTAAGGACAACCCCAAATGCATGAGGGACAAAGTTGTGTGTTTTCCTTAGTTCACTGCACTCTCGTGGCATGATGGCTAGCGAGGGTACCCTTCCTACAGTCCAGGAAGTAAAAATTGCGTTGCTGAAAGATCCTTTGTCTCAGTGCTAATTTTTCTTTGTGGCAGCAAGCATCTATTTCCAACATATGGGAATAAATTGAACCAAAGAAGTTAAAGATCTATTCAAGGAAAACTATAAAACACTAACCAAAGAAAATGAACTCACGTGTGTAATCCCAGCACTTTGGGAGGCTGAGGTTGGCAGATCACTTGAAGTCAAGAGATCAAAATCAGCCTGGACAACATGGTGAAACCCCATCTCTACTAAAAATACAAAAATTAGCTAGGCATAATGATGGGTGCCTGTAATCCCTACTACTCAGGAGGCTGAGGCAGGACAACCTAGGAAGTGAAGGTGGCAGTGAGCTAACATCATACCACTGCACTCCAGCCTGGGCAACAGAGCAAGACTCTTGTCTCAAAAAAAAAAAAAAAAAAAAAAAAAAAAAAAAAAGAAAAAGGAAAGGAAAGGAAGGAAAGAAAAATTGAACAGGACACCCAAAATGGAAAGCTATTCCATTTTTGGAATAGTGGAACAATACTATAAAAATAACAATACTAAATAAAGTAATCTACAGATTCAGAGACAGGCACAGTGCTCATGCCTGTAATCCCAGCATTTGGGAGGCGGAGGTGAGTAAATAAAATATAGATTCAATTCAATGCCTACCAAAATACCAAGGACATTCTTCACAGAAATATAAATTTTTTAAAAATCCTAAAAATTATATGGAACCACAAAAGACCCCAAATGGCCAAGGCAAAGAACAAAGCCGGAGGCATCACACTACTTGACTTTAAATTTACTACAAAGCTATAGTAACCAAGTAAGCATGGTACTGGAATAAAAACATAACATAGAGAACAGAAAAAAGAATCCAGGTATAAATTTATGGATTTATAGCCAACTTATCTTCAACAAAGATGCCAATAACATATAACAGAGAAAGGATAGTCCCTTTAATAAATGGTGCTGAGAAAACTGGATAGCCATGTGCAGAAGAATGAATGAATGAATGAATGATTTTTTGAGGTAAGACCTCAAAACTACAGGCAACCAAAGCTAAAATACACAAATGGGATTACATCAAGCTAAAAAGCTTCTGTACAGCAAAAACAAACAAACAAACAAAAAAACAAAAAAACACACAATGAACAAAGTGAAGAGAAAACCCACAGAATGGGAGAAAATATTTGCAAACTACTCATCTGACAAGAGATTAATAAACAGAATATATAAAGAGCCTGAACAACTTAATAGCAAAAAAACAAATAATCCAATTTTAAAATGAGCAAATGACCTGAATAGATATTTCTCAAAAGAAGACACAGAAATGGCCAAGAGATACACGAAAAAAATGTTCAATATAAGAAATGCAAATCAAAACTACAATGAGATATTGTCTCATTTCAGTTAAAGAGGCTTTTATCAAAAAGACAGATCATGGAATAAATAACTTGGAAAAACTAATGGCATCTATTTTAGAGGGTTATCAAAGATTACTTGAGCTAACACCTGTCAAGTGTGGGAAATGATGACCAGCACATGGTAAGATTCACTAATTGTCAGAAGATCTTTTTAATAATTTTTACTAAATAGTAAAATATGTAGCTTCCTGGCTATATAGAACAGTCGTTTCTGAATAATTCTTTCTCTTTTTCCTCTTTCATAGTGCTTGTTCCTTGCCTTTTGTGACTAGTGCGCTAGTTCTCTCTCTTATTAGAAGTGGTGGATGGTTTAAGTACAGGTCTATCGTCAAGGTCTATCATCAAGACAAGCTAGATGTAGAAATAAAAGTGTAATATTTGGGTTCCGGGGTGCCTCCTCAGTTCTCCTGAGAGGACATTTCTCCAAGTTCTTGGTCAATCACTCCCCAACAATGAGTCAGGAGACCACGGCACAGTGCACAGTAAATGCCGGACTCAAGAAGTGTTGTAGAAAGTGATTTTATTTAAAGAGAGAGAGAAACAGGAGCAGGAGAGAGAAAGAAACAGCTAACTTTCACATTGAGTGACAGAAAGAAAAGACACTCTCACACTGAGTGAGAAGGGTTCCCAGAGGGGGAAAACCAGAGAAGGAAAGTTCCTCTCACACTGAGTGAGAGAATCCAGAAAGTTGGAATCCAGGAGAGGAAGGCAGCTTCCACACTGAGTGGAAGGGAAGAGATAGAGAGACGGAGTTTAGGAGGGGAAGACAGGCTTCCACAAGAGTGGAAGGGGACTCCAGAGGGAAAATCCAGGATAGAGAAAAACAGCTTCCATGAGAATGTTTGTGGAAGGGGATCCAAACATGGAGTCTGAAGGGGTGTAGAAGAAGGGGACTTTTAACCTGGGAGGAACCCTCACCTTCTCTAAGACCCTGGGTCAATGAAAGGAGTTCCTTAGAACTTCCGCTGCAGTGATTGACTCTTAAGTTTCTTCCCACATCCATGAAGTTTAAACGTAAACTGTTAAATCTCCTGGATAGAGAGAGATGGGAGGGGGACATGACACTGGGAGTTCTTGCCCTTAAAACCATGCCCTTCTGTGGACTCGGAAAGAGAACACGTTCCCTCAAAAGGAATATGAAAGGGAGGAAATTTAAAGATGCTTCTACCCATTTCTGGTTCTGCTTTATTGACCTCTTCTTTTGCTGCTTTTACTTTGGATTTTAAAAGCAGGGCCCAAAGAGATTAACTGTGTTCATAGCATCATTATTCATAATAGCTAAAATATGGAAACCAAGTATCCATTAATGAAATAATGGGTATGAAAAATATGGTACAGACATACAATAGAATATTATTCAGCTTTAAAAGGGTAGGAAATTCTGACATATACTATAGCTGAAACTTGAGAACATGATGCTGAGTGAAATAAGCCAGTCACAAGAAAAAAAATACTGTCTGACTTCAGTTATATGTGATACTTAGAATAGTTAAAATCACAGAAACAAAGTAGAATGGTGGCTCCCAGGGTTTGAGAGGATGAGGGAATGAGGAGTTACTGACTGATGGCTATGGAGTTTCAGTTTTGCAAGAACAGAATCTATAGCTGGATAGTGGTAATGGCTGCATCTCATGAATGTATTTAATACCATTTAACTGCTCATGAATGTATTTAATACCATTTAACTGTACACTTAAAAATGGTCAGGATAATCATCCTCATTTCACTTTTGCAAGATGAATAGTCTGTAGATAGACAGCGGTAACGTAATGGCTGCATCTCACTAATGTATTTAATACCATTTTACTGTATACTTAAAAAGGTTAGAAGAATGGTCTTCTTTGCACAGTTGGCAGCATGTCAGTCTCATAAAAATGGTTAGCATAATAAATTGTGTGTTATTTATAGTTTACCACAATAAAAATAAAAAATACTAACCCAAAATGGCTTATGAGCTTAATTGGAAAAAAAAAAATCGGAGAAAATTTTCAGAACATAGGGCTAGGTAAAGAGTTATTAGATTTGTCACCAAAAGGATAACTTGATAAATTGGACTTCATCAAAATTAAAAGGTTTTGCTCAATGAAAGATCCCAAAGAAAGGATTAAAAGACAAGCCACATACTGGGAGAAAATATTTGCAAATGTTATATCAGACTAAGGACTAGTATGCTATAATAGATTACGTAAAGAATTCTCAAAACTCAATAGTAAAAAGAACAAACAACCCACTGAAATATGGGCAAAAGACCACAAAGAGACATTTCACCAAAAAAGATACACAGATGGCAAATAAACACATGAAAAGATGTCCAACATCATTTGCCATCAGGGAAATGTGGCTACATATTGATGACAATGACTAAAATAAAAAGAGACAACACCAAATGCTGACAAGGATGTGGAGAAACTCGATCATTCACACACTGCTGATGGAAATGTATAATCATACAGCTACTCTGGAAAGCGGGTTAGCAAGTTTCTTTAAAAAAACGAACAAACATGCAACTATCATATGATCCATCAATTTGACTCCCTGGCAATCCTCAAATATTTTGCTCAGTGAAAAAGGCCAATCCTGAAAGTTTATATATTTATGATTCCATTCATATAAAATTGCTGAAATGACAAAATAACAGAAATAGAGAACAGATTAGTGGTTGCTTTGAGTTAAGAAGGGGATGTGGTGAGAGGAAATTGGGTGTAGCTAGAAAAAAGCCTCAAGAGTGATCTTTGTGGTGATGGGAATGTTCTAGTTTGATTGTACTAATGTCAATATCTTGTTAGTGATACTGTGCTACAGTTACTACTGGAGGAAACTGAGTTAAAGGCACATGTGATGTCTACATTATTTTTAATTATTCCTTAAGTCCTTTTGGTGGAAAGGGTCTATGAAAGACAAAAAACTGATCTCTCATCCTTATGATAGTTGAAAACAGAAGTGAGGTGAAACTAATTACAGCAGAAATCTAGGCCTAAACAAATTCAACTCCTAATTTATTAGCCTCACTGCAGCTTCCTGAAAAGGAAAGAATACTGGTTCGCTTTCAATGGTTCTTTTATATGTTATTTAGAGCACAGCAAAAAAATTTAAGACATGTAAAGAAGCAGGATAACATGCATAAGAGGAAAACAATCAAAAGGGAACCCACACAGCAGAACCACCGATGTTAGAAATATTACAGCAGAAAAGAACTTTAAAATAGCAATTTTTAAGTACACAGGAAAAGATGTACAAATTAGATGCAATATCAAATTTAAGAAAAATAGAAACTCTAAAAAGAGCAAACAGACATTCTAAAAGTTAAAAATATAATACATGAAATTAAGAAGTCTATGACCTATTCAAAGGCCAGGCGCAGTGGCTCATACCTGTAATCCTAGCACTTTGGGAGGCTGAGGCAGGCAGATCACCTCCTAAGGTCAGGAGTTTGAGACCAGCCTGGCCAACATGGTAAAACCCCATCTCTACTAAGAATACAAAAAATATGTATTAGCTGGGTGTGATGGCACGTGCCTGTAATTCCAGCTACTCAGGAGGCTGAGGCAGGAGAATTGTTTGAATCCGGAAGGTGGAGTTTGCAGTGAGCAGAGAGCGCACCACTGCATTCCAGCCTGGGTGACAAGAGCAAGACTCCATCTCCAAAAAAAAAAAAAAAAAATTTTTTTTTCACCAGTTTGCATGGTGCCAAAAAAAAAAAAAAAATAAGTCTATGACTTATCCAAGCAATTAGGTAATTTTAAATGTACTATAGTCAATATATAAGAATTTTCAAAATATATTAAATACAAATGATCCCATTCTTCTGTCACATGCCTCCCCAGCACATCTCTAATCCCTCAGCCGTGGCAAAGACTACTAGATGATCACAGCACTTTCAATTTGTTATCAGAATTCTTAGCAAAGACCTCTAGACACCTCTTCTGATGCCAAGAAGAGCTGGCATCAGGAATAAAACCTGTTTGGTTTAGTCAAAACGCAGGTTGCCTTAGTCACACTGCTTATAAAGAAATGTAAAGTCACCACTTTGTAATGAAGGAGGGGACTAAGTGAACTTCTAAAGTAAGTGAAAGCGTGTCATTGATTCCTGCCTCTCCCTTTGTCCTATTAAACAAAAACTTTCTGGTAAGGGCTCTATAATATGTTAAAAATCCTACCTCCCAGATATATATTCAAGAGAAATTAGTGGATGTGTACACAAAAGAACTTGAACAAAATATTTTAAGCAGCTTTATTCATATCTACCAAAAAGTAGAAACAATTCAAATTCCCACAATGGAATATTACACAGCAAAAAAAGGAACAAACTACCAGCAGGCACAGTAATATAGATGCTGAGTAAAGGAAGCCGTAAGTAATCACATATGCTGGATGATCCCCTTTATATGAAGTTCAAAACTGATCTATAGTGATATAAGTAAAAAAAAAAATTATCTCTGGAGAAGGTGGAGTGTCTTGGAAAGAACTAAAGGGAGTCTTTCTGGAGTACTGGAAATGTTTTATGTCTTCATATGGATAGTGACTACAGTTATAAAAAGGCATCAAGCTGCATACTTAGATTTGTGCACTTTACACAGAAAAAAGTAATAATAATGATGATGAAAATAACCAGGCTGTGAGGTACAATACCTGAATCTTTGGGAATTATTAGATGACGTTAAGATACAACTGAAATGGAAGAATAGTGCTAATAAAGAAGCATATTTTCCTTAATTACATGCTAGCTTTATTCAAACTACTCCTGGCATTTTGTCTATGTGTCCTATAAACACCTGTTTAAAATTAGTTCTTTTTAGATATATCTTTTGCACTAGATCAGAAGTTCATCTGGGGCAGGGATTGGCAAACATTGTCTGTAAAAAGCTAGAGAGTAAATATTTTCAGCTTGCAGGTCACATGGTCTCTGCTGCAACTACCCAATACTGCCACTGTAGCACTAAAGCAGCTATACAAGGTAAGTAAATGAATGAGTGTGGCCCAATTTGACCCACTCACCATAGTTTGCCAACTCCTGATCTAAAGGGGAAGAACTGTAACAGTCTTTGTTTTCCACGGTCATCTTCTACAGTACTTCATATATAGTAGGCATTCAGCAAAGCAAAGCTAAAAACAATCTTTAAAATCATTTCTTCTAATCCCTTCACTCACAGTGAAAAATGTGAATCAGAGGTTAAAATTAGCTCAACAGTACCACTTTTTAAAGCAGTACCTCATTTTAATAAATATGTTAAGATTTAATACTGATTTAAATTCCTAATTTTTTTTACATGTAAAACATTTTGAAACAAAAGTTTCAAAAGTTCAAACGTTCTATATAGGAGAAACTAAAAACAATTATTTTAGAAAAATTTATCTTTACCTATAGTTTGGTTATAAGTTACCAATACAAGCTTTGAGTCACATAACCATAAGGGTTTAATCTAGGAAGTACTTAAAACTCACCATATAAAATGAGAAGCTAAGACGAAATGAAAGTTTCTCCAGGACTCAAGTTTTCTAAAAGCCAAAATGGCAATGAATATATTTAACAGTAGTTAGCATTATTAGGTAAAACTTGATTATAATTTAATAAATAAATTATAAGGATATTTTACATAGTTATACTTCAACACAGTAATAAGATATACACTAAAAGAATTCATTCTATTACAGCTTATTGAACACTTACATAGCAGTAAAACAACCGGCCAACAGTAGAGGGCAGCATTTCTATTCACTATTAAAATTTAAAAAATTTGAAGTCTTCAAAAAAAAAAAATCTTAAAAATCTGAAATATCTGTACTGAGACTTTCTTTTAAAATATTTCATACCTCTTTCAAAGCTTTGGACTAATATAAAATTTTAATACAACCTACAAGTAAAAGTGCCCTAATATAAATATGAATATTTAAATAAAAGATAGCTGTTTTACCCAAAGTAATAAAATTTTGTATTTATAATTCCCAAACTGATAAACCAAAACAATTCAACATTTCTCTGGTAACTAGATCCCTAAAATTATATCAGTTATAGAGTTAAAACAATTATTTGCTGAGTACCCATTGAAATGACAAACACCCCTACATATGCGCATATATTTTCTTTATCCATATAAAGAATTACCAAAAGAATCAAGAACTTTTCACAACTGAAGACTCGAGGAACTGTATCAGAAAACCAGGCAAAGCATCACTCTAAAATCTAAAATAAAGGCAGCAAAAGAGGCTGATAAAGCAGAAACATGTATGGATAAAAGCATCTTTAAAGCTCCTCCTCTTTCACAATCCTTTTATTCCTATCTCCAGCTTGCCTTAATGAAACACCTGAACTTAAAACCATCCACCACCTCTAACAAAGAAAACTAGCACACTAGTTGTAAGAGACAAAGAAAGAGGACTATAAAAGAGAGAAAAGGGTAAGACCAATTCAGAAAAGACTGTCTGTACAACCAGAAAGCTACATATTATACTATTTAATAAAAACCATTAAAAAGATCTGCTAACAATTAGTGAAGTCATGCTATGTGCTAATCATTGTTTCATATACTTGACAGGTATTGGCTCAAGTAATCTTTAACAACCCTGCACACAGATACCATTATTTTCCTCCACATTAGAAATGAAGAAACTGAAACCTAGAAGAATATTAGTAACTAGTCCAATCACCAAAATAAGTAGCACAGCTATTATAAACTTTTGGCAACCAAAGTTTCAGAGAACTGTCTCAGAAGACCAGGGATTAGCACAGTTCTATAATCTACTTTTATTATTAGTGTTCAAATAAAAAGCAACTAGTCCCAATCAAATATTGGGACTAGAACCTAGACAGTCTCCAGAGACAGAGCTTTTTGGCTATTATCCTCTATTCTGCTTACTCTAAGGGTTTGAATAACTTCAGTTGAGTGACTGCTACAGAAGCCATAACGTAAGGAATTTAAAAAGTGAGAGAGTGACAAAATAAGGAAAATGAAAGCCTTATTTTGGCTTTCATTTTAACTAAGGATAAGCCTTAGTTATCCTTTGTCTGATTGCAAAAGGATGAGCAGAAAATAGGGTAGCACTTGAAAGTGATCCCTATTATTCCAATTCAGCAGGTCCTGAGTGAAATTAACACCAGATGAATACTGACTGAATAATAAACACTAAGAAAAAGGTACAATACTTAAGAAATAAAGCAATAAGCCAGGCGTGATGGCTCACATCTGTAATCTCAGCACTCTGGGAGGCCAAAGTGAGCGGATCACCTGAGGTAAGGAGTTCAAGACCAACCTGGCCAACATGGTGAAACCCCGTCTCTACTAATAATACAAAAATGAGTCGGGCATGGTGGTAGCCACCTGTAATCCCACCTACTCAGGAAGCTGAGGCAGGATAATTGCTTGAACTCAGGTGGTGGAGGTTGCAGTGAGCCAAGATTGCTCCACCGCACTCCAGCCTAGGCAACAGAGCAAGATTCAGTCTCGAGAAAAAAAATAAACAATATACTATGGAAAGTTCAAAGAAATCCAATCATTTTGGGTAAGATTAAGAATTATAACGAGCCCTTTCCAAATGGAAATGGAGAGACAATTTAAAGAAAATATTTAATATAAAGTACGATGTTTTAACTGGAAAAATAGTCTGAAGGTGATTAACTTCTGGAAATTTTGGCAATATTTATAAAAACATTAGAAATTTTTATATCTTTAATACCAGAGATTCCTCTCACCCATAGAATCATGGTTATACCCAGAAATTAAGCTTCCAGCATATCATTTTAAGAGGAAAAAATAGAAAGAATCCAAATGTTAACTGATTAAATAAGATATTCAAATCATAAAGTCATTAATAAAAGCTACAGGAAAACATTCAACAACATATTAAGGATTTTCAAAACGTATTAAATACAAATGATACCATCTTCTGCCAAGTCTCCCACCTTTCTCCAATTTCTTAGCCATGGCAAAGACTACTGACTGATCACAGCACCCTTTCCTTTAACCTGCTATCAGAATTCTCAACACAGATCTCTGCGCATCCAACATCAACCAGAGTTGGCATCAGAAATAAACCCATCTGATTTAGTCAAAAGGTAGGTTTGACTCAGACAACTGTTAGTTATGGAGCAAAGGGCTAGGAAAACTACAGAAATCAGTTAAAGTATGTCTTTGATTCCTCTCTCTCTTACCTTCTCCTATTAACAAAAACCCACTGGTAAGGACTACAAGAAATAAACTTAAAACCCTGTCTCCCAGGAAAACGAATCAAGACTACTGCCTAGCCTCTGATTTACACTAGCAGTTGGGAAGATGTATAACACTAGTCATTGGGAAGATGTCTAAGAGATAAACTTATCCAGCTCTCCTGCCTCACTCTACTGGACAGGAAACATTCCTTACTGTATACTACTTTAAATTTAGAGAGTGTTCCTACTACTAAAATATTTTTTTCTTAGACTAGATAAATTGATTCTAAAGTGTATACAGAAAAATAAACAAGAATCTTTTTTTTTTTTTTTTTTTTTTAAGAAAAGCTCTAAAGCAGAGAAGCAAAGATGGAGGATAACCCTATTAGATGTTAAGGTAAACTATATAAAGCTTCAGTAAGTAAAGCACTGTCAATCTGAACAGACAGACTAGTGAAACACAGAGTCAAATGTCCAGAAATATACCCAAATACATATGAGAAATTATTGTGTGTCAAAAGGTAGCATCTCAATTCAGAGGGGGAAAATAAATACAGACTTCTTAATAAAATGACACTGGAACAATAGGTAAACATTTGGAAAATTATTACACTGGTTCCACAACTAACACTATGCATCAGGATAAACTTAAAACGGTCCAAAGATTTAAAAGTGAAATCCTGCATAAAGTAACCAAAAGAAAACCTGGGTGACATTTTTATAATTCTGGAATGTGGAAGGTCTAACTATGACCCAAATGCAGAAGCTAGCCAAGAGAGGAAAGAAAAAAGAGGGAAGAAGAAGATGAGAGGGGAGAGGAGGAGGGGAGGAGAAGAGAAAAAAGCACTGATAACACCATGAATAAAAAATGACAAAGTGTGAGAGGAAAAAACTGCAACTGATATCAGAGACAAAGGCTAATGTCCCTGATCAACACCGAGCTCCTAGGAACTGAGATGAAAAAGACCAACATCCCAATAGAAAAAAATGTAAAATAAACCTTGCTTAAATATGTAGAAGAAATGAAAATTAAAACTATACTGATATGCCATTTCTCATTAAGCACTGGCAAAAATATAAAAATTTGAAAACATATTCTGTTGATAATGTTGCAGGGAAAGAGTCACTCTCAAACACTGCCAGTGGGAATACAAAATGGCACAACTCCTATGGAGTGGAATCTGACAATAGGCACCAAAATTACATCTGCATATACTCTTTGAACCAGTAATCCCATATCATACAGATATGCCTGCACAAATATGAAATGGCATACATACAAAGTTGTTTCCTGAAGTAGCTTGTAAAACATTAGGAAGAAATTTACTGTCCAGCAAAAATACATTTATATTGTCTTAGTCTATTTGTGCTACTATAACAAAATACCACAGACTAGGTAATTTATAAACAGTAACAATTTACTTCTCATGGTTCTGGAGGCAGGGAAGACCAAGATCAAAACACTGGCAAGACTAGTGTCTGATGAGGACTGCTTCTGCTTACAAAATGGCACTCTGTTGCTGCAACCTCTGGAGGAGAACTCTATATCCTTACATGACAAAGGGAAAAGAAAGCACTCCCTTCTGCCTCAAGCCCTTTTCATTAGGGTATTAATCCCACTCATGACTTAATCATCTCCCAAAGGCCACACATCTGAACACTGTGGATTAAGTTTCAACATGAATTTTGGAGGGAACATCATTATTCAAACATAGCATATATCTTTTGAACTTTTGAATTTTTTTCTGATATACAGTATTAGGTATGGATCCAACTTTCATCTTTTACCAATATAACAGGTTGTTACAGGTCAGTTATTTATTTATTTATTTATTTATTTATTTATCTATCTATCTATCTATTTAGAGATGGAGTCTCACTATTTATTTATTTATTTACTTACTTACTTACTTACTTACTTATTTATTTAGAGATGGAGTCTCACTATGTCACCCAGGCTGGAGTGCAGAACCATCTCGGCTCGCTGCAATTTCCGCCTCCTGGGTTCAAGCGATTCTCGTGCCTCAGCCTCCTGAGTAGCTAGGATTACAGGCACCTGCCACCACACCCAGCTAATTTTTGTAGTTTTAGTAGAGATGAGGTTTCACCATGTTGGCCAGGCTGGTCTCAAACTCCCGACCTCAGGTGATCCGCCCACCTCAGTCTCCCTCAGTGCTAGGATTACAAGCGTGAGTCACCATGCCCAGCCAGGTAATTTATTTAAAATGGTTAAAAAACTATGGCACATCCACATGATCAAATATATTTCTGTAAAAATGAATGAGAAAAAGCTCTATGTATTAAAATGGACAGACCTTCAGGATACTGCAAGTAAAACCAGCAAGAGGCAAAATACCACATAAAACATATTACTTACTGTGTAAGGAAAGATAAATAAAAATATTCTTATTTACTTGTATTTGTGTTAATACTAGAAAGATAAATAGAAACTAATAAAAAAGTAGTTTCCTATAGGAGTTGGGAGGAAGGTATAGAAGTGAGGCATATCTATATAAACTTTTATATGACAGTTTTGATTTTTAAATTTGTGAATTTATTGTCCACTCAAAAACTGATTAAAAAATAAATGAAGGGTTGGCTGGTGTGTGGGAATGGCTGTTATAGACTTAATAACTTAGTAACAAGTCTATTTAAATTAATTAAAGTTAAAAATTCAGTTTCTCTATCAAACTAGCCACCCCATTTCAAGTGCCAGTGGACAGGACAGCAAAGACACAGAACATGGCCATCATTGTATGAAGCTCTACTGGACAGTGCTAAAGTTGAGTCTACAGACGGAAGCACGCCTAATAAAATGAAAAAGGATTTTGTGTCTCCCATACTAAGTATAAGCCAGAAACAAATATACAACAAAATCAACAAATCAGTCAAATATCAGTCAAATATTTATGTGGCAAGACATCATGATGTACTTCCTTTCCACCATAAACTAAGAAATTCATGGAAAACAATATGAAGATAAGCCACTTTCTGGATCCTTTTGAATGCATTATAAATACAGAATAATAGATACATTTTAGTGATGATATTCCAGGATGTCAATCTAGAACTATATTCAAAATGGGACTTTAAATGCATTAAAGTCCCATTTTAAAAACTAAAATACTTTTTGAATCCATAAATTTCTACCATCTGTTGCAAAGCTTCATTCTTTTAACAATTAGTAAACTTACTAAGCATCCACTATATATTAAACACTTGGTCAGTCACCAGGGATATCACAGAGAATAAAAGTTTTACTTTTTTCTAACACTTACAGGGCAATGAGAAAAACATACATTAGTGAAGAATTACACAAATAAATGACATACTGTGTGACATAAAAGAAAAATAAAGTATACTTATAGAAGTAGAGGAACCTAACTTAATGGGGAATCAAGTAGGGCTTCCCTGAGGAAGTAATCTATAAACTGGAATCTGAAGGGTAAGATTTGGGATAAAGGGCTTGCACTGCAAATAGACGAAACTTTTATGCATAAAGATCTCAAAGCATCTGGTAAGCTGAAGTGGAAGAATTACTTGAGCCCAGGAGGCAGAGGCTGCTGTGAGCCAAGATCAGGCCACTGCACTCCAGCCTGAGCGACAGAGTGAGACCCTGTCTCGGGTGGGGAAGAGCTCAAACTCAAAGCAGAAGGAAACACCTCACAAGACCTGAAAAAAGTTCTGTCAACAAAAATAATGAAAACCTGTTCTGCAGCTTCTAAAATATATGTATTGCCAATTCCTTAACTGGGAGACATGCCTAAGACTGTATATACTTCAAACATTGCCCTAATGGCACTTAACATGGACTCCACGGTTGTGGAAAATAAGTTCAATAACAAAAATATTTAACAGCTGGCACTGAGTGTTTAAGAGAATTTCCTGAAATATGAATGTTT
>NW_016107315.1:11926236-11937553 GCF_001604975.1 Cebus imitator
ATGCAACAATCTTACATGTTCTTCACATGTACCCGAAAACCTAAAATGCAATTTAAAAAAAAAAAAAAAGAAAGAAAGAAATTCTGGTACTAAAGTTACACAACTCTCAGAAGTTACTAGACAGCTGGGAAACCTCTATAATAAAGAACACGAATGCCCTCAGCTCTAGTTAAAGCAGAGTACTTTATTGCTAACATAAGAAAATAAACTACATATAACAATAATCCTAAATCACTCTTTTTGGGCTTCTTATGCTCTCAGTTAATTTTCCTACAGTGATTACGAGCCTGACAAAAATGACACTTCTCTGCCTGGCCACTAACAATATTAACTCCGCCTCAACTGACATATTTACAAAGGATCTAGCTAAGAACACAAGAACTTACAAACACAAAATTAAATCTCTTAGAAAGACATTATGTGGAAAAGCACAAAATACTGTATCTACGCTGATTAAAGTACATAAAAATGTATGTAAGCGTACAAACAATAATCAGAAATACTGCCATGGTAGAAATGCTCACTAGCATCTTTTCCCCCCATAAAATATCTAAATCCAGAAGAGCATTTTTTTCAATTCAAAGAGGAAGTACATTTTCATTTTCATTTTCACTAAAGGGCAAAACAAAACAAAAATTACATTTGTGTTTAAAATATATTAATCAGAAATGGAACGCAGAGCTACTTATGACAGTCTTAAATTAGTAAATGCCATTAACACTATTGTAAATGGAGACTAAGATTTGGCAGTTCAATAGCAGTGATTATTTAGTCATCACATCTCACAACCTTGTCATTTGCAAATGTTTTAAAATAAGAGTCTTCATTGTGAAGAACATATAGTTATGGGTGGGGGGAACAACCAAAAAACTAACCATCACTGCTTTAGCTCAACCCACATGCCTGTACTTAAGGGTATCCATGGTAGCAATGATGCAACGTGCCTACCTAGTTCACCATGCCTACACAAGTGGGAGAGAGGGGAGGCGGATGATGAAAAAAACTCATTTGGAAAGGTGTCTTAGTATTAACATGATAAAATTACATCAACTACACTGTCAGACTTTTAAAACACATAAAATCACAAAGCTCTGTAAAGACCAGAAAAGGGAGAAACGAATAACGGATAGGGTTCACACTGCAGCCTTTAGTTGAAAAGAAAATCAAGAATTTTGCTCTTCCTGCTAGAGCTATTGGTTAAATATGTACAAAGGGTATATTCTAATAATTGAACAAATTGTTTTAATTTAGCTTTTCAAAAGCAACTACAAACAATGTTTTAGGCTTCTAATTTCCAACCTACATCATTTTCTATTTTTGCTTTAACAGTTACATAATAAAAATTTATAAATACTTTAGGGTAATGATTACATCTAATTTTTTTAAGCAAAATAGACCCTCTTTTGCTAAAAAAGGGTCAATGCAAAAAAAATTCTCAGTCTATCAAGGAAGATCGAGCAGAGAGAAGAGATGAATCATTTCAAATAACTTTGCTATAGTATTGGAAATAAAACCAAAATGAATGAAATGATAAAAGGTAAATCACAGGGAAGAACCAACCACTGACAAACATGAAAAAAAATTATAGAGGTAAAAAGCAACAACAACCCTGTTTTCCAGGCTTATGTGCCCTTTAAACATTCATTAAGAATACTTCAACAAGACAGTTTACCTAGAGGTACACAGAAGACATCTCTTTATAAACAGGGGATGGAAACAGATAATGGGCATGTCTGTATCCAATCATGAACTACTGTTTGAACTAGAACTCTATGAGCAACAAGAAAAGAAAAAAAAACAATTTTCCTGCTTTTTCTCTTATGAAAAATAATTCCCTATACAGGAAAAATAGCCTACTTTCAGAATTTACAAATTTACCTACTCTTGTATTACTGAACATAATTTTAAAATCTCAACAAGTTTGAGATTTTAAATTAGCAATCACTATGAGACATCATAAATGCATAGAAATAAAAAAGGTAAATTATTCCATATTTTAAAAACCAATGAATACATTTTAAATGTAAGCACACTGAATCTATAATAACACCATCACACAATGTCTGCAAACTGGTGCTCAAAAATAAAAGAAGACAAACTTAGAGATTAAGTGAAGCATGCTGTACTTTGAAGACAATGAGCAAAACAGACTTCAAAACAAGTACTTTCATGGAGTACTTGTACAAGTTTAATAATTTTAAATCCAAATCAACATCTAACAGCAACACAATCAGCACCTGACTATTTTCCTCTTTCTAAAAAAACACAAAAAATCAACTATAACTACAATAGATGGAAGAATCCTGAAAATGTTCTCAAAATGAGTTATACGTTTAACTAGTATGGCATGTTGGGACATGAAATAAAGGGGAGGAGAATAACTCTGAGAATATGTTTAGAAGATTTAAATATAATCAAGGCTTTACAGACCTTTGCTGTTGGGAAAAAGGCTTCCTGAATATCTCAGAGAAAAATATTTCTGTGCAACACATTTTTAGCTATCTAAAACACATTTCAAAATACTGCTTTTTCCAAAGGATATAAACTAAGTATCACATGGATTCAAATATATATTTTCAAATATATAACAATGGTTACCCCTTATTTTTAAACTACACAGTTAACAAAGGGTCTCTCACATCTGTCACTAACAGTGAAATACAGAAAAGCATATTATATCTTACCTTTGTGGTTACAATGCACAGGCAATCCATTACTTTACCATTACAATATTTTATACAAAAACCAAACTATTTTAAGTTGCTTGGTTGAACAAAAAATGTAAATAAAAATAGAGTTGTGAGATAAAACCATAAATGAAAAAGTTATAACTGTAGCTAGATGGCTCCAGGATCCATTCTTAGAGGTAGCAATTTTTCTACTATCTGAAATACAAGAAACCAGAGTCTGTCACGTGCCCTACAATCTTCTTTATGTAATCTGTATCTGAAGAACTTGAAATTACCCCACAAAACACTGTGGAAGATGTCAGGGCTTATTCCACAAGAGTCCACTCCTTCTTCAGATGCTGTTTCATTAATCCGTCTTCTCAAGATATGAGGTTGATAGGAAATCATCTGATGAAATGCTTCACAAAGAGGTTTCCCCAATATAAATTTAAATCAGCTTCTCTTTGTTTGCTACAGTTTGGATACTCAAATGACAACTACCAAAAAAAAATCACTAAAAATATGCCAGGAAACATTTCCTCCACTAAACCATTTCAGCAACAGCAGCCTGCAAAGTAATGACTTTCTCGAGCAGTAATGAATGGAATATTCCATGTGGTTTTTTGAGAAGGGGAGCAGGAAAAACAAAATATAATAATTTAAAATATTATATCTAAAACTTGCCTCTTTTTCTTTGCTAAAAAAAAGAATAAGTAACATTTTACTAATGAAGGCAAATTTTAACTTTATTGCCTTACTAAATCCATTTCACTGATTCCCCCCAACCAAAGAAAACCACCACAAAAAGACAGTATAACTATATAACCTTTCAAACTCCTCAAGAAGTCTTCGTTTTTAACCCAGAAGCCAACTAACTTTGTGAATTCATGTCCTGTCTCCAAGATCATTAGGACTGGAGACAGGCTAACAGACAGGGGACATGGCAGAGGGATATAGCTGGCTGTCAGCATCATAAGCTTCCAGCCACATTCCCCTATACAAATGCCATAGTAAGGTTAGCCACATGTGGTGGCCTGCACCTGTATTCCTGGCTACTTGGGAGGCTGAAACTAGACAACGGCTTGAGCTCAGGAGTTTGAGGATGCAGTGAGCTGTAATTGCACTACTGCACTGTAGCCTAAGCAACAAAGTGAGACCCTGTCTGTAAAAAACTTTAAAATCCAAAAAAATTTCTAAAAAAGTTTTCAATGCATAGTAAGGAAGAGTATTATCTGTAATTTTTGTCCACAAAGTTCCCTCATAGTTTACAGATATTATGAATGACCTCAAGTTCAAACAATTGAACTGTTCCTACTTGCCTCTTATACCCTATTCCTCCTCCTAACATTTCAAATACACATGGGCTGCACCAACAACTTTCAGACTAAACCAAATTTCACTGTAAGGATTATGAAAAGAAGTTAATACATACATATCACTTGGTAGAACCTATCAAATAGTAAGTATTATCAATGTTGTTATTACTATCATTGGCATGTATCAGATTACAGTCTTTTATTTAAAGCCTAACAGGATATACTTGAGACAGGTTCAATGGGACTTAACCTTACTTTACCTAATGGGGCTGTTATGTGAGGATTAAATAATACACACAGGGCACTTAGAATAATGCCGACCTTGTTAAGTCAACAGTGGCAATAAATAGTCCAATAGTGCTCAATAAATGCCAGTTACAGCTATATATCTATTGTGGTATAATATGAAATATATTGGTCTTTTTTTCTGTCACAGGGTGCCTAAAACTCTTGGAAATTCCTAATGGGAGGGTCTTTTTTTAGCCCTTTGGATCACAACTAATGCTAATGAGGTAACTTAAGAGTGAGGCCCCCAGAAAGCCTAAGGATGAGGCTCTTCACCAGAAAGACCATGAAATTAGAGGATTATAGGGTTGGAATTTTCAGCTCTACCCACCAACCTCCAGGAAAGGTGCAGGGGTGGGAGGGCTGGAGATCAAGCTCTATAAAAACTCTTTTAACAAGATGCGATGTGCTTTTGGGTTGGCAAAAGCATGGTGGGAAGGCTGAGGACTCCAACTCTACCAGGATAGAAGTTATTGCACTTGGGACCCTTCCAGATCTTGCCCTATGTGCCTCTTTATCTGTCTGCTCATCTGTATCCTTTATAACATCTTTTCTAATAAACTGGTATATGCATTTTCCTGAGTTCAAAGCCATCCAAGCAAATTAATCAAACCCAAGGAGCGGGTCGTGTGAACGAACCCCAATTTATAACTAGTCAGTCAGAAGTATAGGTCACAATCTACTATATGTAAAGTGGGGACAGTCTTGTGGGGCTGAACCCCCAACTGTGGGATCTGACACTATCTACTTAGAGAGTACTACTGTCTCTAAGTAGATACTGCCAGAATTGTATTTACTTAGAGACTACCACTATCTCTAAGTAGATAGTATCAGAATTGAATTACAGGACACCCAGTGGGTGTCCACTGGAAAACCTTTACCAAACAAAAAACTCCTCATACATCCAGTCACAGAAGTGTGCTATGTTGAGAGTAGAGAGAAAAAATGGTTTGTTTTCTCCTCTCAGACCTAAATACACATGTATGTACCTCCGTAAATTTCATCATGGGCCAACACTTCCCTTATACCATGCAGGATGTAGCCCGGAAATTACATGCTCTGTTGAGTACTCTTTTCCCCACCCCACTCACACAATAATCATTTGTTCCCAACATAAAAGAGTAAAGCTCATATGAGGCTCAAGGCTCATTTCTCCTTAAATAAAGTTTATCATTTTTAAGTAGAATACTGAAAACAGTGTGGGTAATATCTAAGTATTGAATAGGCATTGCATTTTGTGAAGGAAAATAAGGAGTTATGTAAAACCCTTTATCTGGTTGCTCTCTTAGTATTCTGAAATTTCTCTTGTGAAATTTTTATGACATCTAGAGTAGTTTAGCCCAGAGAGGGCAGGCATCCCTAAGTTTGGCAGACTTCATAATAGAAGAGGCTCAAAATCACTACAGCAAGTCAGAAATATCATTCAGCCGGTGTAACTTAAGTAGGCACTTTCTTTAGGAGATGAGGAAAGGGTCTCAACTTCCCCTTTTGTAAAATAAAAACCTCAGTGGCTTCTAAGAGTCCTTGAACTTATACCAAGCCTATGTTTCGGTTTCTAAATCCAATAGATTCTAAGGTCCAAGAGGACAAGACTCAAGAATCTCTCATGAGGCCAGTGGTGGCTCACACCCATAATCCCAGCACTTTGGGAGGCCGAGGTGGGCAGATCACTTGAGGTCAGCATTTTAAGTCTAGCCTGGCCAACATGGTAAAACCCTGTCTCTACTAAAAATATAAAAATCAGCCAGGCATGGTGATATACACACCTGTAATCCCAGCTACTCGGGAGGCTGAGGTGGGAGAATCGCTTGAACCCGGGAAGTGTATATTGCAGCGAGCCGAGATCCCACCACTGCACTCCAGGTTGGGTAACAGAGCAAGATTGGCGGTGGGGGAGGGAGGGAGAAGAATGTCTCATGTACCTACCATTTTACCCCCAAAACCTTGGGGTATAGCATGGTGGCCAGAATGTTTGTGGAATTAATGAATGGTCTTTTAATATGTAAACTACAGGTGATTACAAAATTGAAAACAGCTTGAAACAACCCTGAAAATTAGACATTCCATTTTCCCAGTAAAAATAAAAGTTTTGCCAACTGAATTATAAACCTATAAGAAGATTAAATAGTCAAATAGCTAAATGTATCAGTTAACATATAATTATTTAACAACACATTACTAAAATGGTACATCTAATATATTATTCCAGTCACATTTCAGAAAACAATTTTAGTCAAACTCCTCACATTCATCTCCGATGTTTAGGGTCATGATTTACAACCATTTGTTAATTATCTAATCTATTTGGCCTCAAACATCTAAGTTGTTTAAGATACTGCCCTTTCTGAACTATAATGTCACTTGACCATTTATCCCAAATTAATACTCCAGATTGAGTATCCGTAATCCAAAAATCCACAATCCAAATGCTCCAAAATCCAAAACCTTTTAAGTGCCAACATAATCCTCAAAGAAAATACTCATCGGAGCATTCCAGATTTTGTTACTGGGTTTTTTGTTTTTTTTTTTTTTGAGATGGAGTTTCACTCTTGCCACCCAGGAGTCCAGTGGCGCGATCTCAGCTCACTGCAACCTCTGCCTCTCAAATTCAAGCTTCTCCTGCCTTAGCCTCCCCACGTAGCTGGGATTACAGGCGATCACCACCATGCCCAGTTAATTTTTGTATTTTTAGTAGAGATGGGGTTTTTCCATGTTGGCCAGGCTGGTCTTGAACTCCTGACCTCAGTTGATCCACCCGCCTCCGCCTCTCAAAGTGGTGGGATTACAGGCGTGAGCCACCATGCCCAGCTGCGTTCCAGATTTTGAATTTTCAGATTAGGGATATTCAACCAACAAGTATGATGAAATTACCACAATATGAATAAATCCAAAATCCAAAACACTTCTGGTCCCAGGTATTTTGGATAAGGAATACTCAAACTGTAGTGCTCATTCACAGAACAGGAAGCCAATTTTCCCCTGTACTGTAGGCATATATTTATAACCTTCATAATGTAACCCCTTACTATATTATTTTTTAATATACCTAGTAAGCCTTCAAAAAAGCTTGCATATATCTAATATAGGTTGTAAGGCCGTACTCAGGAATGATTATTCAATTTGTGTTAAATTCTACACTAACTGCATCTTCTCTAAGTATCTATAAATATCCAGGTGGCACTGAGTAGGGTACATTTCAAGCCTATGTGTTCTCAGATGGTCATTAAAAGTAATTTAGAAATCACCCTGTAATATGAGCACCTTTAGAAGGACTGAAATATAAGCCTTTTGGGATGGTAACACTTCACCTAATGGGCACATAAGATAATTAACAGTATTTTAGAATACCAATGGCTTTCTATAAACAAGCAATTGCTTCCAACCATAACAAAATAAAAGACTGACTGACTTTCCCATCTTAAGCAACTAAAAAAATGAACAAGTATAAAACAATGATTTTCAAATACCGGACAAAGTACAAAACAGTGATCCTCGTGAGAAGAGAAACAAATGAAGTGTGTCCTGTAAATGCCCAGAAAGTTTCCAGGCTGTAGCAGAAGGGAGAAACATAGCCCAGCAGTCTGAGTTGAGGAGAAAGCGCTGGAATGCACAGAGCTAAAATTCCCAGGTAAGAGTACCAGAAAGGAGAGCTGCACAGAGAAAGCACCAGAGATTTGCAGAGTTCCCCTCAAATCTTCAGATTAGTTTTGATCAGTACATGAGGCATGCATATAAGAAAACTTGAAGGTGAGAAAAGAATCTTAGAAAGAAGCAAATGGAACAAAACCCAGAGCTCACACAAGGCCAAGAATAATGGAAAAACGCTTAATACATGAGGCACTGGGTAAAGCCTTCTACAACTAAAGGTTGCTCAGTCCCACTAAAAAAGCTTAAAAGCCGTTTGAACAGGATCAAACTCTTTTCAAGTAATTTAACTACATCCCAAAACAAAGCTCAAGAATATTTAAAAGAATACAAAAATATCTAGGCCCTCAATAGGTAAAATTCACAACGTCTGCCAAATTCATCAAAATTGCCAGGCATGTAAAGAAGCAAGAAAACACAACCCAAAGAGAAAAAAAATCAATCAGTAAAAGCTGACCCAGAAATGACACAACAGAATCAGTAGACAATTTAAAAATTACTTTAACTCTGTGCTTTATGTTTATGAAGACAGAGAGAAGCATGAGTGTGTTAATTAGACAAAAATAAAAACGTAACTACTGAGACCAACCTGGGCAATAGAGCAAGACCCCATCTCTGCCAAAAAAATTTTTTTTTAATTGCCCAGTCTGGTGGTATACGTGTGTAGTCCCAGGTACTTGGGAGGCTGAGGCAACAGGACTGCTTGAACCCAGGATGTTGAGGATGCAGTAGGCCATGACTGCATCACTGCCCTGCAGCCTGGGCAGTGCAGCGAGACCCTGTCTCCAAAAACAGGGAGAGGGAGAGGAAAAGAAAAAAAGAAACTAAATCAGTCTTTTAAAGATAAACTGTCTGAAATAAAAAACTAACTGAGATTAACAGTAGACTGAATACTTCAGAAGACTAATGAACTTGAAGACACAGCAATAGAAATTGTCTAAAATTTAACACACCAAGGAAAAATACTGAAAAAAGATTAATCGTAACAGTGAACTGCAGGCAAAGTCAATCAAGCCAACATACATGTAACTGGAATCCCTGAAGCAAAGGGGAGGGAAGAGAAAAAAAATCTGAAATAATTGGTGAAAAACGTCTAAAATAGGTAAAAACTATAAACCGACAGACCCAAGAAACTCAATGAATCCCAAGTACAAAAAAGGTAAAGAAAACTGTAATGATGAACATGGCATGAGAGTGGCAAGCACCAAATTCAAGACAGAGGTTAATTCTGGGGAATAAGGCAGGAGAACATGATTACAGTGGAAAACACAAGGGACTTCAACTATACTTACACTATTTTATCTTTTTAAGGTAGTAGTAAATACGTGTTTATTTATAATATTTACTATAATTTATTTATAATATTACTACATTTAGTTTCTGCATGATTACAATCTTTAAAAAAAAAACACACAAAATGAAGGAAAACCAACAGGGCAAATAATTGCCAAGAAGATAAAAAATTTTCAAAAGCAAAGAGTACACAGTAGCAAATGTCACCAAAAAATCAGATAATAAATACAAACAGCTTCTTAACTATACTCTTGATTCTTTTCTCTTTTGGAGTCTCATTCTCCCTTCACACAGTATCTATAACCTCTTTTTCTATCTTGGGCCTCTGTTCCCTTATCTTGTAAATATAGTATGTTCAAAGACGCCATTAGGAGACAGGCAGGAAAAAAAAGCACTTCTTAGTAGGGCCCTATAGCATTCCTTATCTTCTTAGCTAAGCTTCTTGAAAAACTAGTTTGCCTTTTTTTCCTTCTTTTCTTCCCATTCCCAATATTCTGTAAACTAGCTTCTGACCCTCCTTCTCCACATTAACTGTTCTCTTTTTTCCTTTATTTACCTTCTAAAAAATTATCTAACTACACAAATAATTCAGGCACACCTCTTTTAACCATTTGGCATGCATTCATTCAGCTAATCCTATGTTTATTATTATTACTTAGGGTCCTACTGAGAAGTGCTTTTTTCTGTTTGTCTGTTTTTCTAATGGAATCTCTGAACATATTTACAGGATAAAATAAAGAGTGGAACAGAGGCCCAAGATAGGAAAGAGGTTATAGATATTAAAAGGAGAATGAGATTCTAAAAGAAAAAAGGATTAAAAGCATAACAGAAGCTGTTAGTATTTATTCTCTGATATGCCTTTCATATAATTAAAAACATATAAAGTTCAGAAATTTTGCAATAAACATGCATCACTTTGGAAATTCAAAAAACGGGAGGGGGGAGGAGGTTTAGGACCACATGAGATATCACTGTTCTAATACTAAAAATAGTAATAGGTACAGATATAGAGCAATCAAAATTATTCAAATGATGAGTTACTGAAAATGTCACATAATCAAAACTTGTAATTCAAAACTAATTGGGGGTGTCTTCTTGGAACAGATAAATCTAACTGATGTGACATAATTAAGCTTTCACACAGACTTTTATTTTCTCAGTAACTATGTAATGCTGAGTTTTCTCCTAGATTAACAGCTTGGCATAATATGGCAGTTGTTCCACTTCTCTTACAATATTTTTGGAGACAGGGTCTCGCTCCATCACCCAGGCTGAAATGCAGTGGACTGATCACAGCTCACTGCAGCCTTGATCTCCTGGGTTCAAGCGGTTCTCCCACCTCATCCTCTCAATTAGCTGAGACTACAGGCATGAGCCACCACGCCTAATTTTTTTTGTTTTTTTTTTTAGAGATGTGGTCTCCCTATGCTGCCCAGGCTCATGTACACAAAATTTATAGAAACACATTTTTCTTTCTTCAGTAATAAATTAACCTTGGCTTTACTATAACCTTTTTGCTTTATAAATTTAATTTTTTTAACTTTTTGACTCTTTCACCTTAACACTGACCTCAAAACACAAATACACTGTAAAGCTGTGTACAGATTTTTTTTTATATATGATTCTATAAGCTTTTTTCTATTTTTTTATTTTTATTTTTGCTGTTTAAATCTTTTTGCTAAAAATGAAGACACACACATCCATTAGCGTGAGCCTACCCAGGGTCAGAATTATCAGTATGACTGGACAGTACCACTGGAAGGTCTTCAGGGGCAATAACATGCATGGTGCAATCATCTACAAAAACGCCTTCTTCTGGAATACCTCCTAAAGGACATGCCTGAGGCCATTTTGCAATTAACTTTTTTCTAAAATGTATAAGAACATTCTATAAAATAATGATTAAAAGTAAAGTACATACATAAACTTGTAACACAGTTGTTTATATTTATCAAGTATTATGTACTGTACCTAATTACATGTGCTATGCTCTTTTTGAGACGGAGTTTCACTCATGTTACCCAGGCTGGAGTGCAATGGCGCGATCTCGGCTCACCGCAACCTCCGCCTCCTGGGTTCAGGCAATTCTCCTGCCTCAGCCTCCTGAGT
>NW_016107315.1:11937563-11949743 GCF_001604975.1 Cebus imitator
GCTGGGATTACAGGCACACGCCACCATGCCCAGCTAATTTTTTGTATTTTTAGTAGAGACGGGGTTTCACCATGTTGACCAGGATGGTCTCGATCTCTTGACCTCGTGATCCACCCGCCTCGGCCTCCCAAAGTGCTGGGATTACAGGCTTGAGCCACCGCACCTGGCCATGTGCTATGCTTTTATATGACTGGCAGAACAGGTTTGTTTACACCAGCATCACCACAAACACTTAATATACACTGTGCTACAATGTTATGATTGTGATGATGTCACCAAGAGATATAAATTTCTCAGCTTGAGTATAATCTTAAGTGATCCTACTTAACGTGGTCTGTGATTGGCCAAAACATCATGCTGCATACTACTAAATTTCTACAGCTTTTTTTTTAAAAAAAATAAACTTGCCTGTTGTATTTCTATCTCTATGAAAATTAGTCCTTTCTCTCCTTATTTTAACTTTATTGCAATATTTTCCTTTGTCTATGTAACAAGTCCAATTGCCAAGAAAGTTATTAAACAAAAACAGAAACATCAGTCTTGAAGCCTGAAGTTCTGAATTCTAATCTCAGTTTTTCTATATGGTAATCTGCAAGGTTGGGCAGTATCAACATCCCTGAATGACAGTTTGCTAAATTCTAAAGCAAACACAGTATAAGCTCCATGTATTAAGAACGAAAATCTGGTTCACCTCATGTATGTTAGGAGGCTATAGCAAGAATGAATTCATGCTCCTGTGACATCCAAATTGTTACAATGTATGTGAAGTGCCTTTTAAAACTATGCTGTTTGAAAAATAATACAGTTATTATTTTAATCCATTTTTGTGGAACACATCAGAGTTTAAGAAAGGAAGGCTTACTTTCTCACACAATATTTTTCAAATTTTATTTTACCAGTTCTGGGGCAAAAGACTAGAGTTGAAAGCATCTGTCACCTTCCTGTCCACTTTCTTATCTCTCAAAAATAACACCTCAAAGAAAAAGCAATCATTATGAACAGAAAAAGAGAAAACATCGTTATGCATGGATTCTAGTTCAGGAGCATTGAAAACTCAAAATAAACTTGGGAAAATTGTTGGAAAGCAAGGACATGCTCAAAGACTAGTGGGGCATATGAAAAGAAAACACAGATATCCCTTCAAGTGATTCGTCTAGTAAAAGATGAATACGAGCACCCAAACTGATATGTATTATAAACATTTAATAAATAAAAATCTCTCAGACTACAGTGATAACTTTGTAAAGAGAGAAATCCAGAAAAAGTAGGGAACTTAGCAACCTCTAGAAGGGATTATCATACAAACAACCCAAATAACTGGTCGTTAAAAGAAAATAATGTAAATTTTAGCCTATCTTTTTAGAAGGAACAGAAGTTCATCCTAGCTGAGGAAAAGGAGTGCAATGATAAAATTAGAAAGAAAAATAACATTTTGAAACCTCAAATGTAGTGATTTGGCAATGATCACCAATGGGTGGAAACTGACTCAATACAAGGTGCCAAAGTACAACCCCATACAAGCTTCATAATATCAACAAGAAAAACATACCTTTACGGTGGAAGATCTGGAGGTTCCCACCTTTAAGCAATCCAACTTAGCACCACAAGTGCAACAACCTGATATTGTGTGCTTCCTGATGATGCAATATGAAATACAACACTGTGTATCACTATGACATCTGTTCACCAAAAATGAGTCTAATCAACCTTTATATCTAACTTCCTCTTACCAGAATGAGTTAAATAACATGACGAAACAAATTAGACAAATAAAGAATGTATGATAGTCTATAAGACAACTGGCATGGTCTCTTCAAAAAGGTAATGTCATTTATAGTGGAGGGAAGAAGAAAAGGAAGACTATTCTACTAGATTACAAAAGACCAGAGACACTGTATCAGATTTGGTATGCTTACTCCCAATCCATTCCAAAATTCATCCCCAGATCTTCACACTTCTTGTCTTTGGCCCCCAGTCCACATCTCCTCCTCTCACCCCCCTCACTTGGGGCTTTCCTGTTAACCACAACACTGGACACTACTATCACTAACATTGACAAGTCCACAACCCTAAAGTATGGGGGAATTGCTGCCCACTAGAAGCCAGTAGATAAATTCTTTCTCTTTCCTTGCAGAGTCCTAACATGAAGTACACATAGCTTCTCAGGAATGCAATACCGAGGATACAAAAATCAGTCAACACTTAGTGGCAAGAAGCATCTTTATATTAGTTTTTCCTCTTCCTATAACAGTTTCTTCAACTCTTCCCTCACTTTTGCTCTCTAGGAATAAACTCTCTAAATAAACTAATAGCACATAAGCAATCTATCTCAGGTTCTGCTTTTAGGAAAACCCAGTTAAAAACAGACACCTAACAATCAAATGCATAAATGGTATGTGTACTGATTTACCTGATTTTTTTTTTTAAGTCTCACAAAATAGATTGGGGACAATTTTGAATATAGATTGGAGAGAAAATTGAACAATTACTGCTAATTTTCTTAGATGTGATGATGATACTAAGATTACACAGAAGAATACCTAACTATTCTTACTCTTAGGAGATATGTGCTAAAGTGTTAATAGTTTAAGTCTATGATGTCTGCAATTGATTTTCAAATAGTTTCAAAAAATACACACATACAGGAAAAGTAAATATGACAAAATGTTAGCAACTATTGAATCTATATAGATGTTTGTTGTATTACTCTCTTAATTTTGCTGTCTTTTCAAAATTCTGTATAATAAAAATTTGGAAGAAACATAATCACCTTTGGCCCATTCTTTAATTACAATAAAAAAGAACCACAGCTCTCACTTCATTCAAAAAATGTTTACAGGACAACTATTGCAAGTATTATACATACTTCACTGAACAAGAAAGTTTATCGGGTGTGGTGGCTCACACCCATAATCCAGCCCTTTTGGAGGTCAAGGTAAGTAGATTGCTTGAGCTCAGTTCAAGACTAGCCTCAGCCTCCAGGACTCAAGCTATCTTCCCGCCTCAGCCTCCTGAGTAGCTGGGACCACAGGTGAGGGCCACCATGCCCAGCTAAGTTTTGTATTTTTTGTAGAGATGAAGTTTTGCTATGTTGCCCAGGCTGGTCTCGAACTCCTGAGCTCAAGCAATCTGTGCACCCTGGTCTCCCAAAGTGCCGAAATTACAGGCATGAGCCACCAAGCCCAGCCCCAAAATTTTACTTTTATGGTTCTTTTTTTTTAAACCTTTGACTCACTGTTCCAGTTGGAAATGTACTGTGGTTAGGAGTAGGGTGCATCCTTTTCTACTGAAATGTCCCATTAAATCAGGCAATTCCTCCTACTCTTTCACCTTGCTCTATTTATTTATTTATTTTTTTGAGAGGGAGTCTTGCCCTGTCACCCAGGTTGGAGTACAGTGGTGTGATCTTGGCTCACTGCAACCTCCACCTCCTAATTTCAAGCAATTTCACACCTCTGCCTCCCAAGTAGTTGGGATTACAGGTGTGCACCACCATGCCTGGCTAATTTTTGTATTTTTAGTAGAGACACAGTTTCACCATGTTGCCCAGGCTGGTCTCGAACTGCTGACCTCAGGTTATTTGCCCACTTCAGCCTCCAAAAGTGGTCAGATTACAGGCGTGAGCCACCGCGCCCTGCCTTATCTTGGTTTTTTAAGAGTCACCTAACTTTCCTTATAAATCAACGCTTTTCTATTGAAATGTCCCATTAAATCAGGTAATTCCTCCTACTCTTTTGTCTTGCTTTTTTTTTTTTTAGTCATATATCCTTAACATCTCTAAAAGTAATTCACTCTTATTTTAGAATAGAATTGTTATTATAAAAATGACATGTGCTATTTTTAAAAATTAATAGAGCTGGGTGTGGTGGCTTACGTCTGTAATCCCAGCTACTCTGGAGGCTGAGGTGGGAGGACTGCTGGAGACCACCACCAGGAGTCTGAGACTAGCCTAGGCAACATAGTAAGACCCAATCTCCAAAAAACTTTAAAGAAATGGTTTTCGGCTCAGGCACAGTGGCTCAGGCCTGTAATCCCAGCACTTTAGCAGGCCAAGGTAGACGGATCACCTAAGGTCAGGAGTTCAAGACCATCCTGGCCAACAAGGTGAAACCCCATCTCTACAAAAATTAGCCAGGCATAATAGCAGCTGCCTGTAATCCCATCTACTTGGGAGGCTGAGGCAGGAGAATCGCTTGAACACAGGGATGCAGAGGTTGCAGTGAGCCGAGATTGCACCATTGCACTCTAGCCTGGGTGACAGAGGGAGACTCTGTCTCAAACAAACAAACAAACAAAAAAGTTAGCTGAGTGTAGTACACGGTGAGCTATGATCGCACCACTGCACTCCACCCCGGGCAACAGAATGAGACCCTGTTTCTAAAACAACAAAAAAAGTAATACAGAAAAGTATAAAAAAGAAGAAAATCCCTATCACTCTGAAACAATGATGAAATATTAAACATTATTCCAAATATCTCACTAGACATACACTCAACATAAAAGATATTATATAAAAAAATTTTTTTTAAGAAAATGGGATACTAATTCTGTCACTTTAAATTTACTACAACAGAAGAAACAGAATTTATAAGGTCACAAAGTAACTGAAAAATGACCTGGCAAGAGTTAGATCAGTTATCAACTGCTATTTAAAAAAAAAAAAAAAGACAAAGACAAAGAAAACTGGATAGATGCTTTAAAAGACGAAGATTTGTATTTTAAGAGAGTAACAGGCAAGCTTTTGTGGAAATTGAACAATCTTAAATACTTTTAGCAAAAATAACCCTTTTTTAGTCCTGCAAAAGCAAACATGAAGTGAAAGAGGCATGTTACATACAATGTTGTTGGAAGAGATCATTATATCCAAGAATTAGTATACAAGTATAATAACCTAAATTCTGTTTAAGACAAAATGGTTTTATGATTTTCAAATTTTTCAAGTTATAGTATAATAAACTTTCTTAAGTTTTAAGTTACTTGTTTTAATTCAAGTAAGTAGATTCTCTAAGCCTCTTTTTAGTCCTAAACATCATGGCCCAAGACTCTAAAGTAGCAAACGAAATGAGATCACATAATAACTTAGCCAAGTTTTCCAAATGAAGCATGAATAGATGGGTGAAAGGGGAACATACTTATCTTCTCTCATAACACCCTCAAAAAGTAGAAATTAAACCTCTAAACATTCCAGGTTTTTTAAAAAAATCATTATAACTATCATCCATCAGTGTGTTTCAAAACAATTGACATTTTCGGACAAACACCTGTCAGGATATTCTGTAATCTCTGTAAGATGGTATTCCAACTGACCTTGCTCACTCAAGTTTGACACACACAAGTTTTTGCCATTTTTTAAAAATCTAGGACTTGATGGACATATCCCAATGTTCCCCTTAAGAGTCTACTCATGAATGGGAACAGATTGCAAACATTACTACAGCATTTTCCATGTGCCATGCACTAAACAACATTTTGTGATCATATTCTCTTCTCATCTACTTTCCAAACTAATACGATCTGACATTCACAATACGAAACTTCTTATTCTCCTATTCACTTGAAGCGCCTTTATGATGTTTGTAATATACCTTTTAGGAGGTGTAGTACCCAAAGCTACAAATACAGGTAATTGATCGACTTACGACCTATGCAACTTACGACCACAATCGCTAGCCACGACTGCTCCACGTCTGGCAGCGCAAACGTTGCCCAGCTGGGCGAACGACAGTGCGGACCAGCTTCCGGCAGCACTACCATCTCCGCGTGCACCATTTCAACTGTTATCCCAGGCTTGGTACAGCAATTTGTGTTTTGTGTCTTGGATATTTTTCATCAAACCCCTCCCAAGATGTCTACCAAGAGGAAATTGTCTTTGTCTGTACCTCAGCCTGCCAAGAAGGAAAGAAAGGTCATCGATCTCGACACAAAAATGAAGGTAATTAAGCAGTACAAAGGAGGAAAGAAAGTGAATGTGATCGCATGTGATACGAAGTTATCACTCGACTGTATCGATGATTTTGAAAGATAAAGAAAGAATTCGTGAAGCTGTGAAAGGTTCTGCACCCATGCGATCAACAGTTATAACAAAGCAACGAAACGGGCCCATCCACGCAATGGAGAAATTGCTATATATTTGGATGGAAGACCAAATTCAAAAACGGACACCATTAAGTCTTTTTACTGTGCAGATGAAGGCGAGAAGTCTATTTCAGACTCTGAAGCAGCGTGCTGGAGAAGATTACAGTCAAGAATTTGTAGCAAGCACTGGCTGGTTCCAGAGATTCAAGAAAACATTCCAAATGCATAGTGTTCGAGCGACTGGAGAAGCAGCGAGTGCGGATGAGGAAGGAGCACGTAAGTTTGTTGATAGTCTGGATGAATTAATTACAGATGAGGGATATCTAGCAGAACAGATTTTCAACGTTGATGAAATTGGATTATTTTGGAAACGGATGCCAGCACGCGCTTATATTCACAAAGAGGCCAAAAGCATGCCGGGATTTAAAGCATTTAAGGATAGGCTAACTCTGCTGCTTGGCGGGAACATCGCAGGGTTTAAGCTGAAGCCGTTCTTAATTTATCACTCAGACAACCCGCATGCGTTCAAGAATATTAACAAGCACACGCTGCCTGTCTACTTTCGTTCTCAACGTAAAGTATGGATGACACATGGATTGTTTGAAGACTGGTTTATGAACTGTTTTATTCCTCAAGTTCGAGAATATTGTTTGGAGAAAGATATTCCTTTCAAGATTTTATTGCTATTCGATAATACACCTGGACACCCACCACATTCAGGCGATCTCCATCCAGGTGTAAAATTTGTTTTTCTTCCGCCAAACACAACTCCACTCATCCAGCCTATGGACCAAGGTTCGATTGCTACATTAAAGGCCAACTATGTCCAAACCACCTTCGCTCAAGCAATATCCACCATAGATGCTGACTCAGAACTAACATTGCGAGATTTTTGGAAACACTACAACATTTTGATGTGTATCAAGAATATCGCTACCGCCTGGGAGGCTGTGATGACAAAGTACATGAATGGCATCTGGAAAAATTGTGTTAAGTGCTATGTTAATGATTTTGACGGATTTGACAGTGAACATGAACTTGAAACGATTCGGGAAAAAATAGTAAAACTCACTAAAGACCTTTCTTTGGAGTGTGAAATGGAAGATGTTGAAGAGTTGCTAGACAAAGAATCCGGAGAACTTACAAACGAAGATCTAATCGAACTGGAAGAAGAAAGAGTGGCGGAAGAAGAAAGAAGAGAAGCAGAGAAAGAAGGAGAGGAGCCAGAAAGAAAGTTCACCACTAAGGGATTATCAGACGGTTTATCTTTACAGTACTAATAAACTTCTTATACATTTCGAAGCAATGGATCCAAACATCGAACGATTTGCACGGATTGAACAGATGGTGCACGATGTGTTTCGTCCGTATTGTGAAATTTATGAATAAAAAAAGAAACATATAATTCAGACAAAGCTCACCATGTTTATGAAAAAACCAACTCCGGTAACCCCAACTGCTGCCTCAGATGACATCAACGATCCGCAGCCAAGCACCAGCGGCCAATAGAATGTTTCATACATGTTTATATATTTTGATATGTTTTGCAATTGGGAAAATGTTTCCTATGGTATTTTTTACACCTGTATTTTGTATTTTTGTATGCACCTGTATTTTGTAATTTTGTATGTTTTGCAAATATTAAACCAGTTGTACTGGTAATGCAGTGTTTTACTTAAACCTGACGAATGTAAAAATAAGAAACAAAATGGTGTAGAGATGATACAAATGGCATAAAATGAAGAAAGAAAATTATGATATATCACAATGAAAGAAAATTATGATAAAATATGACTTAAAGATTTTTATAACATCATTTCACAGTACTGTACATATAGCCTACTCAACTTACGACCAAATCGTGTTACGACCGGTCTGTCGGAACCAATCGTGGTCATAAGTCGAGCACTAGCTGTAGCATTCTAGGTATAAATGCCTCATAATTTTATAAAAATTGAAGTGTTTCCAATGTCATTTCTGATGAAACTCAATGCACTACTGATCTTTCTGAATGAAATCTATATGGAAAAAAACTTCCAGTTTACAAAACTGTCAACTTATTCAACCTTGATAAATATTTACAGTTAAAAAAATTATTACGGATATATACATAATTGTATGTATTTGTAGGGTACACGTGATATTTTGATACATTCATATAATGTGTAATGGTCAAATCAGGGTATTTAGAATATCCATCACCTCAAACATTTATCATTTCTTCATGTATTCTAAACCATTTTGAAATATACAATAAATTGTAGTCACCCTATTGCGCTACTGAACAGCAGAATGTATTCCTTTTATCTAACCGTATTTGTAAAGTCATTAACCATCCTCTCTTCGTCTTTTCCCTCTCCCACCCTTCCCAGCCTCGTAGCTACCATTCTACTCTTTACCTC
Organism: Cebus imitator; assembly: GCF_001604975.1. Lineage (NCBI taxonomy): Eukaryota > Metazoa > Chordata > Mammalia > Primates > Cebidae > Cebus > Cebus imitator. The sequence goes on from NW_016107315.1 coordinate 11,946,041, forward strand.
CGTGAGATCAACATTTTTCGCTCCCACATGAAAACATGTGACATTTATCTTTCTGTGCCTGGCTTACTTAATTTCACATAATAACCTCCAGTTCTATTCACGTTGTTGCAAATGACAGGATTTCATTCTTTTTATGGATGAACAGTAGTCCACTCTCTCTCTCTCTCTCTGTGTGTGTGTGTGTGTGTGTGTGTGTGTGTGTGTGTGTGTGTACATACCACACTTTCTTTATCCATTCATTTGTTGATGGGTATTTAGATTGATTCCATATCTTGGCCATTGTGAACAGTGCTGCACTAAACATGCAGGTCCAGGTATCCCATTGATATTCTGATATCCTTTCTTTTGGACAGATATCCACTAATGAGACTGCTGGTGGGCAGTTCTATTTTTAGTTTTTTTGAGAAACCTCCATACGGTTTCCATAATGGCTGTAGTAATTTACATTCCCACCAATAATGTCAAATATTTACTTTTAATGGTTGCAGTGATCCAGCCATTATTTAAACAATTGCCTACAAAAATAAGTAAACCAAGTATTAGAACTGTAGGCTTTATAATCAAAGTATCTTAAATCAGACAATGGAAAACACTAGTCAGCAATTAATTCTCTTATTAAGCAAGTCGAATGCTCTTAAAGTTTAACATGTTTTTACATAAGCAAGTTTTCTAACCTAGGACTAAGACAATAAATGTGAAATACAAACTGTATAACTGTCTTAGTCCATTTTGTGCTGCTACAACTGGATACCTGAGACTGGGTAATTTATGAAAAACAAAAGCCCTTTCTCACAATTCTGGAGGCTGGAAGTCCAAGATATAGGCATCTGGTCTGGTAAGGGCCTTCTTGTTGCATCTCAACAGGGCAGAAAGCAAAAAGGCAAGCTAAAATGCTAAACTCTTTGTGGAGGCTCTTTTGTTGAGACAGAGTCTCATTCTGTCGCCCAGACTGGAGTTTGGTGGCATAATCTCAGCTCACTGCAACCACCGCCTCCTGGGTTCAAGCAATTCTCCTGCCTGAGCCTCCTGGTAGCTGGGATTACAGACACATGCCACCATGCAGAGCTAATTTCTGTATTTTAGACATGAGACAGAGTTTCATCATGTTGACCAGGCTGGTCTTGAACTCCTGACCTCAGGCAATTCATCCATGTCGGCCTCCCAAAGTGTTGGAATTACAGGTGTGAGCCACCGCACCCAACCTGTGGAGGCACTTTTATAAGGGCCTTAAACCCATGAAGGATGGAGGAGTCCTCATGGCCTAATCACCTTCTAAAGGCCCCACCTCTATTATCACATTGACAACACCTGAATTTTGGAGGTGACACATTCAAACCACAGCAATAACTGACTGAAGACATTTTAGAAAACCATTTGAAATAGACCTCAGAAACGAACTATTATAAAAGCAAGTGATGTATCAACTAAAGAGTATGGAAATGAAAATTATCCTAGAGAAAGTGATGAAAAAAAAAAGCACAAAAAAATAAGGATATACACAATAAATACTATACTTTCTAATCAAAGAGAAGCATACAAGTTCTAAAATTAATAAAGAGAACTGTGAGTTGGGTGTTAAGAGGCCTAAAATTCAAAGGTAGAATTGCCCAAACTAGCTAAACAAAGTGGGTCAAGTCATTTTATTTGTGATCTGAGTTTCCTCATCTTTAAAATGAAGGCAAGGGACCAGATGTGCTCTGATTCTTCCTGCTCTAAAATTCTGTGCTTCTATCTTACTAAAAACTGAGAAACCATCTAACTTCTTTACCAAACTGCTATCTGGTTGCTGCCCACCACCACTTTTTCCTGATTTATTATTCACCAAACAGAAGCATTCCATTTTCCAGGCACTGTACTACCTTACACTAACTATAAAGGGCAGATTCAAATTCAGACAGACAACCACTTTCAAATGACTAATGCTTCCTGGGCAGAATCCTCGTTACAAAATGCTTCGTATCTCTGCTATACCACATCCAAGTGGGCGACAGTATAACACAACAAAAAAAGAGTCTTACCAAGATAGTTATGAGTATTCAAAAAAATAGCTTTAACTACAGAAAAGTAGAAACCAATGCTGATGTTCAAGTTTACGCTTCAGTCTCTAGTGAGTTTGAATGCCATCCTTCAAGCCAATAAACAGAAAATCCTTGAGATAAATGAGTACAACTTAGCAGCCTAGACTACAAAACTATTCTAGGAAAGAATAGCAGAGCAAAACTATCTTTTCAAAGTACCATTTCCATTTTAATTACACATAGTTGAAGTCTTGTAGAGGTCTATCATGCAAAGAACTTTCTAATTCTTAAACAATTCATAACATTTTAAAACAGGGGCAACAGAGAATCGGAGCTTTCCTTTTCAAAAATATTTTAACTCCATTCTCTTTATTCTATTATAAATTATACTTCCACAAAAAATCCATTTGTATAAAATATTTTAATAAAATGAAAAAACACACCGGCACAAATAAATTGATCACTAAAAAACAGCTTCAGAACAAATTTTTTATCTTACCTCTACACTAGGGCTAAGGCTGCTTGGCAGGGTTTCTGAAGTCACAGTAGAGCTTGGGAGGCTGGAAATTTCCCAAGTATTCACAGGCTGAATTGGTTCAGACTGCTTTGAACGATCTATGCATTTTGGATTATCCAGTAAGGTCACTTCATAAAATTCTTGAATATCTAGAAAAAGGAAAATTAAAATTCATAAGTATTTATATTTTCTAACTAAATTACACAATGCTACAACAACGTAACTCAAAAGCACAATTTTTATTCTAGATTAGTAAATTAAGTCCCATCGTATAATGTACTTAAACAGTAAACATTTTCTTATTTCATTATATCACAATCATATCAGAATCTGCAGGGCACCGTGTAAAATTCATAGGCTTTTTACACTTCAAAGTCACTGCTTGGTTCAAATCCCAACCCCATCACCAACTAGCTACAACTTCAGACAAACTACTTAACCTCTGGTAACTTGCCTCTTACCACTGTGAATTGTTGCAAGGATTGAGTATAATATATACAAAATGCCTAGCACTATAGGACAGAATAGGCTCCTAACAGATGGTAGCTAATATCATTATTGTGAATTCTACAGATATGAGTTATTACTGATATTTTATATAGTCACCACCAATATATAAGCTGGGAATGTAAATCACTCAAGTGGTTTTAATTGCCCTTCTAGCCAGAGCCAAAGCCAAAAAAAAAGTTAAAAATCAAAGAACTAGAAAAGCTTTCAGATATCGTCTAGTCTCAATATTTTGTAACAGTAAATTAAATATTTTATACTACTTTAGAAACAATCAGTTAAAGTCATGATGCAACTCTAAAATAAATGACAAATTTATTAATAATAGCACAGGATAATTTAGAAGATCAAATGACTCTACAATCAGCTACAATTATAAGAACTTGGTACACTGACCCTGATTATTCCGAAGCTCTAAGTAGCAGTTATACAATGCTTAGATTCACTACTCTTAGTTCCCTATTCACCAACTTGTATAATTTTGGATTTTTTTAAAGGGAAGTTAACAATAAAAGTGGGTACTATCCTGTATAGAATAATTCATAACTGTAAACATTTAGACAGAATAACTTATACTTACTGCTTCTCATTATTTTGAAAGCATTAGCACTCCTTTTAAAAAATGAACCTCACAAAATACAGACAAACTTAACTCCCTTTT
>NW_016107315.1:11950451-11953568 GCF_001604975.1 Cebus imitator
AAAAAAAAAAAAAAAAAAAAGATACTACTGGAGAAAACTATCTGTGGAAGCATTTTATAAACCATGAACCACTATATAAAACTGCTGATATAACCATATGAAAGAAATAAAAAGCTCAAAATCAGGGCATCACCTACAAAGTATTCTTACCAAAAACTGTTTAACTCCAACCTTAATCAAGCTTTTAGAACCAACTTCTAGTTCACAGGAAAGACAGGACGTAGAGGAACATGATAAATGACACCAAAGGCAAGCTATGAAACAAATCCAGAAGGAGATGTTCTATAGGACAACTGGCCTGGTCTCTTTAGGAACCCAATATCATAAAAAGAAAGTATTTGAAAGTGAGAATTGTTCTGTATAAAAGAAGTGAAAAACAGCAACCAATTGCAATGTCTGAGCCTTGAAAGCTTTGTCTAGAGGAAGTTGTGGGGACGAGGTACAAAAGACATTCTGAGAACAATTAGGGAAATTTAAATATGAACTACCTTCCACAAAACATTAGGAAATATTTATAATTCTTTTGTAGAAGATACACATGTGGCTGTGCGCATTCATCTAGCAGGACATACATAAGAGATATGTATTTACAGATATATCTATATATATAGATGGAGGCATCTCTTACAAAAAAAAAAATGCCCATTATAGTATGACCCCAAGAGTTCATACTGATACTGGTTATCAGTAACTCAAGTAGCCCATTTTATATTATTCTAAGTCAAGTATCAAACCCTTAAATGTCTATAACCCTTTATTTATGTTGGGATGGGGTCTCACTGTGTCACGCAGGTTAAGAGTGCAGTGGCATGATCATGATTCACTGCAGCCTCAATCTCCTTGGTTCAAACAATCCTCTCACCTCAGCCTCCCGAGTAGCTGGAGCCACAGGCACATGGCGCCCCACCTAATTCTTTTATTTTATGTAGAGACAGAGTCTTCCCTATGTTGCTCAAGTTGGTCTTGTACTTCTGAGCTCAAGCTATCTTCCTGGCTCGGCCTCCCAAAACGCTGGGATTATAGGCATGAGCCACAGCATCAGTCCCTTTATTTTAGGATTAACTAACAGAACACTGCTGTATTATCCTTCAGTAACATCTCTAATCTATAACAGTGCCAGTCAAAAACACTTTCTACAATGATAAAAATGTTCTATAACTGCACTGTCCAATATGGTAGCTACTAGCTACATATGGTTATTGAGCACTTGAAATGCAAGTAAGGAAGTGAATTTATAATTGTATTTATTTTAGATTTAATATATTTAAATAACCACATGTGGCTACTGGCTGCTGTATAGAACAAAAGCAATCTAGACTAATAATTCAAATATAGGAACATTTCACTTAACCAGTATGACCAAGGAATAGTGTTCCACTTGTGAATTTTTTAAAAGTTCAGTCATGTCTGGCTTCCGTCAACTGAAATGCCTTGACTGGGTCCTACATTCATCTATTAAAGAGCCCTTTCTAATTTGCTATTTCTGAGCTTCTATGGACTAGAAAACCAAATATATACCTTATTTTCACTATATGATGGCTAAGACAAAATAAATTGGGTAAACACACAGTAGGATGGCTATTATTTAAAAAACAGAAAACAATAAACGTTGATAAGGATGTGGAGAAACTGGAACCTTTGTGCACTGCTGATAAGAATGTAAAATCACAGTCACTGTTGAAAAAAGTATGGTAGTTCTTCAAAATATTAAATTTATTTAATATTTAAATATGCTAGTGCCTCAAAATATGACCATTTGATCCATCAATTCTTCTTCTGGGTATATATACTGAAAAAAATTGAATGCAGGGACTCAAACAGATTATTTATGTACCAATGGTCATAGCAGCATCATGCACAATAATCAAAAGGTGAACACAAATAAAAAATCCATCAACAGATGAATGGATAACAAACATGGCATACATATACAACATAACATTGTTTAGCCTTAAAAGACATTTCTACATACTACAGCATGGGTGACTAAACCGTGAAGACATTATGCTAAGTGAAAGAAATCAAACACAAGAGGAAAAATATGGTATAATTCCACTTATATGAGGTACCTCGAATAGTCAAATTTACAGAAACAGAGCAGAACAGTGGTCATCAGGGACTGGCAGAAAGAGGAAATGAGGAATTATTGCTTGATGGGTACAGTTTACATTTGGGATGACAACAAAGTTCTGGAGGATGAACAACAGGATTGACAGGTGCACAACAATGTGAACGCACTTAATGCCACTGAATTGCACACCTGAAAATAGTTACAATGGTAAGCTTTATCAGAATAAAACAAATAATCTCAGAGTGAGTCTAGGGGAGATCTTAAATGAATCAAGCCCATGACATTTAAGACATGAATTTTCTAATTATCTACCTAGAGGCTTTTGTTTCTGAGGTCAAGGTATGTGATATCATCAGATAATTCCAGACCTAAAAAAGAGATTAATTACCATACTTGGCTAAAACCTATGCATAAGTACTAAAATATTTCTGGTAGTACATGTGCAGTTGTGGTGGAGTCTTTGATATGACAGTATGTCACAGTTTTTATCACTTTCCCGAAAAAATATACACTCTATACATCATCTTTAATCTTGACTCATATTTCACCCTGACATGCTGAATATTCCACAGGTTATACATTTTATTGCATTTGTCCACCATATTTCTTCATCTTTGGGGTGTTCTAGACTATAGTGGTGAACAACACAATAACACCTCGTCAGAAACTATTTCCCCATTACAATTCTGTAGTTGCCCCATTACAATTCCTTAGTTATATCAGCTAAGGTTTTTCAAATGAGCATCTAATCAAAAAGGGCACAGTCTGGAAAAAATGCTTATAGATACTGAATTTTTCCTGTGAGTCCAAAGTACCTATATTTTATATTTCCCATGATATCAGCAATCCTTGGATTTTATAAGTAATCTACATTTTCTATGTCAAAAGATAATTAAAACACTGCACATTACTATAAAAATTTAGTAAAAAAAGGCCGGGTGCGGTGGCTCAAGCCTGTAATCCCAGCACTGTGGGAGGCCGAGGCGGGTGGATCACGAGGTCAAGAGATCGAGACCATCCTGGTCAACATGGTGAAACCCCGTCTC
>NW_016107315.1:11953833-12006984 GCF_001604975.1 Cebus imitator
TTTTTTTGAGACGGAGTCCCACTCTGTCGCCAAGCTGGAGCGCAGTGACACAATCTCAGCTCACTGCAACCTCCACCTCCCAGGTTCAAATGAGTCTCCTGCCTCAGTCTCTGAAGTAGCTGGGACTGTAGGCACGCACTACCACACCCAGCTAATTTTTGTACTTTTAGTAGAGACAGGGTTTCACCATGTTAGCCAGGATGGTCTCGATCTCTTGACCTCGTGATCCGCCCACCTCGGCTTCCCAAAGTGCTGGATTACAGGTGTGAGCCACCTTGCCCAGCCGACAAGTTTCTTCTACAAAAAGACATTCTAGGATTCAAAATACTTATGCTTTGACTTGAGATCTTTTTAAACTGCAGAGCATAATACTGATTCCTATAAGGTATCTAGCCTAAAGCAAAACAGAAGTTACTACTCAAATAGAAGTCAAATGGAAAAGAAAAACAAACATGGTTAACCCTGGAATTGTAGCAACTCTCCTAAGTTCTGAAAATCTATTTAACATGCCAAAACTGAAAATCCATTATTCTCAAAAATGCAACTTCATGAAAACCTTCTTGAATTAATTAGTTTACTCTGAACACATAGGCACTCAACCAATCATTAATAATAGAGTGAATAAGTTTTGGAAGAAACATAAAAGAAAGAAATGGTAAGACAGGATACAACAATAATGTCTTTAGGAGATGAAGAAAATTTAGAAAAAAGATTGTGTAACACCTAAGGTTTTCTATTTAAAAACATTAAAAAGTAGATTTTTAGAAAAATTTGAAGGCTATAGTCTAAGGTGCTACACAAAAGCTCAAGCACATATTTAAAATTCTCTTTCATGGGTACAAAATTTACAAAATTAAATTAACCACCTCTATGACAGACAACGAAAATTTATTTCTCTATTTTGGTTTATATCAGTCATTTGGTTTACGTAAGTCATTTCACATGTGTTTCAATATCCAATGTCAGTAATAAACGCTACTCATAACTATACATAGATACACACATATGCACTATACATACACACACACACACACACACACACACACACACTTCATATTATGTAAAACAAAATCCAACTACAGCAAAACAATGCTTCAAAAGTCACATTCCTCAATACTATTTTATCAGGAATTGCGAAATTTACTACCCAGTATAAAATGGCAGTCTTTCAAAAAACCTATGCAAAAATTTAACTTGAGTACAACTCTAAACTTAAACCTTTACTATGAAAATGTAACAAAAATGGGAGCACAGAGGAGTAGTCAAGAGACTGCCAATAGATACAAGTGATTCCATATTCACCTGAAGATCCAGAAAGCTTACCAGATAAATACCAGACACAGAGTTGAAATCACCTATTACATTTTTATTTACTACCCTGTAAAAACCTATTTTCTTTGAAAATAATGATGCACTACAGCAAGCAAGAAAAGAAGAAAATGCAGAAATACTAAAATACGTATTAGCAAAAAATTACGTTTTGGTTGATTCACAACTGAAAACATTAATTTTGTTGAAACCTACTAGATCAGTCTTATCACAGTCTATTCCTCATTTATCATTTATAATTGGCAAGTGCTTTCCCTGTTTTGGCCTAAACTGGGTCTTCACAAGTCCAATTCCTTAACAAAGATCTTATTAACGCCACAAAAAGCTCTAACATGTACACTAAGAAACTCTCAAAAACTAAAACTTGAAGAAAAGCAGTTAGTCCAACAGAACAGACCACAACCTTTCTTATTTAAAAAAAAAAAAAAAAAAACTGGAAATCTCCAAGATTACACATTTCAGAAGCCTTCAAATATTCAATTTTCTTTTGCATAGAAACTTTTCATTACCTTTGTTATTTTCTTGCTAGAACTCAAAGTTTGCAAACAATGGGAGTAATGGGAAAGTGTAAAATCCCAGAAATACTCTCAAGGGGGCGGGGTGGGGGGGGTGAGGAATGAGAGAAAGGGAATTTTCAAACAGGCAAAAAAATTTTCTAGCTTTTGGTGACAACTTATATAATCTTAAACCGAGAAACCCACAAGCCATGAAACATTTCACAAACTAAAGAAATAAGGCAATACTAACTTAGGGTCAGAGTAGAAAATCTAAACATAGGCGCAACTGTATGTAATAATTTAACATAATACTGGTGACATTTCTAATCTATGAGAAAATAGTAATTTTAGTTGATAGGGAAAAGAGAATGAAAAGACAAGAAACAGGGAGAAAATACTGGCAAAACACATACCCAATAAAGGACTAATATCCAAAGCATACAAAAATTCTTTACAACCCAATAAGAAACAATCCAATTTAAAAAAATAGGCAAAAGATACAAACACTTCATCAAAGACAGAGATGGCGAATGAGCATGTATCAGATATCATTAGGGAATTCCAAATTAAAACAAGATACTACTACACACCTATTAAAATGGCTAAAATCCAAAGGACCAACAGTACCAAATGCTGATGAGGACACAGGGCAACACACTGCTGACAGGAACGTAAAATGGTACAACCACTTTGAAAGGCAGCTTTGGCATTTCTTAAAATCTATACATACTCATACTATATACTCCAGCAATTTTGTTCCTTGGTATTTACCCAAACAAGCTGAAAACTTATGTCAACTCAAGACCCTGCAAGCAAATGTTTATAACAGCATTATATATAATTGATTAAATTTTGAAGCAACCAAGATGTTCTTTAACAGGTGAGTAGATAAACAAAATGTAGTACGTCCACACAGTGGAATATTATTCAATCATATAAAGATATTAGCTATCAAGCATGAAAAGCCATGGAGGAACCGTAAATACATTGCTAAGTGAAAAAAGCCAATCTAAAAAGGTAACATACTTATGATTCCAACCATGACATTCTAGAAGAGGCAAAACTATGGAGACAGTAAAAATATCAGCGGTTTCTAGGAGTTTGTGTTGGGGGTGTAGAAGTGGGGCACAGGGGAAGAATAAGAAGAGCACATAGGATCTCTAGGCAGTGAAAAACAACAGCAGTCTCCAACCTTTTTGGCACCAGTGACCAGTTCCACAGAAGAGTTTTTCCATGGAAAAGGGGGTGGGGGAGCTTTTGGGGTGAAACTGTTCCACCTCAGCTCATCAGGCATTAGATTACCTCATCAGGAGCCCGCAGCCTAGATCCCTCACATGCACAGTTCACAACAGGGTTCATGCTCCTGTGAGAATGTAATCCTGCTACTAATCTGACAGTATGCAAAGCTCAGGTGGCAATGGTCACTTGCTCACTGCTAAGGTATCAGTCTGTGGCACTCTAGTTGGGAACCCCTGTACATTTGTTGTTTTGACACATGTATCCACAATACTACAATAGTGGATACATGTATCAAAACAACAAATGTGCACATCAGATTTGTCAATGTACAATGCAGAGTGACTACTAATGTAAAACTACAGACTTTAGCTAATGACAATATATTAATATTGGCTTATCAAGTGAAACAAATATACCACACTAATATAAGGTATTTTTGTTGTTTTTGAGACAGGGTCACCCAGACTGGAGTGTAGTGGTATGACCATGGCTCACTGCAGCTGCGATCTCCCGGGCTCAAGCAATTCTCCCACCTTGGCCTCCTAAAGTTCTGGGATTATACGCATGAGCCAAATGAGCCTAGTCTTTTTTTTTTTTTTTTAAAGAGACAGGATCTCACTCTGTCACCCAAGCTGAGGTACAGTAGCGCCTTGACCTCCTGGGCTCAACAGATCCTCCTACCTCAGGTTCCAAAGTAGCTGGGACTACAGGTGTATGCCATCATGTCTGGTTTTTTGTTTTTTTTTGTTTTGTTTTGTTTTAAGACAAGGTATTACTATGTTGCCCAGGCTGGTCTCAAACTCCTGGGCTCAAGGATCCTCCCTCCCTGGCCTCCCAAAGCTTTGGGATTACATGCATGAGCCACCACACATGGCCTACAAGACGAAAAAGGGAAAGAGGGGTTCAGAATATGGGAACTGTACTTTCCACTCAATTCTTCTATAAATTCAAAACTGCTGAAAAAAAACTTAATTTTTTTAACTGTATAAGGGATAAATACCAAATTTCTATTAAAAGGCAATCTCATACTTTATATCAAGATAATTTCCAAATGTATTTAAAATTAAAAAGTTTTTAAAAAGTCTTGAAAGAATCTGAATACAGGTGAATGTTTTTATACTCTTGGGGATAGATTACAATAATCTTGGGGTGTAGAGTATTGGGGATGTTTCCAAACATGTTACTAAGGGCAGAAAACACAATATTGATAAAGAAAAATACTGGTGAATCTAACCATACATAAACATATGTTTTCTTAAAAATCCAAGTTCTAAAGCAAATAATAAACAAGGGCAGTTATCTGCAATTTACATGGCAGAGTTGATATGCCTAATGTAAATTTTATACCTCTAAGAAAAAGGAAAAAGGAGGAGGAAGGGGCACAAATTAAACAGATAATTTACAAAAGAAATAAAATAATAAAAGACTTACATCTTTGGTTATTTCTTTAATCAACAAAATGCACAATAAAACATAAAAATAACTAAATGTATATTCCACATATCAGAGTAGAAAATCCTAAAAAGACGGATAATACTCTGTATTGTTTAAGGTATGGTGAATTAGTCATTCTTCCACATACTTTCTAAAAAATAAATACAACATTCCTAAGAGTATTTAACAAATTACATCAATAGCGTTAAAATACACACTCCCTTTGACCAAACAATTCATTTCTAGGAGTTTGTCCTAAGGATATAGTAAAGAATTGAAGCAAAAATGCATACGCAAATATGATATTTATAATTAACAAAAATTACAAACCTAAATGTTCCTAGGAAACCATTTTAAAAAACTATAATCTACATAAACAGTCATTTAAAATGGTACAAATCTGGCTGGGCGCAGTGGCTCACACCTGTAATCCCAGCACTTTGGGAGGCATAGGGTAGGAGGATCGCCTGATGAGACCAGCCTGACCAACATGGAGAAACCCTGTCTCTACTAAAAATACAAAATTAGGCAGGCATGGTGATGCATGCTTATAATCCCAGCTACTCAGGAGGCTGAGGCAGGAGAATTGCTTGAACCCAGGAGGTGGAGGCTGCAGTGAGCCAAGATTGCACCATTGCACTCCAGCCTGGGCAACAAGAGCGAAACTCTGTCTCAAAAAATAAATAAATAAATAAAAAATGGTACAAATCTATTGAAACATAAAGACATCTGTTGATAAACTTTGGAGGACTAAAAACAGTGTGTATAATACAGAGAAATCATACTATTCACACTTACACAAACACAACTGCAGTCTACTTCCCTTCCCCCCCCCCAAAAAAAAGGGCAACTCTGTCTATTCAATAAGTGACTATCACAAATAAAAAAATGAGAAGAAAATTCTTCCTTTCGGTAGTCCAAGTTTTCCCATGCCTCTCAAAATGTGAGCATCTTGCTATATCTCACTGTGCTGAGTATGATTCTATAATTAGGTGTTTTTAGTAGAAGTCAAAGAAGCAAATGACTTCGTCTAGGACTCAAGTGAAGAAATCATTCCTTTCCACTAAAGGAAAAAAACAATTGTGCTGTAATTAACAAGAGATAGTGTTAAATTCCTGAAGGATTTTCAGGGATAATTTTAACTAGATGAGATTTTTCACCTTATATGCTGATTTTAAGTATCAATTCTCACAAAGGAAAGAATTATTTTATTTAGGTACGAAGTTTGTTTTGCAAAATAAAGATGTGTATATATGTGTACACACACACACACACACACACACACACACACACACACAGAGAATAATTCTATTATATTCACCCCATGGATGAAGTAGGAGGATACCTCTGGTGTGAGGATTTTCTTGTTTACAATATTTAACACACAATAATCTGATCTCAAATGTTTTATATAGAACATGCATCATTTATTTTTATAATAAATTTATTTTGGAGAGTTACAGGAAAGGCAACTAGAAAGCTGAAGAAGATTAAAATATAACCCAGCCAGGCGCAGTCGCTCATGCCTGTAATCTCAGCACTTCAGGAAGCCAAGGCAGGAGGATCACCTGAGGTCAGGAGTTCAAGACACCAGCCTGGCTAACATGGTAAAACCCCGTTTCTAATAAAAATACAAAGAAATGAGCCAGGCATGGTGGCACATGCCTGTAATCCCAGCTACAGAGGCAGGATAATTCCTTGCACCTGGGAGGTGGAGATTGCAGTGAGCTGAGATCATGCCATTGCAGCTCTAGCTTGGGCAACAAGAGTGAAACCCTGTCTCATTNAAAAAAAAGAAAAGAAAAAGAAAAAAAAGAAATATTACTCTAGCATTTCAGACTTAAAAAATAGTATCAGTTCATTGACTAAAAGCAAGTATGATTATTCAGACAATATCCAATTGAGTAATCAAAATTAATATCATCTTGTTTCTCCCTTAGAATAAAAAAATGAGAAAACAAATAAAAAATATTAATATCATCAATGAAGGTCGGATGACATACTAAGATATACTACAATGGTCAAATCTACTCAAGGACAAATAAGCTTTCTTCCAAACCAATGTTCATTTAAAAAGTCATTTTTGATCCCCAGAAAAAAGAGTATCCTATAAAATTTAAAAGTTTTTATTATAATTTGTTTCACACATTAAAAAAAGGAAAGATGTAAAGCTAGTAGGCAAAAATAAAGTATTTCAACACTTTAGATACTATTTGACTAACAATCATACAGTACTCACAAGCATATTCCTTAAAACAAGGTGTGTACTAAAAGGAGCCAGAGCTTCTCAAGAGAGATGGTTGATTCCAGGGCTGGGGCAGGAAAGGTACAAGATAAACCTGAAACATCTTGTTAATGCCAAAAATTAAGAAAGCACTCCCAAAAATGATGAGGGCATGTCATAAGGACTTAAGAACAAGCATGAAAGTTCCCCCACTGGATCACTCAGAGCACAAATATCATTAAGGATGGTAATAAATGACAAGCCATTGGAAAAAAACAAGTATCTGCAAGTTCATGAAAGACACAGAAAAAAAAGGAAGGCTCTTGACTAGAGTAAAATGCAAAGTGTTAACTGGAAAACCTAGAGAAGTGTTACTGTTAGAAATCTTGTTTTTCAACAACCATAGTATAATCTGGTTCAAGTAAGAATCACCAATGGATGCTAAAATATAGGTGGAAATTTTGCTAAGGAGTAGGATACGTATATGGTGTTAATGTGTCTCCGCATATTGCCTATAAGCTGCAAGGGGTAAAAAACAGTGACTATAGGATAGAGAATTCAGACAACATCCAACTGAGTAATTGAAATTAATATCATCAATGAAGGGCAGATGACACTGTGTACCTCTGGATGTGTAGAATCCTAAGCCAGGAATACATAACCTGAATCTAATCACAAACATATATCAGATAAACCCAAAATGAGAAAATTATAATTAAAAAAATAAGAGTGGAAGGAACCGTGTTCTTCAAAAATGTCAGCTGCAGGCACAGTGGCTCATGCCTATAATCCCAGAACTTTGGGAGGCCGAGGCAGGCTGACTGCTTTGGGCTCAGGAGTTCAAGACCAGTCTGGGCAACACTTGTCTCTACAAAAAATTAGCCAGACATGGTGGCTCACACTTTTAGTCCCTGCTTCTCAGGAGGCTGAAGCAGGAGGATCACTTGAGTCTGGGAAGCAGAAGTCGCAGTGAGCCGTCACTGCACTCCCACCTGGGTGGCAGAGCAAGACTCTGTCTCCCGCCCGCCAAAAAAAAAGATCAGTTTCACAAACGACGAAAGGCTGTGAAAATATGCCATAAGGAGAGTAAAGAGACATGACAACCAACAGTAATATCTGGTCCAAGTTTGGATTTTGTATGGAGGAAAAATATGACCCTACAGAGCGGAAATGGCTTAGAAGAAGTATTTTACAACTCTGATTCCAAAGTTCTAAAGAGAATTCAACCAGATTCAACATAATCAAAACACTGTTTCAGAGCAGTAGCAAGCAAACTATTAGCAAAGAAATAACTCAATCTAATTAAATCAAAACCAAGTGAAAAGTGAATAAAATTATCCTTAAATTTCATAAAGTTTTAGCCAAAAATGTGATCCATATCCTATTTTCCTTACTCAAATCTAGCCTTCAAAGATATACATACACATATACACACACATATGCACAGTTAGCAATAGACTAAAATGTAACATCAGTGAGACCAAAATAATGCAAAAGAAATCTAAGAAATTTTAACATTTTACCACTATAGCTGGAAGATCTCAAACCCTGAGTACTAAATACACTTTTTTTTTTAAATGTGTGAATTCTGTGATCATAAACATCATTTTAGCATTATAGTTTCCTTCAAAGTGACAATCATTTAAAGACTACTAACCCTAAGGATCACCATCTGTCTTAAACATGTTTGTGATTTAGTACTCTTTATCAGATTAAAATATTCAGTTCTGGTAAAAAATGTTAAAGAATATCCTAATGGTTGAAAGTGAGAAGCATCTATGGATTCAGATCAGTTAAGTTCAATTTCTGGCTCCACAATTTAGTATCTGAGGGTCCAAGGGCAAGATTTGGTCATTTCTCAATGCTTCAGTTTTCTAATCTACAAAATGGTACAAACACCTCATACAGGTGAATGTAAGCCTCAAAGGATTACAATGACTAAATGATATACTTGTATTAGCACATAGAAAGTGCTGAATAAATGTATTATTATGTTTTACATACACTTGAAGAGGAG
Organism: Cebus imitator; assembly: GCF_001604975.1. Classification (NCBI taxonomy): domain Eukaryota; kingdom Metazoa; phylum Chordata; class Mammalia; order Primates; family Cebidae; genus Cebus; species Cebus imitator. The sequence continues at coordinate 11,962,574 of NW_016107315.1, forward strand.
TCATATGCTCACACTTACTAGGATGCCTATAATCAAAAAAAGAAAAAATAAGCATTGGCAAGGATGTGAAGAAATTGAAAATCCTGTGTACTGTTGATGAGAATGTAAAATGGTAAAATCACTATGGAAAACATTAAGGTGGGTCCTCAAAAAATTAAAACTATAACTGCCATATGATCCCACAATCCTACTTCTGGGTAAATATCCAAAAGAACTGAAAGCAGGGTCTTGAGGAAATATTTGCACACTAATGTTCATAACAGCATTAGTCACAAAAGCCAAGAGGAGGAAGCAATCCAAATGTCCATCAATGGATGGCTAGATAAAATGTGGTACATACATACAATGGAATTATTCACCCTCAAAAAGAAAAGAAATCCTGTCAACAGCTACAACATGAATGAACCTTGCAGACCTTACACTAAGTGAAATAAGCCAGTTGTAAAAAGACAAATACTTCTATGAAGTAGCAAACATCATCAAATTCACTGAAACAGAAAGTAGCATGGTGGTCACCAGGGGCTGGGAAGTGAGCGCAAAGGGGAGCAATTGTTTAATCAGTATAGGATTTCAGTTTTGCAAGATGAAAATATTCTGAAGATCTGTTCCACAACAATATGAACACATTTCACACTCCTGAACTGTACATTTAAAGATGGTTAAGATGGCAAGGGAGTCATACTTTCGAAACCTAGTATCTACAAATAAAGATAGGGTAATGTCCTTTCATAAGGGCTAGTGAAACTATTATAGCAGCAACTAATGAACAGGTAACTAAAAAACTCATAAATGGACAGCATTATTACATTATCTACTTTCATTTTGAAATATCCGCAGAAATAAAACATTGGATTAAAATAAGCTTATTTATTGCAGACAAAATATACAATTCATATGACTCAGCTTACTCAAGTCTCTAAAGCCAGCCTAATATTGGGCCCAGATTCTTCTTATGCACAAGCAAAGTAGATGAGTTCTCTGATCCCGTATGAAATAACTGCAAGGGTTTAAACTGTTGTGAAGTCTCTAGGCTCTACCAGTGTCACCTCAGACCCCAGACACCTTAGAATCATGAACTGAAACCACTATGGACCTGAACACCTGGGCTCTGATTATCATCAAACCATATCTTGTCTACTCACAAAATTTTAAAACTTAAATACAAAAAACAGGAATACAAAAGCAAGTTTCAAATTGTTCTCACCTAAATCATGGAGTGAAATTAAGCACGCTTTATCTTCCTTTATACAAAAATAATCACCAGATATGTTTTGGGAGTAAATTTTAAACAAAAGTGCAGTTCATGGACTTTTGTTAAGATATAACTTTAAATATTCAGCTCTAAGGAAACAATATATCAGCAGAAACTCCAAAGTTAATAAAACTTTTCTATTTTCAATAATTTTTAAGTCTTTAACCCATCCTTCAAAGATACTACCAAGTATCTATCAGCACTAGACCAATGATTTCTATATTTCATTAAATTGCAAGTATCAATTATAAAATGCACCATTTCATGTGTCACTAATAATGCAAAAGCTCCATCAATTAAAATGACATAGATATTGAAATATTTAAAAATTGGTATTTTAGAACAAATAGAATACAGTATGTATATGCTTGTCCCTCTGAATAATCCAAAAGTACAGGGAACCTAAACTATATCTCAAATACAGGCGGGAACACCAAAACCTCTAGAGACTCACTCAAACTTTTTTTAAATGCATGAAAAATAAACTACCAGTTCAAAGAATCAATCAATCAATAATCAATGCAGATTGCAAATTCAAAGACACTCAGCACCCCAAATAACTAGATAATTCACTGTAGCTTCAGCAAATGATTTCCAAACTAAGAAAGTCAAAAATCTAAGCACTCAATGACTTTCAAACAACTCAGGTGGTCAAGAACCCTGCTGTCCTTTAATCCAGTGGTCCACACATAACAATTAGAAAGAGAAAGTGCCACTTAATGAAAGAAAAAAACATTAATCCAGGATTTTTCTGCAAATATCTATGGACACAATGAACTAGTTTAGCTTAGGGCAATTTACAAACTTAAAGTACATTTATGACACCGTTTCAAAACAGTGGTAGAGTTGCAAAATACAAAGAAAATCTTATCAGACTAAACATTTTTCAGACTAAGTATTAAAAGTTAATAAATTAACCAAATTTCAGGAAACACAAGAGAATACATTTATTAATTTAGTAGTATCAACAATTAATCATAGTATGGAAACACACAGAACTTCTAATAAATGTATCTATTTCAAAACTCCTAAAATCTATTACTTTTCTTACACCAAAATCTGATATACTACCACATTCTATAAAACATTAAACATAAGTAAATCTAAATATCAAAGAAAATTCACAACCAATGAAATTATACAGAAGATTCACAAATATAAAAATAATTAGAAAGCTAATTCTATCAAAGTTCAATTGCGTGTAAGAAGAGACACATTCAAAACAGGCAAGGCAGGTCAAAAATGTCTCTGAAGATAGCAAATCCATCCCCAATCTAGAAAGAAATATAAATGTAGATTCTGTTTAGTTATTTCACTAACAATTTAATTTTGTCACAGCCTTCACACAAAGAAAGACTGCAGTCTGTCTATCTAGCTCTCTATCTATCTATACATATGTAAACTGTTTTTCCCCATCAGTGGCGCCACCAAATTACTAGGCTCAATGTTGATTTAGAAAACAAGTAACGAAAAAATGCTCTTTCCCTTCCTTTTTTGCTGTTTTTCCAGAGGAATCCAATTTGATCATCCATTTGGACCTTAAACCTTAGAAATTCAACTGTGTGAAAAATGTCCATCAATGTAAAGAAAAATTGCAAAATGTTAATAATTTTTGGAGATGAGTGATAGTTAAAAGGCAGTTCATTATACTGTGTTCTGTATTCGTATATTTTTAAAAGTCTATTAAAATGTTAAATTTTGGTCAGGCGCAATGGCTCACGTCTGAAATCCCAGCACCTGGGGGGCTGACACAGGCAGACCACAATGTCAAGAGATCGAGACCATCCCAGCCAAAACGGGAAACCCCGTCTCTACTAAAAATGCAAAAATTAGCTGGGCATGGTGGGGCGTGCCCATACACAGCTACGTAGGAGGCTAAGGCTGGAGAATCGCTTGAAACCAGAGGCGGAGGTTGCAGGGAGTGGAGGTTGCAATGAGCTGAGATCACGCCACTACACTCCAGCCTGGTGACAAAGCAAGACTCCATCTCAAAAAAAAAAAAAAAAAAGTTAAATTTTTTTTAAATTGTTCAGGTGCATCAAGTGGTCTGTACAAAAATCTTTCATTCTAAAACTTAGTAGAGAGCATCCATTTATCAATGATATATTTGACAAGAAACACTGACTTGAAGGTAGTCACACCAACAGTTACTCTATCAACAGACAGATGTAAGGCCATATCTGCTTGGAAGTTACTGAGGAAATAAACGTAATACAATTAAGTATATGTCTTCTTATTTTAAATGTTATATAGCTGATAAGTAAAAAAAAAATTTTTTTTTTTTTTTTTGAGACGGAGTTTCGCTCTTGTCACCCAGGCTGGAGTGCAATGGCGCGATCTCGGCTCACCGCAACCTCCGCCTCCTGGGTTCAGGCAATTCTCCTGCCTCAGCCTCCCAAGTAGCTGGGATTACAGGCATGCGCCACCATGCCCAGCTAATTTTTTGTATTTTTAGTAGAGGCGGGGTTTCACCTTGTTGACCAGGATGGTCTCAATATCTTGACCTCGTGATCCACCCGCCTCGGCCTCCCAAAGTGCTGGGATTACAGGCGTGAGCCACCGCGCCCGGCCTAAAAAATTTTTTTTTTCATTCTTAGAACTCGAAGAGACAAACTTTCTAGTTTAGTGGTTTACCAACTTTTTGAAGTACCTGGAAAAAAGAGCCAGACACATCACCTGGTTTTATACATAGGGCATTATACACAAAATATTAGAAGATGCTTTTAAAAAGGATTTATCTACTTAAAAAAGGCTTTAAACCCAATGTTCCATTTCACCAGCTACATTCTACAGCTAATATGGTGGCATAGTAAAGGTTAAATGACTTATATAATATCATTCAATTAGTGGCAAAAGAACTCTGGACTCTTGATTATTTGTCCAGGTCTCCTTTCAAACAATGCACCACTTCGAATTAAGTTACAATTAAGAATAAAACTTTCCATTTTCTTGCCTGTAAAATACAGTTATTAGACAAGATCATCTATGAGATCATTTTCCAAGTCTAAAATTCTGACTCTATGAATGCCAAGTCTAAACAAAAGTCTATATTAAGGGACTGAATGGGTTGTGGGGTGGGGGAAAAAATAAATAAATAAAATTTTAAAAAATAAATAGATAATTTTTTTAAAGGTACTGAATGTTCTTAATAACAGCAGAATCCTCCAAACACTTTCAATGACTTCAGAGACTTACAAGTCAAATACAGAAACAAGCTAACTCACTCAGTCACACCTTTTTAGGTTCTGAGACATTTTTGCAACATCTTTTAATAGTTAATGCTAGTAAAATGTGAAACAATGTTCTCAAAAGCCACTGAAATAATACTGAAAGTTTTTTGGTTACTGGGTATTTTAGAAAAGGCTATTGGCCTATGAAAAACACACAACTCACTGAAGATGTTCAAGTTACCGAATGCCTCAAAGAGAATTAAGTACATCATTTTCTTAAGTTTAAAATAACTTAATTGAGAGGAGAATAAAGCCTAGCTGGCATAATAGTTACAAAGTTTTAATTCCCACCTATTAAAGCCTGAAAGAGGTTGCTCTGAAATATGTTAATAACCCGTTCTATGGAACTTCTGAGCTGTCTGTCTTCAGTTTGGCTTAGTTTCGAACGATATTCCTCCAAAAGGTGCAATGCTCTCTGGGTATCTGAGAAGATAAAGCAGAGCCTGATTACAACTCTATATTTACAAAAAAAGTATCACATACTAGTGCAAATAATTCTGCATGACATCTAAATAGTTCCCCAAGTCCTTTAGGTCAGTTGACGTCACTATGTTCATGTGCATATGTTCATGTACACATATTCCTTAGAATAACAAAAAAAAAATTAAAGAAAGAAAAGAAATTTTTAAATATTTATCACACTAGAAAATGGAGGAGGATGAGCAGTTTGGAATAAATGTGTACTGGTAATTTGCCAAAGTAAAAGATCCAACTATTAGCAACAGTTTCAGATTACCTGAGATGCAAAAGCAGATTATCTACAATGTCATTATAATCCAAATTGTTAACATTTCAAAATATAAATTCTTAGTATCCCACAGTTGCTCACAGAATAGCGCTTAGTAAGAATGATAAAGTGAAATACTAAAACCCTAATTCAGAATTTTTAAGTACATCTGTTGGGGGGGAGATTAATTGCCTCTCTTAATCATTAAAGAAATGTTAAGAAAGTTTAACAAACATTTTCGTGTTTCCATCTTCTGAAATGATGTGAGGCTTAGATTCCCTAAGTAACAAAGCTAGGACCATGCTGTCTCATCAAAGTTACACAAACGATTCTAAAACAGCAATCAAAAAACTGACAGATGGAAAAGCAAATGACACAGTCAACAGAGTTAGGGAATAAATTCTCACCTTGCTTCCGGACCGGCATTTTTCTCCAGAATCAGGAAGGGGGCACACACCTTTAAAAACACACAACAGAAAGGAAAAAGAAGTAAAGGACAGAATAGTGTTAAACTAGCATTTCCCCCATCGAAACAGAAAAGCCTCTCAGCCCTATTTGAAAAGCCCACGTTCCAAAGTTTTAAGCCAAAGAAAGAGCCTCAAAACCCAGCAGTTGTCTGTCAACTGGAAAGCTTTCCCTATGAGTGGGTACCCCTCCAAATTAAGAACAGATAGAAGTCAGCTTCCAACCCTCCTCGAAAGTGTCCCCCTCCCCAAAGAGCACTAATAGCCTAGACCTGAGGCCGCCTCTTCCCCTATACAAGTATCCACACTCCCCACCTGCTACCGGGGACGGGCGGGTGAAGCGCTCCGACCCTTGGCCCCTGAACCAGCAGCGGACGCAGAGCGCTGAGAAGGGACCGGTGGGACCGGCCGGCCGCCCTCCTCGGGCCCCCTCCTCTCGCAAGCCTTTCTCTTTGCTCGCTGCCTCCGGGCTGCTTCCAGCGGGGGCCGGACAGGGCAGCGGCCGCTCTCCGCGACGCCCTCGCGCCCCGCATGCACACCTCCGCGGGCCCCCACACCTGCGGCGCCGCCACAAAGTTACCGCGAGCGGCGTGCGCTCGGAGCTGGGGTGCGCTCCGGCCCGACACGGAGCAGCTCCCCAGCCCAGCTCCGCTCCACGTACCCCCGCCCCGCCCGGGGCCCGCGGAGCCGAGCGGAGGGGGTGAAGGGACGGGGGAGGAGCTCCCCTGGGCCGCTGCACCCCCACGGCCTCTTCCTCCTTCTCGGCCGCACCGCCTTCTCGCACGCCGCGGCCCACCGGCCCGCTTGCCTAGTTGCCGCCTGGCCGCCCCACCCCCGGAACCTCGCCTCCTTCCGCACCCCCAAGCGTTCTCCCCCCAAACTTTCCGCCAAGATGGCGGCCCCCCGAGCTGGCCTGCCGCGCCCCCACGTGACCGCTTTCCCGGCGCTCTCAGCCAATGGGAAGTGAGGAGGCGGCTCGCGCCGAGCCCCGGGCTCCCCGTCTGCTACCTTGGGGTTGGAAACGGGAGGAGGGTCGGGAGAGGGCTGGGGAACGGAAGGGGAACCCGGAGAGCATCCTAAGGGAACCTCCTCGCTTAAAAGGGCGGCCGCTGAAGTGGCTCTGAGAACAAAGGAGTTAACACACGGACTCCACAGGTGGCCCGGGGTGGCCCCAGAGGAGCCCGCCTTTACCTTGCCCTAGCCCACCGGCGTGTCCCGCAGTTCCGAGCTAAGCGCGCCAGGCCGGGAAGGGTCGGGCTGTCTGAAGAGAGGAGTGACCTCGCCTACACCAGATCCAAGGCGCACATTCCGAGACACCCCTTAACCTCACTCAACTCGTGCCGTTTCCAACTCTGCGGCGGAGAGAGCCCCTGGCGACCCCGGGGTAGATCCCCAACAGGGAAAAGCCGCCTTGAGGAGGAGCCAACTGCACCTCCCAGGGGGCGGGGAGGGCGGGGCGTGGGAGAGAGGGAGGAGTTCGGGGAGGGGGTGCCAACTCCGCACAGCCTTCCACTCCAGGCTGATTCTGTTACTATTCGTCCCTTAGTAATAGGCTTGGGGGGAGGGGGTTCATTAAAGAAAGACATGTAAAATAGAGACACTGGTTAATTTCGCAGGAGTTTGAGGATTTTAGTACAAGATTTTTAAGTCTAAGTGATTAATTCCAAGTAGGGTGTACTTAAGGGTGGGGAAAGAAGGTTTGTTCATTCATTCGCTCATTCATTCATTCCCCCAAGCCTGCGTCCCAGCCCAGTCAGCATCGCAGGTATTACCCAAACTCTGACGGTTCCTTTAAGACCTCACCTGCAGCCGCTCCCTCCGAAGCGGAGCCGCCCTCGGCCAGCGCTGCAGGTTTAAGTTTCGAGCGCACCTCCGAGCGGAACTACGGGCCGGCTGGGACCGGGTTCCCCGGCTGAGCCACCTAGGTTATAGAAGGAGAATCTCGGGAAGCTCTCCAAGTCACTGCTCAGGTCTTAGAACCTCTTCTGGGTGACAAGGACCTCCCTACTCGGAGGTCCAGAGAGAATTTACCCGAAGTTACCCCAAGTGAATGACAGAACTGGAAACCCGGGGATCCTGTCTTTCAAAACCGGAAGACTCTTCCCAGTAAACCTGACGGCCTCTCACTGAGGCCGTATCCATTGGCTACTAAAAGGAAGGCCGAGGAACCTCGTATTGTATGCAACCTTAACAGCTACTCAGAGGTATACTGACCCCTGGTTTTACTTTTGGATTTCACCTTGGAATCCTAACTTATTGTAAGAACCCATCGGCTTTAGAACATATCTAGGACCATTCTCTCAGTTTAAGATAAAGGAACCCAGGTCCAGAAAAGGGAAGCAACTTGTCCAAGGACATAGACGCTAATCAGTAACAGAGGAGCCCGGAACTCAGGTCTCCTAGCTCCCCAGGGCTCTTTCTATTACGATTTTAGACAACTTGACAGACAGGTGTGTTGGTATGCTGGCAGCAGACCTCTGTGCTTTCCTGGATCAAGCATCCTGGGATCTTGAACAACAGTTAGAGCAACATTGCATAGAGAAGATGGGATAGAAGAGTCAATCGATCCTAAAAGCAGGGGTGTCCTAAAAGCCAGGAACTTAACAGAGCGATGGAAGTTATTTAATAGTGAAAATGGCTCATGGCATGTATGATATTTTCAAGACTTCATTGAGGGACTGTGAATGGAATGTTGCGATAAGAAACCATTCTTTTTCTTTTTCTTTTTCTTTTTCTTTTTTTTTTTTTTTTTTTTTTTTTTTTTTTTTTTTTTTTTTTTTTTTTTTTTTTTGAGACAGAGTCTTGCTCTGTTGCCCAGGCTGGAGTACAGTGGCATGATCTCAGCTCACTGCAACCTCTACCTCCCTGATTCAAGCAATTCCCCTGCCTCAGCCTCCCGAGTAGCTGGGATTACAGGAACACACCATCACACCTGGCTAATTTTTTTGCATTTTTAGTAGGGATGGGGTTTCACCATGTTGGTCAGGCTGGTCTTGAACTCCTGACCTCGTGATCCGCCTACCTCAGCCTCCCAAAGTGCTGGGATTACAGGCATGACCCACCATGCCCGGCTGATAAGAAAACATTCTAAGAATGGTTTCCATGGAAGGGAATGGAATTCCATAAAATGGTAACCATTCTAAGAATCTCTGCAGAATTCAGGAGAAAGAGGGAGGCAAATTTGCCCTCTCCCTTGATAACATTTATTGTTCATATATGTTCACTTGCTAGGAAATGGGATAGAAATAAATAAGATCCAACTCCTGCTCTCAAAGACACACAACCTGATAGCAAATGGACAAAGGCCAATGCACCTTTTCCCCGGGGACACTGAGGAGTCAAAAACAAAATTTGTGTGAGTTCTCAATGTTATCCTAGCCCTTCTCTAAATGCAAGGAGGAGGAAGGGGGGGGGAGGAGGAGGAGGAGGAGGAGGAGGAGGAGGAGGAAAGAGGATGTGTCATTTTTTCTTAACATTCTGTGTGACAGTCCTATTTGGTTGTCAGCTGTGTCCAAAAGCAGCAGTGAACCTAGTGCTTGTTCTACCCCTTAACCTAAGTAGCAAGTGCTTAGCAAATGAACATATGTGAACAATGAATGAAGGTTCTTTACTCTTCATTCCTCATTTCTACCCATCTTCAGTATTGCTGGATAAAAAATTCCTCAAAGCTTAATAGTTTAAAACTTATTAGCTTAGTAGCTTAAACAGCTATAAAAATTATCTCAGTTTCTGTGTGTCAGGAATTCAGGAGTGGCTTAGTTAGGTGGTTCTGGCTCAGGGCATTAAGATGTTATAGTCAAGAAGTCTACCAGGGTTGCAGTCATCTGAAGGCTTCAGTGGGACTAAGGGAAGCTCTTTCAGCATGGATCATTCACATAGCTAGTATGTTGATGCTGGCTATTATCAGGAAGCTTCAATTTCTCATCATGAAGACCTTTCTATAGGGCTTCTTGAGTGTCTTTATAATGTAGTGGCTGATGTCCACCAGAGCAAGTGATTCAAGAGGGCAAGACAGAAGACACCACAATGCCTTTCATCACTTAGTCTCAAGTGACACTCTGTCATAGTCTGTTTGGGCTGCTATAACAAAATACCTTAGACTGGGTGATTTCTAAACAGCAGAGATATATTACTCACAGTTCTAGAGACTAAGCAGTCCAAGATCAAAACACCATCAGATGTGATCTAACAGTAATGAGAATAAAAATATTCTTTTAAAAAATTACTGAGAGATTCAGTGCCTGGTAAGAGCCCCATTCCTCATGAATGGAGCCTTCTTGCTGCATCTTCCCATGGTGTAAGGGACTAACAAGCTCTATCAGGCCTTTTTTACAAAGGCTCTAATCCCATTTAGAAGAGCTCCGCTTTCAAGACCTACTCACCTCCCAAAGGCCTCATCTCTTAATATGATCACTTTGAAGGTGAAGATTTCAACATATTAATTTAAGAAGGACACAAACATTCAGACCATAGCACACTCCATCATTTCCATCATATCCTATCAGTTACTTAGATCAGCCTCAAGGATATGAATACCAGAGATAAGACTCATTGGAGGCCATCTTCTTGGAGCTGGCTACCACATCACCACAGCATACAAAGCAATGACATCTGGATTTTTCTTTTTTTTTTTTTTTAGATGAAGTCTCAGTCTGTCACCAGGCTGAAGTGCAGTGGTGAGATCTCAGCTCACTGCAATCTCGGCTTCCCAGGTTCAAGGGATTCCCCTGCCTCAGCCTCCTGTGTAGCTGGGACTACAGGCATGTGCCACCACACCCGGCTAATCGTTTGTATTTTAGTAAAGATGGGATTTCACCATGTTGGCCAGGATGGTCTCGATCTCCTGACTTCGTGATCTGCCTGCCTTAGCCTCTCAAAGTGTTGGAATTACAGGCATAAGCCACGGCACCCAGCCCTGACATCTGGATTTTTCTAAACAACTTTTATTTCCTCAAAGTATTCCATACTTTGTGTAGTGAGCAGCTGCCATTGAATAAGACACAGTATCTAATCTAATTTTCCAACTTCCCCATTAAATATATATATATACACACACACACTATATCTATCTATCCATTTATCATCTATCCTATCTCTCTATCAATCTATCTATCTATCTTCTATCTGTCTGTCTATCAATAGATGAATGAACAAAAGAAGTTACTTCAACAAACTACTGGTGAGTAAAGCTGTTCACTTTCCAGCTCCAAGTTAACTTGCCTTTTTGAAAGCTTAAAAGGCTTAGGAGTCAAAGGACCACAGGGAAAGGCTCGGACTTCCCATTCTTTTATTGAAGTGTCGGAGAGTCAATGTCAAAGATATTGTCTCTAGGTTCCAAACCTTCCCTTCCCAACCATCCTCCAGCCCAATCCACCTTTGCAGCTTCACATCCCTGTCTTTGTCTTTTCCTCCATCCAGGCCTTAGCCTGTAAATCTGTAAAGGTGCCCAGGTCCTATCAACCTCTTCTGCATCTTATGCTTTCACTCCAGCAGAGTAACAGCATGCTACCTGTGCCAAGGCAATCACTGAAAGGAAAGGATTTAATGCTGTCAAAAAGCTTATGCCAGCTTAGGCTGCAAGAAGAGGAAAAGGGTCAAGTATGATGAAAGTGACCATGTTGGTCAGACCTCTATGAGGGCCTAGAGGGATTTCTTAGCGGCGTAGTACTTTTAAAGGAATCTAAACAAAGCAGCACCTGGAAAGAAGAGAGTAACCACAGCAATCAGGGAAGAATTGTAGAATCTAGGGCCATTTCATTGGGAAAAGAGAGTTCTCCAGGGAGCTTAACTTCAGTCATCAAACAGGCTTATTCTGTGTACCCAGTCAGCAAGTACAGTCAATGGATGAAAATTCAACCAATGGATGCACACAGGAAGTTCTTCCTTAACGTGATTTGTCAGAAACTGCCCAAAATTCTGAAGAGCTGCCTCAAGGTAGTGGAAATTTTTTTTTAATCAGGAAGGGGCTGAATAAAGCCAGCAAGGATTCTTTGTCAGAGGGTGGCAGATACCCAGGACATAAGGTTGAAGTAGGTGGCCTCTGAGACCACAGTTCTAAGCTGTTGAAACTTCAGTCCCTGCTGAATACTGAACTGGTATTAGCACGCTTTAGTCTACATCAAAAATTCATCTTACCCAGTTTTAGTGGTACCAAGACTGGTCTCTTTCTCGTAAATAATTCTTAACAGAATAAAAGCTACAACTAGAAACCAATTCCCTTTAAAATGTGGACAGTTAGCCATCTCCATCTCTATGATGGGCAGTTAAGCACTGAACTAATGCTTTTTAATGGAAGAGTCACCCTAAAATTCCTGTGTATGGTATAATGGATTATTAAATCAGTACAGGACTAACAACTGCTTCCCATGTAAACTGGTGCACCCTGACAGTGGTGTAGCCCTTCATACAGTGTTCAAAGACAGATTTAACTCACTGCAGGTCCACAGCAACCTGTAAGATAAACTCATTAGTTATGATCTCCCACTTTGCAAGGGAGGGGACGGAGGGAGAAGAAACTAAGATAACTTAGTTTAAGACATCACAACTGGCTGGAGCTGGGCTGAACATTAGTTCATTGTTTTTTCCATTAATCTATGCTGCTTTTTCTCTACTTGGCTCCTTTTCTAAATTAAACAAAGAAAACAAAAAACTGTGGGCACAGAGTGGTCTATATGTGTCAGAGATAGAGACAGAGAGATAGAAAGAGAGCGACTAGGTGAAAGAAAAAAGAGAGGGGCCGAGAGAGATTCAGATAAAATAAGGCACAAGTAATGGGCTAGTCAGTATACTTCTCATCTATTTGAATGCCTTTAACAATGGAGATAATTTTGATGGAAATAGGACCTCAAAGAAATGCATATCCATACCCTGGTGATATGCTATAACTAAACGAGTTGGTTTTTTGTTTCGAAGTTTTTTGTTTTGTGGGGGTTTTTAATGCAAAGGTATATATTTAAAATACCCTGTAGCTTCCTTCTCTCCTTCATTTACCCAGACAAGTATCCTTGAGTATGAACGAGGTTTTCTAGATGCATGGGACATCCAAAGTGGAAGTGCCCATCTACTCCCAACCCCATGTTTGATAAACATGTGAAGTAAGCTCCAGAAGAGCTCCCAGAGAGCATCAGCACACAATTTTCAAAGGAGTTTTCCCTGATAGCAAAAAGTGACTGACATTTCCAGCATAATCCTTTTTTCTTTTAGAGTAGGAGCTGGGGGTAAGGAGAAATTAGTAATCTTTACTAAAGATACATTTCTAAGTTAACCAAATTTGCTTTTCTGCTTTTGAAAAACTTGTGGTATTGACAGAACCATAGGATCCCATATGAAAATCCTCAGGATTATACTAAAATCTCCTTACATGAAACAACCTCTTCACCCCACCCCCTGCCAGGAGGATTACCATTATCTATTCAAAGAAGGCTTTGGGTAGGGCTTCTCAGTCAGATTATCCTTATGTAGGTGGAGAACATAAACTTGGAAACGTAATTGGAATTTGAAGAAATGCTATTAGAATTTTAGGAAGTCATTTGTATTCCATTTCTGAGACGCGACCTGGATAGAATTCTGGTAAGTGGAGAAGCCAAAGGATTCTTCATAATCATATGTGGATTGTGTCCAGTGACCAATCTCATTTAGGATGGAAAACTGCCACAGCCTTCCAAAACAAAGACTTGTGTGCCAGTCTTTCATTTTTGGGAAGTGACACTCACTAGGGCTGTTATTTTCCTGTTCCTCATGTTGTATAACACTAAATTCCTTTACTATTTCCTTCTATTTTACACTCACAAGAATGGTAACGATAATGAATTATTTAAATCTTGCTTTCTATTTAAATTTTCTTTAGATTAAATTAATTTCTTCCCAAGGCAATTTTATCAATTGAGATTAAACTTTTGTGATTAAAACATCCTCTGCCTTTTATAAATAATTTGGGCAACAGTTGAAGAAACTTTTCCAAATACGCTTTTTTAAAAATGCTGCAAAATTTTCCCAAGTTGGATATCATTTCAAATTGCAAATTACCACATGAATAAACAAAGCCAAGCTCAAAGGGAGTAGGAGACAGTACAATGACAATAATAAGTCAATAATTTAAAGGGGGTGGGGCATTACCAATTACTAATGAAGATGAATAAAGCAATTTAAGAATAAGAGAGAAGCAAGTACTTAATAAGAATGCTACCATAATAATTTGGAGAAGCTTGGGTTCAAAAGAGCAGAATAAAGCTGTGTTTTTATTCTTTTTTTTTTCTCAGAAAAACACTGAAAATATTAGAACAAAGAGAAACTTGTTCCTCCAACCTTAAAAAAAGAAGAGTGGCTGGGTGCCATGGCTCACGCCTATAATCCCAGCACTTTGGGAGGCTGAGGCGGGTGGATTGCTTGAGGTTAGGAGTTCGAGACCTGCCTGACCAATGTGGTGAAACCCTGTCTCTACTAAAAACACAAAAATTAGCCGGGAATGGTGGTGTGTGCCTATAATCCCAGCTACTCAGGAGGCTAAGGCAGGAGAATCATTTGAACCCGGGAGGCAGAGATTTCAGTGAGCCGAGATGGCATGACTGCACTCCAGCCTGGGCAACAGAGTGAGAGTCCATCTCCAAAAAAAAAAAAAAAAAAAAAAGAAGAAGCTTGATTAGTAACCCCCAACAAAACAGAAAGTAGATGGAGAATTGGTCTAATCCAAGTGCCTGAGCTGGGGGTTGGGTGAATGGAAAATGCAAAAAAAAAAAGCAAGTGTGAGGGAAATCATATACATATCACAAATGTGGAAATATGCTGATTCTGCATGATGAATACAAGGTTTTCTGTTCTATTTATTCCAGATATGTTTGTGAATATTTGAAATATTTCTTAATAAAATGTTTAAACCTTTAAACAATCAGATAGACTTGCCTTAAACAGTTTAAGAAATTGAGACTCCAAATACCATTGAAGATGGCATATAGCTAGTTTTGGTGAGGTAGGAGCCAAAAACAAGGAGATTGTTAAATACCTAAAGAAGAAGTTAGATATTCAGGTTCCCACATATTCAGACAGGTGACCATCTTCCCTCACTCCTCCAAAAGGCAAGAATTCTATTTACTGGAGAACAAGAGAATCTTTAGATTTAGAACCACTAGACACAGAGGAAGATAGTGGTATTTGTAGTGCAGGAAACTAAGGGAAAATCAGCGTATTGAACAGAGATAACTCTCTCACACCCACCTCTTTCTTCCTGCTAGCTATAACTGGGAGATACCTTTCAGACAGAAAAATGGAATTGCCTCAGAAAAAAAGATCGATAGATACTTACAGTTGGGAGGCTTACAGCAAAAGGCTAAGCCATCAGAAAAATGCAAATCAAAACCATAGTGAGATAGACTTCACTAGAATGGTTCTGATCAAAAAGACGTAACTGTTAAGACATAGCTGTTATTTTTATAACAAGTGCGCAAAGGATGTGGAGAACTGAGAACCCCATACACTGCTGGTGGGACTGTAAGATGGTGCATCCACTTTGGAAAACAATCTGGCATTTTTTTAACAGTTAAACATGTAATTTCCATATGATGTGACAATTCCACTCCTAGGTATACACCAAAGAGAAGTGAAAACACATGCCTATACACAAATATTTATAACAACATTATTAGTAATAGCTAGAAAGTGGAAACAACGTAAACACCCATGAATGGGTAGATGGAAAAATAAAATTGGTATGCCCATACAACATATTATTTAGCAATATAAAGAAATGAAGCACTGATACATGCTACGGCGTGAATGAACCTTGAAAACATGCTAAGTAAAAGAAGCCAGTTACGAAATACCACATACTGCACAATTCCATTTAGGTGACATATCCAGAAAAGACAAATCTATACGAAGAAAAAGTAGACTAGTTGTTGCCTAGGGTTGAGGAACATGGGATGGAAGGGATTGGAAGGTAAAGGCTAAGGGATGAGGTTTTTTATTTTAATAAAAATGTTCTAAAGTTAATAGTGGTTTTGGATGCACAATTCTGTGAATATGCGAAAAGCCATTGAATTGTACATTTTAAATGGGTGAATTGTGTGGTATGTGAGTGGTATCTTAATAAAGCTCCTTTAAAAACATGTCAAGCTGGTCATTTTATTGCTCTTCAAGAATGCAGACCTGTCTATGAGCCTCTCAGATACACACAGAGCCTCCAGTCAGTTCAGCTTTCAACAAGAAAAGCCAACCAACGCTTTTGGAGAAGGCTCTCATCATGAGGCCAGGCACAGTGGCTCACACCTGTAATCCCAGCACTTTGGAAGGCTGAGAGGCAGGTGAATCACTTGGGGTCAGGAGTTTGAGACCAGCCTAGCCAACATGGTGAAACCCCATCTCTACTAAAAACACAAAAATTAGCTAGGACTGGTGGCACATGTGTGCAATCCCAGCTA
The DNA here is from genome assembly GCF_001604975.1 of Cebus imitator. Classification (NCBI taxonomy): domain Eukaryota; kingdom Metazoa; phylum Chordata; class Mammalia; order Primates; family Cebidae; genus Cebus; species Cebus imitator. The sequence continues at coordinate 11,978,659 of NW_016107315.1, forward strand.
CTCCGGAAGCTGAGGCAGGAGATCACTTGAATCCAGGAGGCAGGGGTCGCAGCAAGCTGAGATTGCACCACTGCACTCCAGCTTGGGTTACAAAAGGAGACTCTGTCTCAAAAGAAAAAAAAAGAAAAAAAAATATAATCGCTGTAGACTATTTGTTTTAAAAATGCAATATTTTTGTAGTCTTAGCAACAAAAACATAGAGCAATGAATAGTGATTTGACACCACCAAATAAAAGAAATATAATTGTAATTGGAGGAGGGGAATCTTCACCTAAACATAATAGAAAATCAACTGATTGCATTAATTACTGAACAAAAGTACCAGTTTTCTATAGTATTTAGTAATATAAAAGTAAATTTCAGAAGAAACAGTTAAAAGAATTGAAAGTTTCTTGGCTGGGCGTGGTGGCTCATGCCTGTAATCCCAGCACTTTGGGAGGCCGAGGTGGGCGGATCACGAGGTCAGGAGTTCTTTGAAAGTTTCTTGGCCTGGTGTGGTGGCACGCGCCTGTAGTCCCAGCTACTTGGGAGGCTGAGGCGGAAGAATTGCTTGAACCCAGGAGGCGGAGGTTGCAGTGAGCCGAAATTGCGCCACTGCACTCCAGCCTGGTAACAGAGCAAGACTCCGTCTCAAAAAAAAAAAAAAAAGAATTGAAAGTTTCTATGCAGAGGGGAATCGGAGCAGTAGAGAAGGGAGGAGAGGGCAAGAAACTATTTTTTAAGTATTTCTATAAGGCTTTTACCACTATGAATTTTGAAACTATTTGCATGTGAAAATTTGAGTAAAAATAAAAATTATAATGACATGTATATAAAGAGGAGTTAGGTGATGCACAGTGACTTTCATGCCACATCAAAGCAGAATTCCAATGGTAGATGTGGCAGTAAAGAATCCAATAGAGCTCCAGTTGCTGCTACCCTATGCTACAGTAGATGCTGCCGTGACCACCCCTTCTGAAGAAGGAGACAACTGGAGAAAGTGGTCCATCCCAGGACCAGAACGGCAAGAATGCAGGATCTCCTTTTCTTTTTTTCTTTTTCTTTTTCTTTTTGAGACAGAGTCTCATTCTGTTGCCCAGGCTAGAGTGCAATGGTGCCATCTCGGCTCACTGCAACCTCCACCTCCCAGGTTCAAGTGATTCTCATGCCTCACCCTCCCCAGTAGCTGGGATTATAGGCGTGCACCACCATGCCTGGCTAATTTTTTTGTATTTTTAGTAGAGATGGGGTTTTACCATTTTGGCCAGGCTGGTCTTGAACTCCTGACCTCAAGTGATCCACCTGCCTCAGCCTCCCAAGTGCTGGGATTACAGGTGTGAGCCGCCACACCCGGCCAGGATCTTTTTTTCTAGGTGGTCTGTGACATTCTTTCTAGGGAGATTTTTTTTTTTACATTTTTTATTTTTCTGAGACAGGATCTTACTCTGCTGCCCAAGCTGCAGTGCAGTGGTGCCATCATGGGTCACTTCAAACTTCACCTCCCAGGCCCAAGTGATCCTCCTGCCTCAGCCTCCCCCATAGCTGGGACTACAGGTCCAGGCCATTACACCTACCTAATCTCTTCCTTAAAATTTTTTTTGTAGAGACTCCTGTACTCAAGCAATCCTCCTGCCTTGGCCTCACAAAGTGCTGGGATTATAGGCATGAGCCATTGTGCCCAGCCTCACTAGAAAGATTTAAATGTGGTTCTGCCCATAGATAATTTTAAAATTACTTCTCAGAACCTTTCCAAATTTATTATGTATGTGAGTCCCTAAAATTCCTAGAAACAAATAGAAGATCCTCTGTGAGTGAAAAAGTCAAGTTTCTTCCTCCTTCTAATGGCAAAACTCCAAGTAAAATCACTGTTTAGGGCAGGCACGATGGTTCACGCCTACAATCCCAGCACTTTGGGAGGCCAAGGCAGATGGATCACATGAGGTTAGGAGTTCAAGAGCAGCCCGGCCAACATGGCGAAACCCTGTCTCTACTAAAAATACAAAAATTAGCCAGGCATGGTGGTGCACGCCTGTAATTCCAACTACTCAGGAGGCTGAGACAGGAGAATTGCTTGAATCCAGGAGGCAGAGGTTGCAGTGAGCCAAGATCACGCCATTGTACCCCAGCCTGGGCAACAAGAGGAGACTCCGTCTTAAAAAACAAACAAACAGCCGGGCGCGGTGGCTCAAGCCTGTAATCCCAGCACTTTGGGAGGCCGAGGCGGGTGGATCACAAGGTCAAGAGATCGAGACCATCCTGGTCAACATGGTGAAACCCCATCTCTACTAAAACTACAAAAAATTAGCTGGGCATGGTGGCACATGCCTGTAATCCCAGCTACATAGGAGGCTGAGGCAGGAGAATTGCCTGAACCCAGGAGGCAGAGGTTGCGGTGAGCCGAGATCGCGCCATTGCACTCCAGCCTGGGTAACAAGAGCGAAACTCCGTCTCAAAAAAAAAAAAAAAACAAAAAACAAACAAACAAACAAACAAACGCACTATTTGTTGTCATACAATATTTCTGTCCTAGTTTATATTCTAATACTTTTATTTAAGGGCATATTTTTAAACAAATATGCAAAATTTTTAATTACATAACCAATATTAGTTTATGGTTAAAAAATAAAACTGCAAGCAGTTTGGAAGAACACATACTTCCCAATAAAATTCATCTTCCACACGGGCACAGTAGCTCACACCTGTAATCCCAGCACTTTGGGAGGCCGAGGTGGGTGGGTCACTTGTGGTCAGGAGTTCAAGACCATTCTGGTCAACATGGTGAAACCCTGTCTCTACGAAAAATACAAAGATTAGCTTGGCATGGTGGTGGGTGCCTGTAGTCCCATCTGCTCAGGAGGCTGAGGCAAGAGAATCGCTCTAACCTGGGAGGGAGAGGCTGCAGTGAGCCAAGATCATGCCGTTGCACTCCAGCGTGGGCGACAAGAGCAAGACTCTGTCTCAAAATAAATAAATAAAATAAAATAAAATAAAAACTAACCGGGTGTGGTGGCGGACACCTGTAATCCCAGCTACTTGGGAGGCTGAGGCACGAGAATCACTTGAACCTGGCAGGTAGAGGTTGCAGTGAGCTGAGATTTCACCATTGCACTCCAGCCTGGGCCACAGAGTGAGACACTGTCTCAAAAAATAAATAAATAAATAAATAAAAATAATCATCTTCTATCACCCTTCCTCCTCAACCCCAACTCACATCAAGTATGATTTTTAACAGGTTGGTAAGTCACTTTGCATGCCACTACATTTTGAAATGTCAAGGGGGATTGGGATGAGAAAGTTAATTAAAGAAATTGCTTTATGCGATGAAAGACTAAATACACGCCAGGCCATACATGACAACAGAACTCTCTGATCCACAACCTCTGCAGCAAGCAACCCCGGAGATCAGACAACAACCACTGCTGCAATTGGCCTGCAATAATCAGAACCTGGTGAATGACTGCCAGCTTCCCTAATTTTGGCCCTTTCAACTCAAGACCAATCAGAGAAAGCCAAATATTCTCCCCAAATCAACCATGCAAAATGCCCTGCTTCTGGTCATCTTGCTTCCAGCTTTTCCATACCTGAAGATCTCCTTTTTTCTTCTTCTTCTAATTATAAAGCTTTCCCACTTCCCTGCCTGCCTTTGAGCCTCTGCCAAATGCAAGTGATGGTGGTTCACTCCCTCGCTATAGCAAGCTCTGTATAAATAGCCTGTGTTCTCATTCAGGTGGTCATCACTTACTTCCACAGACAAGCAAAAGTTCCCAATAACAAACAGAAAAACTGTTTAGTCTGCAACTTTAATAAAAGCCTTGTTCATTAGGTCATTCATTCAATTAATATGCATTATGCATCTACTATGAGCCAGGAACGAAAATAAATTATATTTCTCTAGGAAAATTTGTCCGAGAAGGAAATCACAAAGCTGAAGCCTTGGGAATTGAAAATTCAAATCTTCAGTCTTTGCTTATGGTCTGTAGCAGGCAAACAGCTTCAAGCTTCTCAAGGTTCCTTGGTTAAACATGAATGAATGGATGAAGAGAACACCCCAGCAATAAAGATAATGCCCCGAAAATAATTTTACTAAGAATGTTTTTTATGCCACTCTTTTTATTTTTAAAAAAATTTCTCAGTACCTCTGAAGATTTCTGACACTATTGTTAGAGCCACTATTTTTTAAATGATACATATAACTACTTGTCTAGGATGGGTTCTCTTTCTCTTTCTCTCTATTGTGTTCAATTTATGAATCTAGACCACAATATTCTTCATTAATAAAGTTGGCAAACAAAGCGTCTGAAAACATTTTGCTACAGGGAATGATATTCTGCTAAGTTTTATTGAAGATGAAATTTTCATTAGTACTGCTAATGAACTATTCTTATTCCTTTTGGGAACTATGATTTATTAAAAGAATTAAAAGTTTTTTAAAAACACCAAAAGAATTACACTCATTCATTTTTAATATGACCAGAGTATTTGCAATAGAAAACTTAGTGAGTCTTCCCTTAGTAAATGGTGGCTTTTAAACCCTGCATAATTCTGGGTGTTACCATCAGGAAAACATTGCACTGTTCCTCATTAGAAGGATAATGCATTATAATAGCTTTAGTCTGAGGCATAAACCAGTTAAACGAAGCACCAGAAAAGGAAAAGCAAAAGTGTGTTTGGTGAATCATTCTTGTGCTATGGTTTGGTGACTCTAAATTGAGCCAGAAAAGAATGCAGCTAGTGGCTTAATCTGAAGAATCTTCCAAGGAAATGCTGCATACTGTACAATTCTTGTTGATCTCTAGCCTCTGGGATCTCTAATTTACAAAGCTGTCTATTAACACAGCTTTGCAAATTAATTGTGAACAAATCAGCAGAGAATAAAAACTCAAACATAAATCTCTGATCTAACCACTTCATTTAGGAAGGGATTAGGGAGATCTTCTTGGACCAGTGTTTTTGATTCTCTTCTTTGCATTGTGACCTTGTACTGCAAACTCAGGTGTGACTACTATCGTTCTGGTCCAAAGTGCCAGGAAGTTCAGATCAGGTTAAGGACAAGCTCAGGCCTGGCTGACTCTGAGGTCAGCCTATTCACATGTCTTTTTTCTTTTCTTAGATGGAGTCTCGCTCTGTCCCCCAGGCTGGAGTGCAGTGGCCTGATCTTGGCTTACTGCAACCTCTGTCTCACAGGCTCAAGCAATTCTCCCGCCTCAGCCTCCTGAGTAGCTGGGACCACAGGTGCACACCGCCATGCCTGGCTAATTTTTTGTATTTTTTTTAGTAGAAACGGGGTTTCACTGTGTTGCCCAGGCTGGTCACAATCTCCTGAGCTCTGGCAATCAGCCCGCCTCGGCCTCCCAAAGTGCTGGGATTACAGGTGTGAGTTGTCGTGCCTGGCCTCATATGTCTTTTCTAGGCTAGGATCGCTTGAGAAACACAACCAGGTTCCTGGGGGTTAATAGATCTATTCTCCAAAGCCAAAGTATTTGGCATGGTCAGCAAAATTGTACTGAGTGTTGCAATTGGGCTCTGAGCACAGAATCTCACTGAGTGCCTTATGAATTTGATTATGAATAGAAGGCTGGTACAGTAGTGAGCAAGGGAAACTCCCATTCAGAGAAAGTTTTTACTCTAGAAATCATCCTCAAGGAGGAGACTACTTTAAAATTCTTGACTCCAGTTTTCTTTGATGTAAAAGATAACTTTCTAGGGACATGATTAGATCAGAGATTTTATTATAGGAATAGCAAACTCTTTTAGGCAGTCCAGAGTGAACGCTAGCAGCAGCATTACGGCATTACTCCCTCTGCCCCAAGGAAATCCCTCCTGTCCCTCGGGTCCACATAGGATGCTATGAGGATAATGCTGATGGCCATGTCCCTTGGTGTAGACGTGTCTAGTATTTTCCATGCATATATGTGTGTGTGTGTGTGTGTGTGTTTCTTAAAAAAGTAGTATCATACATCTTATTCTGTAGTCTCCTTTTTTTTAAGGAATTTACATTTATTTTACAGCTTCAAAAAGGCTTGGTGCGTGATAATGACAGAAAATCAAGCATAGTACCTGATAGACAGTTTTCTGATAAATATACAAGGGATATTTACCCCCTGAAAAATCTATGCTCCAATTCAGTTAATGAGGCAAATGTTAAATATTGTGATACCAGTATTTTATTTAGATGTTTCCCATTTATGATGATTATTAAACATACATCACATGTTTACGTAAACATACACCTTCCAACCTGGGAATCAGAGCTGAGTGATCCTGTCAGCGTTCTGCCACAACTTGATGAGTGGCCTTAAGCAGATCAATTCAATATTGCTTCTCTAGATAAAGTCCCAATCTTGTCTGGCACATCTAGCCATAAAAACTCATATGCAGTTCCCAGAATATACCATGATCTTCTGTGCTGCCATATTTTTTAACAGGGGGGCCTGAAACACTCCTTCCTATCTGCCTAATTAATTCCTCACTATCTTTTTAAATTAAAAAAAATTAAACTGTAGTAAAGTGGATATAAAATGCACCATTTTAACCATCTAAGTGGATGGTTAAGTTCAGTAGTGTTATGTACATTCACACTGTTATGCAACTAATCCCCAGAACTCTTTCATCTTGCAAAACTAAAATTGCACACACATTAAACAATGGCTTTGCATTCCTCCCTCTCCCCACCCCTAGTGATCATCATTCTACCTCCCATCTCTAGATGCCTCATGCAAGTGGCCTAATACAGTATTCGTCTTTTTTATAGCTGGCTTATTTCACTTAGCATAATGTTCTCAAGGTCCAACCATGTTGTAGCATGTGTCAGAATGTCCTTCCTTCTAAGACTGAATTAAATTCCATTGTATGTATATACCTCCTTATGTTTATCCATTTATCTGTTGATGGACACTTGGGTTGTTTTCACTTGTTGGTTGCTATAAACACAGGTAGACAAATGATCTCCTCAAGGCCCTACCTTCAGTTCTTTTGGGTGTATATCCAGAAATGAAATTGCTGGATCACATGATAATTCTATTTGTGTAGCCTCCTTTTAAAACTTTGCTCTTTAATACTTATTTTCCCCAAATTAATAATTTCTCAGGTAAATAAGAAACCAAGCTTTTACAGAATAGTGGTTTTTTTTTTAATTATCTATAGAATGTTTTATTAAATGGCCATACTTATTAAATTGATTCCTTCCAGTTTTCCATTATGAAAAACCATGCTAGGTAAACAAATATTTATCCATAAGATGAATTTTTGGAAGTAAAATTGCTGGATTAAGAGGAGCACATTTAAAAAATGCTGGTGCACAGTGTTATGGGACGTGTGCAAACTTCTAAAGGTTTATTTTTATGAAATATCAGCCTCCGTTGCCAGCACTCTGTATAAGCAGGGCCAAGGCTGGCAGCTTAAGAACCCTCTAGTCTTTTTAAACTTTACCGTCAGAGAAAGTAAATCTTTAGGGCCGGGCGCGGTGGCTCAAGCCTGTAATCCCAGCACTTTGGGAGGCCGAGGCGGGTGGATCACGAGGTCAAGAGATCGAGACCATCCTGGTCAACATGGTGAAACCCCGTCTCTACTAAAAATACAAAAAATTAGCTGGGCATGGTGGCGCGTGCCTGTAGTCCCAGCTACTCAGGAGGCTGAGACAGGAGAATTGCTTGAACCCAGGAGGCGGAGGTTGCGGTGAGCCGAGATCGCGCCATTGCACTCCAGCCTGGGTAACAAGAGCGAAACTCCGTCCCCCAAAAAAAAAAAAAAAGAAAGAAAGTAAATCTTTATACCAAAATTCTTATTCAGAAGTGAAAGTGTTATGTAAGTCATCATTCACAGTAAAAACAATGAATGATCAGATCTTGCTGCTTAAATTTTAAATTAATATAAGTAATACAAAATCCGTTTTTAAATGATCCTCCCTCAGTAAGCATAAAAAGTTGCCTCAAATTTATATATTATTTTTTAGTTTACAAACCACTTCCACTTATGTTTTCTTACATATTCCTTATAATTAGTGATTGTTTTCCCTGGTTTACACAGGAAGAAATTGAGGCCCGGGGAAGTGACTTGCCCGAGGCCACAAAGCTGATCATCAGTGTCTTCTAGTTCCAAGTGCATTGCTTTACAGATGATTCATTTACCAGTCCTTGAGACCTTATAGTGAATAAGGATAGTAGAGACTTTTCCAAGCTTCTTTTTCAAACCAGAAAGAGATGGTAATGCTTTTTGCAAAGTAACTAACAGCTATAATTTAATAAGAGGCCATTTTGTGGCCAAAACATAGTATATAACATATAAATAGCACTCCTTCTTCCCCCTAGAATTGTGTGATGCCCTTCATGGAGCTGCTATCGAGTGTTGCCAGACATGTGGGCTCTGGGGTCATCCTGTTTGGATTTGAATATTGGCACCACAGTACTAGTTTTGTAGTCTGAACAAGTCACCCTCTCTGTACTTCTATTTCTTTACCTGCAAAATGTCTAACAAGAGATCCCAACTCAGTGGATTGTTGCAGGATTGGATGAGATAATGTCAGTAAAGCAATTAGCACTGTACCTGGCCCATGCTCACTGCCTGATACATAATAATTCTTACTACTAGGTGTTAAGGACCTAGGTAATACTGCTCCTCTGTTTTATCCTGGGGAGAAGGGTACATGAAAGGGGCTGGTAAACAAGTTAAGAGAGAAAATAGCCTTCTCTGATCCCTCAGCTGATTAAAGAAGATAATTAAAGGCTTCTCTAGTAAACCGTAGGCTCATATCATTCAGTTCAAATATTTTTTATGTTTCCCTTGTTATTTCTTCGGTTACCAATGGGTTATTTAGTAGTTATGTTGTTTAACCTCCAAATGGTTGGAGATTTTCTGATATCTTCAGTCATTAATTTCTATTTTAATTCTGTTGTGATCAGAGACGGTGAATGTTCAATGTATACTTTAAAAGAATGTGTATTCTGCTGTTTTGGGAAACAGGGGTCTAGAAAATGTAATGAGTCAAATCGGGTGATAGTGTCATTCATGTTTTCTATAACTTCTTTTTTGTAACTTGCTCATGTTTTCTATCACTACTGCTTTTCTATTTACTTTTTCTACCAATTATTGAAATAGGACTTTGTGGGAAATTCTTACTACATGTGAATTCCTCTTTTTCTCCTTTGCACTTTGTTAGTTTTTGTTTCACGTGTTTTAAAGCTTTGTTATTAACTGCACATCCATCTAGAATTAACTTGTCTACATTATGAAATATCCATCTTTATTGTTGAAATACTCTTGGTCTTGAAATCTATTTTGTCTGATATTAATATTGCCACTCTAGCTCTTTTATAGTCAGTGTGTGATGTATCTCTCTCTATCTTTTTACTTTTAGCCAACTTGTCTTAATATATTAAACTCCTTTTTTTGTAGAAAGTATTTAGTTGAATCTTGCCTTTTTATCTATTATGATAATATCTGCCTTTTAATCAAGATGTTAAGACTATTTGCATTTAATATAATGATATTAATTACATTTGATATAATTAAATCAATTAATATAATGTACTATAATATAATATAGATAAGTGTAAATCTATGATCTTACTAATTTTTTTTTCCTCTCGACTCATCTGTTCTCTGTTCCTTTACCTCTTCTTTTTATGACCTCTTTTGGAGTAAGCGATTACCTCTGATGATTCTATTTTATTTCCACTATTGCCTTATTAGCTACAATTCTGTTTTGTGTTTTAGTGGTTGCTCCAGAGCTTGCAATATGTATTTTTAACTTACCACAACTCACCTTCAATTAATATTAGCACTTCAAGTATAGTATAAAAACTTTACATCAGTATATTTCTGTTTTCCTTCTTGGGTCCTTCATATCAATGCTGTACATTTTAGATTCCTATTTATTGCAAAATTCACAATACATCATTACTAATTTTGCTTAGAACTGGCCATTCTAATTTAAATAAATTAAAAATCAGAAAAATTATTTCATATTTACCCACACATCTACCATTTTCAGAACTATTCATTCCTTAGGTAAGCCTGAGTTTCTATCTGGTTCATTGTCCTTCAGCCTGAAGAAGTTCTTTTTAACATTTATTACAGTAAAAAATCTGCTGGCAGTTACTTCTCTCAGCTTTTTAAAATCTGAAAATGTCTTTATTTTACTTTTGTTTTTAAGAGATTTTTTTTTGCTCCCACAGGCTTTTGTTGGCCATTTTTAAATTTTCTTTCAGCAATTTAGAAATGCCTTTCTATTGCCTCCTGACTTGCATTATTTCTGAAGCAAAGTCATCAGTATTTTTTAAAATCTTTGTGCCTCTGCATATAATCTTTTTTTTTTTTTTTTGACATGGAGTGTTGCTCTGTCGCCCAGGCTGGAAGTGCAGTAGAGTGATCTCAGCTCACTGCAACCTCCGCCTCCCAGGTTCAAGCGATTTTCCTGCCTCAGCCTCCAAAGTAGCTGGGATTACAGGTGCCCACCACCATGCCCAGCTAATTTTTGTATTTGTAGTAGAGATGGGGTTTCACCATGTTGGCCAGGCTGGTCTTGAACTCCTGATCTCAGGTGATCCACCCACCTTGCCTTCCAAAGTGCTGGGATTATAGGGGTGAGCCACTGCACCTGGCTTTGTAATGGAAAGATTTTAAAAGATGAATATGAGCTGACAGCTCTGATTCAGCCAAGTGTGAACAAATACCAAACCCAGTCCAGAAGTCGGATGTGGAACCCGAGGGCAACCTAAAATCAGGAGTCAGAAGGGGCCAGGATTGGCATGGAGCAAAGACAAGCGTGGAACACCTAAACAGCAAAGGAGACAGTCATCACTCTGATTTGTTCTGGTGCCCTCTTTGTAGCACATAGGCCCACCTGGGTGGCTGCCCTAAAGGCATAGCCAGAGCTGACTACCTCATCAGTTACTCACTGCATAAAGAAGTGAGGAGAATATGAAGCTTTTTTTGTTTTGTTTTGTTTTTGAGACAGAGTCTTGCTCTGTCGCCCAGGCTGGAGTGTAGTGGCAAGATCGTGACTCACTGCAACCTCTGAGTCCTGAGTTCAAGTGATTCTCCTGCCTCAGCCTGCTGAGTAGCTGGGACTACAGGTGCCCGCCACCATGCCTGGCTAATTTTTGCATTTTTAGTAGAGACGGGGTTTCATCATATTGGCCAGGATGTTCTCGAATTCCTGACCTTGTGATCTCCCCAACTTGGCCTCCCAAAGTGCTGGGATCACAGGCGTGAGCCACTGCGCCTGGCTGAGAATATGAAGCTTTCTAAAATAGCTTGGACTTCTTAACTTGTTAGAAAAAAAATGAGTGTTTATGCAATATGCATAATACAATACGTATAATATATATATATTTTGAGATGGAGTCTCACACTGTCGTCTGGGCTGGAGTGCAGTGGCACAATCTTGGCTCACTGCAACCTTCGCCTCCTGGGTTCAAGTGATTCTCCTGCCTCAGCCTCCCGAGTAGCTGAGATTACAGGTGCCCGCCACCACGCCCGGCTAATTTTTTGTATTTTTGGTAGAGATGGATTTTCACCATGTTGGCCAGGCTGGTCTTGAACTCCCGACCACGTGATTTACTCTCCTTAGCCTCCCAAAGTGTTGAGATTACAGGCTTGAGCCACTGCACCTGGCCCAATATGCATAATATTTATGCAATCTGCATAATAAAATATGTAAGGGTTTTCTTCCTCAACACTATTTTGAAGATTATGTCATTCAGTTTTGGTAGCTTCCCTCAGTTCAACATGAATAACATTACCAAATTGCTGCTTGTTCTATCTAGTTCATACCTCCTTCTCCCATATGACTCTAAAAGCCTTTAGAAAAAATAGCACAGTCCTGTTTTAGGGCCTGGTTTCCACTTCATTATTTGGTTACACTGCCTCTCCCACACTTACATATCTTCAAGTTCCATACTTTCTCTAACAATCCTTTTTACGCTATGGCATAGCTACTCAAGTTTACAAGGTTCAGTGATAGAGATTGAGCAGAAGTATGGATATCCAGTTTTTCTTTTTTTTTTTTTTTTTTTTTTGAGATGGAATCTCCCTCTACCGCCCAGGCTGGAGTGCAGTGGCATGATCTCAGCTCACTGCAACCTCCTCCTACAGGGTTCAAGCGATTCTGCAGCCTCGCCCTCCTGAGTGGCTGGGACTACCGGCACCTGCCACCACGCCCAACTAATTTTTTGTATTTTTAGTAGAGACGGGGTTTCTCTGTGTTAGCCAGGATGGTCTCGAGCTCCAGACCTTGTGATCCGCCTGTCTTGGCCTCCCAAAGTGCTGAGATTACAGGCATGAGCCACCGTGCCCAGTTGATATCCAGTTTTTCTAAGAGATACACTGAACATGAAGCTGTGAGGCCACGTTTCCCTTTATGACAGCTCTTGACTTACATTTCTCCTCCATCTTCTTAACCTTTCACATTATTTCCTGAAGCCATTTCATCTTCCTGCTAAAATGCCAACCTAAAAATAAGTAATCACACTGAAAAGGATCCAGATGGAAACAGAAAAACACGGACACACTCATTCAGGACGTGAAACATGTTCTATATTTGCCAGTAGACTTAAGTTTGCTTCTCATCTTCATTTCTAGCTCATCACAGAGGCGTATTAGAAGTGCTCTGACCAGTGAAAACAAATTCGTTCTATGCGGCTTTTGATTTCAGTGATACTAGTGGATTTTATCTGGAAATAAATGTGATTAATTTCTACCTTTTATTTAATCAGACCAAGAATTCAGATTATTGTTGTGTTCCTAAGAGGCATACTAGTTATTTGTTTCAACCAATTGGGAGAAGAAGGATACATCAAGCTCAAGAACTTGGCACATTCCTTAATTTCTCTTGCTGTATGAATGTGGAAGACTTTCTAAGGCAGATCTTTACCTTTCTGGACATATCAGGACATGAGAATCACAAAACCAGATGAATGCAGCAAATTATAAGCAAACCCGGAAATGCAAAAATATCAGACTAATCAAAATCTCTATGAATTCCTATTTTTAAAAATTCTTTTAAAATTATCAGAAGAACAACACACACATACACTTATATCAGAGGAAATTTAGTAAGTTACTTGTTTTCAAGGAACTTCCGATGTCGTACACATTTGTTTATAATGCCTTTATCTTCCTTATCTAGAGTGCTGTTCAATAGCAACTGGCCCTCAGAATAAGAAATTTGAGAGACCACAAGATATTAAATTACCCAAGAAAAAAATAATGTCTCCTCATTACCAAGGCAATAAATCCTTCTACACCATTTTAGAATATTTAACAGAATAAAGAGTTGAAACAAAAAATGTTTACTGAAAAACTATCTCTTAGCCAAGAGAGGTCTCCCCCAGGCACCATGATGAATCTTTGTGAACTTGTATTGAAGAGTTACAAGTTTTAGGACCAAGTTAATAATCTAAGTCACTGAGGTCTATAAATTATCCCCCACAACTGAAAAAAATTATTCCCTAAATTGTGGTGCTTTAGAAAATGGTGCAAAAGTGAGACTTAGATCACTGTCAAGAGGTTTAATTCCACATGAATTATTATTATTATTATTTGAGACAGAGTCTCACTCTGTCACCCAGGCTGGAGTGCAGTGGCGGATCTTGGCTCACTGCAACCTCCGCCTCCCAGGTTCAAGTGATTCTCCTGCCTCAGCCTCCTGAGTAGCTGGGATTACAGGCATGCGCCACCACACCTGGCTAATTTTTTTATTTTTAGTAGAGATGGGGTTTCGCCATGTTGTCCAGGCTGGTCTTGAACTCCTGATATGAAGTGATCTGCCTGCCTTGGCCCCTCAAAGTGCTGAGATTATGGACATGAGCCACTGTACCCAGTCTAATTCTACTTGAATTATCAGCTACAATTTGACTAGCTTGTGGGCTCCAAAAATGATTTTAAATTTTAAAGTACAGGTTCAGGCCGGGCATGGTGGCTCATGCCTATAATCCTAGCACTCTGGAAGGCTGAGGCGGGTGGATCACACGAGGTCAGGAGTTCCAGGCCAGTCTGGCCAACACAGTGAAACCCATTCTCTACTAAAAATACAAACATTAGCTAGGCATGGTGGTGCATGCCTGTAGTCCCAGATACTCTGGAGGCTGAAGCAGGAGAATCGTTTGAACCCACGAGGCAGAGGCTGCAGTGAGCTGAGATCCGCCCATGCATTCCAGCTTGGGCGACAGAGTGAGACTCTGTCTCAACAGCAACAACAAAAAAAGTACAGGTTCTGCAAAGGCAACCAAATGGCTGTTGTACACATCCTCCAGAAGACATTGAGCCAGAAACCAAAACCAAGAGTGTGACCCTTTAAGTACTTTGAAGGTGACAAAAGTACAACCACTCTATTCTCTCTATTCACACGTCCAGATTCCATCACGTACATCTTGCTCAGACACAGCTGGGACCAGAGCTGGACGTGACCTGTCCCTTTTGAACGCTGAGGTGGGCAAGCATTGGCATGTGACTCCAGCATAGCTGTTCATTCCCTGGTCAGGGTCTGACCCTTTTTCTCGTGACCTGTATCATATTCTACTCTGTAATGTAATGATTTCTCTACATACTTTATCTCACCTAATAGATTATGAATTTTTGAATGCAAGGACCATGTCTTTTTATCTTCTTTGAAGTAATACGGATGAAAACCCACTGTAAATTACGAAATACTTTCATAGGTCTAACTTTCTTCTTTCTAATATTATTTGCATCTATTAGCACCTAACACATTGCAGAGGCCCAATAAAGATTTGTCAACTGACTAATTGAAATCAATAAACATCTCCAGTTATTCCCCTCCTGTCACCAGAATCCCACACAGTATCTAGCAGAGTTCGGCCCAGCAAAGAGATCAACTGTCTAAAGGACATTTGTTGGAATAGAGCCCAGCAGGCTGACCTGCCATCCTCAGTTCTCCGCCCATCAAGCACAAATACCACCGCCGCCTCTTTCATTTAATACTCTAGTATTTGGTTGCACCCTGCAGTGTCCTGGCAAGTATCCAGGAAAGCTGCCTCGGGGAAATGCGGATGCCTGACCCCGCACTAAAAAAGTATTTCAGGACTGGCTAGTGGAGGGGTTGCCACAAACTATCCCCACCATTCGGATGTCCAAAAAGTTGGCATTAGCACAACTCTTCTGCCCCAGGTAGCAAGGGAAACAAAACCCATGAAACCAAAGTGGGCAGCTAATCAGGAGGACGGAGCAGGGCTTTTGTTTTCGCCTTGCTATGCCAAATGCACAGGAATAAACACAATAGAGAAAGGTGTTTTGCTTCCCAAATGGAAACTTTGCAAGTCTTTCTAAACTGTTTTTAATCAATTAATCTGTCTTTGAACAGGGATGTCACCTTTAAAAAAAAAAAAAGCATAAGCTTATTTCGGTAACGTGGAAAAACTAAATAAATCACTTTCTCACTAGGAAATACTTCTCCTGTTTTAAAAACCAAATTCAGGAATTTGACTTTAAGAAAGAAAAAAATGAAATTTCCTAAAGGCCATTTTCTGAAGTGAATTAATAGCTAGAGGCCCACTGGCCACCTGCTCGTAGCCAGCCAGCATTCTTACCCAATCACAGGTGAAGTCAGAAGCACACGGAGTTTATGACATACTTGCAATGCTTCGTTTAGAACATTTACCAACTGCTGTATTTTTTTCCACAGAGTCTCACTATTTCATTATAAAGACTAGAAGAACAGGCCCTTGTTCTCAGGCAAGAAAACACAGAAGCTTCATTTGTTTATTATTTTTAACTACTGCGCATTTTGTGTGCTTTATAGCTTCTTCAGTGATTGTTTAATTGTGAATATATTGGCATGTGATTTGAGGTCAGCTGTTTGCTCCCTGGATGGTACAATCAATCTATAATCTTGTTAGGGAGAAATAAAGTCCAAGCTGCAAATTCTAGGCTGCCAACTAATACTCTCCCTCTCTTCAAATCTTCTATGTCTATCATGAAAAACATTCTCAAACTGTTTACATTTCCCTGAATATTACTTAGAATATATTTTTAAAGTCATCTTTTCTCTTCTTCATTGCTCTAAAAAATGTAGACAGGCAGGCCGGAAATTGTGCCTCACGCCTGTAATCCCAGCACTTTGGGAGGCCAAGGCGGGTGGATCAGGAGGTCAGGAGATCGAGATCATCCTGGCCAACCTGGCGAAACCTCATGTGTGCTAAAAATACAAAAAAAGAAAAAAAAATAGCTGGGCATGGTAGTGTGTGCCTGTAGTCCTAGCTACTCGGAAGGCTGAGGCAGAAGAATTGCTTGAACCTGGGAGGCAGAGGCTGCATCGAGCTGAAATCGTGCCACTGCACTCCAGTCTGGCTGGCGACAGAGTGAGACTCTGTCTCAAAAAAAAAAAAAAAAAAAAGTAGACAGACAAACAAAAGAAAATGGTCACCAATTCTACCACCCAAAGGTAATCACAATTAATATTTTGGTGCAAAATCTTCCAGGCTGTTGGAGAGAGGTTTTGTTTGTTTGTTTTATTGGTTTTTTTGTTGTTGTTGTTAATAAGCACCAAAACAAACTGAAAATAAGTTTTGCTGGAGTTTTAAAGTGATGCTATCTTCTAAAAAATTTTTTGCTAACTAAAACCACATAAATCAGATTTTCTTTCATTGAATGTTTTCCGTTTGTCACCAGTATACACACAGCTCAAGTGGGCCATCAGTCTATGGGAAAATGGGCATTTTTAAGAAAAATATGTGAACTTCTGCCGTTTCAAAGTCCATTACAAGAATGCTTTAACTGATTCCATTTGTTTCATTTCCTTCACCTCCCAGATCATCCTCCACCCCATTCCAGATATTTTTTTAAATTTTTAATTAATTAATTAATTAATTATTTGAGATGTAGTCTCACTCTGTCACCAGGCTGGAGTGCAGTGGCACCATCTCGGCTCACTGCAACCTCCAACTCCCTGGTTCAAGCGATTCTCTTGCCTCAGTCTCCCGAGTAGCTGGGATTACAGGTGCACACCACGATGCCCAGTTAATTTTTGTATTTCTAGTAGAGATGGGATTTCACCATGTTGGCCAGGATGGTCTCGATGTCCTGACCTCGTGATCCGCCCATCTCAGCCTCCCAAAGTGCTGGGATTACAGGTGTGAGTCGCCGTGCCTCGGCCCTCCAGGTCTTCTTAGACCCTCACTCCAGGACCCCTTGTCTGCTTCTTTTACTTACAATTTTGCTTCTGAGGGAAGAGATCAAAGGGGTGAGACTGGAAGCAAATACAACAAAACAGTAATAGTGGTCAATTCTGGACAATTGAAACACAGGTGTTGGTTGTATTCATTTCTGTATTCTTACAGATATTTAAAAAATTCTAAATATGAACAAAACAAAGCCAAACAAAAGATATGGTCTCTGTGTTCCAGGAGCTCAGGGTCTGGTAATGTGTAATCAATTACAGTAAATTCAAGACTTGCAAACAGATCTTTCCTCTAGACAGCTTTCTAACAGAGGTTAGTACAAGGTGCTAGACTCTAGCAGCCACAGGAACACAGAGTATGGAGTACACTCCCCCTCCATGTTTTCTTGGAGAATGTAGGGAGGCTTCTGGGAAGAGGCAAAGCCTGACTTGCAGCTTGGAGGATAAGCAGTTTTCCACGGTTTCCAGAGTAGGTAGGAGTGTGCTGCAGAACGCCCTGACATGTAAAATCAGACTCGGAGGCCAAATCACGTGCTTGGGGAAGAGAGACTATTTTCAGTATGGCTGGAGTTGCTCTGTGTCTGCAGATAAACTTGGAGAAGTGGGCATTTACCAAGTGGTGAAGAGTCCCATGTGTCAAGCTACCAAATGGTTGATGAGAAACCAATGAAATAAGGGAAGGAGGTAATATGACTTTTGTGTTAGGAACATGCTTCAGGGGAAGCTGTGGAATATAGACTACAGAGGAGGAATGGAGGCAGAGAGACCGATTAGGAGACTGCCACCATGGTCTAGGTGAGAGGCAATGATGGTCTGTAACAGGGCAGTGGCAGAGAACCAACAGGGACAGATGAAAAATTTTTAGAAGACAGGATCTAACCTGCAAGGAGACAAATTAGATGTGGGGGTTGCGGGAAGGAAGAGGGCAAAATCAAGAGCCACTGCTGGGATTCTGACTTGAGTAATGAGTTGGATGTTAATTCATTGGGATTGGGAAGAGTAGAAATGGAGAGGGGACAGATGAGGAAAATTGGCAACATGCCGATCTTGGGAAGTCTGTGGTACATCTTGCTTGGAGTTGCCCAAGAGACCACGAGGCATAGAGCTTGGAGTGAACACAAGAAAGTATTCTCTCCGAGCTAGAAGAAGAGTCATCAAGTGGATGCCACCTTGGCTGAGGCAATCGAAGATGAGGTGTTGAAGATGTCCTGGGAAGACTGAGGGAGGGAGAAGAACAGAGGCTGGAGCTCTAATGGAGCTCAACATTTAAGGATCATGGGGAGAAGGGAAGGCTGTGCAAGAGACTGAATGGGGTGGTCCAAGGGGAAGGAGGATGATCAGGAGAGGGCCATGTCAGTCCATGTTACATCTGCTAAAGAAGAAAATCATTTTAAGGAGGAAGGAACAGTCATTAGGTTAGAGCTGGCAGCTAAGTCTCACAAGACATAGTGTTGCCAGATAAAATACAGCATGCCCAATTAAATTTGCATACATGAATACTTTAAAAAATATTTTTAATTAACAAATGTTTTTCAATTCTAATTTTTGTGGGTACATAGTAGGTGTATATCTTTATGGGGTATATGAGATGTTTTTCATATGGGCATGCAATGTGAAATGATTACATCATGAAGAATGGGGTATCTATTCCCTCAAGCATTTATCCTTTGTGTTACAAACAATCCAGTTACACTCTTAGTTATTTAAAAATGTACAATAGAGTTATTATGACTGTGGTCACCCTGTTGTGCTATCCAATAGTAGGTCTTATTCATTCTTTCTATTTTGTGTGCCCATTAACCATCCCCACCTTCCCCCAAATGAGTATTTTTTTCAAGTATAAGTATGTATCTTATTTTGATTTGCTACGTATGGGAACCGTAGTAAGAGAAAGACTAAAATCTGTAGGTAGATTCTGTAGTTAAAGCTAAGTCAGAGGACTGCAGGAAGCAGATGCAGGAGGGGACTGGGAGGTGACGCGTGTCAATCTTCCTGGAAAACAGGCTTTGAAGCAATAGCGTAGGGAACAGGCTTAAGACAGGGAGAATTTTCTTTCTTTCTTTTTAATTACAGTTTAAATTCTGGAATACATGTGTGGAACGTGCAGGTTTGTTACATAGGTATACATGTGCCGCGGTGGTTTGCTGCATCCATCAACCCGTCATCTACATTAGGTATTTCTTCTAACGCTATCCTTCCCCTTGTTCCCCACCCCCGACAGGTCCCAGTGTGTGATGTTCCCCTCCAAGACACGGAGAATGTCTTTAAGGGGAGCAGACACTTCATATTGCAGTTTTCTCCCCTCCCTGCCACAGCCAGCAGCCAGAAACCATGTGAGGTTCAAGACCACGTCTTAGTTATTTTTGTAATCAAAGCTCTGACCTGGCCAGGGCTTTCCTTTTGTGCATCAGGAACTCAATACATGTTTGCTAAATTAAATCCTTAGACTGGATTTCTTCAAGTCAATTGTAAATAACTGAGGTAATCAAGGAGGTGCATTACTTCTGTGTCTACCTGAAATTTATGACCCAACGTATTTTGGACACATCTAGTTCACATTGATCAGGATGATCTGTGGAATTGCCTCTGCTCTCTATGTCTCCTTACTGGTGAAGGCAGAGTCTTTAATCCTAGAAGCCAGTGTCCTTTCTTGCACCTGCCAGTGTATAGCAGCAGCAGCTAGGAATCTCTTAATTGCTTTGTGCTTGTCAAGACTATGCAATTTTCCAGGTGAGTAAAACAGATCCCAAATATCTGGCTGAGGGGGAAAAAAAGAAGAACACTTGCGCTAAACCAGCAGAATACGTTGTTCAAGAGGGTCTTTGAGGCTTGTGGGAAACTTCAGCATCCTTCAGCCTGATCTGACATTTGCTGCTCCACTTGGCTTACAAACTGCCTTTCTTCCTTTAGGCAGCTGAGTGAAATTCACTCACCTCAACAGAGGAATAAACCAACCGCAAAACAAACCTATTAAGAGGCTGCTAAAGCCTGCCGTAAGTGATCCAAAGCCGGGAAGCAAATGCATGTGTGTTTTTAAAGAAAGGTCTTCTGCCTTTCTGCTCCGAAAGCACCCTCAAGTCAACGCTAGAGATACTTGTGGACTCTGCTTGCAGGGAGGGAGGAAGTAGGAGCTGGTGCTGAAGTGAGGGTTCAAGGACTCTGGCTCAGGCTGTTAGAGAATGCAGACCCCAGCATTCTATGCTTTGATTTGCTAAGTATGGGAATCCTAGTAAGATGAAGACTAGGGTCTTTATTTTTCCTTCCACCAATAGACCCTGCCCCTGAAGCAGCCCCTGGAGAAGATTAGAAGTGAATTCAGCCAGGTAGGAGACCCATAGCAGGGACCCAGGAGGCCCTTGAGTGGGCAGGGTCTGTTGGTGAAAGAGAAAGAAGAAAACTGGTTAATTGGAAAAGCTTGGATTTTGAGGGAACGCCAGGCCACGGCTGAGCCCAGGACCCAGGGAACAGACCCCGAGTTTCTCTGGCAGGGACTTTAGCTGCAGGTGTGAACTGGGCCCCTGGGAGCAGGCACAGGGGAGACTTCTCCTCTTCAGGTGGGGAGAACCCAGAGGACAGGACAAAGACTAGCCTTACTGTGGGGAGGAGGGAATGAGGAGAAGCAGGCCTGGAAGCAAGTTTGAGCCGTTATTTGAACACAGCACTTGTTCAAAAGAAACAGACAATGGAAAAAACGAAAACAAAACTGAAATTCTTTTACCGCCCTTCCCCCACAAAAAACCATGATATCTTTTACTTGATAAGTTTTTGTTTGTTTCCGGCTCTTCAGTGGGATTTGGGATTCTAGAGAACAAAATGATCAGTTAAAGAAAATGGGTTGGGTACAGTGGCTCACATCTGTAATCCCAGCACTTTGGGAGGCCAAGGCGGGCAGATCACCTGAGGTCAAGAGTTCAAGACCAACCTTACCAACATGGAGAAACCCCGTCTCTACTAAAAAATATTAAAATCAGCCAGGCATGGTGGCACATGCCTGTAATCCCAGCTACTTGGGAGGCCGAGGCAGGAGAATTGCTTGAATCCGGCAGGTGGAGGTTGCGGTGAGTCAAGATTGTGCCATTGCACTCCAGCCTGGGCAACAAGAGCAAGACTCCGTCTCAAAACAAATAAATAAATAAAAAGAAAGAAAATGAAGTACCCACCAACTATCCATGTCTGATGTGGTGTATATAAATTGACAGCCCTCCTCTACATGAACCTTGTAAACTTGGGTTACCTACTTAATTTCTTTGAGCCTCAGTTTCTTTATCTACAAAATGAGGATAAGACTGCTTCATATGGGTTGTGGTGAGCATGAAATGAAATGACACGTGCACAGCTCTCCGGGAACAGTGCCTAGCATATAGCTGTGCCCATTAATGGTTACATAACATCAGTACTTAGCTTCTACCAGCTTCATTTTCTTCCTCTGTAACTAGATACTGCGATATGTACCTCACACAGTAGGTACGCAGATAGTGTAACTTCTCTTTTTCTTCTATTTCTTGTCTGAAAAGTACAGTTTCTCTTTCTCGTCA
Organism: Cebus imitator; assembly: GCF_001604975.1. Taxonomy (NCBI): domain Eukaryota; kingdom Metazoa; phylum Chordata; class Mammalia; order Primates; family Cebidae; genus Cebus; species Cebus imitator. The sequence continues at coordinate 12,000,307 of NW_016107315.1, forward strand.
TCTCCAAATATATTCATCTCCATTTAGTCAGTCAGTAGTATTTGCTGGGTTTCTGTTTTGTTCAGGGTTTTCTCCTTAGGGTTTCCAGGATAATGCATGGGCAGTGTTGATCCTTCTCAAAGGGCTTCCTAGTTCGCTGGTGGAGGGAGAGGGGCTGATATTCTTACTTCTTTATTATAGAAGGGAAAAATGATGAGAGACGCAGCAAAAGCTCTGTGGTCACTCAGAAGAGGCAGCGTTTACTTCCAGTTAGAAGTCAGGGAGTGCTTCCCACATAACACGGCATTTGAACAGGGACCTTCTGCCAGTATTGAGGGTAAAGGGGAGAAAAAAATAGATGAACTGGGACTTGAAAAATAAGAAATATGGCCGGGCACAGTGGCTCACACCTACAATCCCAGCACTTTGGGAGGGTGAGGTGGGTGGATCACCTGAGGTCAGGAGTTCAAGACCAGCCTGGCCAACATGGTGAAACCCCATCTCTACAAAAAATACAAAAATTAGCTGGACTGGTGGCGGGTGCCTGTAATCCCAGCTACTCGGGAGCCTGAGGCAGGAGAATTGTTTGAACTTGGGAGGCGGAAGTTGCAGTGAGCTAAGATCCAGCCTGGGCAATGAGAATGAAACTCCATCTCAAAAAAGAAAAACGAGAAATACGTGGGTATGTGGAGATTGGGGAGGGCAGTCCAGGCAAAGAATTGTGCACACAATGGCACAGTGTAGGGTGTGACTTGAGAATGGTGGGTGGTTCTCCGATCTGTGACCAGATCAGAGAAGGTAAGAGGTTGGGGGATAGTAAGAATCTGAAGAGTTAGGCACAGGCCTGATACAATGGGTCCGTGATGCTACCAAGCTAACAGTCATCAACTGTCACATTTCTAATAATACTTTGTGAAAGGAAGGAGAAGATAAATGCAAGTTCCTACATGGAGACCTCTGCTCTATAGATAGTAAGTCTAAGCTTCATGATCATGCTGGGGAGTAGATATTTAGAGAGGGGGAAACTGAGGTTCAGAGTCGTTGAAGTAACGTATCCAAGCTCATATAGCTAGAAAGTAATCCACTGAGAATCAAATCTGGGTTTGCCTGATCCAAAGCCAGTGCTTTGAGGCAGGGCCTTCATACTTACCTATTCCACCTGTTGCCTCATGAAAACATTCCTCTTTCCTGCTCCTGTGTTCAAGGAAGTTATGTGTCATGTTCCACTACCAGCAAATTAACGGGAAGGGTGGTTTTCATACAATCTGAGGAATTGAGACTCACTGGGGTGCTCTTTTTGGTTCTAGAATTCAAGATCATGGAAAACTGCCAGAAGGACATGGGTCTTGTCCTCTTCCAAATGGTCCCATAGCTAGTCTGGCCAGCCTGAGCCATCTAAGTGAGGGACATGGTCAAGGACCGCAACTCAGCTTAAGAAGGTAATGGGAATTTACATGCAGAAAACCCCAAGGTACTCCCATCTGCTGTGCATTTACGCTACAGTTAAGCCCCAGAGGATCATATTTTGAGGTGCCTCTTAAGTCAGGAAATGGGATGGACTAACGTTTATTATTTGTGATAGGGTGCCTAAGGGAGAAGGCTCAGAAATGCTGTCTCCTTAGCTGGAAGTGACAAAATGAGACCCGAGACATTTTGGTTTTTGCGCCACAAAACCTTTCTCTGGGGAATGAGAGACCAGATCTGAGTACATGAGCTTTGGAGAAGTGATAGATTCTTTCCTGAAACTGAGGTTCAAACACATGTTGTCTTATCCAAGCTTGTCAGATGGAAAGACAGAGTCAAGATGGGAACCCAAGTATTATGACTCCTGGCTTTTCTTACTGCACAAAGCAGAATACACTTACCTAATTAGAGCACTAAAAACTGTTTACTCACTTAACGGCTTGCAATGTTTTTTTTTTTTTTTTTTTGAGACAGAGTCTCAGTCTGTCGCCAGGCTAGAGTGCAGTGGCATGATCTCGGCTCACTGCAACCTCCACCTCCCGGGTTCAAGAGATTCTCCTGCCTCAGCCTCCCAAGTAGCTGGGATTTCAGGTGCGCACCACCACGCCCAGCTAGTTTTTGTATTTTTAGTAGAGACGGGGGTTTCACCATGCTGGCCAGGATGGTCTCGATCTCTTGACCCGTGATCTGCCTGCCTCGGCCTCCCAAAGTGCTGGGATTACAGGCGTGAGCCACTGCGCTCAGCCAGAGAAACATCAAATTTTTACAACCAGAGGAGACAGGAATATCGTCTAGTCCAATTACTTCATTTATAGATGAGAACACTTAGGCTCAGAATAGGAAACTGACTTGCTGAGGTCACAATAATTTTAGCAGTAGAGGTTGGTCTAGGTCACAGATCGGCTGGCTGTGGTCAGCACTGACAGCTCTTTCCACGAATTTTTAATATTAGGTTCCACTGACTGTGACATATATCTGTATCTTTATCTATACCTACGCTTATATCTACACACATGTTCCACAGACTATGATCACCACCACCATCGCCCATGCCCACACACTCACATGTGAACCAAGAGGTGAAATCAATCACTCACGTAGCTTTATTTGTTTATTTATTTTCATTTTTTATTTTTTGAGACAGCCTCATTCTGTTACCCAGGCTGGAGTGCAGTGGTGCTATCTTGGCTCACCACAACCCCTGCCTCCTGGGTTCAAGCGATTCTCCTGCCTTAGCCTCCTGAGTAGCTGGGACTGCAGGCACGCGCCACTAGGCCCAGCTAATTTTTGTATCTTTAGTGGAGACAGGGTTTTGCCATGTTGGCCAGGTTGGTCTCAAACTTCTGACCTTAGGTGATCCACCTGCCTTAGCCTCCCAAAGTGCTGGAATTACGGGAGTGAGCCACCATGCCTGGCCACCTCCTTACCCTTAGACTGGCGTACCTTTCCAATTTCATAAAGAAGATAAAACTGTCTCTTAATTTTAAAGCATTTAAAAGCAACCAGTGGAAGAAATTCCCCGGATATTTGCTGCCTGTTTTTCTTTCTCTTTTTCACTTCAGACAGGTAATGTGCTGATGACAGTGTCTTCAGGGTCTGAGGGAGGCACCTCGCAAAACCCAGTCATCACACTTACAAACTACAAAAGCTCTTTCTTGGTACTTTTCTTATTTGAAAGTCTCTACATTTTGGGGACTTAGAAATTCAGAATGGAGAGCTGTAGATGAAGAAACTGAGGCTCAAAGAAATTAATTAATCTGCCTCCCTGAAATGTCCTCAGCAAACCCTGCCCATTCTTCCAGGCCCAGCTGATCCCGTCCTCCTCCTCAGCCAGAGTGGTGCTCAGGAAGTCCTGAAGGGTGAATGCATGTTTGAACATTACCTGGCAGTGTCTGCCTGCAGAAGCTCCAGGGAAGGAGGAGGAGTTCCTGAAGATACTGATTTCATAATTAGGCCTCAGAGGAAGAGGCTCTTAACACCATCTTTCCTGAAGACCAGAATCACTGCTTATCCCACCACGGAGGGAGACCCTGTCAAAGTGAGAGAGGTTCATTCCCTCTCCTGGGTGAGGGGCTGGGATTCCCTCTGTCTGTGAGTATGGGACTGATTAAAAGGGAGGCTGGCTGAGTGCCCTGAACAAATCATTTCCAGCCACAGCACCCGAGGGACACTGCAGGAATGCAGGGCAGAACACAAACACATCCTTCCTGCTGGGCCTGTCTCAGAAGAGAAAGTCGTGTCAGATCCAGAGAAGGGAGCTCCTGGCAGAACAGTGGGCTGAACGGCAGTAATCCCAGGAGAGCAGAGTGCAGGTCTCCTCTGAGGCTCCATGAAGTAACCCATTCAGGAAGAGATGGGAAACAGCCTCTGCTCAATTTAATGGGAGCAAGTCTTGGCCACCTCCCAGAAAAGGAGATGGGAAAAGAGTGGGCCCCAGGCCTTTTCTTCCATGGGGCAGAACAGCCTGAGGAGGCTTTGCTGCTGCCCAGATAGGAGATGGCCATGGGGCCATATATATTCCTGCAGTGAAATAAATGGGGGCCCCATTTTGACCAGAGTGGAGATTCCTATCACAGAGAGTGCAGGAAATCTGCTTAGCATTTGAGGAACTTCGGGAAAAGTCGAATGAATCAGGGCCCGTAAAACCAGGATCCACACTTAGATCCCACAACCTCACGGTCCCCCTTTCCTCAGGGGTTCCAGAGCTCCCCTCTGGCTGAGCCCAGCAGAAGCCAGGGAGCCACTCGAGGTCAGCCTCTTGGGTGGAGAGTGGATCGGGGGCATACATTGAAGTTTGCAGGCACAGCTCAGCAAATGGAGCCAAATTATGGAGGCCTTGAAAGCCACGCTCAGCTTGTACTTTATTCATGGAAAAATAAAAACTGAGTGACATAAAGACAAAAATCTATATTGAAGGAGACTTTAATTTGGGGTTGTAGAAGATACCCGCCACTCACCATGGGTGAACCAAAGTCCCGTGTCCATGTACAGCCCAGAGGACATGTCTGCCCCTTCTCCTCTCTTCTGTGGCCCAGAGAATTTGCGTCCCAAAGGAAACTATTGGGAAGAAGCCAGCAAACAACAATGTGAAGGTGAAGGGGCAGAACACCACCACCATGGACATGACCACTCTGATGCAATCAGAGGCTGCAGCGAGTCCGAGGATGCTGTTAGCAGCCCTGGTACCCTGAGTGTCCGGGGTGCACCCACCCTCCTCCACGCTGTAGCTGAGGCCCTGTCTTCTTGTTTCTGCCTCACTCAGTCAACTCCCAGAGGCAGCTCTGCATGGCCAGTGTTAGCTGCACAAACAGTATCAAAGGGCCCTCCTGCCCTTGGAAGACAGAAGCCCACATTTGGGGTGGAGGCGCCAGAACAGAATCCTCTGTTGACTCTTCTGTGACTGTCCTGGGTAATTGAAATCTTGGATCTTTCCCTAGGTCTTTCCCTGTTCCGTTGGATCCCGAGATTGCAGAGTGACCTTTCCTCTTCTCATCCCATCAACGCTCTCCTTGATGATCTCCCCCACACTTTGTCCTCCGCCCACAAACGCGGACTCCTAGATCTGCTATTGCCTCCAGCCAGCTGGCTTTCCGCGGATCCTTTCATCCAACTTCCTATTACGCACCACTGCTCAGGTGTTCTAAAAATTCTTTAAAGGCCATATATTCAAGACCACACTCACTAAATCCTGACAATCTTCTGTTTACAATAGTGCTCAGATCTGTTGTTTTCCCTTCTCTCTCCTCATCACTCCGGTGTGTAGGCTCCTATTACCTCCGGTCCAGACCATTGTCTTGACCTCCTCTGGCAAGACCTGTTGCAGCCACTCTGCTCGGCTCCCTGCCTTCTAATCCATCCTGCTCACAGTGCCATGGTGAGAGTCCTAAAACAGCGTGTCCCTCTCAGCACAACACCTTCTGGGGCTCTCTGTCACCTTAGAAATGGAATCCAAACCTCTCAGCCTGGCCATTTTTATTCTGTAGTCAGGCATGCATGTGGTATTGCAGTCACTTTAAAATATAAAATTATATATTTGCCCCCAAACAACTTCTCCCCGCTCCCCATTAGACAGTGAAGTTCTCAAGGAGGAGACAGGGCCGGGTGCACAACTGGCACACAGGAAATGCTCGCTCAGTGGATGAGCACTTTTACCTTCGTCTCTCTACTTCTGTCTCCAACCCACCCTCCCCATCAGGCTAGTCAAACCACGTGCTCACTGCTCACCCACGTGCCCAAATTCACCTCTTGTCCGTGCTGTTCACATGTGCCCCACCGAGGGCTTTCTTCCCTGGCCCCTCCTGCCACGCTTTTCCGGCCTCTGCCCACATGTGTATGTGGGAACACAGGCATGCACACATGCACATGTCACATATAGACTGCGTACACACCACATACATATTAGATGTCAAATTAACATACAACACACAGACCACATATCTATGTGCACATGCCTCACATACACTGCACACACACCCCACACACATATGCACATACTGCATACAACAGAGACCACATACATATGTGTGCATGCTACATATACACTACACACATACCACACACATACACATACACACACTGTATATAACACACAGACCACAATGTATGTGCACATACCACATATACACTGCACACACACCACACACATATGCACACACTGCAGACAACACACAGACCACATACACATGTGCATATACCACATATGCACTGTAAACACACACCACACTCCACACACACTACATACTACACATGACACTGCACGTACACACCACACACATATGCACACACTGCATACAACATACAGGCCACATACATATGTGCATATGCCACATATACACTGTATACACACCACACACACATATGCACACACTGCAGGCAACACACAGACCACATACACATGTGCATATACCACATATACACTGTAAACACACACCATACTCCACACACACTACATACTACACATGACACTGCACGTACACACCACACACATGCATACATACCACACACAGCACACCCACAAACACATACACGCTGCTTTGTCTATGAAGGCTTTCTTGCACACACACACGACTTTGTCTATGAAGGCTTTCTTGCACACACACACACTGCTTTGTCTATGAAGACTTTCTTGCACACACACACGGCTTTGTCTATGAAGGCTTTCTTGCACACACACACTGCTTTATCTATGAAGGCTTTCCTGCACACACACACACACGGCTTTGTCTATGAAGGCTT
>NW_016107315.1:12007524-12028462 GCF_001604975.1 Cebus imitator
GCTTTGTCTATGAAGGCTTTCTTGCACACACACACTGCTTTATCTATGAAGGCTTTCTTGCACACACACGCACGGCTTTGTCTATGAAGGCTTTCTGGCACACACACACTGCTTTATCTATGAAGGCTTTCTTGCACACACACGCACGGCTTTGTCTATGAAGGCTTTCTTGCACACACACACTGCTTTGTCTATGAAGGCTTTCTTGCACACACACACTGCTTTGTCTATGAAGGCTTTCTGGCACACACACACTGCTTTGTCTATGAAGACTTTCTTGCACACACACGCACGGCTTTGTCTATGAAGGCTTTCTTGCACACACACACTGCTTTGTCTATGAAGACTTTCTTGCACACACACGCACATGGCTTTGTCTATGAAGGCTTTCTTGCTTTTTTCTCCTCCTCTTTTTTTTCCCCAGGAACTAATCTCCTCTCACAAGTTCCACATTTGTTTGCATGCTTCCTATGGCACAGATCATATTTTGCTGACATATTTCACTTACTGGTTTACAAGTCTTATCTCCTCTACCAGACAGAGAGTGCCTCCAGGACACAGCTGGGCAGCATTCGTTTTCTTCTCTCCCATAGCAGCTGGCCTACAGTGGGTGTTTAACGCCGGATTGTGAATGAATGCATGCCCTTCAAAGCGTGAAGGTATTTTTCTTGCTATGTTTAAAATATATTTAAACATATATTTTAATTCCACATATATAATTCATGACTACGTTTTTACTGCAAAACACTCAAACAATATAAATAAAGCGAAAGTTTCTTTTGCTTCGCCCCAATCCCAATCCTCTCCACATTTACACACCTATAAAATCCAAGTGTAATATAGTGTTGTGGGTTAGTTTGTTTTTTACAAAAGTGGTATATGGTATAAATTATTCTGCAGCTTGATGCTTTCTCTTTAAAATATGTCAAAGATATCTTTTTTTATCTTGCTGTGTATTTGACATATAGTAACTGACTCTAACAGCTGCAAGATATCATCGTTTTTATGTGTCAGGGTTTCTTTAACCACTCCTTTATTGGTGGACATTAGCTTTTTCCAGTGTTTCCTTAGGGCATTACTGCGCTAAGTATCCTGTACATCGCTTCTTGCACATGCCTTCTTCTAAAATAAAGAGAAGCAGATCCTCTGAGGCAAAAGAAAAGCACTTGTAAACTTGTATTAGGTTTAAGCAAAACAATTACATTAGATGTCAAATTGACTTCCAAAGAGATAGTATTTAAAGTCCCCCAAACCCTTGCCATCACTTCATATTGTAAATCTTTAACATTTTCGTTGATCCAATGAGAGAAAAAAGGCATTGCCTTATTTTAATGTGCTTTTTCCCATTTATTCCAAGTGCAGTTGAACATCATTATATGGGTTTGTTGGCCATTTGGCTTTTCTCTTCTGTGAAATGTACATATTCTTTGCCCATTGCTGTATTTGGTAGCTTGTCTTTTTCTTATTGATTTGTAGGATATTTTTACAAATTATAGCTATCACTTCTTTGTCTATTATTAATAAATATATGTTGGAAACACTTTCTCTGAATCTATTGCTTGTTTTTTAATTTTCTTGCATATGTCTATTTTGCTTCAGGTGATTTCTCTTGTTTTTATTTTTATTTTTTTGGAGACGGAGTCTCACTCTGTCACCCAGGCTGGAATGCAGTGGCACCACCTTGGTTCACTGCAACCTCCACCCCCCCGGTTCAAGCTGTTCTCCTGTCTTAGCCTCCTGAGTAGCTGGGATTACAGGCGTGCATCACCATGCCAGGCTAATTTTTTAATTTTAAGTAGAGACGGGGTTTCACCATGTTGGTCAGGCTGGACTCGAACTCCTGACCTCAGGTGATCCACTGCCTTGGCCTCCCAAAGTGCTGGGATTACAGGCGTGAACCACTGCACCTAGCCCAGGTGATTTTTGATCCAAATTTGCTTTTTTCCAAATGTATATCTGATTGTCCCAGCATTCTTTGTGGAAATAGTCATCTATTCCCTGATAATGTGAAATGGCACTTTTACCCTTTTACCATGTGGTAAAATTTCCCATCTACGTGGATCTATTCCTGAACTTTAAACTTTCCTTTCACTCCATAAAGTCTGTTTCTTCTAAACAGCATTAAGATAGATTTTTGTGGCCAGGCTTGGTGGCTCACACCTGTAATTCTAACACTTTGGGAGGCTAAGCGAGTGGATCACCTGAGGTCAAGAGTTTGAGACCAGCCTGTCCAACATGGTGAAACCTCGTCTCTACTAAAAACACAAAAATTAGCTGGGCATGGTGGTGCATGCCTGTAATCCCAGCTACTTGAGGCTAAGGCAGGAGAATTGCTTGAACCCGGGAGGTGGAGGTTATAGTGAGCCGAGACTTCGCCATTGTACTCCAGCCTGGGTGACAGAGTGAGCCTCCGTCTCAGGGGAAAAAAAAAAATAGAGTTTTGATTTTTTGGCCCAGTCTATATCCTGTCTTTTAAAGAGAGAATTCAGTTCATTTACATTTAGTGTACATTGTTGTATTTCATTTTATTCCTTCCAACTTATGTTTCTCATGATTTTTTTCCTTAATTTTAGTGGCTTGCCAGGTTGCTTTCCGCCCTTATTAATGTAGAGATTTTCATACCATGAATGATTACATCACCTTTCCTTTCCTGGTGTTCATAATCGAACTCTATTTCTTTAGTGTTATAGGGATACGAGATACGATTTCTCCACTTAGACACTCTATTCTCTGACTATTCATCCCCTGCAGGTGTTTCCTTCCTCCACCAATGAGATATTCAGAATACTGTTACTTTCCTAGTTCTCTTCCTGTCACCCCAATTAGTCTATGGGGTGCTTCTGCTCCACATGCCCTGACTCTGATGTCTAGGTGTTGCTGAAACTGCTTGACACTTTTCTTTCTAAATCCCGTCTCTAAAAATACAAAATCAGCCAGGTGTGGTGGCGCATGCCTGTAATCCCAGCTATTCAGGAGGTTGAAGCAGGAGATTCCTTTGAACCTGGCAAACGGAGGCTGCAGTGAGCCAAGATTGTGCCACTGCACTCCAGCCTGGGTGACAGAACAAGGTTCCATCTCAAAAAAAAAAAGAAAAAGAATGTTTTGAAGTTTCAGGCCATTTTTGTTGAGTTCTTCCGTTGTTGCTGTTGCTGCTGCTGTTGCACTGTGCTCTGCCTCCTTGGAAGCTCTTTGGAAGCCCGTTCTGGAATACCGGTGCATTCCTCCCTTTGCGGCTTCAGCCTCCTCTGTGTGTTGTTTCCTTTCTTTGCCTGACCCCTGTGGTTCAGCAGCTGTATAACTACAGGTTGTAGAGGGGCCTTGGTGCTGTTGGTCCCTGGAGGTCCAGGTAAGAGCAGGCAGACAGGTAGGTATTCCCTATTGAGCAGAGGAGCTCTCTGCTCCTGGGTCTCACAGCTCACCTGTTCCTCCTTAGCTTTTTGGGGGGTGGGGAGACAAGTACATGTATGTGGCCAGCACCATACTTCCCTTGGAATCTCATCCAGGCTCTCGTAGAGGGAAAAAGCCCCCCCTCACCAATCTAGCACATGTCTTTCAGGCTCTTGCCTACCTGCTGGCCCCAGCAACAACTTGGCTTGGAAGAGGTGGTGGGTAGCGGCTGGAGTGTATGCTATGCAGAGGGAAAGTAGACGCGTTAAGCTCTTGCTGTCCCCAGATCCCCGTTTCTTCACACTCTATTCAGGTTTTCTGATCTCTAGAGTCACGTAGTCCCTGTATCACTACCTCAGAGTTGTTCTATTTGCTTTTTGAGACAGAGTCTCTCTCTGTCACCCAGGCTGAAGTGCAGTGGCGTGATCTTCTTGGCTCACTGCAGCCTTTGCTTCTAGGGTTCAAGCGATTCTCCTGCCTCAGTCTCCTGAGTAGCTGGGATTACAGGTGCCTATCACAACTGGCTAATTTTTGTATTTTTAGAAGAGACGGAGTTTCACCATGTTGGCCAGGCTGGTCCTGAACTCCTGGTCTCAAGTGACCCGCCCGCCTCAGCCTCCCAAAGTGCTGGGATTAGATATGATCTACTGTACCCGGCCTACAATTTTTAACTGAGGTAAAGTAGATACAAAATTTACATCTTACCCATTTTAGGGATATGGTTTAGTAGTGTTAATTACACTCACATTGTTCTGCAACAATTTCCAGAACTATTTTTATCTTGTAAAGCTGAAACTCTACACCCATTAAACAACACATCCCTCTCCCTCCCTCCCTCAGCCTCTGGCAACCACCGTTCTGCTTGCCGTCTCTAGGAATCTGACTACCCTAAGTACTTCATGTAAGTGGAATCATGTAGTAGTTGTCCTTTTATGACTGGCTTCTTTCACTTAGCGTCATGCCCTCAAGATTTAGCCACATTGCAGCATGTGTTGGAATTTCCTTCCTCTCTAAGAGTAAATAGTATTCCATTGTGTGTAGCACATTTTGTTTATCTGTTCCTCTGTCGATGGATGCTTAGATCGCTTCCACCTGTTGGCTGTTATGAATAATGCCATCACACAGCTCTAGCACTGATGAACTCGGAGCCAATCCTGCTGCCACTGTAACCCTACCCACTTCCCCATTTCATATTATTTTGAAGTAAATCCGAATGAAGTATTTTACAATTACCTTTCCTGTTTGATTGAAGATCACTCCCATGGAGAATCAGAGTCTGAAACTAACGTATACTATTCCACCCCAAATTGTTTAAATCTGTGAGGCATGAAGATGGAAGGCAGAGGAGGTGGGAGGCTGCCACAGAAAGAAAGGGTGGATAAGGAAGGAGAATTGGGTCAGAAAGCGGCTAAGGTTTATCCCGAGCATGTGAGCTTCTGCTCTCCCTTAATGTCACCCCTTTCCCCATCAAACCTAGTCCTCAGGTCCCTGAAGCAGGGAAGACTCCAAAGATTCCAGACCACTGCAACCATACTAGTCTTAGGGTCCCAGAGAAGTCTCTGCAAATCTCCAACCTTTGCCTACAGCTAGGGTGTTTTGCTTGGTGATATGAAAGCTAGACTCAAGCTACATCTTGAACTCACTGACACTACCTTAAGAGCCAAGGTCTATTCCTGGAGAAGAGATTAGTGGAAATTCCTCAGGAAGAAGCTGGCTGCCTGTGAATGCCAGGAGGCATAACTAGATAACTCATCCAGAAACAAGGGTTCTGATGTTCATATCACTTTAAAATTATGCTGAGCACCTGCACGTGGCACAATTTAATTACATTAGCTTAGCCTCTGTTAAACCATCTTCCAGAGCAGGCAGAGGCCCTCGTCTGAGACTCACCTTGGCATGATGTCCCTTTGCCCCCGTCACCTTGAGAAATGGGGCCTTGTACTAAGGGAACACAGCAGCAAATGGGACCTTCCATTCTGGAAGGGCCTGTCTTTCTCTCCCTTGTGGCCCTGGAGAAAAGAAACCCAGTCATTCCCGCCTTTCTTTAGAGATCCTTCTCTTTATAAGCCTCATTTTTCTCTTCCTCAACCCCATCAACATCATAAACAGCTCTTTAGCATTCCCCCATGGACAGCCCAAGCCTGAACTGGCCTCCATCCAAAAGGAATTATTGCTGTGGAAAATCTCTGGTCTCTTCCCAGCCAAGCCAGTAGCCCTGTCCCCTCTCCTTTCCACCTCACTGGTTTGAGATTTCTGTCCACACCTCATGAGGAACACCCCTGAGTGCGGGTTAGCCCAGAGTTTGATCTTTAACACTGACCCAGAGGAGCTGAAGCATCTGGTGCCTATTTGCCCTCCGGGCGATCGGTAGGCATGTGTCCTGAGCTGGTGACATGAAAGTGCTCTTGGGTGTCAGATGTGGCGTCCTGCACTGCAGAGTGCAGCTGTACATCATTCTGTCATGAACTCTCTGATGAACACGGACCTATCACCTCTTGTCCCCGAGCCTTGGTTTTCCAGTAAAATCAGGGGATTGAACTGCACGGTCTCTCAGGCCCCTTCCAGCTCTGAGTCTATGAAAAAAAAAATAGAAATTAGAAACACCAGTGTAGCTCCAGGCCCTATGTCAGAGACCCTTAGAGGCTGCCTGAGTCAAACATGGAAAGAAAGAATGGGAGGGAAGTGGGAGCTCCAGGTGGGGCTGTGACATGAGTAAGAAGAAAGGCCAGAGAGATTGGAGTGGCCAGTGAACTGATCCAGCCGCAGCTGTGGCTGGGCTAGGTTAACTCAGAGGTAGAAAGACTTGTTCATGACATCGCATGGATGGTGTCTGGGGACACCACTGAGTTCAGGCAGCTCTAGGGACCTGTAGCCTGACATGGACCTGGCTTCACAAAAGCAAAGAATTTTTTTTCTTGGTACATAAACGTAGCTGCAGACCTCAACCAGTACCTCAAGACTTGGAGTCCAAGGAGGAGGAGCCTACCAGGAGCTGCAACAGAGGGAGTCAGAAGAGAGCTCGAGAGGCCCCAGCTGCACGGATGCAGTGGCTCTCACACCTGCAAGCACCTATGAGACACCTGGAGGGCTGGCTTCCACCCTAGGGCATCTGACCCAGGAGGTCTGGGTAGGGATTGAGAATTTACCCCTTTGACAAGTTCCCGGGGGATGCTGATACTGCAGTCTGGAGGCCACCCTTTGAGAATGACTTTATTAAAGAGATAGGGGGAGATGACATAGGGGCTGATGAAGAGCTCAGCTAGCATTTCTGCCCCCTCATCAGGTGTTTGCTAGCTATATTGCTGCACCAAACCTGTCTCTTTATCCGTAAAATGGGGTTGATAATAAGGCGAGCAGTAAAGAGTAGATACATGTAAATAACTTGCAATAATGTCTGGCACAAAGTAAATGCTCAATAAATGTTAGCTCTTGGTTCTTCTCTGCATGCTGGCTGATGGATGTAAAGCCTGTGACACATGGAAACTCACTAATAATAGTTTTTATATAGATATGGCTTGTGTTCAGATACAAGTAACAGAAACACTAGAGTTGCCTGGATAATGAAGGGAATCTCTTCCCTCCAACAACAGAAGGGAAGAAGCTCAGTGGGGAGCAGTCCAGGGCTGATGTGACAGCTCACCAACTTCTCCCAGGACACAGGTTGTGGGAAGGAGGGTCCAAAAGGCAAATACCTTCTTCTTCTTATTTTGCTTCTTTATTCTTAAAGAAGAGCCCTGCCCAGAGACATCATCAACATCCCACCGGCCGGAACCATGTCACATGGCCTTCCCTAGGTGCTGAAGAAATTAAGTACTTCAGCTTTCTAGACTCTACGGTAGAGATGGCAAGGGCAAGGGGTTGAAGTGGGTGTTGAGAGAACCAACCACGAGATCTGCCATGCCATGGCTCAAAGCCTGGGAACTGTGACAAGTTCATGACAAGTTCAGGGAGCCGTGGGAGCTTGAGGTCCACAGTTCATTCTGCGTCCTTAATTGACTCTGTGTGTGTGTGTTTGAGAGAGTGAGTGAGAGAGAGAGACAGAGGGTAAGTTTGAGTGAACTCTTTGCTCCCCATCCCTTCTCCATCTTATGCTCCCCCATAGCCTATAATCTTCCCCAGGTTCATGTATTTCTTGAACTCAGCAGACCAGATCCATCTCAGCACTGAAGACACACTGTGGACAAGGCATGTCTGTAGCCAGTCTAGCAGGAAGGACAGCGTTAAAAATCATTTTTAATGCTGGGCGTGGTAGCTCACACCTGTAATCCTAGCACTTTGGGAGGCTGAGGCGGGTGGATTGCCTGAGCTCAGAAGTTTAAGACTGGCCTGGGTAATCCAGTGAAACCTCATCTCTACTAAAAATACAAAAAAATTAGCCAGATGTGGTGGCGTGCACCTGTAATCCCAGCTACTCGGGAGGCTGAGGCAAGGGAATTGCTTGAACCTGGGAGGTGGAGGTTGCAGTGAGCCAAGGTTGCTCCATTGCACTCCAGGCTGGGTGAGAGAGTAAGACTCTGTCTGTCTCAAAAAAAAATAATAAATACAAATAATTTTTAAAAGTTTCTAAATGAGAGGGACTTGCCCATGAAACTGAATTGAATCTGGCTTAGCTGATCAAAAAAGAGGGTCAAATTTGCCATTAGACTACCATTTTAGAAATCTCTAGCTCTGAACGTCTGGCATATAGTAGGTTCTCTGAAAATATCTGCTAAAGGTTGAATAACCCTTCCTCTTTGAATTTCTATTTGATCTCCTTGGAGTTATCGGCTCTTTCAGGTCAGAGGGCAAGGCTGATTTATTTTCGTATCCTCAGTGTCTAGCTCAGCACTGGCACACAGTAGGAACTTAGGAAGTATTTATGGAATGAAATGGAATCCTGTTTATGTCATCAATAAAAGCCATCAGCTTGGCAATTGGGCCAAAATCCACTCTGGGCATGTACTCTCTGGGTCACTGTTGTACAATAAGAGCAATGGATTATTTTAAACCTCACAAACTTTTTTGTGTGTGTGAGGCCACAGCCTCATCTTGGCACGAAATATACACATCTTGTCCCCATGAGGTCATGGCAGGGGGAGATTAATTCAAAGAGCCCAGGCAGGTTTAAATATCTCAGAGTGTGGCAGCGTGGTACGCTGCCTGGCTGTCTTTCAGGCTGCCCTGCCCGCTGTGTGTCTGCAGGAGCAATGATTGCGCATGAGACCTCTTTCTCCCTGAAGGAAGGAGTGGGGCATTCACAGAGAAATGGGCTGAATGTCTTTTTCCCCTTTTTCTTTTTACCTTCTTGTTTCTGAAATTTTCTCTGACCCAAGACCTGAATGGCACATGCATGCCTCCTAATCACTGCTGCCCCAGACAAGCAGCCTTCAGCGCACTCCTCCCTCCATCCTTAGACCTTGAGGTCAAGTGCAGTGGAAAAGCATTCTCCCATAACAATGTACAGAGTGTCGGTTTTATCCCAATTCAAAGAAAACACCACGTAATAGAATTTCCTCAACTGTAAATTTTCCCTCATATATTTTTCTTAAGCTCTTAATGTCTTCCTTTTGGCCACTGGTGAGATGAAGGCACTGCGAGCCAACTATTTTGCCAAAGCTCCGGGGACATCACTGCAGGCCTGGGCTACCTGGACTAATTGGAACAGCATTGCTCCTGGTCATGCTCAGAAATCACCCGCTGCCTGCAGGCAGGGAAGGGAGGTCGGCTTGACCTGATGCTTAATTGTGTCCAAATGTCTCTATACTCTGATCCAACTACAGAAAAGCACACTCAGATGTGAAAAGAACATCTCCACTTGACTAAAAATGTTTCCTCAGAGTGACAGTGAGGCATGCAGGCTGGCGGGGAGACTGGCAGTCCCAAGTTCTCATCTTAGCTCTTCTACTCACTGTGTAACTTTGGGCAAGTTACTCAACCTCTGTGAGCCTCGGTTTCTTCAGCTGTAAAATGGGGAGGTGACTATTTACCTAGGGTTTTTGGTAGGCCAGACTAAGCAGATACACGAAGAGTGGCTGACAGGACCCCTAATTCAAGAGACATGGCCGTGAGTATGACTCTGATTCGGATTGTATTGGTTGCTAGGCGGCTGTTTTGTGGGGAGAGGGTGTAACTTGATCACCGGTATGTACAGCCGGAAGCACGGGCTCCAGCTGTCGTCTCAGAAGCTTTCGGGTTATGGAGTCCTGGAGTCCTACGTGGTCTCACTTGCATCCTCATTAACTCTTGATCCATTCCTCACTCCAGCTCTACTTCTTCCCACTCACTTAGATCCAGCAGAGACCTGTGGTTTTCCTGCGGGCATGTTGTTCAGACGCTGGTTTCTGAAGGTCTTTCCTGCCACCTGGGAGGACTGAGGAATCCAAGGACCGAGAATGTTTGACTCCTCGGAGGCAGACACAGGGTTTCATGGGATTAGCTGACACTGCATGTAATCACCCTTCTGCTGCTCCCTAAGGCCAGGGGGGATGTGTGTTACTGCTGCTTCTTAAGTGAGCTTAGATGAAGCCTGGCTTCGCATGCCCAGAATCTACTGCTGGACACTTTCCCTCCCTGGCCCTGGCTTCGTGTGGCCAGAGGGGAGTTCCCAGCCAAACTGTTGAGCCAACCTGGCACATGGACCCAGCCTAGCAGTCCACCCTGCTCTGTTTTGGGGAGCCCGGGAGGGTCTTGTTCTTGCTGGACATTTTTCCTAGGAACTTTTACTCAAGAATGAAGGAATGAGAGACAGAGACAGAGAGCTGAGTCTGAGAGGCAGAGAGAATCACAGAGACAATGACTGAAAGAGATGTGGACAGAGACAGAAAGAGACAGCAGTACAGGGAAGCTAGGAGACAGTCTGAGAGACAAAGAGACAGAGACAGGGAGACTAGGACTGAAAGACACACAGAGAGGCAGAGGGACAGACAGATATGGGGTGGGGGAGAGAAAGCAAGTGAGAGACAGAGAAAGCAGAGGGTGTTAAAGAAATGGTGGCTCACACCTATAATCCCAGCACTTTGGGAGGCTGAGGCGGGAGGATCACGAGGTCAGGAGTTCGAGACCAGCGTGGCCAACATGGTGAAAACCCGTCTCTACTAAAAATACAAAAAATTAGCCATGTAGGGTGGTGGGTGCCTGTAATCCCAGCTACTCTGGTGGCTGAGACAGGAAAATTGCTTGAACCAGGGACGCAGAAGTTGCAGTGAGCCAAGATCACACCACTGCACTCTAGCCTGGGTGACAGAACAAGATTCTGTCTCAAAAAAAAGACAGAGAGAGCATGTGTGTTAAAGAGACAGAAAGAAACAGAGAGACCGAAGGCAGAGAAAGAGAGAGAGAAACAGAAACACACAGTGAGACAGAAACAGACACACACGGACAGGACACAAATGTAAATATAGAGAAATACACAGACAGGCATGCAGAGAGACAGAGACTGAATCACACAGAGGCAGTGCTGTAGACAGAGAGACGAGACGCATTCAGAGAGGGAGAGAGAACACAGTTTCAGGGGAGATGAGGCTGAAGAGAAGTGCTGGACTTAGGGGGAGACAGGACAACACAGTGGCTCAAGGAGACATGCGCAGTTTGCACCAGGCATCTCCACACTCGAGTAGCTTCTTAGCTGTCAGCAGGCAGCTGAGGATCATCTCCAGACTACACACTTGAGAAAGTGGGCAGGGCAGACTTACAGGGACAGCTGGGCTTCAGCTGTGGGTTCCAGCGGCCAGCCCTTTCATCCATGGGCCAGGCCCACAGGCAAGCTGGGGAGCTCAAGAGGCTCCCCGCTCCAGCTCCCTCCAGGACCACAATAGGGACCTTGCGGTATCCTGTGACCAGGGCTGACCCAGTTGAGGGGGAGGAGTCTCCGAATACAGATACTCAGCCTGCAGGGGACCTGGGGGTCTGCACTGCACTCCATGGCAGCCCATACAGCCTTGGTTGTGGATGTAGGCTTTTGCTGTCATTTCAGGAATATGGGGAGCAGCCAGCCCCATTTCCTAAGCAACACCCCCGTCCCCACCACTCACAGGCCCACATAACACATGCACTTTCTAGTCTGCTGGGGGAACGGCTCCTTTTAAGCAGAGAGGGCTTAGTAACTCGAGTCAGCCAGCGCAGAACCTCTGTGTTCCCCAACATAGCAGAAAAGAGTCGGGTGGAGAAGTGTTCACCTGGGAAATCCTATCTGGTTTACACAATGGTCCTTCTGAAGGTCCCCAGAGGCAGGGGCTCTAAGCAGGAGAATCAACCTCATACTCCTAAGATGCTAGGGGCCCTGAGCCCAGAGCCTCTGCCTTGCTCCCGTCCCCTCCTGGCTCCCTGGGCTATTCTGTGTTCTCCCAGCTCCTGCTCGTTTCCCACTATGTTCTGATGACAGCTAAGGCTGCCCTTCCTCCATCCTTGCTCTGCGTCTCTCACAGCATTTGCCCACTCTTACCCCAAGACATTTCAGGAGCTTGTCATTGTCATTACCCCTGGGACCTACTGTGGGCCACCAACTCCCTTGATGGCCAGACCTAGAGCCCAAGAAGGCATCAAGCATTGCCCTGAGATGGGATGTACTACCATCTCCCTGTTGAAAAGGGAGGTGATACCTAAACAATGCTGCCCTTTTGACCCTGGGACCTCACAGTAAACATTGCAATAGAAACAAAGCCATCAGAGAAATCAAAGCTTCTCTTTGGACTAGGAAACTGGGTCCAGATAATCTTGTAAGATAATTGCATTCCTGTGCCTGTCCTCCCTGCCCACAAGAGTCAACACAGGGCCAGGCGTGGTGGCTCATGCCTGTAATCCCAGCATTTTGGGAGGCCAAGACGGGCGGATCACCTGAGGTCAGGAGTTCAAGACCAGCCTGACCAGCATAGAGAAACCCTGTCTCCACTAAAAATACAAAAAATTAGCCAGGTGTGGTGGTGCATGCCTGTAATCCCAGCTACTTGGGAGGCTGAGGCAGGAGAATCGCTTAAACCTGGGAGGCGAGGTTGCCATGAGCTGAGATTGTGCCATTGCACTCCAGACTGGGCAACAAGAGCAAACTCCATCTCAAAAGAAAGAGTTCAAGACCAGCCTGGCCATCATGGTGGAACCCCATCTCTACTAAAAATACAAAAAAAAAAAAAAATTAGCCAAGTGTGGCGGTGGGCACCTGTAATTCCAGCTACTCAGGAGGCTGAGGCAGGAGAATTGCTTGAACCCAGGAGGTGGAGGTTGCAGTGAGTTGAGATCGCACCACAGCACTCCAGCCTGAGCGACAAGTGCGAGACTTCATCTTAAAAAAAACAGAAAAGTGTCAACAGGTGTCTGAAGCAGCTCACTGTGGTCAGTTCACCTAAATGTAAGCCCTGTGTGGGACCAGCGTGCAGTGTTACGGCTGGATCAAATGCAGTGTGGGGGCCAGTCAGAGAGCTGGCACTGAATGCAGCTTTGTCAGCAGGCTGGCATGGAGCCCTCACTGATGCGAGCAGTCTCACTTTCTGTTTCCATTGTGCTTTAGTTTGCAAAGCTCTTTCCCCCTCCTTACTGTATTCCACTCGCCCCACAACCCCTAGGCGGTGGGCAATCCCACTTTCCCTGCACAGGGAAAGAGAGTGAAGATTACAGAGGTCACAGGGTGAATAGTGCCAGAGCCAGGACCCCAACCTAGATCTTCTGGATTAAAAAACCCAGGGCACTTTCTACTCTATTTGGCTTTTACAAGTGAGTCACTGACCAGTTCCTGCCAGGATCCTATCTCCCAACCTTTATTTTCCTCTGAAAAGGAAAACCCAATATGGCAGGCAAGATCTTGCCTGTTATCCCTCAAGAGGTTGGACAATCCTAGAATTACCTGGAACACTTCCAGCATGAGGCTTCCTCATGTAGTGGTTGCACCTCCCAGACCTTAACCTGGTTACATTCAGGCCACCTGCTTCACACACAGGCCATTAAAAGGCATGCTATGATCTGAACAGTATGCCTCCCCAAAATTCACACGGGGCAACTTAATGATCAAGGTGATGGTATTTAGAAGGTAGGGCCTTTGAGAGGTGATTAGGTCATGAGGGAAGCCCTCATGAATGAGATGAGTCCCTTATAAAAGAGAGCACAGGGCCAGGCATGGTGGTTCACGCCTGTAATCCCAGCACTTTGGAAGGCCGAAGCAGGCAGATCACCTGAGGTCAGGAGTTCGAGACCAGCCTGACCAACATGGAGAACCATGTCTCTTCTAAAAATACTGAATTAGCCTGGCATGGTGGCACATGCCTATAATCTCAGCTACCTGGGAGGCTGAGGCAAGAGAATTGCCTGAACCTGGGAGGCAGAGTTTGCAGTGAGCCGAGATTGTGCCATTGCACTCCAGCCTGGGCAACAAGAATGAAACTCCACCTCAAAAAAAAAGAGAAAGAGAGAGAGCGAGACCCAAGAGTGCTAGTTAGCCCCTTCTACCACGTGAGGTTCCAGTGAGAAGACATTGCCTGTGAAGGAAGTAGACCCTCATTGGACACTGACTCTGCAGGCACCTAGATCGTGGACTTCCCAGCCTTCAAAACTGTGAGAAATAAATGTCTGTTGTTTACAAGCTACTCAGTTTAGTGCATCTTGTTACAGTGTCTCAAAGGGACTAAGACAAGCACAAATGCTCAACCACAGAATGAGCACGGCCGTAGCACAGGCTCCAGGGTGGCACAGGGGAACTGGGGCATGAGGGGAGTTTGTCGTGTCTTGTTGCTGGTTATTGCCTATCCACAGGAAGGCAACTGTTCTGAGCCATGTAGTTTAGATACAGCCCTTTGATAAAATTTCATTAACATCGGCAAGTGTTTTCAGTTATCTGGGAATTTCTAGTGATAATTTTTTCTCCTTTTGAATAATTCTACTTCTTGTTTTTATTTTATTGTACAAATCAGATCTTCCCAATATTAAAGAATAGTAGTAATGGCAGAAATTTTTGTTCCTGATTTTAACTAGATTGTGTCTAATGTTTTAGCTCCTGAGATCAGAAAAGATTGAGCACCTTCAGAGTGGTAGGGCCGTATGTCTAATATTTTCTAATCAAGTAGTACATTTGCTACTATCATGAATTGCATTTGATTGTTAAGAAAAAAATCTTTCTATTCCCAGTTCAAATTTTGTTTAACAAATCAGGAATGAATGTTTTCTGATAAAGATTTAGCAGCTGCAAAATGCCTTGAGTCAGCGGAATGGATCGAGAAGGATTCCGCTGGACCGGCGTGGTAGAGTGGTTGTTAGAACAAACGCGTAGGTTTGGCAGCCTTTGCACGAGGGACGTGGGGAGACATAGCTTTGCCGTTTCTTACCTGAGAGACCTTGGGAATTCACTTAACCTTTATGAGCCATAATCACCTCATCTATAGAAGCAGATAATAATGGCCTCTACTTGCTAGTTTTGTGAGGATAAAGTGAGGTTGTGAATGTGAAGGACGGAGATAGCCAGTCTCCAACACGGTCCTCAAAAATCTCTGCCTCCTGTATTTACACCCTTATGGAATCTCCTCCTATATGGTATTAGGATTGGTCTGTGTAACCAACAGAATCCAGCAAATGTGATGATATGTCACTTTCAAGGCTAGGTCATAAAATGGCATTAAGGCTTCCTGTTTGATCACTCTCTTTCTTAGATCACCTTTTCATGGGGAAGACAATTGCCCTGTTGTGAGCAGTCCAAGGGAGAGGTTCATATAGTAAGGAACTGAGGCCTCCTGCCAACAGCCATGTGTGAGCCATTTTAGAAGTGGATCTTTCAAAATAAACACACACACACACACACACACACACAAAGAAGTGGATCCTCCGCCCTAGTCTTCAGAAAACTGCAGCATCAGATGGCATTTTGACTGCAACCTCAGAGACCCTAAGTCAGAACCACCTAGCTAAGTCACTCCTGACCTTCAGAAACTATGTGACATAATGCATGTGATATGGTTTGGCTGTGTCCCCACTCGAATCTCATCTTGAATTGTAACTCCCATAATTCCAACATGTCATGAGAGCAACCCAGTGGGAGATGACTGAATTATAGGGAAGGGTCTTTCCTGCGCTGTTTGTGATAGTGAATGAATCTCATGAGGTCTGATGGCTTTTTTAAAAAAATGGGAGTTTCTCTTTACAAACTCTCTTTTTGCCTGCCACCATCCACATAAGATGTGACTTGCTTCTCCTTGCCTTCTGCCATGATTACGAGGCTTCCCCAGCCATGTAGAACTGTGAGTCCAATTAAACGTCTTACTTTTATAAATTGCCCAGCCTTGGGTATGTCTTCACCAGCAGTGTGAAAATAGACTAATACAGTAAATTGATACTGAGAGTGCGTGCTGCTGAAAAGATACCCAAAAATGTGGAAGTGACTTTTGAACTGGGTGACAGACAGAGGCTGGAATAGTTTGGAGGGCTCAGAAGAAGACAGGAAGATGTGGGAAAGCTTGGAACTTCCTAGAGACTTGTTGAATGGCTTTGAATAAAATGTAGATAGTGATATGGACAATAAAGTCCAGGCTGAAGTGGTCTCAGAGGGAGATGAGGAACTTGTTGGGAACTGGAGCAAAGTTGAGTCTTGCTATGTTTTAGCAAAGTGACTGGTGGCATCCTACCCCTGCCCTAGAGATTTGTGGAACCTTTAACTTGATAAAGATAATTTAGGGTATCTGGTGGAAGAAATTTCTAAGCAGTAAAGCATTCAAAAAGTGCCTTGGGTGCTGTTAAAGGCATTCAGTTTTATAAGAGAAGCAGAGCATGAAAGTTTGGAAAATTTGCAGCCTGACAATGCAATAGAAAAGGAAAACCCATTTTCTAGGGAGAAATTCAAGCTGGCTGCAGAAAGTAATGAGGAGCCAAATGTTAATCCCCAAAACAAGGGGGAAAAGGTCCCCAGGGCATGTCAGAGGCCTTCATGGCAGCCCCTCCCATCATAGGACTGGAAGCCTAGGAGGAAAACATGATTCCATGGGCCAGGCCCAGGGTCTCCGTGCTATGTGCAGTCTAGGGATTTTGGTGCCCTGGGTCCCAGACACTCCAGCTGTGACTAAAAGGGGCCAAAGTACAGCCTGGGCTTCAGAAGGTACAAGGCTTAAGTCTTGGCAGCTTCCATGTGGTGTTGAGTCTGAAAGTGCACAGAAGTCAAGAACTAAGGTTTGGGAACCTCTGCCTGGATTTCAGAGGATGTGTGGAAACACCTGGACGCCAAGGCAGGAGTTTGCTGCAGGGGCAGTGTCCTCATGGAGATCCTCTGTGTGGTAGGGAAATGTGGGGCCAGAGCTCCCACACAGAGTCCCTACTGGGCCACAGCCTAGTGGAGCTGTGAAAAGGGGGCCACCATCCTTCAGACCCCAAAATGGCAGACCCCCCAACAGCCTGCACCATGTGCCTGGAAAAGCCACAGACACTCAACAACAGCCTATGAAAGCAGCTGGGAGGGAGGTTGTAGCCTGCAGAGCCACAGGGATGGAGCTGCCCAAACCATGGAAGCTCACCTCTTTACATCAGTGTGACCCAGATGTGAGACATGGAGTCAAAGGAGATCATTTTGGAATTGTAAGATGTGACTGCCCTGCTGGATTTTGGACATGCATGAGACCTGTAGCCCCTTTGTTTTGGCCAATTTCTCCCATTTGGAATGGCTGTATTTACCCAATGCCTGTACCCCCAATGTGTCTAGGAAGTAACTAACTTGCTTTTGATTTCACAAGCTCATAGGTGGATGAGACTTGCCTTGTCTCAGATGAGATGATGAGCTATGGACTTTTGGGTTAATGCTGAAATGAGTTAAGACTTTGGGGGACTGTTGGGAAGGCATGACTGGTTTTGAAATGTGAGGATATGACGTTTGGGAGGGGTCAGGAGTGGAATGATACGGTTTGGCTGTGTCTGCACCCAAATCTCATCTTGAATTGTAACTCCCACAATTTCCACATGTCATGGTAGAACCCCAGTGGGAGGTGACTGAATTATGGGGGCGGGTCTTTCCTGCACTGTTTATGACAGTAAATGAGTCTCACTAGATCTGATGGTTTTAAAAAAAGGGAGTTTTCCTACACAAGCTCTCTTTTTGCCTGCCGCCATCCATGTAAGATGTGACTTTCGCTCCTCCTTGCCTTCCGCCATGATTGTGAGGCTTCCCTAGCCAGGTGAAACTGTGAGTTCAATTCTCTTTTTTTTGTAAATTGCCCAGTCTCAGGTATATCTTTATCAGCAGTGTGAAGACAAACTAATACAACATGTTTATTGTTTTAAAGTTGCCAAGTTTGGGGGTATCTTGTTACATAGCAATAGATGACTAATACAAGTACCTGGCATATAATAAGCACTCAATCAAGGTTGATTATTTTATCTGTGTTAATATTAATGAATATCTAAATTACTAAAAACAAAAAATCCAGTTGGCCCTAACATTGAGAACAAATTTAAAAGTTTACCCAAACCCTCCATTCATCAAAAGATCTTTTTTGTTATTCAGACTTTAAATCTTAACCATGTCAGCGTTCATAGTAACCACATATAGTCTTAGTTATACAAAAAGAGTTACATGACAATGGAATGTTTGCAAATTAGTTCATATTAATGAAAGTAATTTTGCCGAGAAATCCCTTTGTTTTCTCACCTATGAACTGAGGAGGTTGAAATAGATCTGCTCTTCCAATATGACATCTACTAGCTGTAAATGGCTATTTACATTTACACCTAATTTTTTTTTTTTTTGAGATGGAGTTTCGCTCTTTGTTGCCCAAGCTGGAACACAGTGGCGTGATCTTGGCTCACTGCAACCTCTGCCTCCCAGGTTCAAGCAATTCTCCTGTCTCAGCCTCCCAAGTAGCTGGGATGACAGGCACCCGCCAGCATACCTGGTTAATTTTTTTTTTCAGGAGAGATGGGGTTTCACTATGTTGGCCAGATTGGTCTTGATCTCTTGACCTCATTATCCGCCCACCTCAGCCTCCCAAAGTGCTGGGATTACAGCGTGAGCCACCACACCCAGCCATTTATACCTAAATTAATTAAATTTAAATAAAATTAAATATTCAGTTTCCTAGGTGTACTGGCCAATTTCATGTGTTCAACAGCAAAACGAGGCTAGTAGTTTCAGCACGTACAGAGAACGTTCTCATCATCACAGGAAGTTCTGTTGGATAGTGCTGGTCCAGATATCTAGTAAGAATTGAATTTTGGCTTGTGTAGAGTGCTTGGCACAGTTCCTAGAACATCCTAGGTTCTCTTTCTTTCTGCTTCCTCACAGCTCTGAGACAGGCGCAGCTGGGCCTTTGTACTGACATAAACAGCTAAAAGACGCAGCAGCTCGTCTTAAGGCGAACTTTCCCCCCTCGCTTGCTCACCATCATCTCATCTCAGATTTCTATTTCTATTACAATAGTCTTATCAAAGACTGAATCTTATATCTCCACTAACCATTTGTACAATTCTGGCTGTTTGTCCAGATGTCACCATAAAAATGCACAAAATCAACCAGGAGAGGTGGCTCATGCCTTTCCCAAACTTTGGGAGGCTGAGACAGATGGATTGCCTGAGGTCAGGAGTTCGAGTCAGCCTGGCCAACATAATGAAACCCTGTCTCTACTAGAAATACAAAAAGTTAGCTGGGCATGGTGGTGGGTGCCTATAATCCCAGCTACTAGGGAGGCTGAGGCAGAAGAATCGCTTGAACCTGAAAGGCGGAGGTTGTGGTGAGCCAAGATCACACCATTGCACTCCAGCCTGGGCAACAAGAGTGAAACTCCATCTCAAAAAAAAAAAAAAAAAAAAAAAAAAAAAAAAAAAAAAACCATCACAAAAAAACAAAGAAAAAAAAATAAAATCCATCTCAAAAAAAAAAAAAAAAAAAAGGCACAAAATCAAACTCAAACTAATTGTCTGCCCCAGTCGCATGTCCTTTCAACATCTGCATTTCATCCATGGGACTGCTGCCCTCTCTTGGAGGACTTCTCTTTGATTCCTCTCTCCCTTCTCTACCTTGTGTCTCTATTGACCACTCACTCCGGGTCAAGCTCTCACGATTTACCCTTCTGACTACTTTTCTTTTTTTGAGACAGAGTCTTGCTCTGTCACCTAGGCTGGTGTGCAGTGGTGCAATCTCCGGCTTACTGCAACCTCTGCCTCATGGGTTCAAGTGATTCTCCTGTCTCAGCCTCCTGAGTAGCTGGGATTACAGGCATGCGCCACCATGCCTGGTATCTTTGTATTTTTAGTAGAGACAGGGTTTCACCGTGTTGGTCAGGCTGGTCTCGAACTCCTGAACTTGTGATCCACTTGTGTTGGCCTCCCAAAGTGCTGGGATTACAGGCGCGAGTCACCGCGCCTGGACCCAGACTACTTTTCATTCCTGTTCTCTCCTCTCCATCTCTACCAACAGCACTGTACCAGGTTACAGACCCTCATCATCACTGTTTCAGGAGATGCCTTACAGGTATGAGGCTTTGTAAAAGATTTAGTGGGAAACAAGGAATGGAGCTTGGAATGGCCTGTTTTTTTCCAAGGACCAGTCTGGGAAAGATTGGGCTTGTGAAGAAAGAAATAGAGCATCTGCGAGGAAGCCAGACACGGGGAGAGACTTTGAGACCAGGAGGTCTCTTCTGATGACAAGTCATCTGAGCAGTCGCTGGAGGAGAGCAAGACCTCCTAGGGGTCTTCTCATCTTTTCCTGCTGCTCAGCACCTCTCCTCTCACCCCCTAGAAATCAAACGCTACTCGCCTAACATTTATTCATTCATTCACTCAAGTAACACTTCCCGAGCCTCTACCTTGCCTAGGGCCCTGGGTTGGACTCCGCCATAAAGGACCCAGAGATAAATAAGAGGTGTACTCTGCCCGCTCAGAGCTAATAATCCATTTGGGACAAGTAGGTGTGTTGCTGGAAGACCACGGGACCCCAGAGAAGGAGATTTCATTTTCTTCTGCCTCTATCTTGCCCCCTCAAAAGGGACCCAGTGAACTCAGCAGGAACGCTGAGTGCCACAGCAGGAACCTGAAGGAACAAAGGTAGGGTCTGGAGGCTGAAATGCAGCAGGAAAATGCGCAACCTATGCAACTGTTCATAAAGACTCTGATGCTGATGCATGCAAAGTATTTATCTTGAGCTGCCTAGAGGAGCAGAATCAAAGTGGTGGGAGGCTATGAGGAGGGATGTCAGCAGCGGAATCAGACCCAAGTGACTCTTGCTGACCTGTGGTCAGAAAACCAGCCCAGGAGTCAGAAGCTGAGAACAGGAAGAAGGCAAAGAATGGGAAAGAATGTAAGAACATGGGCAATAGGCAAATGTTTAGCTGGGAGTATTAAGGACATTTCTTATGGGATTTGACCTCCCTATGCAGACAGATGAGTGAGGCAAGGAAGGAATAACTTATTGTGAAGGGGCTTTTCCTATTTCGTCTTTTCTTTCTTTCTTTCTTTCTTTCTTTCTTTCTTTCTTTCTTTCTTTCTTTCTTTCTTTCTCTCTCTCTTTCTCTCTCTCTCTTTCTTTCTTTCTTTCTTTCTTTCTTTCTTTCTTTCTTTCTTTCTTTCTTTCTTTCTTTCTCTTTCTTTCTTTCCTTCTCTTCCTTCCTTCCTTCCTTTCTTTCTTTTT
>NW_016107315.1:12028582-12034509 GCF_001604975.1 Cebus imitator
TTGAGACAGAGTCTTGCTCTGTCGCCCAGGCTGGAGTGCGGCCACTCACTGCAACCTCTGCCTCCGGGTTCAAGCGATTCTCAGCCTCCCGAGTAGCTGGGACTACAGGCGCATGCCACCAACGCCTGGCTAATTTTCTGTATTTTTAGCAGAGATGGGGTTCACCGCGTTAGCCAGGATGGTCTCGAACTCCTGAACTTGTGATCCGCCTGCCTCAGCCTCCCTAAGTGCTGGGATTACAGGCGTGAGCCACCGTGCCAAGCCCATTTTCTTCTTTTTTTAACTACAAATCTATAAGGCAACAGGGAACAGAAGCCGAACCAATAGTGGAAGTTACAGAGGTCTAATTGCAGCTAAACAAAAAGAGGACTTTGCTAGAACAACCAGAGCTCCCTCACAATGAAGTGGCTAATGGGGATGATCAGCTCTGTCATTCATTTAAAGTGCTCAGACAGAAGCTAGGGAGCTGCTGTCAGGGATAGCATGTGGTAGGGGGCTGCTGCTGATCATGGGCTCTGAGGGGCTTCCAACTCTTATGTTGCATTGAAATGGGTTTTTGTTAGTTTGTTTGAGACAGGGTCTTGCTCTGTCATCCAGGTTGGAGTGCAGTCACGCAACCAAGGCTCACTGCAGCCTCGACCTCCCAGGGTCAAGTATTCTTCCCACCTCAGCCTCCCAAGTAGCTGGTACTATAGGCACATGCTCCCATGCCAGGTTGTTTATTATTTTTTATTTTTTTATAGAGACAGGGTCCCACTGTCTTGCCTAAGCTGATCTAGAATTCCTGGGCTCAAGTGATCCTCCTGCCTCAGCCCCCCAAAGTGTTGGGATAACAGGCATGAGCCGCCATGCCCGGACACGTTGGAGTTTTGAGTGCTGTGTTTGACCCAGTCTGACAGGATAGTCAGAGGTCTGTTCAGTAGTTTAATGGCAGGGCCAGACTCAACAGGTGTTTAAAGTATGTGTATGGATCCTTCTTAGTCTTTGATATATTTTAGCAAACATTTCTCTCTGCCCTTTCTCAGATCTCAAGTTAGGGGTGCAGGATGGAGAGCTGGGTGGCTGGGAGTTATCTCCATGCTGGCACCTGGCCCAGGGCATCAGGCTGGAAGTGTTTCCCATGCCCCATAGTGGGAAGTAGTGGGAGGGTAAGGCTGGAAAGCGTTACCTAGAGAAGCTGTTTGGTCGCATTTCTGTCAGGACCACAATCCCATAAAATGCCTTTGTATGGATTAGAAAAAGCACCTCCTCACCGCCATATGGACACAGCTCATTTTGACTCAATGAGAGGAGGAGGTCTGGATTTCAATTCTTACTTGCCACTTCTTGTGCAGTAGATAACCTGCACAACTGTACTCAGTGGGCCCTGCCCACCATCCCCCTGTCCCCTCCAATCTGTGTCCCTCCATGGGCTACAATCTCAGGACTGGACTTAAAAAAAGAACTGGAGCAATTAATAAGAATGAATGGGAGGCTCCGGGAATTGCTTGATCTCAGAAATCAGTCATTTAGAAGACACAAAGCCACACTGTCAGTGTCTAATATTAAGAGTGATATATCTGCTTTTCTAGGCCTTCCCCGGAGCTGCAGAACACAGGGGAGGCTGAGGATAGAGGGAGTCCTTCCAGGAACAAACTCCCAGATGCCTTCTTCCCTCACTAGTCCATTAAATGCACTTGCTCCTTTACTTACACTAAATACTTATATGTTAAATCGCTTTGATTTATGTATAATATATAGCTTCAATATCTGTCCATAATTTTATTCTTTCTTGAATTCCAAGATCCTATAAAGTGCAGACTCTGCATTACATGAGTAATTGTGCGCAGTGAAATGCCTGGCACCTTGCCATCTGGTGCTTTTAGATGATAATGATGATGGTAGAGTTCAAATTCCTCACCCTGTCACTCCATACCTTCCATCATCCTGGCCCCTAACCTTCTCCGCTTCCCACCCCAGCACTCAGTTTCAACATCCTGTATAACAGCCACTCTGGCCTGCATTCCTTACACATCCATCTCTGCCATGTCAAGCTGTTTCTTTTACCTGCATAGCCCTTTTGTCTTTCTTCTTTCCCTGAGTGTCTAAATCCAGCTCATCTCTGGAGGGTGAACTCTATTACTCCTCCCCATGATCTCTTTCCAGATTCTTTGTGCAGGAATGACCTTGTGTCTTTGCTCTCCTATGATTCTTCAGTTCAACTTTTTTTGTTTTGTTTTGTTTTGTCTTGAGATGAAGTCCTGCTCTGTCACCCAGGCTGGAGTGCAGTGGCATGATCCTGGCTCACTGCAACGTCCGCCTTCGGGGTTCAAGTGATTCTCCTGCCTCAGCCTCCCAAGTAGCTGGGATTACAGGTGCCTGCCACCATGCCCAGCTAATTTTTGTATTTTAAATAGAGACGGAGTTTCACCATATTGGTCAGAGTGGTCTCGAACTCCTGACCTTGCAATCCACCCACATTGGCCACCCAAAGGACTGGGATTACAGGTGTCAGCCACCGCAACTGGCCATTTCAACATTTTGTGGATCAAATTATATTTTCCCTTGTATTGTTGCTCTCTGAGCAAGTGTCTGCTTCCCCCGCTAATCTGGGGCTCTGAGAGCAGAGGTTGTGTCTCATCCATCTTCCTCTCTACAGGGTTCGCCCCAGACCTGGGCACCCTGGTATTTAGTTCTGTGACCTGGACAAGTCCCATCCCTGCTCGTCAGTTAAGTGAGGAGTTGCATGAGATAATCTCTAAGGTGCAGCCTGGCTCTGAGACCTCTGGTCTATAGCTCTCTAAATGCTCACTGAATGAATACAAGCTTGGAAAGGGGGCAGCCCCATCAGAGGAGGGAGCGTGGGAGGACTTGTTATTTATAGATGCCTGAAATTCTTGGATTGCCAAGAAATTGGAAATTCAAACTGGTTAGTCCTGGGTACCAGATTTCTCTTCTCGTGAATGGGAACGGCATTAAGTGACTCAGAGTAGTTGGCACAAAGACACAATCTCTGTTCTTCAAAGTTGGCAATAAGAGCTTCTCCTGCAGGTCCCCTTCCTCCCCTCAAGCAGCAAAGGCGTGGTCCATAATGCCCGCCCTGTGGGGCCTAGGGGTGCCCAGCCTGCTGACATCCAGGCCCTCTGTGGCGAGGTATGGACTGCATACATGGTGCAGGCCTCTCATCAACGGAGAGACCCTAAACCAATACCTATTTTTGGCAATAAGGATCAAGCATTGTAAAAGCCTGGGTATGCTGGCAAATCTTTTTAAAATAGGCTCTTATTGTCTCCTCAGATTCCTGGCAGTGACTCAGCACGGTACAGTAGCTGTGATTCAGAGTGTGTAGGCACCCAGGGCCTGCGGATGAATTTTAGCAGCTGTTCAGTTCTCCCTCCTTGAACCCAGAGGGTCACAGCCACAGAGAGGAGGTATCCACACCCCATTCCCTCAGTCTTCCAGAATGCTACCATCACCAGCAGCTGTGGGCCTCTCTGCCTTGTAGACATGGGCAACCACCAAGGCCAAGGGCATTTGGCGGGACAGCTCCAGAGCTGGGATGGGGATAGGGAGGGGGCCACACTGGGACTCTGCTGGCCCACTGTGGGGGAAGATGCTGTCCTAAGGGCTGGCAGGACGAGGAGAAGGGTTCGGAGCAGGGAGGAGGAGGAGAGAGGAATGCCCCAGCTGACAGAGGCCCAGCTGGGCTGCTGACTCACTGTGGCTCTTAATCTCCTGTGGAGGGCAGGCCCAGCTCCTAGAAGCCTGCAGGGCTTAGTGGTGTTTGCACAGCTACAGAAGTAGGGCCTGTGGGCTGGCATGAAGCCCTGCTGAGCCTCAGACAGGAGGGTAGGAGAGTGGGGCAGGGCAGGAGAGAGGAGTGACAGGCAGGACGAGCTCCTTGGAGAGGGAGAGGTGAGCCGCACCAACCCGCAAAGGGAATGTTTGCAGAGGGACTGGCAGAGAGACAGAGCGTGGGTGGGGGTGGGTGGGGGCAGGGGGAGAGCCAGGTAAATCAGTGTGCATGAGGCCCACCCAGACTGTGCACTCGGAACTAGAAAGAGATGGGCTATGCATTTTTCAGTTTTTCATAGCTGAGACTTCAATTTTCTCAATAAAATAAGGAGCCTAATAAGTTTAGCCGAATATGGTGGCTCACGCCTGTAATCCTAACACTTTGGGAGGCTGAGGTGGGTGGATCACCTGAGGTCAAGAGTTCAAGCCTGGCCAACATGGTGAAACCTGGTCTCTACTGACAATACAAAAATTAGCCGGGCATGGTGGCAGGCACCTATAATCCCAGCTACTCAGGAGGCTGAGGCAGGAGAACCCAAGAGGCAGAGGCTGCAGTGAGCTGAACTGAGATCACGCCACTGTACTCCAGCCTGGGCAACGAGCAAGACTCCATCTCAAAAAATGAAAAAAACAGGAGCCTGATAAGTTGAATACACAAACAGAAACTCTAGCTCCTCTCCCGGCCCCTCATGTCTCACCGTCTGTCTCCTTTACTCCACTGCCTGCCCTCTGAGGGCCCCAGACATCACTTAATTCTCTCCTCTGTCTCATTATACACATATGAGATGGGAATAAAAATGTCTCCCTTCTACCTTCCTCTCCAAATGCTGAGGGAGTGATGAGTAGACCCAGAACGCAACTCGTGTGTTCCAAGGCTCTGTGGAAAGTGCTGAGCTTTGGCACGAGATGTGTAGAGGGGAGATGATGTCGTTTGAAGGAGTTTCAGGAGGGTTTCTCGCTCCTATAAATCTTGTTTCTCTGGGGCTTCCCATTCAGGCAGTTTCACTGCTTCAGGGGAGGAGCTCATATCTGCCGTCACTGAGGTTTCACTGTCAAATTAAATTTTTATGAGTCCCAAACATGACAATAGGCTCAAAAGCCAAGTGCTAAGGAAGGAGGATTTTCTAAAAGCCTGGAGGATTAGATCACGGAGTTTTCCATAGGGGAGATCCCTGCCAGGCAGGAAGAGGGGAGGGAGACCAGCTCTTTTATTTCCAAGGATCATGGGAAAGGGGGAGATGGGTGGTCAGATACGC
The DNA here is from genome assembly GCF_001604975.1 of Cebus imitator. Classification (NCBI taxonomy): domain Eukaryota; kingdom Metazoa; phylum Chordata; class Mammalia; order Primates; family Cebidae; genus Cebus; species Cebus imitator. The sequence continues at coordinate 12,033,613 of NW_016107315.1, forward strand.
ACGGGTCTTCATCTCCCCTCCCCAGGTTTCAGTCTGGGAGGAGATGTGTTCAATAAGTTGAGGGGAGCACTTTGTCCTTGGGTATTTGGGATATTATTTGCAATATTTGGAATATTTGCCAAAATATTTGGGGGTGTCCGTGGCCACATCAAAGAAAATGTAGCATACCATGGGAAGTCTCTGCCTGCTCTAGAGGCTGATAAGGGACTTCGCTGAAAGCCCGGCTGTGATCTTGGGAGCTGCCGGGAGAGGCCTGTGCCTGGTATTGTAGCCAAGAGCAGACGGCCTGATTAAGTCTGCGTGGAAGTCCAGCCAGACCTCTGGACTTGTGGGGCCCAGAGAAAATCCTGAAGGGGACGAGTCAGAGACAAATGACTTGCACAAGCACAGAGACAGCAGAGCCATGGCCCGACTGCAGCAGACAGCAGCAGAACGTCCGTCTATTACTGTGCCCAGAGTGAGCCCTCGGGCCAGCAGCCGGCAGCCACAGCTGCACAGTTGACTCCCCTGCGGATGAGTCTCAGATGCCCGGGCTCCACGCCTGAAGGCTTGGGTGGAATGGGTCTGGCATTGGTATATTTTTAAAAAGCTGCCCAGGGCTTACAAACCAGTGAAGTGAACTACTTCAGGAACAGAAATCTCCTCCACACCAGGGCGAGGATGAGGGTGAGGCAAGTGAGGCACCTCCGATGCAAAATTTACAGATGCACTTACTGTCAAGATCATGTAAGTGGTGGGTCAAGGGCATGTAAGCGTCATGATCATAGAACCTTGAGAGCACCCCCTTCCCTTGCCTATCGAGTTTCAGGTGCCTCAGTGCCTCATACAGTCGTGACCCTGCTCCACTCTCCTCTCCAGGTAGGTCCCTTCCTTGGGCCCAATTTTCCCTCCCCTCCC
>NW_016107315.1:12034629-12063070 GCF_001604975.1 Cebus imitator
CTGACAGGGTCTCAGTCTGTTGCAAATGCTGAAGTGCAGTGGCATGATCACAGCTCACTGCAGCCTTGACTTCCTGGGCTCAAGCGATCCTCCCACCCACCTCAGCCTCTGTGTAGCTGGGACCACAGGTGCGCACCACTGCATCCAGCTAATTTTCGATTTTTTTTAGAGATGAGATTTCACCGTATTGCCCAGGCTGGTCTCAAATTCCTGGGCTCAAGCCATCTGCCCAAAATTCTGGTATTAAAGGTGTGAGCCACCATGCCTGGCCCCTGGGCCCGGTTTTTAGAGGTAACCCCGGCTATGAGTCCCCCTACTTTGGAAGGCACCTGAAGAGTACAGATGAAAGTGTCACGGGGCCGAGAGACCAGCTGAGGAATCGGTTTGGGAAAAGAGAAGGCAGAAAACCAAAGAATGAACAGTTTAAATTACTACCTTAAACACTGTGCTGGTTTCTGGGATGACAGTGACATGACATGACTATCAGCTGCCAGATACAGCTTCGTCATTTCTACCAGCTCTCCAAACCATGACATTTCGGTTTGCTGACTGCAGGGGAGGGTGGACTAGGTCCAGGGTTCTTGAGAAAGGAATTCAAGTTACACAAACCAATGTGTGTTCATGGTCTGTTACAGTTGCAAAGAAAGAGCATGTGTACCTGCCTCCAAAGAGTGTGTGGGAGAAACTCAGGGTGCCCTTGCATGGCTCCTGGGTGTTCATCATCTATCTTGTCCAGAAATCCGTCCCAGCGGTGGTGAATCAGAATTGTCACCGTGGAAGACAGATCTTTGAGGAGCATTTGGAACCAGTTAGTTTGTTAGTGTGAGCTCGGGGCTCCAGTGAATGGTCCAGTACTGTGCAAAACTCAGGGCTTTACACGCTAGAACAAACGTGTCCTTTGTAAATAAGAAGTGACCTTTGTTTCTCTCTGCCCTGGCATCCCCCAACCCCTGCTTCATCCTGGCCTCAGTACTGACCCTGGATCCCCCAGACGGAAACCTGACCTGGCCTTGCCAATGGAATTGGACACCCCAAGCCATGAGAGAGCTGGGAAGGGGGCGTCACCCTGTGTTCAAATACAAAGTCCTTCTTCTTAGTGGAGGAGTGAGGGCCCTGGCTGTTAGGAGCAGAGCTGTGCTTTAAACTGCCAGGGTACCTTTTAAAGCCTGGCTCTGTTTCTATCACCTCTTTCTCAGCGTTGGCAGTGATAGGAAAGTTATCAGAGCCGGCAGAGGCAGGGTAGGTAGGCAGGAGACGAGCATTTGGTCATGTCACTGACTCCCAGCTGCTGCTTAGGGTCCTGTCGGCAGCCTCCGGCCCATGTCACAAACCTTCAAATCTTGAACCAATTTCCTTTAGAATCATCATTTGAGGTCTGACTTCCTTCAGATCTGATGGCCTAGCCAGGTCTACTGTAGGGGGGATCTGCCTGTTCTCAGGGCTCTGGAGATGATTAGCATGTGAGCAGCTGTGGAAGCTCTCTAATGAACTAGACCACTTAAGCTCAAGGAGTTCTTTCTCTCTCTGCAGTAATTTATGCTGAGAGAAGCAGCATCAATGACCCAAAAAACTCAAGAACTTTTTCCCTTCCCCATTTGCTGGGATCTATTAATTTCATACCATAGCCAGCAGCTAACCCATCTGCAAGACACCTGGTCTTGATTTAATTAATGTGCAAAGCAAAAGAACATCAGGCAGGTGAAAATCTGCAATTAACAATAGTCGCTCAAGGTTTTCTTTGTTGGGTCCCCGCTCCTCCCCCTTCCAGGCAGAGGGAGGGATGAGAAGGAACCAAAGGCAAACACAGTTTAATTCCATCTTGAGTAATTGCTTCAGAAAGGCCTCTAAAAGAATTGCTGGCTGTTTAACTCAGCAATTTGAACTTGCATTTAGGAACATCATCAAACTGTAAGTGCTTTGATCTTTTTTATGCTTCTGTACATAAGGAAAACCAAGTACACCCAATTCCTACGCTGTGTTGTCATAAGAATTAGAAACTCTTGGCACACAGCCATCAGTAAGATGTTTGAGAGGGGCTGGCTTTGTGGAAGAAGGAAACAGCCGGATGCCTCACAGTGAGCATCAAAAGTGGAGCCAGGAGGCTGGAGCTCTGGAATTTGCTCCCAGTGGCTCCCAAGATGACACTGAGCAGACCATGCCCCTTCCTGGTCTTCATTTTCTAGTCTGTAAAAGAAGGGAGTAGGACCAGATGGTTTGTCGCACATGCTGCGACAAACCCCAAGTCCCGAAGCTCTGCCATTATTTGCTTCTAGGAAACGTTCCTTCCTTACACCACAAACCCAGAGGTGAAGGAGGTTAGGCAGGGGTAAAGGCAACTAGGTACAGAAACTTGCTCTGCAGGCTCGATTACCAAAATGTTTAAGGAAAAGGTCAACAACTGTAGATTCTGAGATTTCTTTGAACAGCAGTATACTTTGGATACAGTGTCAAACCTGTAGCCAGGGGAGAACAAAATGAAGTGGCCTGGGTCGGGGATGTTTGGGGCACCTGTGACCTCAGCCTTAAGCATCACATGCTCTTCAGTAGCACTAGAAAACTACCAGGGTTTTAGGCAATCAAAAGCAACGCCATTGCTTTCCATGCTATGGCATGCTCTTCTTCTTTGGGGGTAGGAGAGCGGAACTGGGACAACAGGGACAGTAACCTATTCATTCATTTCTCTGCTCATGCATACACTCAGCAGGTGCTAAGCACCTACTGTACACAGGCCCTCGGGATGCATGGGAACTGTACGAAGCATGGCCCAGAGCCTGCCAATGGTTCTCTGAGCTTTGCTTCAACACTTTGATGTTACGCATTAGATCTGTAACAAGGGGCTGGGCACATGGGCTGGACGTGGATCGCGCCTGTAATCCCAACACTTTAGGAGGCTGAGGCAGGCAGATCATCAGGTCAAGATATTGAGACCATCCTGGCCAACATGGTGAAACCTCGTCTCTACTAAAAATACAAAAATTAGCTGGGCATGGTGTTGCGTGTCTAGTCCCTGCTACTTGGGAGGCAGGAGAATCGCTTGAACCCAGGAGGCGGAGGTTGCGGTGAGCAGAGATGGCACCACTGCACTCCAACTCCAGCCTGGTAACAGAGCAAGATTCTGTCTCAAGAAAAAAAAAAAAAAGAGGCTGGGCATGGTGGCTCACACCTGTAATCCCAGCACTGAGGAGGCTAAGGCAGGAGGATCACTTTAGGAGTTTGAGACCAGCCTAGGCAACGTGACGAAATCCCCTCTGTAAAAAAAAATTTTTTTTCCCCGAGATGGAGTCTTGCTCTGACACCCAGGCTGGAGTGCAGTCGTATAATCTCAGCTCGTTGCAACCTCCGCCTCCTGGGTTCAAGCAGTTCTCCTGTCTCAGCCTCCCGAGTAGCTGGGACAACAGTCTCGCTTCTTTTTTTCTTGCACTTCTTTATTTTGTTTGTTTTTCAGACAGAGTCTCACTTTGTCGCCCAGACTGGAGTGCAGTGGGACGATCTTGTCTCACTGCAACCTCCGCCTCCCGGGTTCAAGCAATTCCCCTGCCTTATCCTCCCGAGAAGCTGGGATTACAGGTGCCCACCATGATGCCTGTATTTTCATATTTTTAGTGGTGGCCCACCAACACACCCAGCTAATTTTTGTATCTTTAGTAGAGATGGGGTTTCACCATCTTGGCCAAGCTAGTCTCAAACTCCTCACCTTGTGATCTGCCCTCCTCGTCCTCCCAAAGTGCTGGGATTACAGGCGTGAGCCATGGCACCAGGCTACAAAAAAAAAAAAAAAAAAAAAAAAAACAAAAAAAAAAAAAAAAAAAAAAAAAAAAAAAAAAAAAAAAAAACTTAAAAAAATTAGCCAGATGTGGTTGCACATGCCTATAGCCCCAGCCACTCAGAAGGCTGAGGTGGGAGAATCACCTGAGCGGGGGGTTGGGTGGGTGTCGAGACTGTAGTGAGCTGTGATTGCGCCACTGCACTCCAGCCTGGGTGACAGAGTGAAACCCTAGCTAAAATAAATAAATAAATGAAAAAATCTGTAACAGGAGAAAGTCATTCACAAGGAAACGTATCTTCTTTCTAGCTCTTAATGAATAATGAGGCTGCACCGCCACAGGTCCTTAACTAAGTATGCTTATCTCTGCTGGTAGAGTTCTACCTACTTCCCCTGGAAAGCCACTCCTGATATTCTTAGGCAGATGTGGTCTCTCTGTCTTCTGATCATCAGTAGCATTGGTTGGTCCTACTCAATTTCGTGGTCCCACTCAACTGGCTGACGCTCACCTAGCCTGATTTTTTATTGCGCCTGTGTCTTTTTCTCCTTTAGACTGGTAGCTCCTCAAGGGCAGGGAGTACTGAGGCATGAAAAGAATGAGGGCTGGTTGAAGTGGTCAGTATCCTGGCTGTGAGACTGTATTAGTCTCTAAGTTTTACCATGAAGGGAAACTGGGTAAAGAATACAAAGGATCCCTCTGGATCATTTCTTACGACTGCAGATACATCTATGATTATCTCAAAAAGTTTCATTAGAAAAAAATGTATGGAATCATAAAACCTCAAAGTTAAAAGAAACTCAAGAGGTCACTTAGCCTTGTCTATTTTGTTTATTTGTTTGTTTTTGACATGGAGTCTTACTCTGTAACCCAGGCTAGAATGTAGGAGCGCCATCTTTGCTCACTGCAACCTCCGCCTTCCAGGTTCAAGTGATTCTCCTACCTCAACCTCCCAAGTAGCTGGGATTACAGGCACCCGCCACAGTGCCTGGCTAATTTTTTAATATTTTTAGGAGAGACAGGGTTTCACCATCTCGGCCAGGCTGGTCTCGAACTCCTGACCTTGTGATCCACCTGCTTCGGCCTCCCAAAGTGCTGGGATTACAGGCATGAGTCACTGCGCCCGGCAACTTAGCCCTGTCTTTATCTAACATGTGAATTTCTATGACTGGACCTCTCAAACAGATTCACCCAGAGTCTTTTTCAAATTCTAGTAGGGGAGAATTCACTGTCTCATGAGAAAGAGCATTACATTTTAAGATAATTCCATTTTGAGACAAAATTGGCCAGGCTATAACTTCCTCCTTGGGCCCACACGAATGCATTGCTCTCTTATCCCCATGACAACCCTTCGGGTATGTGAAGATGGTCGTTTTGGCCCTCTGGGTCTCCTCCAGGCTGTAGAGTTTAAGCTCTCTGGATTTACCTTGACAGTTTTGAGTTCTCGATTCATCCTGGAATCTTTTTATCTGGATGAACTTCTTTTTTTTTCTCTTTCAGACAGAGTCTTGCCTGTCACCTAGGCTAGAAAGCAGTGGCATGATCTCATCTCACTGCAACCTCTGCCTCCTGGGTTCAAGCAATTCTCCTGCCTCAGCATCTCGAGAAGCTGAGGTTGCAGACATCCACCACGATGCCCGTATTTTTGTATTTTTAGTAGAGACGGGGTTTCACCATGTTGGCCAGGCTGGTCTTGAACTCTTGCCCTCAAGTGATCCACCTGCCTCTGCCTGTAAAAATGCTGGGATTACAGGCATGAGTCGCCGTATCCAGCCTATCTGCATGTTCTTTATATGTTACTCTGATCTGAAACAGGATTCTGCTTCAGGTCAGAGTAACGTAGTCCTTAACCGTATTCAAGCCAGTAGCGTTTCACTGGCCAGAACTCCCTACCATTGACTCATATTAAATGTGAAGTCCCCAAAAACCTTTAAATCTTTTTGTTACACCAGCTGCAACCAAGCTCTGCTTCCCTTATGTTGGTGATTGTTGCTTCGTTTTATTTTGTTGGCTCAGATGTGGGACTTTATATTTCTCTATACCTGGCTGCAATGCTACAGATTCATCAGTTGAACATGTGAAGTAGGCAAGTCTGTGTGCGCGCTGCGTGGGCTGGACTGTACCCATCGCAGCGTGCCCAGAGACGTATGAGTACTTCTAGCACTGGCAACCCTAGGGTATTGCTCATTGTTGTTGAATAGCAGAATCAGTTTATTTTTATAACAACTATTTACTGTGGAACAGCTTAGCAGAACCTCCTGGGTTTCACAACTCTTCCGGCTCTATTACATATGCGTAATGATGCCAGCCTGGCTCCCATCCTCTCTCCCCATCCCCATAGAGATTCCTACTGGGAACGAGAGCATCGGCCTAAGGCTCCGCGTTAAGCATCTGGGCTCCGGGAGACAGGGAGGATGTGTCTGTGGGTCGTTAGAGAGCACAGCCATCTCACCCACAAATAAATGAGAGGAGAAGACAAGGATTTCAGCCTCTTTGGAGCACAGTGGAAACATCACTTGCTTAAGTAAAACCAGTGAGATTCAACTCTTTCTGGGGAGGCATAAACTCAGTCTAGAGCCCCAAGCGTCATCTTACCCTGTGATCTTTTCCTTTGCTTATCTCAGCATCAAAGCATTGTTGTATTGGCCCATGAAGACCAGGGGAAGTATTTCTCCATCTCTTCTCCCATTTAAGCACCCGCAAATGCATTTGAAGCAGGTCCTGAAGTAGAGGCAGGATTCTGACAGTAGATAAAGAGAAAGAACACACCAAGAGGACAGGCCAGGTGTGTCAAGATTGTGGCAGGAATGGAATCCAGGATAACAGGAGCCTGGGAGGTCAAGGCTGCAGTGAGCCAAGATTGCACCACTGCACTCCAACCAGGGCAACAGAGTAACCCTGTCTCAAAAACAAAAAAACCCAAATGCATGCCTGCACGCTGCCTTCCTTAGTTCTTCCAACCACTGTAATCTCTCTTCTCTGTGCTCTGTCTTCTCTGAGTCTGGGCAGAGTCATCATTTGCAAGCTCCACCATCCTGACAGTGTTCACAGAGGAGTGTTGCACTTGGTATTGGGACTTGCCTCATGTGGACCCTATTTTGCCCCACTTTCAGCTAGTCTATGTCTATGGCCTACTGTTTTGTGTCCCCCAACGTCCATTCTTCCCTTTTTCCACAGCAGTAGACATTTTAGCAGGGCACATGGTCTCCCAAAATAAATACCATCCCCAGCCTTCTTTGTAGCTAGGTGTGGCCATGTGACCAAGCTCTGGCCAATGAGAAGTGGGCAGAAATGGTGCATGTATTCTCTTTGCCAGCAAGGAGAAGGGCCCTGCCCAGCCGGGTTCCCTTCTGCCTGTCCACGGGTGGAATGCAGATGTGGTGGTGAGCTGTGCTGAGCAGTGAACATGAGGGTGGCCATCTAGAGATGCTGGAACAAGGAGAAAAGAAACTTGAGCCTCCAATGACTTCACTGAGCCATCCATTGTATCAGACTTTGCTTAAGAAACACACGTTTGACCTGTTACGGTGGCTCATGCCTGTAATCCCAGCACTTTGGGAGGCCGAGGTGGGAGGATCACAAGTTCAGGCGTTCAAGACCAGTTTGGCCAACACAGTGAAACCCCATCTCTACTAAAAATACAAAAAAAATTAGCCGCCGCAGGGGTGGTGGCGTGTGCCTGTAATCCCAGCTACTCAACAGGCTGAGGCAGGAGAATTGTGTGAACCCGGGAGTCAGAGTTTGCAGTGAGCCGAGATTGGGCCACTGTACTCCAGACCAGGTGACAGCGCAAGACTCCGTCTCAAAAAAGAACAAAAAAACAACCCCCCCCAAAAAAACAACCATGTTTATCTTTTGAAAGCCACAGTTACTCTGGGTCTCTGTGCCATGTAGCTGAACCTGTATCCTAACTAATACAGCGTCCGCCCCACTTGGTTTGCGTGCTCGGCTTCCGTGGGCTTGCCCCACTCCGTGCCTCTCTACCCTCCAGCCCTCTGCCTTAGCTCCCAGCTTCTTGGCTTCTGCTCCTGCCTTGGCCTGACCCGACCTCCCGAGAGGCTTCTCTGGCACTGTCCCGACAGGCAGCCATGGCAGGGGGAGAGCGCTGGGAGTCAGGCTGGCATTTCCAGATTCCGTTTGCTTTCTGCTCCAACCCTCGCTCTGTGGGTATTAGACACCAAGCACTTTGTGTCTCCTGAGCCCTCATCTCGTCTACTGGGTCTCCCAGTAACTGATTCATAGCAGGCCCTTCATCGATGTGTGTAGATTCCAATCCTGGGATTCCTAGAGCTCCATAATGAGTCCTGAATGGTGCCAAATGCTATGGGCTCATTACTAGCTTTTCCCAGTTATTGAAGCCTATCCAGCTGGAAAGCGCAATTGGATCAATAAATCAACTTGCCAGATGCTTCCCAACTGGGGCTCTTCCAAGAAGTTTTTCTCTCCAATAAAACGGGAAGGGATATGGCATTCAGTGCTACTCAGACACAGGCACTTCAACTTCCCTGAGATGAGCTATGCCTACCTACGACCTGTAAGTGTTAAGTAACACACCCAGAGCAAGTTAAGTCTTAATCACTGATCCCAGAAGAAAGACTTCGTTAGTACTGTAATTCCTGTAACACTTAAAAATAACTTCTCCTGGGGAGCTGAGTGGGAAAATTGACTAGGAAATACAATGGAACCCCTTAATTAAGCAGCTGATAAGAGGACAGGTACACCCCTGTACTAGACTTTCTAGGGCGAGGAGAACTGGAAGGCTTGCTCCTGTGTACCAGAGGGCATAGTTTCACCTGTAGCATCAAATCTGGGGGAAAGGAGACATGTTTGGGTGGGACTTCACTTCTCCCTCTTCCAGTGACTAGTGTGGAGAAGATACATTAGGGACTCAGAAGTCACTGGATAGGCTGGGCACAGTGGCTCATGCCTGTAATCCCAGCACTTTGGGAGGTCAAGGCAGGCGGATCACTTGAGGTCAGGAGTTTGAGACCAGCCTGGCCAACATGGTGAAACCCCTTCTCTACTAAAAATACAAAAATTAGCCAGCCATGGTGGCACATGTCTATAATCTCAGCTACTCAGGAGGCTGAGGCAGGAGAATCGCTTGAACCCAGGAGGCAGAAGTTGCAGTGAGCTGAGATAGTGCCACTGCACTCCAGCCTGGGAGACAGAATGAGACTCTGTCTCAAGATAAATAAATAAAATAAAAGGAAGTCATTGGATATAGAGGACACAGCATCAACTTAGAAGTGAGAAAACTGTATCCCAAGTACCAGTTCTGCACTTTCTACGTCCTGGTGGCCATAAGCAAGTCCCTGAAGCGTCCTGGCTCATTCTCCTCATCTTTCTAGTGTGAAGAGGGGATGACGTGTTCTCCAAGTCCCTTGCAGTTGCAACATTCTGGGAGGCTGGTGGTTTTCCATGATCATCTGCTTCATGGTTTCCTTCAGCAGCTCTCTGCCTTCACCCCAGCCTTGCTATCCACACTTTCCGATGACTCCCCACTCCTCCCTGCCGTCTGCTCCTCCTGTTGCTGAATTAGACATTCAAGCACACTCAGAGTTTGCCATAAACACAAGCCCATGAACAGCAAACAGAAAGGGCCTGGAGCCAGGTCACTGGGAGCCAGGCTCCGTCACTGCCTCGAGCCTGTTATTTATTGGCGCCTGCTCTGTGCCCAGCCCTGTGCCAGGGAGTAGGGCAGGCAGGGAAAGGTTGTTCGGGTTACTCTGTTCATTTCAGTAATTTCTTTAGGACTCTGAGTTGTTTTCGTTCTATTTTTCCAGCCAGTTCCAAAGTCTTACCACACATCCTCCCCACCTCATTCACTCATCAACATGGTCCTTTTTCTCCCTCCTGAATGAATCACCATAAGCTCCCAGTGATGGCATATATGCCAGTAATAATAATCACTGGCTCCCAAAGGAAACAGTATCAGAATCATCACTTTCTGGGTGCCGCCTGCTGGCTCTGAGCATGCTTACTCAGACACTGTGTGCCGCTGCGACAGCTTGGCTTGATTTCATTAAATTCCTGTTTGCCCCTGTGGCAGATGGCAAAAATAGCCACAATAGTTTGCAGCTCATCTCATCAACAGGGAAGCCTACTTCCCCACTCCTTTTTTTTTCAATTGTGATCAGATATACATACCATAACATTTACCATCTTAACCTTTTTGCATGTACCGTTTGTGGTATTTAGTACGTTCACGTGGCTGTGCTATCGTCACCACCATCCATCTCCAGAACTTCTTCATCTTATGGAACTGAAACTCTGCATACAGCAAACAGCCTCTCCACTTCCCCTCCCTCAGCCCCCGACAACCACTATTCTAATTTCTGTCTCCAGGAATTTACTCTCTATATGAGGTACTTCATGTAAGCGGAATAATACAATATTTGTCCTTTGGTGTCTGGCCTATTTCACTTAGCATAGTATCTCCAAGGTCCATCTATACATGTGTTGTAGCATGTATAGAATTTCTTTCCTTTATAAGCCTGAAGGATATTCTGCTGTTTGTATATACCACATTTTGTTTATCCATTTATCTGTCGATGGACACTTCGATTGCTTCCACCTTTTAGTGATAGCGAGTAATGCTCCTGTGGGCGCGTATGTCAACCACCTGAGTCCCTGCCTTCAGTCCCCTGGGGTACATACCCAGAGCTAGAATTTTTGGACCATATGGTCATTCTATGTTGAATCTTTTGAGGATTCACGACGTCACTTTCCATAGCGGCTGCACCATGTTACATTTCCCACCGACATGCATTCTGATTTTTCCACATCCCTGTCAACACGTATTTTCTGTTTGTCATTGTTGTTTATACTAGCTATCCTCATGAGTGCAAAGTGGTATCTTGTGGTTTTGATTTGCATTTCCCTAATAATTAGTGATGTTGAGATTTTCATGTGCTAGTGACCATTTATATATCTTCTTGGGAGAAATGGCTAGTCAAGTTCCCCACCCCTTGAGGAATCTGAGCTGGCCACTAGAGTGACCAGCCATCCTGGTTTGTCCAGAACTTCATCAATTTCTTTGTTGAAACTCTTGCATCTTGGAAAAACCCTCAGTTACGGGAAAAGCGGCATAGTTGATTACCCAGTTGACTGGTGCCTTCCTTCATCAACAGGGTACATGAGAAATGACAGCACAGATTCCCAGCCTAGGCCTCGAGGGGCTTCGAAGCTTCCTCCTTTGCTGCTCTGGGAAATCTGCACCACATGAACAACCTGTGCTAGCCTGGTTGATGAGAGACATGTGACCCCGCCAGCCCATAACTCTTGCTAACAGCCTGCTAGCTGCCAGACGTGTGAATGGGCCATCCTCAATCATTCAACTGCCAGCCGACCTGCCAGCTGACCGCAGGTGCATGAGAGCCCAGCAGAACTCAGCCAAGCTGGCCCAGACCAGAAGTCCTGCCCAGCCAGCCCACAGAACTGAGATCTAAATAAATGGCTGTTGTCGTAAGCCACTATGTTTTGGAATGATTTGTTACTCATACGGGGCCACAAAAAAGATGCTGTGGTCATTGTCCCTAGAAGATCTTTGCTGTAGACAGGGTGATCCCACCTCGCCGTATTCCTATTCAATCACTCTTAATGAGAAGAACTTTACCTACACTTTTATAATAGTCTGGCCACTAAAGCAGACAAGAGACCATTCACTGTCTCTGCCCAAAGCAGACAAAAGTCATTCCTCTCTTCCAAGCTCTTTGTCCTTCCCTCATCATCCACTTTTTGCTGAACAAAGACAGATGTGCTCATTAGATTTAGGGACTGAAGTGGCAGTAAGAGTCCTTTCTGCATACCATCGCAGGCCACTGTTTCTGACAGGTTCTATTTTTCTCTTGCCTCTCTTTTTCTTCTTGATCACAACACACCGGGGAGAATTTCTGACTTGCTTGAAACGCTCTGTCTGCAGTCGGCTGAAGCTTCTGTGACATGCTCCTGTTCGGCCTGCATGGCTCCCCGCGCAGTTGTGATGGAGACTAGCTCTTTTGACACGGAAGCCTGATCATTGGAGCCCCTGGGTCTGTTTCAGGGCTGTGCAGAGGGTCTCGCTCGGGAAACCTGAAGTCAAGTCTCAGGAGTCCTCTTCTAAAGGAGACCAGCTTTCTGCTGGAAAGTTCTGGCTCTTAGCCTTTACAAGAAACATTGAACCGTTATTTATTTTTTGATGATGAGGGCACAAAATACGCAGAATGTTTCTTTTTCTTCCACTATTCAGCCCTTGAGGGACCCTTGTACCTGCAAACTGGTGGCAGCGCTGTCCTGGCCTCAAGGGCTTTGGATGGTGGAGCTGATTCTTTGCCTTATAGTGGTAAGAATTCCATTCTAGGGCTCTTTCCCTAGTCCTGGATCAAGAAAGATAGAGCCGTACAAAGTCAGAATTTCAAGAACTTTAGAAAACAACTGGCCCAATATTGCCACATAACAGATGGAGAAACTGAGGGCCAGATGTGCTCAAAGTCTGGAAGTGACCTGCCCAAGGCTGCCCAGCAAGGCGGCTATGGAGCCAGGCCTAGAACCACGGCCCTCTGACCTCTGGTTTGTGCCGTCTCAGCTACCAGTGGCTGCCTGCATTCTCCAGCTTTCCAGCAGTGCTTTGGTTGATTTTTGAAAAATGGATTAGGAGCAGTGAAAGGAAGCCAAGGGATTTCTGCAGACCAGCTCGTCGGGCAGCAAAGCAGAGGGCAGTGCTACCAAGGTGAGAGGCCTGAGAAAGGCTGCCCTGTCTTCTCCTTGAAGTGAGAATATCCACAGGACAGAAACTCAGAAAGGAAACGGAACCAAGCCCCTTACCCATGCCAGCATACGAACAACTACAAGGAGGAGAACACCTTAGCCTCCTCACCTTTTAATTGTATTTAGTAAACACATTTCTTATGAATGGATACAACTTTTCCAGAGGAAAACCCCTTCCGAAGTAAATGTCTGTGTTTCTGTTCCCTTTCGACACTTCTCAGGTTTTCATGTTGTGTAATGAGTGTGAATACTTCTCAGTTTCTTTCTTTCTTTCCTTCTCCCACTCTTTCTTTCTTCTTTCTTCTCTTTCTTTTTCTCCCTTCCTTCCTTTCTTTCCTTTTTTCTTTCTTTCTTTCTTTCTCTCTCTCTCTCTTTTTTTTTTGAGATGGAGTCTCACTCTGCTACAGGGGATGCAGTGCAGTGGCACGATCTCAGCTCACTGCAAGCTTCTGGATTCAAGCAATTCTCCTGCCTCAGCCTCCCGAGTAGCTGGGATTATAGCTGCCTGCCACTATGCCCAGCTAATTTTTTGTACTTTTAGTAAAGACGAGGTTTCACCATGTTGGCCAGGCTGGCCTTAATCTCCTGACTTCAGACGATCCACCCTCCTTGGGCTCCCAAAGAGCAGGTATTACAGAAGTAAGCCACCATGCCCAGCACTTTTTTTCTTTACTATTATTTTATATTCAGAAATTGTTGTATCCATATAGTCCTCAGGCTGGGCGCAGTAGCTCACACCTGTAATCCCTGCACTTTGGGAGGCTAAGGTGAGCTGATCATGTGTGTGTGTGTGTGTGTGTGTGTGTGTGTGTGTGTGTGTGTGTGTGTAGTTCTCATGTTTGTGAGTTGTTTTTTTTTTTCAAGACACAGTCTCAAAAAAGAGCATAGGTACCTTTCCACCCTAGCTTCTCCTCATTCAGAGACCCAATGGCTTCTAAGAAGATAAAGCTGCCAGGCGTGGTGGCTCACGCCTGTAATCCCAGCACTTTTGACCAATATGGTGAAACCTCATTTCTACTAAAAATACAAAAATTAGCCTGGTATGGTGGCACACGCCTGTAATCCCAGCTACTCAAGAAGCTGAGGCAGGATAATTGCTTGAACCTGTGAGGCGCTGGTTATAATGAGCGGAGATCTCACCACTGCTCTCCAGCCTAGGTGACAAAGCAACACTCTGTCTCAAAAAAAAAAAAAAAAAAAAAAAAAAAAAAAAAAAAAAAAAAAAAAAAAAGGAAGATAAATCTGAGTGGCTCCCAAGTGTCCCAGGAAAACAGCCCATCCCGGGTGTTTGGTCTCCCATGTGGACAATGGCTGAATTGAGCTCTCAGAAGCTCCTGGGAGAAAATGGTAGCTCAGGGGCAGGAATGATGGACCAGAGAGAGAACCCTAGTACCTAGCTTCACGGGTCCATCTCTGTCTTTGCCCACCTTTCCTTGCTGACATACAACTTTTTCAGAGTGACTTAGTATAACCAAACTTTCAGGGGTCCCCTCAGGACTGGTAGGCCAAATTTAGAGCCCACACAAGGAAGTCTATTGGTCATGTGGTGTGCCTTGAAGGCTGTGGCATGTAAAGGGTTATATTTAATACCCCTGGGAGAGACCAAAATACAGGAAAGCCAGTTTGTGGGATACAATCTTTATTCGTAAGAAGCCTCTTTGCCTGTGTGTTTGGTAAACTTTTAGCCCTGTAAGAGCTGGACTATGGATTCTCTAGTCTTATAATTAGACATGTGGACAAGCAGAGGGTTTAAGAGTCAGAGGAACAATCCAGGATCTTCAACAGCCCTAAACAAGGTCATTGTCATCCTACTAGATATGGTCGACATCTGACTGGCACCAGAGCAGACTCTGTGACTGACCCTCAAAATCAGCCCAGCATTCTGTTCAGGGCCTGACTGAGGGCTGGACTGAAATCCTTGTTTCCTCAGAAAGTCTGGAATTCATAAGGAAATAGGGTGGAGGTAAAGAATGGATGATCTAATTTTTCAAGGGCGCATTGGATTAGTCAACAACTTCATCCCCACCACTGAGAAATCTCCTTCTGTGAATATTTTACCTACCCACATGCTAGGTCCCAAGGCTTCTGAAAGGACTCTCCCTAGACAACCACACTGAGCATCTTAAAACAGCACAGACTGCTTCCTTTTCTCACTGATTCTGAAAAAAGGAGCCACCCCCACCCCCCCCGCCCAGTCCCTTTCATATCCACCCCTGACTCCAGACAGGCTAACACTGGATAAAGCCCCCTATATCCTTCAGCACAAAATCCCAAAAGTCCACTACAAGGCCTGTTGCAAAGCCTACTCTTGTTTAAGACACAGTGGCACCAGGGGTAGTGGCTCACGCCTGTAATCCCAGCATTTTGGGAGGCCAAGGCAGGCAGGCCACCTGAGGTCGAGAGTTCGAGACCAGTCTGACCAACATGAAGATACCCCGTCTCTACTAAAAATACAAAATTAGCTGGGTGTCATGGTGCATGCCTGTAATCCCAGCTACTCGGGAAGCTGAGGCAGGAGAAGCACTTGAACCTGGGAGGTGGAGGTTGCGGTGAGCAGAGATAGCCGCATTCCAGCCTGGGCAACAAGAATGAAACTCCCTCTCAAAAAAAAAAAAAAAAGACCCAGTAGCTGGTCTCTGAAGCAGCCTCTAGAGGCTCTGGCTGTTGCCCAGTACATTTAAAGATGAGCTAAAGGAAGCAAAAGGATAGTTGATGCATTTCCTTGATCTCCCAACATTTGCCTAGAGCAACAAAAAGAGAGGAGAATCATGATGAGATTAAGGCCTCTCCCCTGGAGTGATTCTATGTGGCCTGTTGCCTGGGTGCAGAGAGGCAAGGCAGTAAGGCCTCCTGAGTCAGCAGAGAGACGGGTCAAACAAGGGTACTGCCCAGGCCGCTGGGGCCCCAATCAAGATGTGACTCTTCTCCAAAGAAAGCAGATGACACGGGCCTCCTTGTACCAGTGTGGGAGGCAGCATGGGTACAGGATGGGGACAGACATGAGAGCCACAGTACTGAGCATCAGACTTGTTTACCACTCTTGAGGTAAATGTGGGAAGCCAACAACCCGCATTTTTAGGGCCACTTGGAGGAAGAAGCATCATCCACACAAATCAATCAAAAATGTCTATTTTTTTTTTTTTTGAGATGGAATCTTGCTCTGTCACCCAGGCTGGAGTGTGAATGGTGTGATCTCAGCTCACTGCAACCTCTGCCTCCCAGGTTCAAGCAATTCTCCTGCCTCAGCCCCCCAAGTAGCTGGGATTACAGGCGTGCACCACCACGCCCAGCTAATTTTTGCATATTTAGTGGAGACGGGGTTTCACCATGTTGGCCGGGGTAGTTTCGAACTCCTGACCTTGTGATCCTCCAGCCTTGGCCTCTCATAGTGCTGGGATTACAGGCATGGGCTACAGCACTCAGCAAAAATGTCTATTCTTAAAGACCACTAACTGAGAAGTAAGAGCCTTGAAGAAACAGAAAGAAGGGACCTGAGCATGCCATGGCAGGAGAGGATGAGAACAGCATGGAGAAGGGGGAGGCACAAGCAAAGCACGTGGCAGCACTGGGCGGTGCTCGGACAGCTGCTTGGACTGCATTGCAGTGTCTTGGCCTCCCAGTCCTCAGTGAGGAGAGAACAGAAGTTAATGGCATATACCGTGCCTGGGTGGAGCCTCAGCAGCATCAAAGAAAGCAGATTCTGCATTTGGAAAGCTAGGCTCTCTCCTTGAACTTGATTCTCAAGGTCTCGGTGATGAGTCACCTCGTTCCCCCTCACCAGCTTCTGTCTTTAGCCATAGCACTGACGTGTCTGAACCCGCGCGCACCTCCAGAGCTGGAGCACCCGTCATCTTCACACCACAGATGACTAACGATGGCCTGCTCACAGTCTCCTAATTATCACACAACGAAAATGCTACATGCCTTAAAGCTGAGGTTTTGGGAATCGGATGAGAAGAGCTGCAGAAGGAATGGAGATGCAGGGTGGCAACGAGCTAAGCTTTTGACAGGTCCTCGAGGTCCTCGGGAGCAGGGGCCAAGCGACCACAGATCCAGAGTATGCTCTCTTTGGCAAGCCTGAATTGTAATCTCATTCATTACCGCGTCTGATTAGGTTCCCAGGCTCATTAAAATCTGTGTGCCTTTCACTGTTTCTCTTGGATCAGATTGGATTCTGCTGTGCAGAGAATTGTCAGAGCTTCAAAGTGTCCAGTGCAGGCCAGATACCATCTCTTGGCTTCACTTCTTCCTGAAGTTTCTCCCTGTCCAGTGTGTTCGCTGCCAGTGACACAGGTCGCCATTCAGACCCACTGCTGCCAGCCAAAACAAGGGCTTCTGACCCAAACCAAGCCCAGATATAAAGTCCAAAGCACTTGAGCTAAACTTACTCTAAAAACTATGACAGGACAAGACAAAGAAGGACACTCAGGTTGGAAACAAAGAACCACAGCTAAGGCGGCCTTTAAAAATGGAGTGTGGCTCAGTGGCTCATGCCTGTAATCCCAGAACTTTGGGAGGCCAAGGTGGGCAGATCCCTTGAGCTCAGGAGTTCGAGGCCAGTTTGGGAAACACGACAAAACTCCGTCTCTACCAAAAAAAAAAAAGACAAGCGCAATGGCATGCACCTGTGGTCCCAGCTACCTGGAAGGCTGAGGCAGGAGAATCACTTGAGCCAGGGGTACAGAGGTTGCAGTGAGCTGAGATTATGCCATTGTGCTTGGGCGACAGGATTGAAACCCTGTCTCAAAAACAAATAATAAATAAATAAAATAAAATAAAAAGGAGAGTGAAGAGGGGCTCTTACTCTCTCTGATATAAAGTATAGCCAGGTGCAGTGGCTCATGCCTGTAATCCCAACACGTGGGAAGGCTGACGCAGGAAGATCACTTGAGGCCAGGAGTTCAAGACCAGCCTGCACAACATATGAAAATATGCAAACAAAAAGATATACATGAAACACCTAAGAATCATTTGGAGTGAGAGAAGGAAATGGAATTGCAGGATGGGGAGTAAAAGGAATGAGGAAGGAAATAATTCAAGAGAGGGTTTTCACAGGGACCCATGATGCCGACATCCATGAGCCAATGAGTAGGAGTAACTCAACTCTGTACATCTGACTTCTAAAACTAGCGGCAGCAGCCACCACCACCTGAGCCCCAAGAAGGCAAGTTCCGGTTCTGCACCTTCTCGTTCTCTGAGATCTCCCTTCAAAGGTCACAGGCTGAGTCACTGGAAAATGGCAGAGCCCTGCCATACATCACTCCCTGCTCTTACAGATAGATGAAATGACACCGACCTCTGATCTCCGGTGGGCTAAAGAGGTTGGCACCTGCATAGAGGTTCATGTCTCTCCCAGGCAGAATGACTGCTGCAGGGAAGGATGCTTTCCATTCTCTTTCCCACAAACTCTCCCACCTTTGATTCCAATCAAGTCACCACCCAAACTGAAATGCAATAAGCATAAGCTCAATACCCCCCTTTGCTCAGACCCTCACGATGGACAGAGGAAACACAGCCAACTCGGAGTGATGTCGTAGATCTTGCCCACCTGGGAGAGGTCCCAAAACAGTGAGGCAACATCTGGCCTGACACTGGCCTGACAAGTCCTCTGGGCTCATGGAGAATGGGTGAGCTTGAACCCTCTTATGAAATCTAACCTGCCTGACTTATCAGTCCCAAAAACCTGGAGGCCCCGAGAGAGCCAGAAAAATAATGAGGCTCATCAGTTGATCTCAGGTCCCATTTCCCACAGTGGCTATTCCAACCCCCAACTGCTACCCCTGAAGTCCCCAACCCTATCCCACAAGCAATTGAGAACCAAGGTCAGGTTACCAATCCGAAATGAGGAAAACGGAGATTGAGACCCAGGAGTGCAGAGGAGAGCCGGGCTGGGAAAAGTGAGGGCGGCCCTGCCACTTAGTCTTAAATGTGTAGAAGGAAAATAAATCTCAGGACCCAAAAATCACTAAACCAAGAGAAAAGTCAAGCTGGGAAGTGTCAGGCAAACCTGCCTTCCATCCTATTTCTAAATAAGATAGCTACAAAGATAAGAAGCTACAAACCTCCCTCACAATTTGCCCATGGGGAATTTCCTCGTGAACAAAGGACAGGCAGAACTCAAAATCATCCCTCTGAGGCTCACCCGAGACAAATGTATATCCCATTGTTTCCTTTGCCCTATTGTTTATATAAAAATGCAGATTCAGGATTGAACCCAGGAGGTGGAGGTTGCAGTGAGCCTGATGGCACCACTGCATTCCAGCCTGGGCGATGGAGTGAGACTCCGTCTCAAAAAAAAAAAAAAAAGCAGATTCACTGAGCCAGACTAAAGTGTGTATTCAGTGGAAGGCTGATCAAAAACTCAAAAGAATGCAACCTTTTGTCCCTTATCGACTTCCTACTTGGAAGCCCCCACTTCGAGTTTTCCTGCCTTACAAAACTGAACCAATGTTCATCTTACACATATTGACTGATGTCCCATGTCTCCCTAAAATGTATAAATGCAAACTGTATCCCCGACCCTCTTGGGCACATGTTGTCAGGACTTCCTGAGGCTGCATCACAGGCATGTCCTTAACCTTGGCAAAATAAACTTTCTAAATTGACTGAGAATTGTCTCATATTTGGGGTTCACAGGTGGAAACAGAAAGTCAAGTGGTCATAAATCCTGCTCTGAATCCCCTGGTCAGCACCAGGCATGGACTGCCAGGTTAATCCTTACTTTTCCTTACTATCAGAGTGATAACATACAGTTTTTACTATATATATAATTTTTTTAAATTTCATTTATTTATTTATTTTTATTATTATTATTTTTTAAGACTGAGTTTCGCTCTTATTACCCAGGCTGGAGTGCAATGGCGCGATCTCAGCTCACCGCAACCTCCGCCTCCTGGGTTCACGCAATTCTCCTGCCTCAGCCTCCTGAGTAGCTGGGATTACAGGCACGCGCCACCATGCCCAGCTAATTTTTTGTATTTTTAGTAGAGACGGGGTTTCACCATGTTGACCAGGATGGTCTCGATCTCTTGACCTCGTGATCCACCCGCCTCGGCCTCCCAAAGTGCTGGGATTACAGGCTTGAGCCACCGTATTTATTTATTTTTTGAGACCGAGTCTCTTTCTGTCACGCAGGCTGGAGTGCAGTGGCATGATCTCGGCTCACTGCAACCTCCACCTACCTGGTTCAAGGAATTCCCCTGCCTCAGCCTCCTGAGTAGCTGGGATTACAGGTGTGTGCCACTATGCCTGGCTAATTTTTTTGCATTTTTAGTAGGAACGGGATTTCACCATGATGGTCAGGCTGGTCTTGAACTCTTGGCCTCGTGATCAGACCGCCTCAGCCTCCCAAAGTGCTGGGGTTACAGGCATGAGCCACCGTGGCTGGCCCAGTTTTTAACAACATAAAGGGTCTCTTCTAGAACACCAGCATTGCATTCCACAAACAAGTTTGTAATAACTAAGATCCATAGGAAAAATGAGAGTCCCAGGATATACAGTAATGGAGTTTGTGTAGGTCCAATTTTTTAATCATGTTTTCCTTCTGTGTCCAGAAAGTAAACTTCTGTGCCTGCCTAAAGACTTCATCCCTGAAAGCTCAGGATAAGATGGGGCTTGCTGTTGAAGGCTTTCTAAGGACAGCAGCTGGTCGGCGATGGTATAAAATGCCTCTGTGCGGCAGGCCTTCTCCAAATGTTAACTCCCTTCCCTACCCCCGTTTCCTTCTCCCTTGTCGTTTTAGCTGAGGAGTCACGCTGGAACCCAGGAGATCTGGCCTCTGTTCTTGGCTCTTTTTACAGCCTGGTCTTCAGCAAGAGGCTCCCGCTCCCTGCTGCCTTCTTTTCACTGACTCTGGTTTCTCGTGTTTAGAAATGGAGTTAGTGGCTGGGCACAGTGGCTCACTTGGGGAGCCTGAGGTGGGTGGATCACGAGGTCAGGCATGTGAGATCATCCCGGCCAACATGGAGAAATCCATCTCTACTAAAAACACAAAAATTAGCTGGCCATGGTGATGGGCGCCTATAGTCCCAGCTACTCAGGAGGCTGAGGCAGGAGAATTGCTTGAACCCGGGAGGTAGAGGTTGCAGTGAGCCGAGTTCACACCATTGCACTCCAGCCTGGTGACAGAGGAAGACTCCATCTCAAAAAAAAAAAAAAAAAAAAAAGAAAAGAAAAGAAAAGAAAAGAAATGGAGCTAGTATAATCTACCTTGGTGGTACCCAGCTTGGTCCCCACTCCCTTTTTTCTAGCTCTGGAAAATGAAAAATATTAAATTTTAAGTTTTTAAATGGAAAACTATAAAAAAAGAAGCTATAATCCATGATTCAGGTAAGATCTGTTGGCATAAAAAGATTGGGAGGAGGCATATGATTAGAAAATAGAATCAAGGCCTGGGTGCGGTGGTTCATGCTTCTAATCCCAGCATTTTGGAAGGCGGAGGTGGGTGGATCACCTGAGGTCAGGGGTTCGAGACCATCCTGGCCAACATGGTAAAACCCATCTCTACTAAAAATACAAAAATTAGCTGGGCATAGTGGCGTGAGCCTGTAGTCCCAGCTATTCGGGAGGCTGAAGCAGGAGAATCGCTCGAACCCAGGAGGCAGAGATTGCAGTGAGCTGAGTTTGCACCACTGCACTCCAGCCAGTACAGTGAGACTCTGTCTCAAAAAAAAAGAAAAATAGAATCCATACGGAATCATTCTAAATGAAAATTAAGTTACCTTCTCTCATTCCCGCTTTCCATTGTAACTATTCCCCAAAAGCAAACTATTAACAGTTTCTTATAATTCCATCCAGAAAAAATGTGCATACATATTTACATGCCCTCTTTTTAAAAAGTACACAAAAGTGGTTGGTCTCAAACTCCTGACCTCAAGTGATCTGCCCACCTCAGCCTCCCAAAGTGCTGGGCTTACTGGCATGAGTCACCATGCCCTGCCCATATTCGTTAACTGAAGTGACTGAATGGATGGCTAAATGAATTAATACAGTAACATTCCCACAGAAAAAAAATTGAGATAACTGCTTTCATGGGCTTAAATTAGCCTTGCCTGAAGTTTTACCAATACAAAAAATCAGTGGGTGGGCACCTGTAATCCCAGCTCCTCGAGAGGCTGAGGCAGGAGAATGGCTGGAACCCAGGAGGCAGAGGTTGCAGTGAGCCGAGATCGCGCCACTGCACTTCAGCCCCGGCAGCAGAGTGAGACTTTGTCAAAAAAAAAAAAAAATTAGTGAAGTAGAAGTGACAGAAATCTTGGGAGGAAATGACTGTGTCACCTAGGGTTCCACGGAGCCTCATAGTTTCAATACACATTGAATGAGGACCCACTCTGTGCCAGCCATGCTGCCAGACTCTAGGTCAAGACAAATGAGACACAGCTCCTGCCTTTAAGGTGCTCCTAGACTAGAAGAGGAGATACACGTGGAAATCATGAGGCCACAGGTGACTCTGACAGTGCTTTGACAGTGTGACAAAGGTGCTGTGCGGGGGTGGGGGGTGGTCAGGAAAGCCACCTGGAAGAGAAGACGCCTGGACAGAGTCCTGAGGAAGCTGTCCAGGTGAGGAGATGAAGGCAGGTCATTCTAGGCAGAGAGAGCAACATGGGCAGGGCCTGGAGGGGTGAGGACGCGGCCCTTTGCAGGTACTGTATAGCACCTGGGGACAGCAGGGAGTGGAGGTAGAGGTGGAGGTGGGGCCGGATAAGGAAGAGTCTTACAGAGGTGCTAAGGAATTTGGACTTTACAGTGATGAGGCCATGAGGGAGCCATTGAACGAATTCCAAAATCCACAGTAATCAGATATGAATTTTAGAAGATTGCTTTTACAGCAGTTTAGAAAATGGATTAGGCAGCTGGGTGCGGTGGCTCACGTCTGTAATCCCACACTTTGGGAGGCCGGAGCGGGCAGATCATCTGAGGTCAGGAGTCCGAGACCAGCTTGGCCAATATGGTGAAACCATGTCTCTACTAAAAATACAAAAATTAGCTGGGCGTGGTGGTGGGAGCCTGTAATCCCAGCTACTCAGGAGGCTGAGGCAGGAGAATCGCTTGAACCCAGGAGGTGGAGGTTGCAGTGAGCAGAGATCACGCTACTGCACTCCAACCTGAGTGACAGAGACTCTGTCTCAAATAAATAAATAAATAAATAAATAAATAAATAAATAAATAAAATGGATTAGGCTTGCACGGTGGCTCACATCTGTAATTCCAGCACTCTGGGAGGCCGAGGTGGGAGGATCACTTGAGGCCAGTTCGCCTCTCCAAGTGTTTGGATTATGGATGTGAGCAGCCTCGTCTCCCTGGCTGCTTCAGTCTTCTGCAGACAGAAGGCTCTGTTAAATCTTTGCAAGTTACAAGCATCTGAGCCACATGATGGCCCAATCAACCAAATGCATGTGTAAAGCTGTCTCCCGGCTGTGAGGAATAAAATCAATATTGTAAGACCTTAATTATTCAAATGCTACACCCCAGAGGGGATTCATAACTTGAGGAGCGCCTCAGTAGGAGAACAGGGCTGAGGATTTGTGTGAACATGGCTTAGCCTGCAATTTCCCAAGCAATCAGTCAAAGGGCTGACAAAAGATAAAATAGCAGAGCTATTCTCCCGAGGAGATCCCAGAGGAGCCAGGCTGCTCCTGCTAAGAAGTCTAGACTCATAATAAGGAGAGATGACACTTGCACTAATGAAAGAGCTGAGGACCCCTGGGCTCTCCGAGTGGGTGTCTTCAAGAATTCCTGACTCCTTTGCACAAAGTAGGGCTGGCAAAGCATCGAGGGTGGGTGGGAATGGGGGAGAATGGGACTCTTCTAAACACTACCTTTTAGAATAAAATGTAAGATATTTTCTGAGAAAGTGACAGTAGTCTTGTATCCCTGCCCCTTAATCATCACTTCACGCAGGGATTTCAACCTCCTGTGCTTGGGGCATGAGCCATTACGACCCTGTGTTGCTGAGTGGACCAGCATAGGTGTGGTGGATAAAGTTAAGAGTGTGGATGGTTTGGCCAGCCACAGTGGCTCCCACCTGTAATCCCAGCACTTTGGGAGGCTGAGGCGGGTGGATCACAAGGTCAGGAGTTCAAGGCCAGCCTGGCCTACATGGTGAAACCCTGTCTCTACTAAAAATACAAAAAATCAGCTGGGTATAACGGCAGGCACCTGTAATCCCAGTTGCTTGGGAGGCTGAGGCAGGAGAATTGCTTGAACCCAGGAGGAGAAGTTGCGGTGAGCCTAGATGGAGCCACTGCGCTCCAGCCCGGGTGACAGAGTGAGCCTCCATCTCAAAATTAAAAAAAAGGAGTGCGGTTGGTTTGGTAAAAACTCTCCTTACTAATGGAGGAAGCAACTAAACCCAGTCTAGAGAAAGGGAGGCGGCGTAGCATAGTGGCTGCTCCCTGGGGCGGCATGAAGAAGCTTTGAGTTGTGAGTCCCAGCCTCTGCCACTGCATGACCTTGGACAAGATAATGATCCCTCTCAGCATCAGTTTCTGTAACATTAAAATAATGATAATATCCTCCTACTTATTGGGTTCTTGGGAAGATCAAATGGAGTCAGGATTTGCAGAATCGCTTTGCTGTTCCCTCTGACCATATATTAGTCAGGACACTGCTTTCTGTCACAGAGACCAAAATAACAATGGCTTAAACAAAATAGAATTTATTTCTCTCTCACATAAAGCCCCACGTTGGCGTGGCTGCTCTGGCTTGTGAGGTCATCGGAGCTCTGCTCCTTCTGTCTTCCTGCCTTCCTTAGCTTGCTCCAAGATGGCTCCCTGCCGTGACCACATGCCAGTCGGCAGAAGGGCCGGGGAGGCCAGGGGAGGGCAAGCCTTGTCCCCATAACCCAGCACCGTCTACACGCTTGCTCCGTCTTCCTGTTAGGGTCCGTAGTCACATCTAGCGCTAAGAGAGGCTGGGTAAAGCAGTTGTTTTCTGGGAAGCCTATACTTGACTAAAAATTCTGTGATTATGAAAGAAGAGGAGATGGCTTTTTTTTTTTTCCTGAGACGGAGTCTCACTCTGTTGCCCAGGCTGGAGTGCAGTGGCAAGACTTCGGCTCACTGCAACCTCCGCCTCCCTGCTTCAAGCAATTCTCCTGCCTCAGCCTCCCAAGTAGCAGGGGCTGCAGGTGCCCACCACCACGCCCAGGTAATTTTTTTTGTATTTTTAGTGATGGGGTTTCACTGTGTTAGCCAGGATGGCCTTGATCTCCTGACCTTGTGACCTGCCCGGCTCGGTCTCCCAAAGTGCTGGGATTCCAGGTGTGAGCCACTGCTCCTGGCCCAAGGAGATGGACTTCGAAGGATAATTCAAAGTTCCCACTATCTCCCCTATTTGTCTGTCTAATTCCCTCACATCTTCAGGTCTCGGGTTGACGTCACGTCCTTGGGGGTGTCTTTCCAGACCCTGAAGGCTCCACGAGCTGCTCCCATTGCTCCCTCACATTTCCTTCATAACACTCGCTGCACCTGTAATATTTGACTATCTATTTTCTCATGAGAAAGTAATTCTGTAACTGTGGACTCTGCTTCCTCCCCAAGGCCTGCCTGTGCCGACACAGGGTGGATGCTCAATACATCCTCACTGACTGGTAGCAAGGTGCTGTCCCCAAAGGCCTCTGTGAGTTCCTTGGACAGAACTTCACAGCTTCGGGCCACCACCAAGTCCTCTCCAAACCAGGATTTTGTTTGGAAGAAACTGGTACCTTCTACTGCTTCCTCAGCAGTGGGCTGATGCGTGCCGGCACTGTATCCTTTTATCTGTCAGTCCCCTCTTTGTGTGGGCCTCTAGAACTGCTCAAGTCCTGCCTCAGAGGACTGGGGAGTGGGTAACTGCCTTTTCATAATCAACACTTGCTTCACAGCTCTGTTGTTCAGGAGCTGGGA
The DNA here is from genome assembly GCF_001604975.1 of Cebus imitator. NCBI lineage: Eukaryota > Metazoa > Chordata > Mammalia > Primates > Cebidae > Cebus > Cebus imitator. The sequence continues at coordinate 12,060,023 of NW_016107315.1, forward strand.
ATGAACACAGGGCGTTGTGAGAAGAGATTATCCCGGCACAGAGGCCAGAATGAAGGATACAGGAGAGATTTGGTTTCCATTCCCGGTCTCTATCATGCACGAATGGGCCCGAAGCCTGCCCTGTGAAGAGGTGGGGGAGGGACCTCAGGGGAGGATGTCCCCAGGGAGTTCACCCGCACCCCTTCTGTAGGGGCAGATGGCTCCTCAGAGTCTGGGCCCATGTCAACCCACTGCTTGGCTCCTGGGCAGCTCCCTGCTGCTCCACTTCAGTGACCTCTAGTTCACTCTTGTTTTTTTCTCTTTTTCTTTTCTTTCTTTCTTTTTCTTTTTGAGACAGAGTCTCAATCTGTCTCCCAAGTTGGAGTGCAGTGGCGTGATCTTGGCTCACTGCAAACTCCGCCTCCTAGGTTCAAGCCTGCCTCAGCCCTCAGCCCTCAGCCCTCAGTAGCTGGAATTACAGGTGTGCTCCACCATGCCCAGCTAATTTTTGTATTTTTAGTGGAGATGGGGTTTCACCACGTTGGCCAGGCTGGTCTCAAACTCCTGACCTCAAGTGATCTGCCCGCCTCGGCTTCCCAAAGTGCTGGGATTACAGGCGTGGGCCACCGCGCCTGGTCTCACCCTAGTTTTGACATAAAACTCATCATTTTCTAAGAAATCTCCTTATCTCATTTTGTTTGTTCTGAAGAATGTCTGGGGCATTTCGTCAAACATGACTCTGGTTCTCGTGTGCAGTGGGGAGCTGCGCCCTAGGGTTGACTTTCACCCCATCACATTCTCAGCACCCTCCATTTTTAAATTTGATTTAAACTAGAGGGAAGCTTGACTTGGACTCTGAGCAGTCAGCTCCTTGTGGCGGTCTCCAGAGCTGCTGAAGGGGAAGTCACCAGACACCAAGCCCTGGCAGTTGCTAGGTGCTCAGGTTACACTGATATACAAAATGAGTGTATTCAAGAGCCAAGTTCAAGTTTCCTTGCTTATATTTTTCCAGAGAGTGGGGGAGGAAGCAGCCGTATCCCACCCAACAGCACCTGGGAACTCTGCCCCATGTTTGGCATCAAGGGAATCTTTCCTGCGAACGGTGGCACAGGACTGACTGGGAACGCACGCAACTGCAGCTTCATTCTGGCGGCTGGGTTTTTCTCCCCATAAAATGGCAGTGTCCCCTTAATTCCCTGCAGGTCTCCTCTCTGGGGTTGGCAGTAGGTTAAATGAATCAACTGACCAGCGCTTTCACACTGGGGGTTCTAGGATGGAAATTCTTCTTACTTGCTTCAGCTTGTGTCCAGGAACAAAGAACAGTTAAGCAGGGATTAACTCTTCCCTCTGTTGGTTTCTCTGTCCTTTCTCAGAATAGTTCCACGTCTAATTCAGGAACATAGGTTCCTTTTGGAGCCTGCTTCTTTCCTTCATTGACCGTGCATAGAGCTACTGACTGTCCCAGCTGTTCTGGTCTTCCTTCCTCCTACTGTGGGGAGCAGATAGTCTCTCTGGGTTGATTTCCCAGCATGGCTTCTTGCGAATCAGATTTTAGCTGCATCTATTTCTCTACAGCACATACCCTGGGCTGGTCCTCTGCACATTCCAAAAACTTTCTATTAATGACGTTATTTTCCCAAATAGCCTTCTTTTCTGAAAAAAGAATATATTGAACATCTTCTATGCGTATTCTAGTTCTCATTAAGATTTGACAGCAGAGGGTGGTAGAAAGAGTACTGATTTGGGAGGGTTTCTGGGTTCTCATTCAATCTTTGGCATTAATTAGTGTGTGACATGGAGAAAGTCACTTCTCTTGGCTAAACCTCATGGTCGCCTCTATAATACCAGCGACTCCTTCCAATGCTAATACTCCAGTGTCTACATTAAATAATCTTGTCATCTCTTGTGAGTTTGATCAGCATTTTGTCAATCCCCGTGACAAACCAGTTTCCAATGTGACATGTTTCTAGTAGAGCTAAGTCTGTTTGTGGGAGGTAGTCATGATCCATTTTCCATTCTCTCCATTGAGGGTGCCTGAAATAAAAGCCAATGGTTTAATGACAGTACTAGGGATGGGGACAGCTGAGATTAGACCCAGGACACAACCTCCTCACACTGATACTGGGACCATGGGAGACTGTGGCATCTTCTTCTTGAGGATTCCATGACAACCTGAAGCATCCATCTCAAAAATGTCATCCTGCCTCACCATATCCCTCCCCTCCCAAACTCACACCTTAGGCCACTCCTGAGGGCAGCTAGTAACTGGACCTGACCCACCAACTGTGCTCCAGAAAACACATCCTGGCTGCCGCAGGTCCGGAGCTTCCCTGCTGAGGCGGAGCCTTCTTTCCTGAATTTGTTTGCCAAATTCATGTGTCCCCAGATGGTCCTTCCACAGAGATATCTGATTTGCAATCCTACGACATCGACATCTTCATTGCTTTAAAAGAATGGGGGAGATATCTGCTCCTAATTACATTTACAGCTTTCTTTTCTCTCCTATGGAAAACAGACCCAGCTTTTTTTTTTTTTTAACTTGCAAATATTTCACATTTGTTTGGAGAGCAGATTTCTTTCCAGGTTTTTGGAAAGCTGAAGTCGCTGACACATGGCTGTTGGGATATACCGTAGCTGAGTGCAAACATCCCCGGTCCCTAGTACAGTTAAACCTGCGTTTTAGGCCATGGTGTGTACAGGGATGGATGAGCCTGGCGTGTAACTGTCCCAGGGGCTGCCGAGAATGGCACATTTCTGTCTGAAGAGACCTTGAAAAGGAGAACTGAGGCTGGGCGAGGTGGCTCACACCTGTAATCCCAGCACTTTGGGAAGCCAAGGCGGGCGGATCACAAGGTCAGGAGATCGAGACCATCCTGGCTAACATGGTGAAACTCCGTCTCTACTAAAAATACAAAAAATTAGCCGGGTGTGGTGGCACATGCCTGTAGTCCAAGCTACTCAGGAGGCTGAGGCAGGAGAATCTCTTGAACCTGGGAGGCAGAGTTTGCAGTGAGCTGAGATCACACCACTGCACTCCAGCCTAGACAACAAAGTGAGACTCTGTCTCAA
>NW_016107315.1:12063085-12079988 GCF_001604975.1 Cebus imitator
AAAAAAAAAAAAAAAAAAAGAAAAGAAAAGAAAAAGAGAGAGAACTGAACAAGGCGTGTTGTCGTCTGTCTTGAGCCCTCTCGCTCCTCACCTGTCCCCTTACCCTGTCCCACGGACAAGCTGATTCTACTTCAGCTCTTATTTACCATTGCTCCCCTTTTGGGAATAGTAATAGAACAGCCTGGATCCTGGGCCATCAGTCCTGCCAAATTTCTAGTCTGACTCCCATTAGCCTGTTAGGTCCTCTTATCTAAAGGGCACATATGAAGCAAGACCCAGTCTGGGGATAACTAGTTGCCGAGGCCAGACGCCTGGGAATCCAGCTCATGGCTGTGACCACCCTTGTCCCCGAGTTAAGTCTTCATCTGTGCAGACTTGGTGGAAACTTATTTGCTTGTCTATGTTATTGCTTGAGGGCCTCCAAAGGTCTGGCCAGGTTAGGTAGCATTAGAACAAGTATCTGTGTTTTTTGTTCTTTTCTTGTGTAACTTGGTCGCACTATGGAGATGTAGCTTTCTGTTGGTTTTATTTGATTCAAGGAATGATGATCTTAAGTTTTATATAAATATTAAATATTAAATGTGCTTGCCTGGTATGCAAGCAGAACCTATAATCATTAATTTTGGTCAAGTTTAAAACAGCGATTCCCATTTATGGCTTCACATTGATATAACCGTGGCAGCTTTATAAAAATTCCCATGCCTGAGGCCCATCCCCCAAAAATCTATTTTAATTGATTTGGAGTAGGGCCTGGCCATTGATTTTTTTTTTTTTCTGTTTTTAAAAAGCTCCCTGATGATTCTAATTGCAGCCAGAATTGAGAACCATTGTTCTGAATGATGCCTGAGAAATGTGCTAATTTGGTGTTTGTCGGTGAGGTGGGGGGTGGGTGGGTGGAGGGGGGTAGGGGAGGTGGAGGAGGGTGGTGTGGGGGGCAAGACACAGTCAAAGGAGATGTTAATCTGAATTGGCTGACTTGTTTTGTCAGTCTTCAGCCCAGTAGCTTGATAGGAACAAAGTCAAGATTACAGTGCAGTTATGTAAGGTTTGAGGATAAGCCTCTTCTCCTAAAACTGACTCATTACTGTATGTATATTCCATTTAAAGCAATCTAGAGCAATAATGTGGAAATACTGGGTGAGAACCACATTTTGTGAATATGGGCAGGGCCCAATAATATTCAATAACTATTCTACGGCCAGAACGGAGAAGCGACAATAAAAAAGAGCTCTCCCATTTAAAATAATCTGCCCTGGAAATGCCCTAGTGTTTCTCGCAATACTGGCTCATCATAAACCCAGTAACACAGACTTATATTGCCTTGAATTTCAAGACATCACTGTAGTGGTCTCTGATGACTAGAGGCCATCTCTTGCCCCTAAGCTGAACTTCTGGTTCAGTGTGTCCGAAGGCAGAGTGGGAAGACAATTCAGGTAGCAGAGAAGTGAATGAAGGACAAGCGAACAATAGGCGAATTCAAGCTCGTTAGCAGTTAGCCCGGAATGAGGCTGATCATCTCTCAGCGGGGATTTTTCTGGAGCTGCAAATGATTGGATCTTTGTTTTCCTTTTCCCAGGAAAGAGAGGTCTATTAGCTCTCCAGCTGCATTAGACCTTTATTTGTTTTGTTTTGTTCTGTTTTAATACTGTAGAGGGGACAGTACATTCCAAAAGTTAGAGAACAGCTAAGGGAGATTCATCCTCTTTAGAGGCTATCATTAAGCATATGGTGCCTCACAGGAATGTGGAAGACGAGTAACAGACAGGAGCCAAGGCAGGGATTAGCTCATAGAAGGCGGCTGTCTGGATCTAGGAAGAGCTGCCAGGTAAAGGGACCCAAGCTTGGGACTTAAAGCTCAGGTCTGGTTGTGTTTTTAAAGAGTTGTCATCTTTCAAATATATAAGGGTAAAGATTTAGGAATTGCCCTCAGGAATGAGATGCATTAAACTCATAGACAGACCAAAATCCAAAAGTCTTTGGTACCTAGGGGACATTTCCTGGGGCTGATTCCTGGGCAGTGTGTCTGACTGCCCTCCATTAACAGCCAGGGAGCCCAGGCCTTGGTGTAAGAGTACACAGGCTGAAGTGCTCAGGGGTTTACCTGACCTCACAGTTTTATTTTATTTAATTATTTATTTATTTTGAGACAGAGTTTTGCTCTTGTTGCCCAGGCTGGAGTGCAGTGGCTCTATCTTGGCTCACTGCAACCTCTGCTTCCCTGGTTCCAGTGATTCTCCTGCCTCAGCCTCTGGAGTAGCTGGGAGTACAGGTATGTGCCACCACACCTGGATAATTTTGTATTTTTAGTAGAGATCAGGTTTCTCTATGTTGGTCAGGCTGGTCTCGAACTCCTGACCTCCTGTGATCCGCCTGCCTGGGCCTGGCAAAGTGCTGGGATTACAGGTGTGAGCCACTGTGCCCGGCCTGACCCCACAGTTTTAGAGGCAAGAAGCTGACATTTAAGGCTTGAATAGTGCTCCTTTTCCAAGTAAATGACAACCTGGAGAAAGGACTAATTGAGCTAAGTGTTTGACATTTTCAAACTGACTTGCTTTTCATAGAGACCTGGAAGACTGACTCCCATCACACTCTCTCCCAGCCTCCCAGTGGAAGGGGAATCCCCCGTCCCATTGTGGCTCCTGAAGGTGACAAAGGTACTGGCTCAGTTCAGTCATGCCCTTGGCTTAGCCTGCTGTCCCTTCCTGAGGGCTGTGTCTTCCGTGGGATGAGAGACTTTGGCAGAGGCATTTAGGTTGTGAACAGGGCAGATGCATTGAGTCAGCAGTGTAAGCCGAATACCAAAAAAGATAAAGTACAGAAAGGGGCTGCAAAATTGCCACCTGAAGCAGAACTCGATGAGGCTGAATCCAGGGGAGGCCCTGTTTCTCATGGTCCTTGTCTGACGGTCATGACAAATTAAACACCTCCTCATACACTAAAAATCGATGTCAACTCCTTTATCAAATAAGCAAAATACCGGTATCGATTACGTGTAGTTAGATCTCTATTTGCCCATCAATCTCCTTCTGCAATTCCCGATCTGCCTTAGACAGGGCAAACCACTTCTCTGTGCTGCCTAAGCAGTGCCTTCCTTGGATGCTGCTATCCTCACTGCCTCGCACAGGGAAAGTGACTCTCCCAGGCTACAGTGGACCTGTAACTTACTCTTCCTGTATCCTCAGCAGGGGAAGGCGCTTGATGAACATCGATGGAATGAACTTGTGTGTCCATGTAGTCCATCTATTATCTCTAATAAACACAGAAAGCCAAAGAACAAGAATGAAGTAATCAGGAAACAGAGAAAGAGGTATCGTCAGGTGTCCATGAGGTAGAAGTGAAAGGTTGAGACGAGTTAAATCATTCATAGCAAGTTATGACGAGTCCAGAGGACCTGGATCAAGAGCCAGGAGGATGGTCTTCTCTCCAATTGACTGTGTGGCTGGGAGTCAATTCCTCTCCTTTTCAGCCTTCAGTTTCCCCTTCTATAGAATAAGCAGACTAGGTGATCTCTCAGAGTCTTTATAACTCTGATAATTTTTAATTTTATGCATCTAATGCTACAATTCCAAAGTATTAAAGAAACGCACAGTATCCCATGATTTGAGGGACAGACACTACAGCACAGAATGCACCAGGCCCTGAATTTACCCACGAGCCTTTAGCCCTGGAGGACCTAAGTGAGTTTCAGCTTGAAAACACTCTGTTTCAAATGCCATACCACAGTTGCACAAAATAGGGAAAATCTTGTTAGGAAATGACCACAGGCCCCTAGAGCTGTGGAAAACATTGCCTCAGACAAAAAGGACTTTTCCATTGGAAAAAAATATCAGCAGCGCTGCGTCTGCTAACGCTGTCTGCCCAGGCAGTTCCCATGGAATCCTACCTCCTCAGGTCCTTGGCTCCGGGCAGTTCTTTTCCATTCGATGTCGGTCCTGATGATAAACGCAGGTGGTTCTGTTCTAGCCCCAGCTATCCCAGGAGTCAGACTTGGAAGTCATTTTAAAATTCATCTTTGGACTGTCTGACTTTTCAGTGCTTCCTCCAGAGGCAAAAGTCGCAAAATGCTTTCACCGGAATGGGTCTCAGAAGCATCTTGTGATACCTACTTAATCCCCTGTCTGTGGAGGAACATAACGTCCCAGGTAGGGAAGTGAATTGCTCATGGTCACATACAGAGGTCCAGGGATCGGGTCCTGAGACCACTTCGGGGTTTTTTCCCATTTCCGAACTGTCTCTAGGCAAAGGGTCAGTTGTCTTCTACCTTCCCATGGTAGACATTTCCCAACTAACCAACTGGCCAACCGGCTAACCAGCCTGCAAGTATTTCATGTAAGCCTAGGACTGTGCATTCTTTGATGCTCTGCTGTAAACAATTATTCTTTTTTACTGTTCCAAAATGCAACAGTAAACAGTAAGCACTCAATTTTTAGGGCAGAGCAGAACTGACCTGCTTTTTTGAGTCCGGCTTCAATTTCTGGAACTTAAACATAGCGTCCCACTTATTCCTTGAAAAACATGCAGCTGCTAAGAAAGAGTTGCCTATTTTTAAGTGGGATCCAGTGAGAGATGTCTGATCAGACCCCGGTTGTGGGGCAGGGTGGCTTTGGTCTGGGTGGTGGTCAGACCTATGCAGGAAGCAGCACCAGGCAGAGAGGAGGCCTCAGCCTGCCCAAGTGCCCACCCTGGGGCAGCCCTCTCTGTTTGCCACCACTCTGACCTCCTCTTCCTGAGCTTCCAAGTTGGGCTGAGTGCAGTCCTTGCCCAGTCAATGCTTTCTGGGCTCCCTCTCTCAAAAAGGAAGTAGCCCCTTTTATTCTTAGGCCACCACAGCCGGAGACAAAGCCAGGATTTTAAAGAGGAAATTTCTACTAAAATAAAATAGAAAATAAACAAAACCTAGATATGATCATATTTATAGACTATAATTTCGAAATAAAATGTAAAATGCATATTTATGGTAGAAAACTTGGAAAATATATTTTAAGAATCCATAAGCCCACCTATCACCCAGCCCTGCACTGCCTAACATGGCAGCAGCTAAGCACACGTTGCTACTGAGCATTTGAAATGTGGCTGATCTGAACTGAGATGCACTGTAGGTACAAAATACACCGGAGTTTGAAGATTTAGTACCAAAAACATCAAAAACATGCAAAATATATCATTAATACTTTCTCTTTTTTTGAGACAGAGTCTCACTCTGTCACCCAGGCTGGAGTGCAGTGGCTCAATCTCAGCTCACTGCAACCTCCGCCTCCCAGGTTCAAGTGATTCTCCTGCCTCAGCCTCCTGAGTAGCTGGGGTTACAGGCACACGCCACCACACCCAGCTAATTTTTGTATTTTTAGTAGAGATGGGGTTTCACCATGTTGGCCAGGCTGGTCTCGAACTGCTGACCTCAGGTGATCCACCTGCGTCGGCCTCCCAAAGCGCTGGGATTACAGGTGTGAGCCACCGTACCCGGCTCATTAATACTTTCAAAAATACTCGTTACATGCCTAAGATGGTAATATTCTGGATATATTGGATTAAACAAATATATTATTAAAATTAATTTTACCTGTTTCTTTTTACTGTTTTTAGAAAGTACTGAAAACCATAAAATTATGTATGTAACTCATCACATTTCTGTTGGATAACATTTTGGCGCATTCCCTCCATTGTGGGGGTATATGTATTTGAGGAGTCTGGCTCCTGGTTAAACACCTTTGCGTGATTTTTCAGACCTGACTGTAAGCAGTGACAGAGGCTCCACCCGGCAAGCATCCCCGGGGAAGCTGCCCTCCCCGCACCAACCCTGGCGCCCAGACAGCACACAGGAGTCTCTGAGGGGAGTGTGGCCAAGGACTCAGTCCCGCTATGCTACGCACGTCACATCTTAGCAGTCCTAGCCCAGTGTCTTCATTCCCAAGTCTGTTTCTCTGAGGCCTTGGGCTGAGGTTTTCTTCAGGTGCCTGTTCTGAAGCCTCCTTACCAGGGGGAGTGTTGAAAACAGCGCACTTTGAATGACGAGACCTTCCAAAGAGGCTTTGTGTGAGCAACATGGCTGTTTATTCACCTGGGTGCAGGTGGGCTAAGGCTGAAAAGGGTGTTAGCAAAGGGCAGTGGGATAGGAGTTGGTTTTATAGCTTTGGGTAGTTTTTGCGGGGGCAGGGGTGTTGCAGAGTAAGTTCAGTTACAACGGTGGGGGGTCAGGGCAAGGAGATACATAACCACAAGTTCAGTTACAGTGGCAGGGTTGGGTGAGAGGTATTCACATTCTCATAAGCTCCGCAGCTGACAATGGGCGGAGGGACAATGGCGAACGCAGGCTGTTGGGGGGGTGGGGGTGGGAGACAGCAGCTGAGGCAAGCAGGACTTCAGACTTTGAGGCTCCAGGCTTGCATATGGAGACCGGTCAGGAAGGAGGGAGAACCCCGAAGACGTGTTTCCCCACTCTGACTCAGCACCCAGGATTCTTCCACTCTACCCCACATCCACACCCCAGGGCACTGTCACAGGAATGCAGCCAAAGAGGCAAGCACCCTGGCATCCCTTTTCTCCTTCCCCCTAATTTGCTAAGGCTCTTCATGGGCTGAATCTGGTCAGAAGCCAGAGGAGATGGAATCCCTGTAACTGTAGTCCTCTTTCTGTGCAGGAGGCAATGAAGAAGGCCGGAGGTGGGAATGTGAGGATGGGGTGGATCTAGAGAGGCAGAGAGCTGTCTGCAACGGCCTAGCCAACACGTCGAAATCCCATCTCTACTAAAAAATACAAAAACTAGCCAGGCATTGGGAGGCTTAGGCAGGAGAATCACCGGAACCCGGGAGGCGGAGGTTGCAGTGAGCCAAGATAGCACCATTGCAACCCAGCCTGGGCAACAAGAGCGAAATCCCATCACAATAATTAGCTGGGTGTGGTGGTGCGTGCCTGTAATCCCAGCTACTTGGGAGGCAGAGGCAGGAGAATCGTTTGAACCTGGGAGGAGAAGGCTGCAGTGAGAGATGGCGCCACTGCACTCCAGCCTGGGCGAACAGAGCAGAGACTCCATCTCAAAAGCAAACAAACAAAAAAACAAAGAGCTGTCTACACTTTTTTTTCCTCGTGGCATTGCCCTAAGTCATAGCCTAATTGCCCTATTTCCTTGTTAATGTAACAAGTCTTAGTCCCTACAGTGACCGAATGGGCACAACTTACCAACTCCCCACCCCATCCCACTATCCTGTCTGGGTTTCTAGCCTGAGGTAGATTCACAGGACACTATTTGATGATGTGTGTGTGAATGCATATGGACACGCATGAGTATTATACTCTTAGTCCCTATCAGAATATACTTTCTTCAAGCCTAGCTGTGGGTCTGAGCCCCGGGGCCTCTGTGCCTCTGGCCTCACAGAGCTCATCCACGGTGCCTTCCATGGGCTGGTTCCTTTGAGTCCTGCCCTCGTTCCCATTGTCCTCAGCCTCTGCTTTAGTGAGACGAGTCCCACACCTCCCACCCACTCCACCCCACTCCTTGCTGGCTAACCACAGGTGCCCGGTACCCTCCAAAAAATCATGAGTCTACTAAAAGGGGGAATCTGGAGAAGATGGGGGTGATCTCTGTACGCTAAGGTTTTCAGAGGCTAAGTGGACTCCCCCGGGGCAGCAGGCAGAACTCCACTCCCTAATTGAATCTTCAATTGTCTAGTTTAAGTTTGCTGGGAAATTAGATGAAAAAACTCCCCAGGCTACACACACCTGGAGTGGAGGGCCGGAAAGTCGCAGGGAGAAGACTGCACAGACTTTTGTCATCTACATAAAAGCCAAGGGCATGCTGAGTTGGGGCTGAGATCCACCAGAGACCAGGTCAGGGTTTAAGGGTCAATTGAAGGACCCTTGCTCAGGGAGAAGGAGGCTTCCTTGAAAAGGAAGAAGGAGCCTAAGAGAGGGCTGTAGAAAACATTGAGAGAAGGTAATGCTGTGGCGGGGATGTGGCGAGCAGAAGGGAGTCATTTTATAGAACAGGAAACAATCTGTTGCGGGGATTATTATACCTCCTGAGGAAGAAAAGGCAATTTAATTTTTTGGGAGAAGGCAATTGGAATGTAAACTGACAAGGATGCCATCTGAAAGAGCATTCATTCTGTGCTTCTCAAGACTCTGGAAATGCAGGGGACCCCCGTATTCCTACCAGAAGCAAGCCCCAGGCACACACACACATACACACGCATGAGTATTATATTCTCAGTCTCTTTCTGGCTGGAAGGAAGGTGAAGGAGCAGCAGTGACGTCCTTACTGTGCCTGGCACAAGTGGGCGCCAGGCACGTTCATGCCCACCTCGCTGTTGCTATCTGCCCTGTCACCCACATCCACATCAGATGCATCTTTAGACTACTTCATTCATTCCCTTATTCATTCACTTGTCTGACAAATGTTTACAGAGCTCCTCACTCTGTGCTAAGCATAGTGTTAGGCACTGAAGGAGATGAAAGAAAAATAAGAGCCAGGCGCAGTGGCTCACACCTGTAATCCCAGCACTTTGGGAGGCTAAGCCAGGTGGATCGCCTGAGGTCAGGAGTTCGAGACCAGCCTGGTCAACACAGTGAAACACTGTCACTACTAAAAATACAAAAATTAGCTGGGCGTGGTGGCAGGCCCCTGTAATCCCAGCTACTTGGGAGGCTGAGTCAGAAGAATCGCTTGAACCCGGGAGGTGGAGGTTGCAATGAGCCGAGATCGCATCATTGCACTCCAGCTTGGACAACAGGAGTGAGACTCCATTCCAAAAAAAGAGTAAGAAAGAAAGAAAAAGAAGTTTGGGTTTTCATCTCCAGAGAGCTGGTAGTCTAGTGGAGGAGCAAACCAATGAACACATTTCTGAGTCTCCGATGCAGGAAAGGACGGCGAGAGGGAAGAGCTGGGTTTGATGGTGTCAGGATTGGGGAGGGGTTGAGAACACTTCTCTTACAAGTAGAGGGCCGGGAAAAAGGAATAGGGACTGAGAGAAAGGCCCAAGGAGGAAGAGAATTAGAGGAGGTTTATTCCCCTAGTCCAGTAGGCAGAAGCTCAGCAAATATTTCTTGACCCATGCTCATTAAAAATTGAATACATATATCATAAAGATTTGATAATTAGTCTTGTGATTCCTGTCACGAATACATTTTTTCTCTTGAATTTTATAGGAAGATGGGGTTTCTGTGTTCATCTTTCCATGGATAAGGAAAAGGGACCCTGGGTTCCGTTTGTGTTCCCCATTCCCCTGGGGACAGTTCTTGGATAGCTGCTGAAGAGTGTACGGATCTGAGGAGCTGCTAACAGTGGAGTTGTGGGATGATCCCTGGGTGGGGAGTCCAAGTTTCCAAGCCAGGGCAACTGAGAAATTGCCAACCACAGTTCAGGGGCTTTGAAGCATTCCTGGGCAAGAACCTGAGAAGCTGGTCCCGTCGGGCCTTGAGCGATCTCTTGGATGGGAGGTCTTTGCTTCTTTCTCCCTTGTCCAGCTTCATCCTGTGGTTTAGACTCAGCTTTGCCTCCTTTACCTGGGAAGTCTGCTCCCCCTGGAATGGGGCTCAGTGCACCCCGCCTTCTCAATCCCTCCGCCCTGTCCTAATCCACTTCCTGGATGTCTAACAAAATCCCTTCACCTAAGGCAGAACTGGCACGGCTCCAGGATCCACTTCTGTTCAGCTCAGGAATCTGGACACAGCAGAAATAATAGCCTCTAAATGCAGTCCACTTTTCTTCTATATTCTCCCATGCTCCTCCCCACAGGACTGGGCCCACTGGCCTTCCCACGGTCAATCACCACCAGCAGCCCTTTGAGAGCCTACCATTCTGGAACCTGCTCTCCCAGCCACAGTCTTAAGATGACGAGCAACCTCCAGCAGAAGAATGTAAAATTACAATATGCACACAGATCCCATCATGATGACGGTGAGTGGAGATGATGCCCTATTTCCAAGCAGCCCAGAGTGCGTGTGTGCCAGACACGAGCGGACTGCCGGAGATGGCTGACACAGATCCGAGGACACAGAAGGAGGCTCTTTAAAAAGCCAGAGCAACAGCAAGCATGTGAGAGGTCTGATTAATCCACCAAGGGCTTATCTATGCATCAACAAACAGCGATGGTCTGTGTCTTGTTCCCCTCTGTGTTCCCTGGATACTTCCTGGCTCATACAAGACATTCGGTATTTATTTGTTAAATGAACAATAAATATATGAATACTTACACTCATTTGTCTCAAATTGCCTGAGGTTTTTACTACCCCAACCAGATATTTTGGAATCATAAACACCCAGGCATTGAATTTTTTTTTTTTGAGACTGAGTTTCACTACTGTCACCCAGGATGGAGGGCAATGGCTCACTGCAATCTCCGCCTCCTGGGTTCAAGCGATTCTCCTGCTCCAGCCTCCTGAGTAGCTGGGATTACAGGCATGCCCCACCATGCCCGGCTAATTTTGTATTTTTAGTAGAGACAGTGTTTCACCATGTTGGTCAGGCTGATCTCCAGCTCCCGACCTCAGGTGATCTGCCCGCCTCAGCCTCCCAAAGTGCTGGGATGACAGGTTCAGGCATTGAATGTTTAAATACATATGTAAACGCCTGGAGTTCACCAATTTCCTTGCGATTTGTTCCCTGGGAAGCTGTGCACCACTAGGTAGGGATTGGAAGAAAATCTCTGGTGCTTGTTGATAATCAGATAAAGATCGAATTGTGGTAACGTGTATGAGTGTGTGTAGCTGAGGACAGGAAAAATGAGAAAATGATTCTGTAATGGAAAAAATCTCAAGTCTTCAATATTTGTCTTTAAGAGGACTCCCCTGATCAGCTCCTGTGAGCAGGGCCCCATCCCTTGCTGCCAATATCAGTCTTCAGGAGTCTGCTGTGAGTTTAAATGGGCCTTCCAATTCTCAGGAGGTTGCTGTACACTTTCCCAGGTCTGGGGGCCCTTGAATATGACTGTCGGGGCCTTGTGAGGAATTTAATTCTCTTGTCACCTCACTGCAAGAAAGAATGTCCTAACTGTCCAGCAGATGCTGGTTGTCCCCACTCGAAGACAATGATGGACTGGGTAATTCTGTAATTGGGGCTAGACCTGCTGCAGAACCACTATCTGGGTCCCACGGCTCAGTATTGGCCAAGGGAATAGTGGATTCTCCTTCTAAGTGAGGGCCAAAGATGCTGGAGAAGGAGGTAGGTACCAAGAATCATGGAACAAAGGTGCTCATGAGACAAAGAGGAGATTGTTCCCTGTGACTCCCTTGGGCTTGGAATGGGTCTGGGTGGCAGCTTAGATGTGATGAATGCCAGGCAAGCCTTCCAGCTTCACAGATCTGACTTTGCTTTCCAGCTGATGCACACACAGGGGAAGCCAGGGCTGTGGCAGGAAATGGGACATTCCCGGGGTGTGGCAACTGCTGTGGCCGGGGGACACAGCTGTTCACAGTTATGCTGCTTGAGGGAGCAGGGCTCGCTGAGCAAGTAGGGCCGTGGCTACAGCCAGCCACATTGAAATGTCACTTCCTTCTCCTAAATCACAAAATTTCCATCAACACCGACGTGAAGCTGTTTATATTTCCTAGCAAAAGACTGACCAGATTTTAAGATGAACAACAGATTGCAAACTTTCCTTCTCTTTGAGTGGTGATGGGGGCAGGAGGGGATAAAGACATCTGTTGAAAGACATAGAGACACAGCCATGATGAATCAGTTTGTCTATGAAGTATTTGACCACACACATTAAATTAATTGGAACTTAGCAGTCAGCTCTAATATCTCTTTATATGCAAAAGTCTAATATCTGTTTATATGCTTTTGTTTATAAACAAAAGCACTAAGCTTCTGTTTTTCTTACATTTTAATAGCAGGAAATAAAAATCCAACAATAATAGACAACAAATTCCTTGTTTCTTTTGTCTGGGTGGTAGGGGAATGGGGAGTAAAAATATATCTTGTACCTCATCAGTTAATAGATTTTAGTGGAATTACCAGGCCAGAGAATATCCTATTACATGGAAAGAAACAGACTGGGTTTCTAGTTTATTACTAACTTTACTAACTTAGGGCTCAACTTCACCGTTTGAGCCAATGTTTTCTTTCTCTTCTTTTTTCTTTCTCCTTTTTTAATGAAAACGAAAGTCCTTTGTGTATAGTCTCTCTGAACTTTCAGAGCAATGTAATTGTTCTTAAGTCACAGGATTCCTTTGGGGACACACGAAGGGCACTTCTAAACCCATAATCCTGGGCTATAAAAAGGATCTGGGGCGACTGATCAAAGGTGAACTGCCCATTTACAACCTCTCTTTCAAGGCCCCTTCCCATCTGCCTGACAGTTTTATAGAAGTCCTTCTCTTTTGCTCCAACCCACATCAAAGACTTGGATACCAGGGGTCTCCCCACCCCCTGCCTGGCATGGAAGGAAGAGATTACCCTCGGAATTAAAAACCCCAGTGCAGTGGGCTTACCTTCCGCTCTGGGGGGCAGGGGGTGAGACCTGGAGCCTCTCTTGTCGATAGGAACAGACCAAGACAAAGATGGGATAAACTCAGGGTGTCCCCTCTGTTCTGGCAGCAGAGGAGACAAACTTGCTTTCTCTTCCTTCCAGGCTTCAAAAGAGAAATAGTGTGATCTTCTGGGCACAATTTTAGTTACTACCTACAAGTTGCTAGAATCATGTTTATTTATCTTTTTTTTTTTTTTTTTTGAGACAGAGTCTTGCTCTGTCCTCCAGGCTGGAGTGCAATGTCGCAACCTCAGCTCACTGCAACCTTGGCCTCCTGGGTTCAAGTGATTCTCCTGCCTCAGCCTCCCTAGTAGATGAGATTACAGGCACCCACCACCGTGCCCAGCTAATTTTTGTATTTTTAGTAGAGACAGGGTTTCACCATGTTGGCAAAGCTGGTCTTGGACTCCTGACCTCAGATGATCCACCCGCCTCGGGCTCCCAAAGTGCTGGAATTACAGGCGTGAAACACTGCACCTGGCCCTCCTTACCTCTTGTGTTCAGCACAGACCCAGCACACTGATTAGTGCAGATCCTCCATGACAGGGGTGTTCACAGAGGTAAAACACACAACTTTCCCATATTCTGGAATGTTCTCCTTTGAAGGGACTTGAAAGATTATCTAAGACTCTCCCACTATGGTATAGAAGAATCTTACAGAGAAGCAGGACAATCCCAGTTATCTAGAGTCACCTGCTCAAGCCACATCCTGAAGCCAGATGCCCTGACTCAGAAGGACCTCTGGGACCCCAAATGCTGCCTTAGGTCTCCACATACGATGCCCCACAAAGGAAATTCAGCTCCTAGAGTGTTTGGTCCCTCTAGGCTGTTAGGAAGCTCATTTGACTTTCTCTCTGCCACTTGCAGGAAATGTTACAAAATTGTGTTTGCATTGAAGCTTTTCTTTCTTCCAGACTTATTGTGTCATCATCTAGCAGGCTATCTGGCTGTTTTGTGCCTGTTCTTTCCCTGTTCTGCACACAGTCAAACGGGCCTTTTCGATTATTTATCACCAGCTTCCCTCAACCCCTGAAACATCGGCCTTCTCTATGCTTTTGATTTCCTCTGAGATTCGTAGGAGTTTGTGACATTCTTCTGTATACACCCTTGATTTTGTGCCCCTCCTTCCATCTTTGTGTGTGTTCTCTTCAAATTGGCGCTCATCTGCAGAAATGCTGTTTTCTTTGGATGTCTCCTCTTTTCTTCCTCATTAGGATCATTTGCAATTTTAGGTTCTGAATTTTATTTTTAGAGCCATCCTTTTTTAGCCACACTCCCTTTCAGAGGTTCTCACTATGAGATCATCTATTTTGAATTTTTGAAATCTGCTTTCCTCAAGTCTGTAAGTCTGGAGTCACACATCCTGCTTTAATAGGGTGGACGCTCTTCCAAGCCCTGATTATTTTCACATCACTCACAGTCCTTTGCTGGTCCTCTTGCTGTTACTTGTTTCTTTCAAGTGGTGAAAATTTTAATCAAGCTACTTAAAACTTTACAAAATGCTTTGCTTTTTAAAGAAATAGGAGGCTCATAGGCTTCCACACAATGTATTTTTTTAAGTCAACATTCGTCATTGTATTTTGCCTTGATGCTGGTTTCCAGAGATGTCTGCAACAAGATCTCCCATCGAATGTTATCTTCTAAATATGTGACTTTGACATTTCTCCCTTCGAAATGTAGGATCTACACTCCTACCTCCTAAGGTGGGCAGGCCTGTGACTACGGCAGAAGCAATGCTATGTAACTTTCAGGGCTGGAGCATGAAGTGATGCAGCTGCTATTTGGTTCTTTCTGGGGATTCTTGTTCTTAGAGCCCAGCAGCAACGCTATGGGGAAGACCCCTTAGGTCGCGTGAGAACTTACAAGAAGAAGTCAAATGTAGGTGTTCTGGATGACGGCCCAAGCAAGATCCTAGCCAGTAGTCACAAGAAGAGTGAGACATATGAGCAAATGGTGGCCCCCCGATGATTCTAGTGCCCAGCCACACTTGGACTTCATGTCTTTCCAGTTGAGGTCCCAGATATTGGGGAGCAAAGACAAGTCATCTCTGCTTTGGCCTGTCTGAATTCCTGATCCATAGAAACCATGTAAAATAATACAGTGATTTTTTTTTTTTTTTTTTGAGATGAAGTCTTGCTCTGTCACACAGTCTGGAGTGCAGTGGTGCAATCTCGGCTCACTGCAACCTCCACCTCCGGGATCCAAGAGACTCTTTTGCCTCAGCCTCCTGAGTACCTGGGACTACAGGCACCCACCACCACACCTGGCTAATTTTTTGTATTTTTAGTAGAGATAGTGTTTCACCATGTTAGCCAGGATGGTCTCGATCTTCTGACCTTGTGATCCGCCCGCCTTGGCCTCCCAAAATGCTGGGATTACAGGTGTGAGTCACCACACCCGGCCTACAGTAATTTTTTTAAGCTAATGAGTTTTTTGAGATGATTTGTAATACAGCAATGGAAAACTCATGCAAAAATTAAAACCCATTAGCTAAGAAACAAAAATTAAGACTCATTAAGAATATATCATCTATACCCTTCTGACTGATCAATTAATTTACTCCCATTCCAAAACTCTATCCCTGTAATTCAGTTCCGATTCCACCAAGTGGAAGTGCAGGCATGACTGCATTGGTTCTAGGCATTGAACGGATACAGAACAAATTGGAATCACTTACTCTTGGCTATAAAAGCAATTAGATTATCCCTGCTTAGTATACTGTGTGAACTTCTAAAAGAGCAAAATTAAAACATCTCTCACATACTTCTCTAACTGATTAACATAATACAATTCTAGCAGACCCCCGACTGGAAAATGTTCCCTCGTATTCCAACTTCTTGAGTCAGAGAGCATTTAGTTGCAATGAACAGAATTCATTCAAGCTAACAGAAGCAAAAAAGAACGTTGATTAGAAATAGAGGGATCTGGTGGAGCCCCAAGACAGGAAATGAGGCCAGGCTTCAAAGGAATTAATGCCAGAAACTGCAAAGCTGACAAGAGCCAGACTGGCTTGTCTCTCCAAATCTCTTTCTCTCTCTAAGGCACATGCCGCCCCTCTCTCTCTCTCAATCTCTCTCTCTGTCTCTCTCCGGAGAACAGTTTAGCATGTGGTATGCGGTTAAGGGCAGTCTCCAAGCCAGGATACTAAATGCCAGGCCCATGACTTAGTTATTGGCGACTGGGCAAGTTCCAGGTTCTTTAAGCTTCTGTTCTTCAGTTTCCTCATTTGTAAAGTGGGAATGAAGGTAACAACGGCACTTACCTCATAGGATTGTTGTGAGATTGAATCGATATATGGAAAGTTCTTTAAACAGTGTCTGGCACATTGCAAGCTTTGCTTTCATTATTATCTTTCTTTGCTCACTTAACCGTGTTTGAACATGGGTGCCCTGATACTAGCTTTTTATCTGTCTTAGTCTGTTTGTGCAGCTGTGACAAAATATCTTGGACTGGGTAATGTGTAAATAATAGAAATTTGTTTCTCACAGTTCTGGAGGCTGGAAAGTTCAGGATCAAGTCGGCAGATTTAGCGTCAGGCGAGGACTTGCTCTCTGCTTCCAAGATGAAACCCTGCTGCATGGTGGAAGGCAGTAAAAGAGATCAACTCTGTGTTCTTATATGGCAGAAGAGATGGAGGGGCAAAAAGGGATTAGGGTACTCTCTTCAATCTCTTTGATAAGAGCACTAATCCCATTCATGAGAGTAGAGTACTCATGACTCAATCACTTCCCAGAAGGCTCTACCTCTTAATACAATCACGTTGGGTATTCAGTCTCAACATTTGAGTTTTGGAGGTATTTATGCATTCAAACCATAGCAATAATCAACCCATAGTTCAAGCGCTTATCAGAAATCTAAGTTTCTGAGACCCAATTTCACATTCCTAGGGCAGAGTGGGTCTGATTGGACCAGCTGGAGTCACATGCCTACTCATGATCAAATCAGCTGTGGCAGCAGGTAAGGGAGTGAGTGCTGAGGGGACACAGCAGCAGACAGGGAGTTGATTCTCTGAGAAGGGGATGTGGGCTGGTCTGGGAAGAGGGCTTGCACGCCACTACTGCCACCTACATGTTCACATATGGCAGCTCTGCTACTTCGCACCTCAGCTTTAGCTCCCTGCTAAGCAGAAACTCTTCCTATTATTGTCTGACCCAAATGGCATGAAGAAGGTGTCTTCCTTTAGCCAATGAGCACTCCTCTGTCTCCAGGTAGCTAGTTTCCTCTTTCTGCTCACCGTGGAGGGCTCCAGTGCCTCTGAGATGCCAAAACACAAGTATCTCTTTGTACTAGAAGATGACTTTTACAAATCCTCACCTAGATTCTCCCCTCGGAAGTCAGCAAATTGTCCCTCTCACAGGGAAGACAAAAGAAAGAATCACTTCAGATCCCACCCATTTGGTATTGTGCTTTTAAATTTTTTTTTTTTTTTTTTTTTTTTT
>NW_016107315.1:12080733-12096992 GCF_001604975.1 Cebus imitator
GTTCAGGCAATTCTCCTGCCTCAGCCTCCTGAGTAGCTGGGATTACAGGCACGCGCCACCATGCACAGCTAATTTTTTGTATTTTTAGTAGAGACGGGGTTTCACCATGTTGACCAGGATGGTCTCGATCTCTTGACCTTGTGATCCACGCGCCTCGGCCTCCCACAGTGCTGGGATTACAGGCTTGAGCCACCACGCCCGGCCCGGCTCTTTCATTTCTATATATTACTCCAATCACTATTCGATGTGGTCATTTGGGGTAAAATGCTCTGAAACAGCGTATTTCAAACGCTATTCTTCAGAAATACTTGAATGTCACGGACAAATCGATAGCTCTTTAAATTACAGAGCAGAACTAATTAGTGGTCCTCCCCGGGGGAGGAGACGGCTACATCTGCCTCTACTGACGATACCAGCCCAGCCTCGAAACTGGCATGAGCTGACCTTTTCCTTGGGCTTGTTATTGTCTTATTGGTGATTCTTTTTGTAAAGCCTCAGAAACCTTAGTTTGCAATTGCCAGTGTGCCTGTTGTTTCAGGGTGTCACCATTAGACTCAGTGTCTCAGCAAGGCTATTAAGCATTGCGTACTCCTAAGACGTTCCTTTCAGATAAACAAGAGGTTATTTTAGGGGGAAATGACCCATGGCTGAGTATTAGCTCTGTTAAATGACACACAAGAAAGGAGGTATAACGTTCCCATCAAGCAGAAATGAGAAGATTGCTCACAACTTATGGTCTAGGCTTCCTATATCCAATGCCCTCATTTCCTTTCCTCTGATTCCTCCTTTAATGAATTGATTGCTTCCCCCGTTTTTCTTCATGGAAATTGCTCTCTATGCAAGGTTATCAGATTTATTTGCAGTTTGAGCCAAAGAAGCAACCTCTCTCACTCCATCCACTTCAACTAGAAATAGACTGGACTATCTTAATCCAATCTAATAGAAGCTTAAGAGGAAACAAGTGTGGCTTGTTATTAAATTATTGCTAAATACTTTAGAAACTGTAAATGTCAGAAAAAAGACACACAAATGTTCTAAGGCATGTGGAGACAATCAACACAATATACTTCAGTAATGAGTATAGACTTATGCACAACTCAGAGGCCCACAAGAAGTATTGTAATTTTTCCTGAACTTCGCTGACCAATTCTTCCAAAGAGGCCACTCAACTTCTCTTTAGCTGATCGCTGTTTTAATTTTTTGCATAGCACTTACCACTCTGATTTTTTTTTTTTTTTTGAGACAGAGTCTTGCTCTGTCACCCAAGCTGGAGTGCAGTGGCATGATCTCAACTCACTACAACCTCTGCCTCCTGGGTTCAAGCGATTATCCTGCCTCAGCCTCCTTAGCAGCTGGGAGGCGTGCATCACCACGCCTGGCTGATTTTTGTATGTTTAGTAGAGGCAAAGTTTCGCCGTGATGGTCAGGCTGGCCTAGAACTCCTGACCTCGTGATCCACCTGCCTCGGCCTCCCAAAGTGCTGGCATTACAGGCGTGAGCCACAGTGCCCAGCCCTTTTTTTTTGAGAGAGAGTCTCACTCTGTTGCCCAGGCTGGATTGCAGTGGCGTGATCTTGGCTCACTGCAACCTCACCTTCTCTTGCCGAGCCTCCCAAGTAGCTAGGACTACAGGTGCACAGCACCACACCCGGCTAATTTTTGTATTTTTAGTAGAGTCAGGGTTTCACCATATTGGCCAGGCTGATCTCAAACTCCTGACTTCATGATCCGCCTGCCTCGGCCTCTCAAAGTGCTGGGATTATAGGCGTGAGCCACTGCCCCCAGCCACTCTGATATTTTTATAGTTCATGTTTCTAGTTTGTTTTTTACTTATTGTTTATACTCTCTACTAGAATATAGTCCTTTTCTGTCTCTCTCTCATCACTGTATTCTAAATGCCTAGAACAAGACCTAGTATATAGTAGGTGCTCAATAAATACATGTTGCATTAATGCACCGCCAAATGCTGGGCCTCCTAGCTTCACCACCAGCTCCTAAAGAGAATATCTTCTGTTTTCCTTATCCTCTTTAGAGCGGAGCCCAGTTGGCTTGCCGTAATCCATGTCTGGGTCTGTTCTAGCTACAGCAGCATTTTAAGCTGTAGCTGCAGCTGTTGTGGCTGCTATCAATCATGAAGGTAGCTAGCTAGGCGATCGCTGGGAAAAGGGGAGGAAACCTCTGGGAGACATTCTGTTTTCAAAAGCCATTTTGATCTTTTCAGCAAACTCTGAAAGAGTCAAGTTTTGCTATAGACTTGTCTCATTAAAAACGAGCCAGGCATGTAGGGTGCAAATTAATGCATCAGCCCTGTGTGCCCTGAACTCCAGGGAGCAACCAGGCCTGGCACATGGTGAGCGATTAGAGCTGCAATTCTAGCTGCAGAGCCTGTAAAACCAAACCAGATCATCTCAAACCCTCCGTATTCCTGACATCCAGTCTTGAAATCTAAGTCATTTCGTCATCTGTGACTTCTTCAGCCCCCTTCCAATCTGCATCTCATTCAAAGCACCCCAGGTCCTCTTGCGTCAGCTGTTGCACTGCAAGTTCCTGCTGCAGCTCAGTTCCTTGTTTACGTTGATCGCAGTTCACAGAATATTAGCTTCTTGGGGGCTGAGATCATATCTTATCATTTTGTTCCCCTTCCCCAGCACAGTGACTTTCATAGAATAGAAATTAAAAATATATATAATCGGCCTAACTTTTATGTCTTCCTAAGCAGCAATGTTCATCTGGAGAAAGACTAGGGATCACACATAAATATAAAACATAATGGAGCCAGCTGGGTGTGGTGGCTCATGCTTGTAATCCCAACACTTTGGAAGGCCGAGGCGGGTAGATCACAAGGTCAGGAGATCAAGACCATCCTGGCCAACATGGTGAAACCATGTCTCTACTAAAATACAAAACATTAGCCAGGCGTGGTGGCATGCACACGTAGTCCCAGCTACTGGGGAGGCTGAGGCAGGGGAAATTGCTTGAACCCCGGAGGTGGAGGTTGCAGTGAGCAGAGATGGCGCCACTGCACTCCAGCCTGGGCAACGGAGCAAGACTCTGTCTCAAAAAAAAAAAAAGAAAAAAAAAAAAGGTAAAAGAAAAAGAAAACATAATGGAGCTATTTGGGAGAGAGCAAAGCAGTGTAATTGTGTCTTTATTTCCTGCTTGTTTGGCATCTCCCATACCAAAAGTCGAGACTGGGGGCCCCACCTCATGATTTTCTCCACAGCTTAGAGAAGATCCCTGTTTTCTGGTGGTGTCCAGGCCCTGACGGTCACTGCCCTATGGAAGATGGAAGACACAACACAAGACAAAGAGGTGGGAGCCTCCCCCTTTTGCTCCAGTGGGCACTGGGAGAAGGAAGAGAGATAGAAATAGGGGACGGAAACACGCCTGAGAGTTTTCCCCCCAGCTCCACCCCTAAGCTTGAAATCCAAGACTGCGGATTAGGATTAGGGGGTTGTTAGACAGCTGTGGGGGAAAGCCAAACGCAACGATTTTTTTTTTTTTTTTTAACATGCCTTCCATCCCGTGGTGGCATTTGTGAGATCAGCTTGCAGGGTCCCACCACTAAGAGGAGGGTAGTCACATCAAGAGTGAAAAATGATCACATAGGGTGGTGAGGCCGGGAGAGGCCTGGAGTTCAGTGCACATGAGGCTGATGGATGGATTTACATGCCTGACTGGTTTTTTTTGGGGGGTGGGTGGGTTGTTTGTTTGTTTGTTGTTTTTTTTTGAGACGGAGACTCACTCTGTCGGCAGGCTGGAGTACAGTGGCGCGATCTCAGCTCACTGCAACCTCCAACTCCCAAGTAGCTCAGCCTCCCAAGTAGCTGGGATTACAAGCACAAGCCACCATGCCTGGCTACTTTTCATATTTTTAGTAAAGACCGGGTTTCACTATGTTGGTCAGGCTGGGCTCGAACTCCTGACCTCGTGATCTGCCTGCCTCAGCCTCCCAAAGTGCTGGGATTACAGGCATAAGCCATTGCACCCAGCCACCTGACTGGTTTTTAATAAGACAACAAGTCTGTAGCAAAACTTGACTCTCTCAGGATTTGCAGAAAAGACAGAAACGGCTTTTGAAAACAGCATGCCCAGAGGTTAAATCCCCTTTTCCCAATAAACTGATTACCTAGCTAGCTACCGTCATCATCGACAGCAGCAGCAGGCAAAACCTCCCCTGACCATGACTTGGCCTCTAGTCCTATTTTTCTACCACTGCATGTGTTAGAAGGGGATGAGTCCTTTCTCCAGATCTTCAGTCGTCATTATCTGGAAGGCCAGGTCTTTGTGCGTACCCATTTTGGAATCCTTGAGCTATTTCCCCTTATGTTTGATGAATAAGTGAATGCATGAAAGGATTCACGCCACCCTGGGCAACATGATGAAGCCCCATCTCTACCAAAAATACGCAAAAAATAGCCCGGTGTGGTGGCACACTCATGTGGTCGCAGCTACTTTGGGAGCTGAGGTGGGAGGATAGCTTGAGCCCGGGAGGCAGAGATCGCAGTGAGATCACACCACTGTGCTGCAGCCTAGGTGACAAAGTAAGAGCCTGTCTGAAAGAAGGAAAGGAAGAAAAGAAGAAGGAAGGAAGGAAGGGAGGGAGGGAGGGAGGGAGGGAGGAAGGAAGGGAGGGAGGGAGGGAAGAGGGAAGGAAGAGGGGGAGGGAGGGAAAAAGAAAAAGAAAAAAGAAAGGAAGCAGGAGTGAGTCCAGGCAGAGGCGGTCGCCTACAGTTCTTAGAGGAAAAGAAATCCCTGTGAGCGTGATTTGACTGGGGAAAGGGCGAGAGGCGTAGCAATCTTCCATAAAGGAGATCTGTTGGTTCCTGCCTTCTCCTGGCCTAAGAAACAGACCTGGGGAAGTCCTGGAGGACTCTGGGGTAGCCTGTGATCCTGTATGACAGTGACAGCTCCAGGGTAGCCCAGAATTACTCCTGATCAAGAGAAGTCCCAAGAATTTGGGGTAGTTTCAGGGCAAATCAAGTTACTTCAAAGCACTCGGCTTCCACTTTCCTGATAAAAACCTGGGAGGATCGTGTGACTGAGAGCAGGGTCGGGGGGAAGCAGCGCCCCTAGAACAGTGGATTCAGCAAGGGAGACTAGCAGTGTATGAATATTGCTTGGGAGAAAGGTATCTGAGAATGAACAGGGGAGGGTGGCGAGAGTGGAGAGGGCTGGGACCTGGAGAGGCAGGAGGGGACGGTGGAGGGTTGGGATTAAAAAGGGGCATACCTAAAGTGGGGAGGGAGAAGGCAAATGCCAAGGGAATACCCAAGCCTCTGCAAAAACACAGACATGGAAACCAAAAGATGGACAGGTGCAGTGGCTCATGCCTATCATCCCAGCACTGCGGGGGCCCAAGGAGGAAGGGTCACTTGAGTCCAGGATTACAGGACTAGCCCGGGCAATACAGTGAGACCCCATCCCCACAAAAAACGTACAAATCAGCCAGTGGTGGTGCACACCTGTAGTACCAGCTACCTGGGAGCCTCAGGTGGGAGAATCTCTTGATCAGGGAGGTCAAGGCTGCAGTGAGCTGTCATTACCCCACTGCATCCAGCCTGGGGGACATAGCAAAATGCTGTCTCAAGAAAAAAACAGAAACAACCCAGAAGGCCTTACGTTTCCAAAAATGTAAGGCCTGTCTCCCTACCCCACTCCACCTGTCTTTTTAACAAGAAAATGGAGGCTTTGAGAGTTTCGACCAGTAGTTCAGTGTCACACAAGCCATGGAGACAAGTCAGGGTCAAGACCAGGACCGCTGGCTCCTGGTGCAGTGCCCTCGAGTCTTGTGCAGCACCTCTGGACCCCCCCAAAAAGAGATGGCTTGACTGAGAGAGCTGAGGAAGTAGACCAAGTAAAGAGGTTGGGCATGGTGGCTCACACCTGTAATCCCGGCACTTTGGGAGGCTGAGGCAGGTGGATCACCTGAGGTCAGGAGTTCAAGACCAGCCTGGCCAATATGGTGAGACCCTGTCTCCTCTAAACATACAAAAGTTAGCCAGGCATGGTGGTGTGTGCCTATAATTCCAGCTACTAGGGGGGCTGAGGCAGGAGAATTGTTTGAACCTGGGAGGCGGAGGTTGCAGTGAGTCGAGATCGTGACCTTGCACTCCAGCCTGGGTGACAGAGTGAGACTCCATCTCAAAAAAAAGAACGATGAGAATGTCAGGAAACCCATGCAACTTTGCCCACTAGGAATAGATAACATTCAGCGAATAGTGTTCAATCCTATTAAAGCTCCTTTTGGGAGGAACTGGCAAACCATGAAGCTCTTCTTGATTAGAAGAGAATGACTGATGAAAAAAATTAATAGAGGCCTATGCCTTTCCCCATTTATGAGCTCAGAGCAGCCATGGAAATCAAGGGTAGCTCTTCCCAAGCACCAGCAGAACTTCCTGAGCCTTCTCCTCACCACCCACCCCCCGACAAAAAGAGAGAGACCCCGTCTCCTCAACAGGACTCCACGGGCAGGGTGAATGTGTGGTTAATGAAGAATAGATTCATTATGGGTCTAGACTGTACTGTTTCTGAGTGGGGGAAAGTGTTTGCCTTTGGAACACATGCTTTCTTTAATCAATCAAACGAAGAAAGCCCTGGGCCTGATAGGAAAACTCACAGAAGAGGCTCCTATTGTCTGGGATCACGTCTAGAAGCCCCTTCCCTGGGGCCCCAGGAGACAAGGTGGAACAAACATTAACGCTCATTTCTATGCCCCTTAGGTGTTATTGGGGTCTTTGTGACTCAAGAAAGATCCAAGAGGAGAGTGCTCTTTTTGAGTTTTCAGACTCAAAAGTTAGCGAGTGCACTGACCAATCTCAGAGCAGGTGAGTCCGGTTAGGAGGGGTGGAAGTGATTCCGGAGGATGCTCATCGCCGTGTTGTTACTTGTGGCGGGGAAGTTGAAAGTCACCCAGAGTGTGTCACAGGGAGAGTGAAGCAGGGCAAGCTGGCCAGAACGACACACGGCAATGTGGATGGTTCACAAAGGCGGAGTGCCGGGTGGAAGGAGGGAGGGAAAGGGTACACTATGTGACACAACACCATTTAGGTAAAACAAAAACACACGAAAATACCACCATATGGTTTGCAAGAAATGCACAAAAAGATACACACTAAATCCACAATTGCCTATGGGGGGAAGGAGAATGGGAGGGGTGCATGGAGGAATAGCACATGAATAATGAACACAAAAGCAGGCTCTGCACAGACCAAAGAGGACAGCATGGCTTTGTACTTGAGGTCTAAACATGGAGGAGTGGAGGGGGCGTCCAAGTAGGCCTTCCTTAGAGAGATCTAAGTTTGTGCTTGGAGATTCAGGAAAAATTATTATTATTATTTTTTAAATCAAACTGTTTATTGTTGCTTTTTGTCATTTGGTAGCATTTTACGTAGGCTTCAATCTTCAGAGTACCTTGGATTCAGTAGAAAAACCTTTTAAATGAAGTTTTGTACAATAGATACTTCTCAGCAGTCAAAATTTAGACTCTAAAAACATACATGCAATATTTTTGAAATATTTTTCTGAAAATACTTTCTGAAAACACTTAACTTTGAACAAAGCACCAAACTACACAAATGCAGAATGAAAACAGCATTTCAACTCCACCAAAAGTAGTCATCATAAAAGGATTCAGGAAAAATTCTAAGTAGATGAGTGCTCCGGGTTCTGTTGCTACTCTGAAATCTCCCTGATCCTTCAGGAAAGAAATCTGCATGTGCCTGATGTGTGAGCTTGTGGAGCCGGAAGAGTCAGTGGGTCCAGAGAAGAGGACTCGCTTCTCCCCAGTGACCGCTTAGGTGTCATCCTATCTGGGGGCCTTTGGCTCAGAATTTCAGGTGTTGTGAGGGGGATGGGAAGGTGGTCTACACTGAGATAGCCGCAGTAGAAAGAAGTGCTACTGTCTACAAGAGAGGACACCTGGCCAAGACACCGACGGACCCTTCTGATCTCAGAAACAATTGCTATCTTCAAGAAGCGAGCAGCAGGCAGCAGCCCCCAGCAAGCTCTTGGGGTGTATATTACCAATGTGCAGGTAAGTAAATTGAGGCTTAGAAAGGTTAGGCAGTTTGCCCAATGTCACACAACTACCTGGGTGGCTGGGGCAGGATGTAAACTAGGTGTGTATGGCTCTAAAACCTGAACTCTGTTTGTTTGTTTGTTTGAGATGGAGTTTCACCCTGTCGCCCAGGCTGGAGTGCAATGGCGAAATCTCAGCTCACTGCAACTTCCGCCTCCGGGTTCAAGCGATTCTCCTGCCTCAGCCTCCTGATGAGCTGGGATTACAGGCACTCACCATCATGCCCTGCTAATTTTTTTTTTTTTGTATTTAGTAGAGATGGGGTTTCACCATGTTGGTCAGGCTGGTCTCAAACTCCTGACCTCAGGTGATCCGCCCGTCTTAGCCTCCCAAAGTGCTGGGATTACAGGCACAAGCCACCACACCCAGCCAAACCTGAGCTCTTACCTGTTATATAATGGGTTCAGAATGTCTTGGTGCCACACATGCATGTGCACACTGTCACACGCACACTTACAGGAGTATGTTGTAAAAGGTACAGGTTGTGAAATGAATTCATACTCTTGGGACTTCCATCCTGCTCTTGAAGCACTGTGGGAAGGGGATCCTCACGAGCAGACCAGGGAGGCTGGGATGGCCTCAGAGTTCCCTGCGCAAAACCAACTAAAAGTGACAAGAAGGAGACAGAGTCTGGGAGAAGCAGGGTAGAGAAAAAGGGAGGAGTTTCTCAGTGTGTAACGTGGCTTCAGAAATAGCAACTGAAGACAAACCTGGAAAAATGCTTTGGAGCAGGCATGTCCTTGAGTGAAATTCCATCTGAGGCCGAAAAGACGGAAAAAAATGAGGGTCGTCGGAAGAGTTCTGATGAACTCACTCTTACCTCTCATGCACCTCTCATGGCAAGTGATGATGCTGGAAGAGGTTGTAGGGTCTGAAGGAACACCCAGAGGTTGTCTCAGCCAATACCTTGGAGGGGAGGGGAGATGACAGTGACTCGTTCCAGGCCACACAAGGACAAGAACGGAGGCCTCTGGCTCCTAGGCCAGTGCTGGCCGACTTGTGCCACAATGCTGTCCTCCAAAGCCAGCGTGGATAGACACCACCCTCTGCCCGCCCGGCAGGCCCTGTGCCTTCTTCTGCTCCTTCTCCTCCCAGCATTTTTATTCTTTCCAGGAGATGTTTCTTCTCAGGAGTAGGCTAAGAGGCAGAGGGGCCAAATGATGCCTCTCAGGACTAGAGGGCAAGTGCTCAGAGGAGAAATTCTGGACAGATGGGCAATTTGGCCGTGGCTGACCTCTCTGCTTGCCTTCTTTTCCAGCCTCTTTTTTGTGTAACCCTGTCCAACTTCTTTTTTTTTTTTTTTTTTTTTTTGAGACAGAGTTTCACTCTTGTTGCCCAGGCTGGAGTGCAATGGCACGATCTCAGCTCACTGCAACCTCTGCCTCATGGGTTAAGCGATTCTCCTGCCTCAGCCTCCCTAGTAGCCGGGATTACAGGCACCTGCCACCACACCCAGCTAATTTTTTGTATTTTTAGTAGAGACGGGGTTTCACTGTATTGGCCAGGCTGGTCTCGAACACCTGACCCCAGGTGATCCACCAGCCTCGGCCTCCCAAAGTGCTGAGATTACAGGCATGAGCCACCATGCCTGGATCCCTGTCCAACTTCTAAGGCCTCCCATTCTTTCATTTTAAACCTTATGTAGGGAACTGTGGCCTTAATTTTTAAAATTCTGGTGAGTTTCTTCTTCTGGGAGAGACCCAGACCCTGATGTAACCACAGCGGGTCCTCCCTCAGCAGGAGGATCAGAGTCTGACTCAACAGATTTCCTTCTTTCCAATGAAGCAAGAGCCATTCCTGGAACACAAAAGACACAGAGACGCCTGTCTCCTTGGCGGATTTAGTTACTGACATTAGTTAATACCCTCTTCAGTAGCAGCATCTCTGCCTCACTGCTTCTGAAGAAGAGGGACATGGAATTTCAATTCCTATCCAGGGTGGCTAGGACACATTCCCCACCAGGCACACAGAGTGGGTAGGATAAGTGGCCACCTACACAGTTTCAGAGGGTCTGAGTCCCCGAACAGCCACCATTCACTGGCAGGTCCCTGAAGTCCCCCATCTGAGGTTTGTTTTTTGTCTTTTGTTTTTTTCCGAAGTCTTGCTCTGTCGCCCAGGCTGGAGTACAAGGCCACAGCTCCACTAACCGCAACCTCTGCCTCCTGGGTTCAAGTGATTCTCCTGCCTCAGCCTCCTGAGTGGCTGGGATTGCAGGTGTGCACCGCCACGCCCGGCTAACTTTTGTATCTTCAATAGAGATGGGGTTTCACTGTGTTGGTCAGGCTGCTCTCAAACTCCTGAACTTGTGACCTGCCCACCTCAGCTTCACAAAGTGCTGGGATTACAGGTGTGAGACACCGTACCTGGCCACCATCTGAGTTTTATTTCTTTAGCTTTGCAGGTTATTGGACATTTAAAATTCAAATATTACTGGAAGGGATGATAGTGATGACCAGCCACTTGCAACTTCGTATAATTTATTTTCAGATCACACTCCAGAAGCCTATTTTAGAGGGTCAGGGGTAGGAAGTAGAAAATCACTGGATGACTGAAGGAAGTGAGGCAAGAGCAAGGTCTATAAATTAGAAGGGGAGAGCCCATGAAGAGGCTGGGGGCTCAGAGGGCGAGCTCGGCCAGCCTTGCCAGCTGGCCTGGAGCAGTGGGTCTCCGTGCGGCTCCAGGATCAGCAGCACCAGCATGGCCTAGGATCCTGTTAGCCACTACACCAAGACTCAAGATGTATTTCTTAGGCCACTTCATTTCCTGGTTAACCTCCACCCCCAACTCCCACCCCCCATGCTTGGGCCCAGGTAACCCTTGTGGCAGAGACAAGAAGGAGATCCAGAGACTCTGATGGTGAAGCCTGAAGGAGTCCTCTGCAAGGGGGACATTTCCTTCCTTCCTTCCTCTATTTTACAGCACTTGTCAGCATCTGAAATACCATGTTTTTCCATTTCCTTCCACTAGAATGTGAGCTCCATGAGGGCACTGTGTTAGTTCAGCCTCATACTGCTGTAAAAGAAATACCTGAGGCTGGGTAATTCATAAAGAAAAGAGGTTAGCCGGGTGTCAGTGGCTCATGCCTGTAATCCCAGCACTTTGGGAGGCCGAGGTGGCTGTATCACTTGGGGTCAGGAGTTCGAGACCAGCTTGGCCAACATGGTGAAAGCCTGTCTCTACCAAAAATACAAAAATTTGCCAGGTATGTTGGCACATGCCTATAGTCCCAGCTACTCAGGAGGCTGAGGCAGGGGAATTGCTTGAACCCAGGAGGTGGAGGTTGCAGTGAGTCAAGATTGCGCCACTGCACTGCAGCCTGGGTGACAGAGCTAGACTCCATCTCAAAAAAAAAAAAAAAAAAAAAAGAGGTTTAATTCGCCCATGGTCCTATAGGCTATACAGGGAGTATAATGCTGACATCAGTGTCAGGTGAGGGCCTCAGGAAGCTTTTAATTGCAGCAGAAGGTGAAGCGGGACTGGGATGTCACATGGTAAGAGTGGAGTCAAGAGAGAGATGGGGCGGGGGTGCCACATATTTTTAAACAGCCAGATCTCATGAGAACTCACTCATTGCCTCTAGGACAGCACCCAGCCATTCATGAGGGCCCACCCGAAAGACCCAAACACGTCCCACCAGGCCCCGCCTCCAACATTGTGGATTACATTTCCACGTGAGATTTGGAGGGGACAGTCATTCAAACTATCAGCCGTTATCTACTGCTCCGTCTCCATTATTTACTAACCAGTCCCCAAGGGCTTAGGACAGTGCTGGCACATAGTAAGCACTCAGTCAGTATAATTTTTTAAAAAATGAACAAATCTTAAAGTCATTCCAATCTTAAACTTTGCTCCTTGTCTATCAACATTTGTGTTAATATAAAAATGGCTTTTCTCCAAATGGGAAAGTAAAAAGCAATGTCTTGTGTCTTCCGCAAAGTTGAGGTTTCAGATGCCTGCATCCATCACAGCTCCAGGCTCCACCACAGAGCAAAGCTTCCCTAGGATCAGGCAGCAAGGATGAAAGGATGGGGCTGTGAGGGTCAGGGCCCCTTTGTGAAGGGAGAGTCTGTTTACAGAGGCTTGTGTCTCTGTTCAGCCAGATTGGTGTTTCTGGGAGGTGGAAGTACAGGAAAAGTTATAACCAAGTGTTAAGACAATGTCAACAAACTTGATAGGCCAGTGCCTGGCCCTATCAAAATCTCCATTTCAATCTGAACGCCAGTGAAATTTTGATGAACAAGATACTCAGGGAGCATTCCTTGCGAGCCAGCGCTCTCCTTGACCTCAGAACAGAGCCTTAGGCCCTTTGTTCTCCAGGTACTGGGCACAGCGTGTACCCAGAAGGCCTTAAATGAATGCCTGATGAATGAAAATATTCATTTCAATTGATTTTTTCTGGATATTAAATTATAATTCAGGCCTTGCCGCTAAAAGTCATTCTAAGAAGCATTCAGTAACATGTTTGCATTAGCGAGTAAAGAGTGCTGAACTTCCTTGCATCTTCTCATGGGAATACAAACTCGTGCAAATGGCCATTTGCAAGTACCCTGACTACCTCTGACCATGTGTCATTGTGGGAGACTGTGGGTAGGAGGCAAAAGGGCTATGAGATTGAATATATTTTAATCCCAAGAAATCATGGGCCATTAAAAGTATCTCTGGATACCTTTTTCCATAACCTAATTTGACAAATGGAGAAACCAAGTCCCATACACAGGAAAGGGCTTCCCCAGGGCACACGGTATGTGAAAGGCATCATCAGAACTAGAACCCTGGTCTCTTGACCCCCAAGTTCAACACTCCTTCATTTTGTAGAATCATCTCTCTCTCCTAAGAGTAAAAAGCAGAGAGAAATTCAGATGAATTTATGTTTAAATTCTATATCAAGGTAAAGAGATACCAATTTGTCTATAAGGATATGTTTATTGAGATTCTACTTTATATGGTACTTAGTTCCATCTTTGCTAGTACAGGGTAATAAGGTTAAGCATATACAAAATTGTTTCTATCCATTGCATGATGCTATCATTAATAATAGTAAGTTTCCATTTTTGAGTCCCTGCTTATATAAGCATTGTATGCTTTACAGGTATTACCACAAGTAATTCTCACAACAGCCTGATAAAATACATTTCTGTATTAAGCCTCTTTGGGTTGCTCATGACAGAAACCCAACTCAAACAAGCTTAAGGAAAAAAAGGAATTATTGGTGCACATAAATGAAAATATCCGGAGTTGTCTAGCTTCAGACTAAGCTGGACAACTTAATTCTGACAATGTCAGAAATCTTTCTCTCCCTTCATTGCCGGTATGTCAGCTTCACTCTCCAGTATGTTCTTGCCATGTCATGGGAAAGATGACCGCCAGTAACTCTGGCTTTCATGAGCTTTACATCTTATGATTTCAGAAGGAGAGAGCCCTATTTTGACCCAACATCCACATTTGCCCTCCTTGAGAATCTTGATTAAGCCTCTTTGGGACATGTGAGTATGTCTTCATCAATAATATGTCTAGGAGAATGGGATATTTTGATTAGCTACTTCATAGCGCGGGGTGGAGAGTTTCTTTTATCGGTGGAATGAATGAGGGGCAATTGATAATCCCATTTTACATAAGATGAAATTGAGATTCAGAGAAATCAAAGACTGTACCGTAATTGCCTAAGGCCATAGGGCCTGTTAAGGGCAAAGCTGGGACATTGACTATTTGTCTCCAAAGCCTATTTTTAAAACTTTTTCTGTTTTTGTTGTCATTTAGCAGGGGAAGGACTAATTCACATCACTTAAAATTCACTATTTTAAAGTGTATAATCCAGTGAAAACCCTGTTTAATCACCAGGCCAAGTGTTTTCAACTCTGGTGTGATCCACGTTCACTTGTGAAGTATGTGGCTATGGGTTGCTATTTAATAGCTGAATTACCAAAGTTACCAGAACAATTTACTTCAAGAAATGGAAATCAGAATTAACAAAAGATTACCCTGTTAGTAATGCCCCCCATTTCCTTGTACCCGGATGTGCCCTCTGGTAGCCAGCACAGCTCCTGCTGAGAGGGCGTTGGCACCCATTATGAGTGGTTCCGAGGTGGAAGACGTCTGCGGCTTGCCGTAAAGCTGTCGCCATGACAAGACAGAATGGGTGACCACCCCATGAAGGACACAGGCTGTTCCAGGAAAACTATTTAGAAATGGCAAATCAGTTCAGCAACATTTCAGATTCTAAGAAAAAAATTAAATCAATATACCATTTCTGGCCAGGCGCGGTGGCTCACACCTATAATCCCAGCACTCTGGGAGGCTGAGGAGGGTGGATCACGAGGTCAAGAGATCAAGACCATCGTGGTCAACATGGTGAAACCCTGTCTGTAATAAAAATACAAAAAAAATTAGCTGGGCATGGTGGTGCGTGCCTGTAATCCCAGCTACTCGGGAGGCTGAGGCAGGAGAATTGCTTGAACCCAGGAGGTGGAGGCTGCAGTGAGCTGAGATTGCACCATTGTGCTCCAGCCTGGGCAACAAGAGTGAAACTCTGTCTCAAAAAAATAAATAAATAAAATAAAATACAATAAATACCATTTCTAGATTCCAGTGATGAAGACTAGAAGGAAATACAATGAAGAGAGCTCATTCCCTGAAGAATCCAAAACATTATTTTGCAATTAACATAAAATGACATGAAAAATGTATTCAGAGAAAATTACAAACCTCTAATAGAAAAATAAAAATGAATAAATGGAGCTTCTGGCTGAAAAGAGTCTATATAGTAAATGGCACATTGAATATGCAGTATAAAAGCTCATGCAAGGCCAGGCACGGTGGCTCACACCTGTAAACCCAGCACTTTGGGAGGCTGAAGTGCATAGATCACCTGTGGTCAGGAGTTTGAGACCAGCCTGGCCAACATAGTGAAACCCCATCTCTACTAAAAATAAAAAATTAGCCAGGCATGGTGGCACATGCCTGTAATCCCAGCTACTCAGGAGGCTGGGGCAGGAGAATCACTTGAACTGGGAGGCAGAGGTTGCAGTGAGCCAAGATCATGCCACTGCACTCCAGCCTGGGTGACAGAATGAAACTCTGTCTCAGAAAAAAAAAAAAAAAAAAAAAAAAAAAAAGAAAGAAAAGCTTATCATCCTGACCAAGGTGATAATCTTGCTCTCCTCTGAGCTGATCAGAGCACACTCCAAGAAAGACACAAACAAACTCAAACAATGTGGGATCAGGGGCAGAATTCGGGGAGCAGTCTGGCCACGGACCTGGAAACCAGTCACACAACACAAGGAATGGAACAGGTTGAAATTGAGCATTAGAGAACTGGAGGCATTTTTTGCCAGGTAAGAGAAGATTAAGGGGCAGGGTTGAAGGGTTGTGGAATGGAAGATGTATTAGATTTGCCCTGTGGAGCAACAGTGAGTAAAAATTACACAAAAAGAGATTTCGCCTCAAACAAGGTAGCAACTTTTTGGAAGTCAGAAGTGTCATTGATCTAAATTAAATGACGCAGTGAAGCAGGCAGAGTAGATGATATTCTCGCCCCCATCAAAAAGATGGGGAAAAGGTCCAGCAGGCAGAAATGACTTGTCTGTCATCACCCAGGAGGGGTCTAGGAGGCTGTGAACACCCCCCATGCTGTGTCCACTGCCCCAGGCTGCTTCTGGAGACAACACTGAGGTTCAACAGACGTCGCAAAGCAGGTGCGAACAGCCGGCAGTGAAGTCACGAGGGAACTACCAGTGTCAAAGGATGACAACCAACTCCGAATATTCTGCGGAAGGAAGGATCAGGCAAGGAACAGTGATCGCCTGTGGGAAGGTAATGGCTTCTGACTGAAAGCTCCTGCCGGGAATTTCTGACAGGAGACCAAGGATTTTTGACAGGACAGCAGTGTTTTACGCAAGAACACAGGGATGTCTGATTGCAGATGTTGGCTTCTGATGGGATATGCACGGAGCTCTGACAAGAAAACAAGGATTTCTGAAGGAAGCTAATTTTTCTCAGGATGGTGATTTCTAAAAGGAAAGTAATGGTTTCTCCACCGGGTGTGGTGGCTCATGCCTATAAGTCTAGGTTATGCCTGTAATCCACCCATCAGGCCGATGGAGGGGGTGGATTACCTGGGTCCAAGAGTTCGAGACCATCCTGGCCAACATGGTGAATCCCCATCTCTACTAAAAATGCAAAAA
>NW_016107315.1:12097567-12116505 GCF_001604975.1 Cebus imitator
CACGTGTGTTCCTATGCAACAATTTTGCATGTTCTTCACATGTACCCCAAAACCTAAAATGCAATAAAATAAATAAATGGGAAAAAAAAAGAAAAAAGGTTGCTGATAAGGGAGTATGAATTTCTGACAGGACGTCTTCGACAGGAATGAGGGTTTCTGTTAGGAAGAACCAAAAACAGCAGCACAAAACAAACTGAAAAACAATAGGAAGGGATCGGGCTCCCTTCAGGAAATAGCTTCCTGGGTGTGGAGGGAGTTTCCCCAGTAATAAAAAGCTGGGTTGGGGGAGGCTGAAATTGAGCAAGACCTGGCTCTAGTGTCTCCTTTGGCAGAGGAGGACTGAGTGGGCTGGAGGGAGCGTTAGAAGATTTACAACATAGGTGTGAGCGTAGGTGACTAGGAAATGCATTCTCATCCAGAGGCTTGCAGGAGGGAGGAGGGAGCAGAGGAGCTGGAAATCTGGTCCTTCTTCAATCCCCGGGACCCAGAAGTAACAAAGCCTTGATGTTCACTCAGGAAATTCAAAGGAAAGCTTTTGCCCTCTTCATTGATTGCCAGTTCTTAGCAAAGGGGACAGGATAATAGAGGAGTGAAGTTGTTAAGGCAGTAGTTCTGAAGTTATCCGGGAACCAGATGCCTGCTTGCTTGCAGAGAAAGTAGCATTGTGGTAGAGAGGAGATTGAATGAAAGGAAGTGGAAGCATCGGCAAGGAGCCTCTACAGAAATGGCAGGCCTGCGACATCCTGGTCAGCAGGAGAAGTGATTTTCCTGTGTCCCTGTGTCCTCACTCACCACCCATGCCCCTGAGAGCTCCCAGGCCAGGCTGGGTCCCTCGCAGGACCCCTTCCCTGTGGGTGGTGAGGTTTGCCTCGAGCAATCGCCTGGCAGTGGGACATGTCTCAAAGGGAAGGGACACGTTTTCTCTCAGACTGAGCTCTCATTGACCCCAGCTCCCAGGCACCACGTCTACCACGTGACTGCATTCCTGCGGCCACCGAGAGCTAGGAGAATTTTAATTGTGCAGATCCCCACAACAGCTGCAGCAGCCGGAGCCAGAAGTGCCAGACTCGGACTTCCGACAGGATGCGGGGCTCAGCAGGCTCAGCAGCTCGGCGGCCACACAGCCCGGGACACAGGCCTCCTTCGGGGAGCCCCACCCCACTGGCCAGGCCCAGCCTCTGCCCTCTTTGGGGGTCCTGACCACTGTCTCCCTACACACCCAAGAAAGGGAGCCTGGTCTTGTCTTTCCAGCTGCCCCCACCTGTCCTCCCTCTTGGGGTTCCTTTCCACCTGAACTGGATTCAGAGGACACAGAGATCCCCAGCTTTCCCCGAGTTTGATGCCCTGTCTGGCCCTCAAGGCATTTTATTGCTGCCAATACCAACTGGGAAAAAGACACAGTGGTATGAAGAATTACAGATGAGAAGCAGACTTGAGAATTTTTTTCAAATTCAAGAGCAGTATTTTGTCTCAGGAGAGACTGGTGCTGTCTGTCTCACTGTGAGAATCTCTGCAATAGACCTCCCCGGGCAAAGGCCTTTCCTGGGTATCTGTCTGGGTCCTCAAGCAGCGATTCTTACCCTTTACCTGCCTGGGTCACTGCTCATCCAACTCCCCAGGGAGAGCAGTGAACCAGGGAACTAGCTGACCGCTCGGAGCCTCTAGGCCAGTCACTTTCTGTGAAGACTCACCAGGCCTTACTTAGTGCATAACGTCTCAAAGCTGTAGTTACCTCATCTATAAAATGGGAATAAAAATCCCACTGCAGGCTGGGCGCGGTGGCTCATGCCTGTAATCCCAGCACTTTGGGAGGCTGACGCGGGTGGATCGCAAGGTCAGGAGTTCGAGACAAGCTGGCCAACGTGGTGAAACCCCATCTCTACTAAAAATACAAAAATTAGCCGGGTGTGGTAGTGATGGGCACCTGTAGTCCCAGCAACTCAGGAGGCTGAGGCAGAAGAATCACTTGAAACCAGAAAGTGGGGGTTGCAGTGAGCTGAGATTGCACCACTGCACTCCAGCCTGGGTGACAGAGCACGTTTCTGTCAAATAAATAAATAAATAAATAAATCCCCCTTCACGTGGTTGTTGGAGTGACTAAAGGAGCTAATATATAAAGTACCTGGCACCCAGTAGGCATCATCAATTGGTCCCTTATTTCTCCTCATGGGGGAAAGCAGAACCCTTGAGAGCAAGGCTGCGGCCGGTGAGGCTGTTCAGCGTGCGGCTGCCTGACCAGCAGCTGGGTGGAGGCGGAAATACCACAGGCCCTTCACTCGCCCTGTCAAGTGCCCAGGGTGGGGCGTTCTTCACAAAGGCTTTGTCTCTCCTGCACCCAGCCTCCCTAAGGCTGAGCGGCATTTGCTGCTGGGTGACTGCACCAGCACCCAGCCCACCCAGCCCACCCAGCCGGGGAAAGAAAGAATGGCACGTGGCGGGTACAGTGGCTCACGCCTATAATCCCAGCACTTTGGGAGGCCGAGGCAGGTGGATCACCTGAGATCAGGAGTTCGAGACCAGCCTCGCCAACAGGATGAAATCCTGTCTCTACTAAAAATACAAAAATTAGTCAGGTGTGGTAGTGGTGGGCGCCTGTAATCCCAGCCACTCAGGAGGCTGAAACAGGAGAATCACTTGAACCTGGAAGGCGGAGGTTGCGGTGAGCTGAGATGGCACCACTGTACGCCAGCCTGGGCAACAAGAGCAAGACTCTGTCTCAAAAAACAAAAAAGAATGGCCACAAGCGTTTGTAGTTTTTTCCTTCCTCACAGTGAGACCAGGTTCCCTTCCTCTCCTGCTTGTCCTCAGAGGCCGTGGTGAGGTGGAGAATAGCTGCCATTGTGATGGGTCCCCCTTTTCTCATTGGGGGTGTCTTGAAGGGGGCTGGCCTGCCTGCATTTGGGACCAGGCAACCACTCTTCTTCCTAGCAGGCTTCCCACTGGGGCAATTTTCAGGGTCCTAAACTTAAAACCTCTGCCGTTACATCCAGGGCCCCCCAAGAGTCTCTCTTTAATACTATGGACAAAGACCCAGGCAGGAGCTTTTTGCCCCAGTAAGAGAAGACTAAATGGAGTTCAGGCCCAGCCGTCCGGAGAGTGGGGTGCCTCAGCCGCGGCCCTCTGGGAAGTGGCTTCCGTGCAGGGCTGCCTTGAAGGTTGCGCTTTTCAGTCTTCATTTCTAGCTCACATAGTAGGTAAGACAACAGACAGGGTTACATCTCCAAGAGTTGGTCTGCGTATTTCCCTTGTACTCTGCTCTCTTGCTGGTACGAAAAGGCACACCACTCCCAACTGGTCAGAAATAAACACTCACAGAACCCACAGAGCCAGGGTGAGACACAAAGGCTCAGCAGTGTGCTTGCAAAACCGGATTTTCCTCTCCCAAAGACTAGGAAACACTAGGCTGGGCGAGGTGGCTCACGCCTGTAATCCCAGCACTTTGGGAGGCTGAGGCAGGCAGATCACGAGGTCAGGAGTTCAAGACAAGACTGACCAACAT
Source organism: Cebus imitator (assembly GCF_001604975.1). Taxonomy (NCBI): domain Eukaryota; kingdom Metazoa; phylum Chordata; class Mammalia; order Primates; family Cebidae; genus Cebus; species Cebus imitator. The sequence continues at coordinate 12,101,067 of NW_016107315.1, forward strand.
GGCGAAATCCCAACTCTACCAGAAATACAAAAATAAAAATAAAATAACCGGGCTTCGTGGCACGCACCTGTAATCCCAGCTACTCAGGAGGCTGAGGCAGGAGAATTGCTTGAACCTGGGAGGCAGAGGCTGCAGTGAGCCGAGGTTGCACTGCAGCCTGGGCAATAGAGCAAGAATCTGTCTAAAAAAAAAAAGACTAGGAAAAACTAGGCTTGCAGAAACAGGAAGAGGCAGTTGGGCCTGGACCGGAGGGAGTGAAGACATCTGGGTTTACTTGGTATGGCCCCTTCCACCAACAGCACTGGACACATGTGAACAGCACTTGGTAGCCCTAGAGACTGTGAGTATGGATGTGGCCAGCAGGGAAAACCTCACCCCTGAACAGAACCAGCTGTACCTGCCTGCATATAGATTGGAGCCATGAAGGACCCTGCACTCCTAAAAGGCCTGACTGTGGTGGGAATGCTCTCTTCAAACCAAGGGGTTTCCAATCGCAGAATCCTTTAGAAAATGCTAGAACTCTGGAAGCTCAACAAGCGGGTTTCATGAAGGTGGAGAAGAGAATGGTGGATACCAGAGGCAGGGAAGGGTAGAAGGAGGGAAAGGATGAAGGGGAAAAAAAGAATATAAATGTATTACCATTGAAGGGTACCCTTAAAAATAGCAAATATGGTAAATTTTAGATGTATATTTTACCTCAAAAAATATGCTGGAACAATTTCAGCCAAAAAAAATGTACCCTCAATTTTTTAGCACAAAATAATTTTGTTTCTCAGGTGGTTGAAATTTTTTTGTACTATTTTTAGGAAGAAGAGGTTAATAAGAAATCAAAAACAAATCAAGGATTTCTTTTTTAAAACAACAAAATACCGGCAGCTTCTACGGACTGCCCTGGAATCCACACACAGCCAGTGCAATCCATCCATACTACACTTTTGTGGCAGAGCAATTGATGTTCAGAAAAATGACCCTTGAATCACTAGGTCAACAAAGGAAGTGTCTATTCACTCAATTGCCAGAATCCCTATTTCCTTTGCATTATAGTGAAGTGGAGCCTGGTCGTATTTCTAAATTAACTACAAGCTCCTTAAAATTGATTTTTTTTTTTTGAGAATTCTAACATCCTTTAGACAAAGGTCACACTGTATATAAATTTAATGTATTGAGCATTCAGAAATGATTTGGTCTTTGAGAGGAACCTCGTGTGGCCCCATCCTGCAGATATTTGATGGGGATGGGTCTTGATGGTGGTTCTCAACTGTGGAGGGGGCATTCCCCTTCGCCCGGGGAACATTCCACAATGTATGGAGACCTTTTTGGTTGTCACAATTGGGATGGGGAATGGGATGCTGCTGGCATCTAGTACATAGCGGCCAAGGGATTCTGCTCAATAACCTGTAATGCTCAAAACAGCCCTTCACACCAAAGAATTATCTGACCCAAAGTGTCTAGAGTGCTGAGGTTGAGAAACCACAGTTCATGGTGACTCAAAAAGGTGCATCCCAGTAGGGAACAGTAGGGTGGCTGCTCCAAGGCTACTGAGAGGCCTCAGGGCCATGCTCAGAGACCTACCCGGCCATCCATCACTTGGGGACTTTGCTTAATCTCAAAAAAGTGTGCACCTGGCTCCTCTTCTTAGGATGGTTCTAGGATCTAAAGCCAAGACATCCATCTGCAGCAAAATACAACCATCAGATGCCTGGCTGCTCTATGCTGGCAACAAGGATGCTTAGCAGAGCTGGAAGTAGAGTGTAAGGAGTTAGTTACATGAGTCGTAGGCCGCCTAATGTACCCAGGTCTACCAGGACTTGGGCCATACTGGAAGGCACTGCCAGTGCTCACCTGGGTGGTGCCACCTCTTCTAAGTTTCCGCTGGTAACCAAGCCTTCTTGTGACCAACGCCTTCTTTCTTTGGTTGTGTTAATGTCTGCTAAGTCTGACTTCCACCTGGAGCCAGAGTCCACTCAAAACGGTTGCATTGCTTGGCTCTTATCCATTTATTACATTTATATTTCATAGTTTAATACAGGAATTCCCTGATCTGAGAGCAGAGGGAGTGATTTTGAGAAACCATTTAATCCATGAGTGTCTAGAGTATCTGTGAGCAAACATAGTATGCACTTATCTAGTACAAGTGTTTGTCAAAAGTATTCATATGACGTAGCAATTAATAGAGTATAAGCAATTTACAGAGTGATCATAATTCCTAATCGTTTGGGGCCAAAATGTATTTCTTGGTCACAAATACTAAAAGCATAAATATGATTGTGTGGGAATGGGTCTGGGAAATATTTTGAGGATAAAAGCAGGATTTAGGCCAAGTGCAGTGGCTCATGCCTGTAATCCCAGCACTTGGGGAGGCCGAAGTATGTGGATCACTTGAGCTCCAAGACCAGCCTGGGCAACATGGTGAACCCCATCTCTACAAAAAATACAAAAATTAGCCAGGTGTGGTGGCAGGCCCCTGTAATCCCAGCTACACAGGAGGCTAAGGTGGAAGGATGGCTTGAGCCCAGGAGATGGAGGTTGCAGTGAGCTGAGATCACACCACTGCACTCCAGCAGGGGTAACAGAGTGACACCCTGTCTCAAAAAAAAAAAGGAAAAAAGGAGGATTTATACTGGAAAAAGTTGGGAACCACTGGTTTGACTCTCAGAAGGTTAGTTTTCCCTATTTCTTAGTTCGTGAGCAGGAAAGCACAGCACCCCAGGGTTGCCGCCCCCAACCCCCACGGTATGCCCTTGCTTGAGCTACCCCTGGGAACAACCTTAGCTCCTTGTATTTGTGGGCTTTCCCATTTCCGAAACATCAAGGAAGGGAGAACAGAGGCTACCACTTCTATTTATGGATGAGGATGGAGCTTGGGCGGTTGATTTGCCTTAGGATCTATGGTTGGCATAGCTGGAGCCAGGGCCCCAATTGATGTGGGACGCAGGGTTCTTTCCACTCCCCTTGAATTAGTAATGGAGCCCTTGGGGGGTCTCGGAGCCACCAAATACCAAACTCTACTCCGTATCAACTAGTGATGAGACAGCCAGGTAGTATTTAAGAGCTTTCACGAACTAGTCATCTTACGTACTTCTGAATCCCAGTTTGTGAGAATTTCACAAAGGTAAAGAAAACAGAAAGCAACTAACAAGTCCATGTTCACTTGCCACGGAAACCTGTGTTTACCTTAGGGTTCATATTTAGTACTATTTCCCGAAATTCCCAATGAGGATTTCAGGTGATCTGTGGGTTCTCTGAACCTTAATCTCTAAATCTGAAAAGTTAAAAAACAAAAAAACACCGAACCAGATTATATATTTCTGGGTAATTTTAGCTTTGACACTCAGTCTAAATCTGTGGGTTCTATCAGCATCATCAAAGGACGAATGCTCTAGAATAATGTTTTTCTTTGTTCAAGAGACATCAATTCAGTCATTTATGCATTCATTCAACAAACATTGATTGCGTATAAGGCACTGTACTAGGCTGTGTACAGATTATAGACTTAAAAACAGAAAATGCCCACTGATTATACCCATGTAGCTAACCTCTATAAGGAAATCAGGAAAATCAAGGAAGTCATTATGACTAGCTTACATTTGATGCTTTAAACCACTTCTGATGAAAAGTAAAGGGCTTTTATATTGGAATGTAAAATATGTAGGCTAAGAAAATTTCCTGCAAGTGAGTCAAAAATTCTCTGAATTATAACAGGCTCTCAAATGGCTACAACTAGTCATACAATACCTTCAGTTCTTTGTGATGAGAATCTAAAATCTTATCATAGGAGCTTCAAAACAGTTTCCAGTACAGCTATTCCAAGGGCAGGAAAAAATATTTGTTTGATTTAATCTAGAGTCTAGAATTGACTGCTGTTCATTAAGAAACTTTCTTCCTTTCTTAAAAAGAATTTTTTATACAGTACAATTTCATTAGTCACACAATATCTTTTCATTTGATCAAAAAGTAACTACATTTTATTTGTAAGAGAGGTGGAATTGATTTGGCAAATGGAAACTAAGAAAATATGTCTAGATGGCTATTTTGACTTTAACTATTACATGGAAGATGACAAAATTAGGCAGGAAATTGCAAAACTCTGTGGCTCAAAGGAGGAAATGACTTGTGTGGTATCTGTGGGAAAATTCACTGGGGCTCTACCAGCACAGATACAGTGAGGGGTTTGGGCAGCTTTTTTCTTTAGTTTCTGAGCGTTGCTGCTTACACCACTACCCTTACACCACTACCACCATGCCCCGAGCAGAGGGCATTAAGGTGGGTAAGATGCTGTTCCTGCTTTTGAGATGTTTATAGTCCATTTGGGGAAGACTCAGTCAAATAACTAGACAGTACCAGCCCAGCACGATCAGGACCCTAAAGGAGCCAGTGCCTGAGCGAACCTGGGAGGGCTCTCACACCCAGGCGGGGGGACTAGGGTTACTGCCAGGCCACAGAAAGACAGAGGTTTCTCTAAAGTGCCTTCTAGGTCTGATGTTTTACATGTGGCTCTGAAGAAAAAAAAGTAAGTACAGAATCTAAAAAGTGTGGTCAAAAAAATCCTTCGTGGGGAAAAAATAGTCCGTGAGAATACTGTCAAATCTTCTAATACCTTCATTCAACCACACTTGGAAAGAGGAGGCTAGGCACACAGAGGCCCTGGAATCTGCCACACCTACCCCAGGTTTGCCCAGGTTGTTCAGGAATCTCCTGGGACATCCCTCTTCCCATTAGCAGTGAACTAGGCCGGAGAACACACCACAGCTCACTGATACATGCTCTATTAGATTACAAAGCCAAGTAATTGCCGTTTAAGTTTCAAGTCATGGCAAGGACATTCATCTGCGTTTCTGTTCATTTGTATAGCAATTAATTTGCACCTAAATTAACAATAAAAATAGTTATGTGATCCAATAAAGTAGAAATGATGGCAGGAAAAAATAACCTCATCTGTTTTACCCTCTGAGCAAGGCCAAATCATCCTTTTCCCCTCCCGCTGTTGTTTGTCTCTCTGGAGAAGGTTACTTTCAGGCAGGCAGAGTGGGAACCGGGTGTGCACGCTGGCCCCTGTCAGGCATCCAGCCTCAAAGGCCATCGACAGGAAAATGGGATTTGCGTGATGCAAAGTATTGTTGACTTGAAAGGGTTCAGGAAGGTCACCACTGCAGCATGCTCCCAAGGAAGGCCAGGAAACAGGCTCCCTGAAATTGTTGAAGGCAAAGACAGACACAAACTACCCGAGAAGATGTTAGCGCGCCTGGGCAGCATATGGCTAGCAGACACATTCTGTTTGGCATGAAACGGTTTTTAAGTCTTTGGGTTTGTTTCCAATGTTTAAAAATTAGGATATTTCACATGAATATTCAGATTTACAATTCTCTTCAAAAGTTGGAAGATTGTTGACACTGCATGCCTATTCCCGCCTGACAACATTTGGCTGGAGTTGAGTGGTCACTGTCCCTTTTGAAGTCAGGCAGCGTTTGCCAGCTTGCTGCAGTCCCCACCATTCCCCATTGTCCTGTACCACGTCTGCCTCTCCTGTTCTTACCCCACCTGGCTCCTGTGGGATCTCAGTGTGTGACCCCAGTTTTTTGATTTGCCTGGTCACTTACAGGAATCACTTGTCTTGGTTGCTGTTTAGATCAAGTTCACTTTTTAACTTCCTGGAGCATTTTCCTTTTTCAGTATTTGAATCTTGGGCATGGAGACTGCTCTCTGAACAAAGGTCTTACACTGGCTGCTGTGTGATTTGGTGCCGGCACTGAACCTGTTGCCATAGAACCATAGACCTCTCCAGAGGGAACCTACTTTGAAGAATAGCTTACCTACCTGCCTCTTTTAGGAACTAAGGCTCAGAGAGGCCAAATGACTTGTTCAAGGTCACACAGTGACTTGAGACAGAGCCAAGACTGGAACCAGTACTCATACTTTTCCTACTACATTCCAGCCTCTTCTGGGGTGCTCATTTGTGATATTGCGTGACCCAAAGAAAGAATATAATTTCCCAGGTCATTGTGCCATCTTTTCACCTTGGAAAAGTTTGAACAGTTGTAGGCCCGTGGGATATGGCTGTCTGCTCTCCAAGATGAGCCTTCGTCATGGGATGCAGTGTTCAAAGCTTAGTTTCTGATTCCATCTGTTGATTCTAAGAGCCTTAAACTGGGAGTGAGGCCAACTAGGTCCCAGTCTATCTCTGCCTCTTACCAGCTGTGTGGGCTTGGGCAAGTTTCCTTGCCTCTCTGAGTCAGAATTTCCCAAGTGTAAGACAGGAATGCCTGCCTCACAGGATGTTGCAATGCTCACAGGACAGAACAAAATTAAAGTTCTCAGAAAAATGTAAAAAGTTAGATAAATGCAAGTTACTATTATGGGCTCTTGAGCGGAGATAGTCTCAGAATTCTCTCTTTTCACAGGTGAGAAAATGGGGACTCAGGAAACAGGGACATCCAGCCAGTGACCAGTTCAGATGCAAGCAGGTCTCCTGTCCTCCCTGCCACAGCCACAGTTGGAATCATGGATCTCAGTTAAAGCCACCTGGCCCCAAGCATGTGGGCAGCTGGTCATGGGGTGAAATGGGAAATGCCCTAACCTCTCCTTATTAGAGTCTGGGGAAGCAAAGTCCCAGCCTCAGGGACAAAATCATTAAACCCTGGTCATTTTAGCTGGGTGCAGTGGCTCCCGCCTGTAATCCCAGCACTTTGGGAGGCAGAGGCAGGTGGATCACTGAGGTCAGGAGTTGGAGAACAGACTGACCAACATGGTGAAACCCCATCTCTACCAAAAAAATTAGCTGGCATGGTGGCGCGTGCCTATAATCCCAGCTACTCAGGAGGCTAAGGCAGGAGAATCGTTTGAAACCTGAAGGCAGAGGTTGCAGTGAGCTGAGATCGCGTCACTGTGCTCCAGCCTGGATGACAGAGTGAAACTCCATCTAAAAAAAAAATCCTGCTCATTCTAAAGACAGAGGCAGATAGACAAAGAAGGCAGCTCTGGCACCATCTCTCCTCAACAGCCCAAGGCTGGGATGCTTGGATTCTGGGTAGCACTGACTCCGAAGAGGCTTGGAGACCCCCAAGATCAGAGCCCCACACTTGCTGGGGGCTGATTCCCAGCCTGTGAGCATGGACTTGGGAGGCATTACACTGTGCAAATGAACACTGTTTTTGCAAACTTTTGGGACCTGCCAGCTCTCTCAGTTTAACTAGATCTCTGCAGTGACATCCAGGCATGTTCTGCATTAAATTAGAGCTGGTAATTTCAGAGGGAAACAGCTCTGAAATGGCATGAAAGACAAAAATCTGTTCCTTGAAAAATGACACCATATGTGCCTGCATTGCTGCAGTTAGGGTAAAAGGCTTTTCCTCCCTTGGTTACTCATCAAGCCGCCAATGTTAATGTCAGATTTGCAACAGAACCATATACTAATGGAACCCAAATTAGCTCTAAAATTAGCTCTTAACAAGAAACTCAAGGCTAGCTCAAGGCAAGCAGATTTCTCTGACTGTGAGAGACAGAAAGCACTTTAGCAAAGCAGCCACATATTGATATTCTCAAGCTTCAAAAAAGATCACTCTGCTCCGAGTGAGTTGCCCAGGAAGAATTGTGCACAGCCGGCTGTCTGCCTATGCGTCAAGAACATAGCAGCTCAACCTGCAGTTTTAAGGAAACCTTCCACAAAACAAAGAAACTATTGAGAGTTTAGAGTGTGAGTGAGGAGAGAGAGGGACTCATGGGATTGGATCTGGGTGGGGGACTGGATCCTGGGAGTGGCAGTGTTCAGATTTAGAGTATGTTCCAGCATCACTGTTTATCTAATACCTTTATAGAACCCAAGGACTACAGAGAAATCAGTTATGGCAAATCAGTATATGGATAAACAATGTTTAGCAGCTGAAATTGATCATCGTGAGTTCTCTTCCACCATCCTTAAAAATTATGAACTGTGGCTGGGCGCGATGGCTCACACCTGTAATCCCAGCACTTTGGGAGGCCAAGGCGGGTGGATCACGAGGTCAGGAGTTTGAGATCAGCCTGGCCAACATGGTGAAAACCCATCTCTACTAAAAATACAAAAATTAGCCTGGTGTGGTGGCGGGTGCCTGTAATCCCAGCTACTCAGGAAGCTGAGGCAGGAGAATCACTTGAACCCGGGGGGCAGAGGCTGCAGTGAGCCAAGATTGAGCCACTGCACTCCAGCCTGGGTGACACAGCAAGACTCTGTCAAAAAAAAAATTATAATAAACTGAATTTTATTTATTTATTTATTTTGAGATGGAGTCTCACTCTGTCACCCAGGCTGGAGTGCAATGGCCAGATCTCAGCTCACTGAAACCTGGGATCCAGTGATTATTCCGCCTCTGCCTCCCAAGTAGCTGGGATTACAGGTGCCCACCACCATGCCCAGCTAATTTTTGTATTTTTAGTAGACATGGGTTTTCGCTGTGTTGTCCAGGCTGGTCTTGAATTCCTGACCTCAAGTGATCCACCCTCCTTGGCCTTCCAAAGTGCTGGGATTGAGCCATGGTGCCCGGCCCCTAACTGAAAAATGTGTTAAAGAGTATCCCATCAGTAGCAACATTTCTAAGATATTCACAGAGCAGTAGACTTCATTAACAGGTCTCAGTATAGCCAAGTTTTTGCTGCGCCTGACTCCCCAGTAAGCCCCTCAAGGGCCCCAGGTGGGAATTTGAAGATTGATGAGTCAGCACTGTGAAGGTCACTTTGTTTTTGGAGTTTACTCCAGGGTTTGTGGACCAAGGCTGAGAGGAGAAGGAGGGTGTAGGAGGTAGGATGGGTGATTAGAGCCACTGAAACCTACCAAGGGGGAAAAAGGATTAAGAAAATAAAGACGCAGTTGGGAGTAGGAGGAAGACGGCGTTAGTTTAGGGGCGGGCAGCTTGGATTAGGTACCCTCGTATCAGGAAAAATGCATCCAACTCTTGTGGATGAAACATTTACATTCCCATGCATTCAAGGAAGCAGGGTACTCCTGCTTGGCTAGGGAGTACCTCTGAACCTGACATTTGGGGGCATGTGAATCCATTCAGTTTCACATCCTGACCACTGAGCATTTTTGGTTGTGCATTGGGGTTGGTTGAGCTGAATGAGTCCTCTCAGTCTATTAGGGTGATAAAATGGGTACATAGATAACCAAAATATAAGCTAGTGGGGAGGGATGCTCTTAGGAAGGACCCAGGAAAGTGCTTTGGGGCTCCAGCGGAAGGAGAGATTAGTTTTGTGTTGCATCGGGGGAGTCCTGACCAAAGATGTGGCATCTGAACCAGGCCTGGAAGGATGAGTAGCAATGAGTTATGGGACCTTTACACCATGGTGAAAACAGGGGAACAGAGACAGCATGTCCTTAGACAAAGTCCTGGGTGGAAACGAAGACTGAGCCTGCCAATGCAAACAGCAGCAGCAGCCTCGGATGGCTCGACTGTGCCTTCCCAGAGCAACTGAAAGTCTGCCTGTGATTCCTCTCTCGCCTCTTCCTTCCGTCCCTAGGTTTCAATTCGGGCAATTAACCCTTTCAGCTAGGGGCAAAAAGAAGTCAATCAGTTTTCTGACAGCTCTGATACTGAATTCCAACAGATTACTTAAAAAGATAAGAATTTTGAGGCCAGGCCCGGTGGCTCACCCCTGTAATCCCAGTACTTTAGGAGGCCAAGATGGGTAGATCATGAGGTCAGGAGTTTGAGATCGGCCTGACCAAGATGGTGAAACCCCATCTCTACTAAAAATACAAAAATTAGCCAGCCATGGTGGCGGGCACCTGTAATCCCAGCTACTCAGGAGGTTGAGACAGGAGAATTACTTGAAGCAGGGAGGCAGAGGTTGCAGTGAGCTGAGATCATGCCACTGCACTCCAGCCTGGGTGACAGAGCAAGATTCTGTATCAGGAAAAAAAAAAAAAAGGAGTTCAAGACATTTATTTGCATAGTTGACACCCACAAAATGATCGTTTATTTGGACTTTAGAATCACACACACGAAGAGTTTCTAGGGTGACTTTGGGATGTGATTCAGTTTCAGGGTTGCAGTTGAACCATTGCTGACAAATAGTACCACCTCCTTAAGACCCATCTGTCTCCCTCCCAGTTTCTCCCTCTGAGTAACTGTAGAACAGCAAAACCTCTAAGCCTGGAGGAAGAGACGCTGGTTAACGGGTGTGAACATGCAGTTAGCTAGAAGGAGTAAGTTCTATAGTTCACTAGCATAATAGGGTGACTAACAATAACTCATTACATATTCCAAAATAGCTAGAAGAATTGGAATGTTCCCAATACAAGGAAATGACACATGTTTGAAGTTATGGCTATCCTACTTACCCTGATTTGATCATTACACATTGCATGCATGTATCAAAATATCACAGGTACCTCATAAATAGATACAACTATTGTGTATCAATTAAAAAGTAATCTAAAGATAAAATTCACCATTTTAACTATTTTAAAAAACCTCTGTTTATGAAGAGAAAGGATGGCATTGTGGAAAAAGCTCTAGCTTGCCTTGTAATCCCAGCTCAGCATGAAAAATTGCTGTGTCTGAGCAATTCATTTAACTTCTTTGCATTTACCTGCTTGGGCAATTAAATGAAATGGAGTGTATAAATGTGCTTTGTGAAAGATAAAGTGCTATACAAGTGCTAGTTGTTAGTAATGATACATGTACCGCCTCACGTGGTTGTTAGAAGCCTTCTTGGAGAGTGCTCTTCAAAAGAAAGTTATTATCAGAAATTCTAGAATCTTCTAACCTCAGAAAGAACTGCAGATGCAATAAAAGTTTATCAAATTATCAACAACTGAAGAAAAAAGTAAAGCCCAGAACATATTGTATGTGGTTAACTAGAATTACAACTGGCAGAAATATATTTCTTATTAAATAAAAAAAGAATCTTTTTCAGTGAGACAAATGTCAAGTTCTCTAATGATGTTTATAAATCAATTTTTAAGACTAATAAGTTGCTACCATAATCACTCATTTTTCCTGGCGCTGCTTGGCAGGACAAATCTCATAAACGCACAACCTTTCGTGTCAGTACAAACAGATCCATCTTCTCTGATGATCTCTATGGTTTAGGATCTGTGGTGCAAAGAGACCAACATTAGTAGACAAGGGCTTTATTTGTATCTTTTTCTAAATTGGCCAAGAGCTTTATGGGGTGGTTTGCAATAAACCTTACTCAATAAAACAAGTTCCCTTCCAGTATATCTCTGGAACTCAAGAAAAAGACACGCCCAATTTAAAAAACAACAACAACAAAACTTGTACGTAAATGGAAAGTGTATTAGTTCGCTGAGTTTCCCAAAACAAAGTGCCACAAACTGGATGGCTTAAATAACAGAAATTGATTTTCTCACAGTTCTGAAGGCTAGGAGTCTGAGATCGGGGCGTTGGCGGGTCTGGTTTCTTCTGAGGCCTCTCTACCTGGCTTGCAGATGGCTGCCTCCTCTCAGGGTCCTCACGTGGGTTTTCCTGGGTGTATGTGCACCCCTGGTGTTTCTTTGTGTGTCCAAATTTCCTCTTCTTATAAGGACAGCAGTCAGACTGGATTAGGGCCCACCCTAACAGCCTCATTTTAACTCAGTCAGCTCCTTTACGCCCCTATCTCCAAATATAGTCACATTTTTAGGTCCTGGGGATTAGGGCTTTCACTTATGAATTTGGCCACCCAAATTCGGCCTAGATGAGGAAGAGAATATCTATGTAACCTCTGATAAAACGAAATGCCGGTAGATATCATCCACCAAGCGAAAGACAAGCACACTCACACCCTTCTCCTGCACAAAATTGCATGCATCTGTGACATGTGTTTTGCCCACCCGTGGGGCTGTGTGTGGCCCTGCATGGGTACGAAGAGCACAATGCAGCACCTTTCCGTTAAAGCAGCCCGGTGGGAAAGGGGCGTGGGACAGGAGGTGGGGCTTGTCTGTCAAGGTCAAGGTCAGCTGTGCTGGTATCTGAACAGCATCTGCTGAAGCAGTGGGAAGTAATGGGGGGAGGGGGGGCCATGAAACTTTTCCACAAACCCTGTGGGTTCACCTCCCACTGACAACGTTTTTTTCCTAAAGGAATTTATCCTAGCCAGTTATGAAATCAGGAAGCAGACCTAGAGTTTCTGGAGACGTGATCCCTTTCCCCCAGCCCCAAATCTAATAGCCAACATCTGATGGGGAAAAATCAAATGGACAACATCAGATGGAGAAGAGAGAGAAAACACTGTCTTTTTAGCAATACTCTCTGCCCTTTCCGATTTCCAAAGAAATCCACAAAGCAAAACAAATGTGCTCAAACACCACCTCACCCCACCCTACACGCGGGAGGCCTGGGCCCTGTAGTCTGGAAGCTTCCTGGTTTTCCTATGGGAACAGTGGGTGTGCTTTGAGGCACGCTCCAGAATGCCTGGAATTTTCCACCTGTGGCCCTCCCTGCCAGCTACGAGCCGAGGCAGGAGTGACAGACCAGCAGAAGCATAGCTTCCAGTCTGATGCCAAAGGATCACGCAGAGACACTCAGAACTAAACCAATCACAAGAACCAGAACTATGGTGTGCCTCCCAGGTGCCAGGCATTCACATATACTATCCAATTCAACCCCCGTCCCCACCACTGTGAGGCTGAGACCATGATCTTCATTTTACAGGTCAGGAGGCCCAAGTTTGGCAAGGCTAAACGACCTGCTTCTTCAACCTCAACACCAGTGTCTGTGAATGGTAGAGATGGGGTTGGAACCAAAGCTAGGACATCACTCCTCCACACTGTGACTGCCCCGTGACCAAGCCACTGATAACAGAGCCACGGACCCCATAACTTCCCATGCAGGCCGGCCTCAGACAGTCACTGAAGTCAGCACGAGATCGAGATCGCTTCTCTCTTGCGTACCCTCAGGACTTAGCACATAGAAGGCTTTCAACAAAGCAGAATTGAACTCAAGTATCACTAGGTCATCACACAAGCCACATCAGGTCATTGGGGCAAATGCCAGCACTCTGACTCTACACAAAGGTGCTGACGGGAGGCCCTGGGGGAGCCTTGCTGATGGGTAGAGTGCTGGCCTGCGGCCACAGAGGGGTGCTCAGCTTTAGTCCTGCAGGGTGAGGGGGCAAAGCAAGTGAAGAAAAACAGGTTTCCAGGCCCTGAAGAAACAGACCTCTGTGACCTAGGGGGCCCCTCTTTTTCCCCCCTTTCCAGTGAGTGGGGCTTAATCTAGGGTTTTTTGTTTTGTTTTGTTTTTTGAGGCTGAGTCTCACTCTGTTGCCCAGGCTAGAGTGCAGTGGTGCGATCTCGGCTCACTGCAATCTCTGCTTCCTGGGTTCAAATAATTCTCCTGCCTCAGCCTCCTGACTAGCTGGTCTTACAGGCATGTGCCAACACACCTGGCTAATTTTTGTATTTTTAGTAGAGACAGAAAGACAGGGTTTCACCATGTTGGCCAGGCTGGTCTCGAACCCCTGACTTCAGGTGATCTGCCTGCCTCGGCATCCCAAGTGCTAGGATTACAGGCATGAGCCACCAGCCTGGGCCAATCCAGGGTTTTTACAGTAATTTCTATTCTGAAACTGCAACTTCACCAAGAAGACAGACAGTGGAGAGAGGGTAAGCCTTCTAACCCAGTCTAACACTGTCGCTGTGTTCTTTTGGACAAATCATTCCCCATTATTTGCCTTGCTTCCCTGGCTGCCAAACTGGGCCAGTAATGCTGACCACCTTTTCCCTTCGGGGAAAAAACAGCAGAAAGTGTTTACATCCAGCAGAGCTCAGAGCTCCTAGAGAAAAGTACTAGATACACACTGTACCTGTACCATTCAAATGGAATCCTGGGTTGTTTTTACTTACACTGCCAAACTAAAAGTATGTGGCATTTCAAATTTGTCCTCTAAAGCTTTAAAAGCCTTTTTCATTTCCTGAGTGCTATGGGATGGAAGGTATTAATCTGTTTTAGAAAACAATGTATTTTCTCTTTTGGAATTTGGGATCTCTGGGTAGGTAAGAGAAAATTAGTTTAAAGAATCAATCTAGTCATTAATTTCTACTTACAGACCCTCCTCTTTGGCACATGTCCATCAAAGGTTATAGAAACAATGTTAATCTGGGGGAAATCCTGCCTCAGCCTCTCATCCTCATGGAGAGCAAGTATTTGTAATTCTTCCTTAAAAAAAAAAATTTAAACTCGTTTCTTCCTTGAAGCCCTTTCTAAACAGCTACTGATCTTCCCCAGCTTAGGGAAGCCATTAATAATGCTGGGCCCTCAGGAGTCCTTTAATGCCTTGCCTTTATTTGGGATTATACTTGCTCCCTGAGGCCCTCTGGGGGTCTGCATCCCAGATAAGGATGAGCAGGTCCCAGTGGGCCTTCCGGTGGGTGGCACCACAGTCACACCTCAACCCAGGCCAGAGGGCAGGGAAGTGAGTTAGCCTGAAGTCCCCACTGCCTCCCAGCATCTCCACCCCCGGCGGCCGGGTTCCACCTGTGTCCGGCTCTTGCTCTCGGTGATTTGCCAGCAGGCTGGCACCTGCTGAAGAGCTAACTGGTAACTAAGGGGACAGCCGCTTGTAGTAAGATGCAGGACTGCCCTTGACCCAGACACTCCTAGGCACCTGCAGATACATCCTAGGCACCCGGATACTCTTAGGCACCTCCAGATCCTCTTCGGCCTCTCCAAAGGCCACTTGTTTCAGTCCCACCTTCACTCCCATGACACCTTCATGTAGGCGCCAACAAAATTCACCTGAGCCCAACCCAACAATGTCTCACCTCAAGGCCACACCACTCACCATGGATCCTGAGGCTTCCCTGTTGACCCTGTGATATGGTTTAGATCTGTGTCCCCACCCAAATCTCATGTTGAATTGCAATCATGTCAGGGGAGGGATCTGGAGGGAGGGGCTTGAATCATGGGGGCGGATTTCCCCCTTACTGTCCTGGTGATAGTGAGTGAGTGCTCATGAGATCTCATGGTTTAAAAGTATGGCACCGGCTGGGTCAGTGGCTCGTGACTGTAATCCCAGCACTTTGGGAGGCTGAGGTGGACAGATCATCTGAGGTCGGGAGTTTGAGACCAGCCTGGCCCACATGGTGAAACCCCTATCTCTACTGAAAATATAAAATTAGCCAGCCGTGGGGGCGGGCAACTGTAATCCCAGCTACTCAGGAGGCTGAGGCAGGAGAATTGCTTGAACCCAGGAGGTGGAGGTTGCCATGAGCTGAGATCGCGCCATCGCACTCCAACCTAGGCAACAAGGGTGAAACTTAATCTCAAAAAAAAAAAAGTGTGGCACCTCCTCTCTCGCTCTCTGTCTCCTGCTCCACTATGGTAAGACATGCCTTGCTTCTCCTTCGCCTTCTGCCATGATTCTAAGTCTCCAGAGGCCTCCGCAGCCATGGGGAACTGTGAGTCAATTAAACCTGTTTTCTTTATAAATTACCCAGTCTCAGGTACTTCTTTTTTTTTTT
>NW_016107315.1:12117409-12221175 GCF_001604975.1 Cebus imitator
AAAAAAAAAAAAAAAAAAAGGTGGAGAGGGGATAGTCTTGAAGGAGGAGCTATTAAGACTCAAAGAAAGGCGTTCTAATGATGGAATTATGGACAGTGGGGTTGAAGGGAGGTAATGTCAATCCAGATTTGCAGAGAGAGGAAGAAAGAGAGAGAGAGCGCTCACGCGTGCGAGAGAGCACGTGCATGTTGGGGTGGGAAGGGGTGCTGCTGTCTTTCGCTGCCTTGTCTTCTCATGCCTCCTCTTCCTTCTGCCCTTGCCTCGACCCAGGCTTTGCTCTGCCGGGCTGTGCTGTGACATGCTTTTTTTCCACTTGTACATTCTGCTTCCCAAGGTGGTTCATCCCAGAGAAACACCTGCTCCCTCTGAAGGAGGTTGCCTGAATTATAAATGAGCCTCCAACAGACAAAATGTGCTGTTTTCCTTCTTTTTCAGAAGGAAAAGAGAAAAAGAGGTAAACGAGTGGCCAGAGTGTTTCTCTGAGCATCCCAGGATGATGCAAGCCTCACTTCACTTTTCTTTGGACTCCTAGTTTGAATCCTGAAGCCAGCCTCAGGGGGGTTGGTTGGCACTCTCTGACCACCAATACTTTCCCGAGTTGTGGGCTTCCCCAACCCTGTTCCTTGCCCTTCCTCTTCCTCTGTGTGAGTGTGCCCTCCTTCTCCCCTGTCTCCACATGTCCAAATACTATATATTCAAGACTCAGAATAAAATGCTAGCTCCTCCAGGAAGCCTTCCTGGGTTCTCAAATTGGACATGATCTCTCAGTCCTCAGTCCTTTTCCTTCCTAACTTCCCTGCCTCCGAATGTAAACATCCTATGAGCGGGACTCCGGCCAACTTCCCTTTGTGAGTCAGCTAAAAGGCCCTGCTCGCGGTAGTTGGTCAGGAGATAAAGGGGCAAGGCAGGAAGTGTGGAACGAAGGGGAGGAGGGAGACTCTATGGGCCCAGACAAGTGTCTGCTGAATTCAGAACATGGCAGGCTCAGCAGCCAATTTTCTTTGCCTTCTCCTTTGTGTGGGCTTCTGGGGCTCCTAACGACAAGTCACAGCAGAGAGTCTGAAATATGCTGCTCTCCAGGGAGGCACCATCTCAGGTCATTCTCTCTCGCTAGGTCCCTCTCCCTCACTGAAAAGCCTGCATCCAAAGCCCATTGCTGGCTCCAGCATGTGGACCTTGCAGGGAAGAACTGTGTGAGGACAAGACAAACACCAGGGCTGAGTCCTGAGTGTCCAGTCAGTGGGGAAGGGGCTGGGCTGTGGGACGAGGAGCCCCTGAGCCTGGTTTTCTCTCCGTCCTCCTCCCCAGCGAACACTCTCCTCACCCTAACCCTCTATCTGGTTGTCTCCTGTGAGTTTGGTGTCCTCTCCTTCCATTAAAGGGAGGAGGTCTCCTTTCTTAAACCTCCCTGAGGTTCAAGTCCATGATGGCTGGACCTATTGTCTTATACAATTAGATAATGCTCTTCTGGACATAGGCAGCCATTGAATATATGTATTGAGGTATTTTTTGTTTTTGTTTTTGTTCTGTTTTGTTTGAGACAGAGTCTCACTCCGTCGCCAGGCTGGAATATAGTGGCATGATCTCAGCTCACTGTAATCTCCGCCTCCCCGGTTCAAGTGATTCTCCAGCCTCAGCCTCCTGAGTAGCTGGGAATACAGGAATGTACCACCATGCCCAGCTAATTTTTGTACTTTTAGTAGAGACAGGATTTCACCATGTTGGTCAGGATGATCTCGATCTCTTGACCTCATGGTCCACCCTCCTCAGCCTCCCAAAGTGCTGGGATTACAGGCATGAGCCACCACGCCTGGCCATGTGGAGTTATTAAAGGTAGACCATTTCTTTTTATTTTATTTATTTATTTATTTGAGACAGAGTATCTCTCTGTCACCCAGGCCGGAGTGCAGTGGCACGATCTTGACTCACTGAACCTCCACCTCTCAGGTTCAGGCAATTCTCCTGTCTCAGCCTCCCAAGTAGCTGGGACTACAGGTGCCTGCCACCACACCCGGCTCATTTTTGTATTTTTTATAGCAATGGGGTTTCACCATGTTGGCCAGGCTGGTCTTGAACTCCTAACCTCAAGTGATCCGCTCACCTCCACTTCGTAAAGTGCTGTGATTACAGGCGTGAGCCACTGCTCCTGGACAATAAATCGTTTCTTAATCCAAAGAGCTTGCAGTGCAAGGAGACCCTCCCCTGAAGGCAGGGCTCTGTCCTGGAGACATGAGTGAGGCACATTGGGGATTCAAGTGGCCGGCCGAGTCCCCTGCTTGATGCTTCCCAGGCATCCTGGAGAGCTGCCAGATGAAATAGAAGACACCCAGTTAATTTGAATTTTAGATAAACAATGAAAGTAGTATACGTGTATCCCATGCAATATTTGGGACATACTCATACAAAAAATTATTCATTGTTTATCTGAAATTCATTTTAAGTGAATATCCTGTTTTTGGTTGGTTGGTTTGTTTTTGAGACAAGGTCCCCCTCTGTTACCCAGACTGGAGTGCAGTGCTGCAATGATGGTTACTGCAGCCTCGACCTCCCAGGCTCAAGCGATCCTCCCACCTTAGCCTCTTGAGTAGCTGGGACTACAAGTGTGCACTATCATATCTGGCCAATTTTTTTTTTTTTTTTTTTTTTTTTTTTTTTTTTTTTTTTTTTTTTTGTAGAGACAACGTCTCACCATGTTGCCCAGGCTGGTCTCAAACTCCTGGACTCAAGCAATCCTCCCATCTTGGCCTCCCAAAGTGCTAGAATTACAGGCTTGAGCCACTGCACCTGGTCCATCCTGTATTTTTATTTGCTTAATCTGGCAGCTTTTCCTTAGAGGGTCCTGGAATGCTCTGCTGTGGTCATTCTGGGGCACCCAGTTAGAGCTCCCCTTCTGGGCCACTGAGGCCAAAGAGACCTGGTGTCCGCTGCGAGAAACTTTGTAAGTTTGTGGATCGTTGACTTATTCCCTCTAAACAGTTTTGCAACTAAAACAGAAGGAATACGGCCGGGCGCAGTGGCTCACGCCTGTAATCCCAGTACTTTGGGAGGCCGAGGTGGGTGGATTACCTGAGGTCAGGAGTTCAAGACTAGCCTGACCAACATGGAGAAACCCTGTCACTACTAAAAATACAAAAATTAGCCAGGTGTGGTAGCGCTTCCCTGTAATCCCAGCTGCTCAGGAGGCTGAGGAATTTATACTTTACAGAGTGTGGTCACATACGTTCTTTACTCTCAAGATTAATCCCCAAAACACCTGGACAAGAAGGTGGACAATCGCCCGCTGTTTCATAGTTGAGGAACCCAAGGCTCAGGGAGTTAAATGATCTGCTCACAGTCCCAGGAATAGTTCCGGTGGAGCCGAAGCCGGTCCTGGGGCTGAGGCTCCTGGTGCAACGCTCCTCACTGCTGTTCAGCCTGCCTCCTGCTCAGGCTACTGGGCTCCAAGTTAATTAGGCAGCAAAGAACTCTGGGAGGAGCTGAGAGTGAGAGGAAGTGCCCTGGAGGGGCTGGCGTAGGGTGAGCAAACCAGAATGGCATGTTTTAATTGATCTTTGATTGTGCCAACGACTGCAGGCTCCCAGGGTAAGCAACTGCTCCTTCTGAGTCAGCACCCTCGCGTGAGGCTCAGCCTGCCCAGAGTGCAGGCATTGCTGGCTCTTTTTTTTCCCTGAGCTCTTTGTGTGGGAAGCACAAAGCGAAAGGTTTCTCCCTTAATTGACCAAGCAGCTGGGAGCCTGGAGTCCTGGGAATACTGTCCAGGGTCGCCTACCACTTTCTCCATCCGTCCACCCAGCTTATCCTGGAAGCCCCAAGAGACTCAGCTCTGCTGATGCAGCTAGACACAGCTCTGAAGACGCTGCAGAAAGCTTTGGAAGCACAATGTACTTTGTGAAGAAATTTGAAAACTTCATTGCTACTTAGCAAGTTTCTTGGCATTAGCAGTTATCCAGGGATTCCCAGGGGGTATATGCCAGCTATGCCGCTGGAGAAAGAAATATTCCAATAGGAAGAAAGAAACTCTCTCAATCTCACTACAGGCCTTGATATTTGGAAAGATCTCATCACCAGACAGGGTGAAGGATACTGGACTTAGACTTTTGGACTCACGTAGCCAGTGGCTTGTTTGGTGTCTGCACAGACACATCTAACAGGCATCTCAACCCGAACAGAACTCTTGATTCCTTCCCTCTCATCTCCAAGATATGCCTCCCCTAATGTTCCCCATTTCAACAAAATTAATGGTTTTGGCTTAAACCAAAAAACCCAGGCTTATCCTCGATTCCTCCCTTTCTCACATCTCCACAGCCAACCTGTCAGCAAGATCTTTTGGCTCGGCCATCACAAGGTACCTCAAATCTGTCCACTCCACTCCTTCTCCATTGCTGCCATTTGCTTCCAAGCCACCAGCATCCATTCAAACAACCCAGTTAGGTCTGTCCGTGGCCACCTTGGCTCTATGACAGCCCATTTTCCCCTTCAGCATCCCAAGACCCTAGGTGATCTGGCTGCTGTCTACCTCTCCCACAATGGGCTTCTCTTCCTTCAGGTCAGAACTGAAATGTTACGTGTCCCTGTTCAATTTCATCAGTATACTTAGCAGAAACTGCCATTTTAATATTTATTCACTTGTCTGTTGTCACAGTGTCCCGCATTTTGATAAGGGCAGACCATCTCTTATTCTCTGCTAAGTTCCCAGTTTGCCTGTGTGTTCATTTCCTAGGTCTACAGTAACAAAGTGCCACAAACTAGGTGACTTAAGACAACAGAAATTTGGGCAGCCCCCTGGCCAAGCAGCCTGAAAGTGCCCCAGCCCAGAAGCTAAGACAACAGAAATGTAAGCCAGGCACGACGGCATGCATCTCTAGTCCCAGCTACTCAGGAAGCTGAGGCAGGAGGATCTCCTGAGCTCAGAAATTTTAATTTAAAAAATTAATTTATTTCTTGCAGTTTTAGGGGCTAGCAGTTGGAAACCGGGGCGTTGGTGGAGTCATGCCCTCTCTGAGGCCTCTGGGGAGGATCCTTCCTTGCCTCTTCTAGCTTCCAGTAACCCCAGGCTTTCCTTGGCTTGTGGCAGCATCACGTCAATCTCTGCCTCCATCTTCCCTTGGCAATCCTCCCTCTGTATCTGTGGTTACGTCTCTTCTTCTCTTCTTATGAGGACGCCCAGTCA
Source organism: Cebus imitator (assembly GCF_001604975.1). Classification (NCBI taxonomy): domain Eukaryota; kingdom Metazoa; phylum Chordata; class Mammalia; order Primates; family Cebidae; genus Cebus; species Cebus imitator. The sequence continues at coordinate 12,122,580 of NW_016107315.1, forward strand.
CAGGCAGTCAGGCCCACCCTGCTCCAGCATTACCTCATCTTAACTCAATTACATTTGCAAAGACTGTATTTCCAAATAAGTCAACTTCATAGGTACCAAGAGTTCAGGTTTGACATATCTTTTGGGGGGATACAATTCAACCCATAATAATGTAGCCTGGTAGATCTCAAAAAACATTTTAGAAACGAATGAATAGTTTTAGTCAATAAGAATACAGTGAGCTCATTTCCAGAGCAGCAAATACAAGAACGTGGGGCTGAACATGCAGGTAGAAGGAAACCTGAAACTGTGTAATACCTACGCAACTCACTGGAAAGAGAACATCCAAATTAACCAGTTACTTGGCATTGCACAATTTTTTAGGATCTTAGAACTGAGTTCAAAAATTTTCCCACTCATCTCAATACGCTAGCCATTGAGGCAGTCTGCGTTTATAAATGCCTCTAACTATACCCTGTCTTTGGCTCTTCACAGAAGAGTGGGCACGTGTAATGGCTGAAGATACAAAGCTCTGAAAAATGATGTGACTTTCCTAGGAAATGGCAGGGCCAGGATGGAGACCCAAGCTAGACTGACTCTAGAACTTGGATATCAGAAAGGAAACTGATTCTATACATCAATTTCATTACACACACACACACAGAACACACAAAAAAACTCTACAATGAGGACCCTATCACAGAACCCAAGAAGCATGAAATCTCAGGGGTGAGATTAAATCTCAAATGACTCTAAGACAAAGCAGAACGTCCTAAGAGTGTCGCCAAAAGTTCCAATGAAACTCAGAAATGGGACTATAAGTCTGTCTAGTCATGACCCTTAGGGAGAGCTTCATGGCAAGGGAAGGTGCAGGGTTTGGGAGGGAGATCTCTTTGATCTGGATCTGGAGGGAAAAATGCAAGTTTCACAGGTGAAAATGCATTCTCAGAAAAGGAAATAGTTTGAGCAAAGGAGGTAGAAAGGATAATATATATTTAGAAATATGAGGAACAGAGGAAAACATGGGCAAAAAGTGAGTTGGTACCATCAGCTGATTCTTCATGAAGACCCGTCAATGGGAGTAACGCTGCCTTGGGGTTCCAGCCCCAGCTCAGTTCCCTCCCTGGGCCTCTGGGCCTGTTTCCTCATCTGTAAATGAGAGGGTTTCCCGGAGATGCTAAGTGGGGCCTCGTGTTCTTCGGAAAAGCTGCTTTGATAGGCCTTCCCATTGAACTGCCTGATAAGACTTCATCTTCAAAATGGCTGGCCGGTGCATTGGCTCACGCCTGTAATCCCAGCACTTTGGGAGGCTGACGTGGGTGGATCACCTGAGGTCAGGTGTTTGAGAGCAGCCTGGCCAACATGGTGAAACTCTGACTCTACTAAAAAGACAAAAAATTAGCCAGGCGTGGTGGCGGCCACTGTAATCCCAGCTACTCAGGAGGCCGAGGCAGGACAATCACTTGAACCCAGGAGGCGGAGGTTGCACTGAGCCAAGATCGCGCCATTGCACTCCAGCCTGGGTGACAGAACAAATTAAAAAAAAAAAAAGGATAGTTTGCGTCCCTTAGAAATGTCTAAAAGCCACTGGCCTCAATAAACGAATTCCCTTTCATTGTATAATCCTATTTCTTCCTGCTGCAGGCCTGAGCGTTCCTCCAGTTTGTTATTCAAATGAAGCATGACTCACTTAGGATTTACCAGCTTGCTCTGAATTGTCTGTGGCTGTATTAAGTCATTTGACCTGTTTCCAGTGGAAAATCCATTTTTATTTACATCCTTAGGTGAAAGAGCCTGATGGGATCAAAAGAGGGCTAGGAAGCAAGTCAGCAGCTCTGGCTCCACGCCGTAACAACAAATATTTGTAAATGAGTATAAACAAATGGATATTTGAATAAATGCAAACTAGCAATACCATCTTGGGCAAGTCTTCTTGTCTCTCTGACCCATCTCTCAAATGGGAACAAGGCCTGCCTGGCCTGCCCCACAGCATTTTTGTGAGGCTCAAATGAGAGAATACATCTGAAAGTTCTTTACGAACTGTAGTCGGTGGTGCTAAGGGCATCAGGCTTGGGAGAGCAGCTCTCCTGGTTGACCGTGGAGGAGCATTTGACTCTGAGACCTCAGGAAGTGATTGATTTCTCCAAGAAGTATTTCTCAGCTTGCGTGTATGAAAGAATAAGCAAAAAAAAAAAAAAAGAATCAATACACGTGCTACCTTTTTTTAGCTGTTTCACCTCAACTCAAGTCCCAGCTCTCCTTCTCAAGGTCACTGAAACTAAGATATGTCATGAAAACCGGCAGAAACCTACTGGAAGGAGCCTTGGCCAAGTAAACCCCAGGAAAGACAGAGGCAGAAGGTCTTGCCTAGCTTCCACAGATGTTGATCAGTTCCTTGCATTAGTTGTGAACTCAAAACAGGGCTTTTAAAGTTATTTTTGAGTTCCTAATTAAAGTCACTTCATTTGGCTAATTCATGCTGCAGTTTAAGGAAGCACTGATTCTTCCATTGAACATTTTCACTGTCAATTCATCTATTTACCAAAACTTAACCAAATGACATCTGTCCCGCTGTAGCCCAAACCACCATCCCCACCAGTTTTTCGAACCTTACATCGCTAGAGGTATTTCTCAGATGATTTAAATATGCTAGTCTTCTTAATGAAAGAATTGAAACATAGGCTGGGCGCAGTGGCTCACACCTATGATCCCAGCACTTTGGGAGGCTAAGGAGGGCAGATCACCTGAGGTCAGGAGTTCGAGAGCAGCCTGGCCAACACGAAGAAACCCCGTCTCTACTAAAAACACAAAAATTAGCCAGGTGCGGTGTCGTGCACCTGTAATCCCAGCTACCCGGGAGGCCGAGGCAGGAGAGTCACTTGAACCTGGGAGGCAGAGGTTGCAGTTGAGCCGAGATCATACCATTGCACTCTAACCTGGGCAACAGAGAGAAACTACATATGAAAAAAAAAAAAAAATCAAGAGATTGCAGCATTAGCTGGACTATCAAACTGGAATGACGGAAAGACTGTCTTTGTCCAAACACATTCTAAGGTTCTCCATCTTGTGAAAGCTACATCCCTTAGCCTGGCTGAAAGTTTCTCCAGTCTGGCCACATTCAGGAGGCAGCAAGGACTGGTGGGAAAACTCTGAGCTTGAGCTCATCCCTTCTGCTCTCTATGCCTCAGTTTCCCTTCTGGTCCAATAATGAGGTTGCACTAGTCCTGCTGCAAAGCTTCATTCATTTTCTGAGGTGGCAGTGGGGCTGAGGTTTAACACTGGGATAAGAAGGAAGTTGAAAAGATAGAGCAGTTCTGCTTTTAGCAGGCTGACACATTCCGAGGAGGGTTTCCTTTGGCAAAGGATGACTGCTGCTAAAAAGTGCTTAAAAGGCTCATGCCTGTGATCCTAGCACTTCGGGAGGCCAAGGTGGGCGGGTCATGAGGTCGGAAGTTCTAGACCAGCCTGGCCAACGTGGTGAAACCTCGTCTCTATTAAAACTACAAAAATTAACCAGGTGCAGTGTCAGGCACCTGTAATCCCGGCTACTCAGGAGGCCAAGGCAGGAGAATTGCTTGAACCTGGGGGCAGAAGTTACAGTGAACCGAGATCACGCCACTGTACTCCAGCCTGGGCAACAGATGGCGACTCTGTCTCAAAAAAAAAAAAAAAAAACCTTATAAAACACAGGCCTTTACCTGATGACTCTGAGGCTGCCCTAACAACTTTCCTTCCCTCTACCCTTCTGAGAAGAAAATGTGTGTACTCTTGCTGCAGTGACTTTACTTGAAACTCCCATCCCAGCATTTAATGCTCAGACTCCGGTTTCAACTTCATCTCCTCCAAGAAGGCAACGTGCCCGTGAGGCTCTTCTCTGCTCCTTCTAACAACCCCCTGGTTATACCAGGAGCCACGCCTGCCTTGGAGTGCCTTGTGCTGAGTGCCTCAAAGGTCCCCCTACTTCCCCAACAAGATCATGAAACTGCTAGGGCAGGGAGCAAGCTCTGGGTCCGGCACTAATCAGGGACACAAGGGATACCCAGTAAGTGCCTGGATGTTGCAGAAGGTCACATGACTGACAGGGCCCTGAAGCTGGAGGTTGCTTAGAAGAGCAACCTCCCCATTCCCAAAGTAGGGTCTGAGCAAAGGGTGGAGAGGAGGTGGATTCCCAGGGCTGGTAGAAAGTGGAGCGGGCTCTAGGACAACACAGAACGATCCAGATGGGCTCAGCTCCCTTCATAGCTTCCTAGTACCTTTTGCCCCTACTCCCGATATGCTTTGGGTGAGGCTCCATTGCCTCGGGGATTTACGTGGGTTCCCTGTCCTCCTCTCTTTCATTCCAGCCACTCCCTCCTATGAAGAGACCAGACCTTGCCTCTAATCTGTCTCTGCCCCTGACACTGGAAGAGATTGAATGGGTCCCCTCTGCTCTCTGGCCCTCAGCTTCCCATGTCCTTTCTTATGGACTTTTCTAGAGTCCTGCCATCCCATTGCATGAATGCCTTGCTAGCGTGGTCTGTCAGTCTGGATCCTGCCTGTACCCTGGGGGCCTCACCCTTGACTCTCCTTGGCTCACTTCCCGAGGAGCCATGTCCCACCGCTGGGTCCTGCCGGCCACAGACCCTGAGCCCCAGTTTTCTTATCTGTAGATTGCCAGCATTCTATCCCTGATACTATGAGATCTGCTCAATTCCAGAGGATCCTGAATCTGCTCTGTGATGCTCTCAGCACATTAGACCGCCTGAGCGGATATCCCAGGCTTAGCGCCCTAGGCAGGAGAGTTGAGATAAAGACAATCTTGGGTGCTCTGATGCTGTTCACATTATAGACCTGGGGGGGGCCTTCCTGGGCCCTGCTGTGGGACAGCAGAGGCCTTGGGGTCTGACGGTGTAAGTGACAGTTTCTGGGAAATAGAGATAACCAGCCTGACCCACAAAAGAACCTCCACTAGAGCTGGATGCTGAGAGGGACGTGGCCAGCATGCCTCCACTGTTGCAGGAGGTCTGTAGTGTGGTCTTGGAAAGAACCCACTCCCTCTTCCCCTTCTTTTCCCTTATTCACAAACATTTATTGAGCATTTCCAGGGCCAAGCCCTCGGCTAGGCCTTGGGGCTTCAGAAGTATAGTCCTTGCTCAAGAGAGCCCTGTAATCTAATCGGAGAAGCAGAAATTTGAATCTGTAACTACAGTATCTTTCCCCCAAAACCCTAGTTTTCTCAGTCCAAGTGCTACTCTCTGAAGCTCTCAGCACGTTAGACCACCTGTTCCCACCAGTTTTGCTGAAGAGGCAGGCCACAGTCAGCAGGTGACTCACAAGGAAGCGTTAGTAAGAAATGATGATTCGAACGGCATTGAGGGCAGTCTGCACTGTGGCTTGGCCAACAGATTGCTGTGGTGTGGTTCCTGCTCTCCAAATTTCCATTCCCTCAGCTACTGCCGCCACAAAGCACCCTAAAACTGTGAGATATTATTTTCAGCAGGTCTAGGGGCTCCAAGAGAGACCAGGTGAAAGACAGATTATATTGCTGGTACCTGCGCCAGCATGAAACTCAGGCGCCTCTGATTGTTGGTCCAGGCTCTCTACAGGCCCACCGAGTCCACATCTTTCTCTTCTTTGCCTAGAAATTGAGGAATACGAAATACATGTCTGGGTGAACAAGAGGCTGTCAGGTTAAAACTGTTCCACAGGACTTCTAAGGACCCAGCATTAGGTGGCCCGGGGTGATACTTAACTAACGTTTTTCTGGCTGGTGGCAAATCTCAGCTGTTAGTTGGAGAATTTCTTCCTTTCACATCCACATCTTTCTCTCATACATGCACATACTAGCCATCCTCTTTCCTCTCTGTTTCTCAAATGGAAACTCAATCAAGGACAAAGAAGAGACTCAGGTTTTTGGACACATTTGCAACGTCTTCACACTCCAACAAGAGGGCATTTGGCCTCCAATGAAAACCAGTGGCATAATAATCCCCTCTTGGGAACCAGTGTCATTCTGACAATTCTTTTTTTTTTTTTTGAGACGGAGTTTCACTCTTGTTGCCCAGGCTAGAGTGTAGCGGTGCGATCTCGGCTCACTGCAACCTCCGCCTCCCAGGTTCAAGCAATTCTCCTGCCTCAGCCTCCTGAGTAGCTGGGATTATAGGCACCTACCAATTTTAGTAGAGATGGGGTTTCACCATGTTGGCCAGGCTGGTCTAGAACTCCTGACCTCGTGATCTGCCAGCCTCAGCCTCCCAAAGTGCTGGGATTACGGCGCCCAGCCCATTCTACCAATTTTATGTTATGTGTCAGCCTTGGTCACCTTTCTTTTCTTTTTCACGCTTGTCTCTGCTTGGTATTCTCTAGAATTTGGTTTTCAATGTCCTTGCCTTACATTTGCAACATCTTCAGAGAAAGTGGTCCTAGCCCGTCCTGGCTCTCACAAGCTGGTATTTCTAGTTTCCCAGCCAAGGAGGGCACACCTTTCAGGTACACAGAGATACAAAGGCTGCCAAAATACTTCCCATTGCGTTGTTTATCTGGAGTATCTCAGGCCAGAGATGGGGACACGACCAGGCAAGCTTCAGAGGAAGCTGTGAAGCTACCAGAGGTCTTAGAATGAGCAATGGATCTAGAGACTCTTCTATCACTAAATGGGCTATGTGACTGCTGCTGGTTCTATCAAAGCGGAACCAAACCAGTCCCTTCCCTTAGAGCTTCCATAGATGAGAGGGCATAGGGCCGCAGGTAGGATGGGTTGTTTTTATCCTGCCCACCAGCTAACTAGCAGCGCTGGTCTCAGGAGTAGAGAAGCCCTCTCTGAGAGGCTTCCAGAGTAGCAGTGCTGTCTCTGATACCAGAGCATTCAGGCACGGCACAGTAGCTCATGCCTATAATCCCAGAACTTTAGGAGTCCTAGAAGGGCGGATTGCTTGAGCCCAAGAGTTCGAGACAAACCTGGGCAACATGGCAAAATCCTATCTCTACAAAAATTAGCCAGGTGTGGTGGTGTGTGCCTGTAGTCCCAGCCACTTGGAAGGCTGAGGTGGCAGGATTGCTTGAGTCCAAGAGCCAGAGGTTGCAGTGAGTGGTGATCCCACCACTGCACCCCAGTCTGGGTGACAGAGTGACACCCTATCTCAAAAAAGAGAAAAGGCCAGGCGCAGAGGCTCACGCCTGTAATCCCCGCAATTTGGGAGGCTGAGGCAGACAGATCACCTAAAGTTGGGAGTTTGAGACCAGCCCGACCAACATGGAGAAACCCCGTCTCTCCTTAAAAATATAAAATTAGCCCAGCATAGTGGCACATGCCTGTAATCCCAGCTACTTGGGAGGCTGAGACAGGAGAATCACTTGAACCCGGGAGGTGGAGGTTGCAGTGAGCCGAGATTGCACTATTGCACTCCAGCCTGGGCAACAAGAGTGAAACTTAGTCTCAAAAAAAAAAAAAGAGTTGAGTTTGACCAACAAAATATCTCAAGATTGCATTTGCTTGGCTTTAGCTTGGGAAGCAACTTCCGTCTTCCGCTGCACTGTTGTTTTGCAGGACAGCTTCTGACTAGGCATAGAACAATATCCTGCTGTTTCTTCCTGACATTGCTGGATGAACACTGAGGCACATGATGAATTGTTGTGCCGAGAAACTCTGAGATGTTGTACGGGACACGGCTGCTGTGAGGGTGACTCACAGAAGCCCAGACCTGCCTGGGAGGCAGGAAGGCTAGCATTGAGGGACTGATGGGCCCTGGGCCATGACAAACAGAAGCAGATGGGATGAGATCCACAGGGACATCGTGTCATTCAGGGGGTGACCTGAACAGTACCAAAGGCAGACAGAACTGCCAGGATGAATACTGTTCTCTCATCTGGTGGGTTTGCAAATCTTTTTCTTTTACTATCTTCTTAAAAGAACCCTCTTCTGAATTCTGTCTGTGGCTTTAGTTGGGATCCAGCCAAGCTTTCTTTTAAAAATAGGGCATATTACATAGTTACTGAGTTATCAAGGTTTTGTCAACGTCGACATCAACATCATTAGCGAAATATGATCCAGGTGTTCGGTTGAGCAGATCCTTGCACATAGCAATGTAAATGAATAAGCATGCTTCCTTCTCATTTTTGAGAATTTAGCTGAGAAGCAAAAACGAATACTGATGTGGATGAAAATGTAAAAGGGCTTGCAGACACATACCGTGCACCCAAGATTTAGGCACACAACATTAAGAAGGAATAAAAGGTAAGTTGCCTGATCCTTCGTCACACGTGTACCCGTCTGATGGCAGGCTGATACCCAACAGTTGAGGTCAGTGGCAAGAGAAAGACCGGGAGCCCTTGAGCACAGAGACCATGTCTTTTAATTTTGAATCTTCACCATCTGACACAGGGCTGAGCAGCTAGGCGGTAGTTTAATTGTACTAACTCTTTTTTTTATAAATATACTTTAAGTTCTGGGGTACGTGTGCAGAACGTGCAGGTTTGTTAAATAGGTATACATGTGGTGGTTTGCTGCACCCGTCATCTACATTAGGTATTTCTCCTAATGCTGTCCCTCCCCTAACCCCCAGCCCCAACAGGCCCTGGTATGTGATGTTCCCCTTCCTGTGACCATGTGTTCTCACTGTTCAACTCCCACTTATGAGTGAGATCATGCAGGGTTTTCTGTTTGTGTGTCAGTTTTCTGAGAATGATGGTTTCCAGCTTCGTCCATGTCCCTGCAAAGGAAATGAACTCATCTTTTTTATGACTGCATAGTATTCCATGGTGTATATGTGCCACGTTTTCTTTATCCAGTCTATCATTGATGGGCATTTGTGTTGGTTCCAAGTCTTTGCTATTGTGAACAGCACCACAACAAACATACATGGGCATGTGTCTTTTTATTAGAATGATTTATAATCTTTTGGGTATATACCCAGTAATGGGATTCCTGGTTTAAATGGCATTTCTGGTTCTAGATCCTTGAGGAATCGCCACACTGTCTTCCACAATGGTTGAACTAATTTACACTCCCACCAACAGTATAAAAGCGTTCCTATTTCTCCACATCCTCTCCAGCATCTGTTGTTTCCTGACTTTTTAATGATCACCATTCTAACTGTCGTGAGATGGTGATTGTAGTAACTCTTATCTTACTGTCCTTATAATCTCTGCTGTTGAATGTCCCTGCGTCACTTCCTAACTATCCCACCATATGAGGATGTCATAATGAGTGTTAATACTCACAGATATCTTCAGCCTGTCCAAGTTTGTGGGAAGTGCACCATATCACTCTTCTGGAAGCTTTTTTGCTCCAGAATTACATAAGCTGGAACAACTATGTATGAACCTCATTTATAAGAGATGACGGTTCCCAGTAGTACAATGAAATACTTGCTGTGAGAAAATGAAATGAAGTGTTCTAATCAATTAAACATATGTAGAAGGCAGAATAAACTTTTATATCCCTCTAACCCATACCTGAGTCCCCTGCCCTTTCCTGGGGCCTATGATTAGCCAAAGCTAGGCCAGCTCAGAGGAGAGGGAGAGCAGCGATTCTCTAAGTATGTCCGTATACAGGAACTGCACCAAGGGGGTCAGCTGGTCAGAGAACAAGGTTACCGTGCCTTACAAAATTCACCAGCCTATTTCTCCCACCAGCCCCCAGCACAGTCCCTGCCCAGGTAAAGACCCAATGCCACCAATGCCTGACCTGTCTTGGAGCCTGAGGACCCAAGGCCTGGCCTGGGAATGGGAGCAGTAGGTTGAGGAAATCCAATGGTGCAGGAATTCGGGTGTTGTGGGTGGGGAGAGAAAAGAGAGAGGGCCAAATGTCGGGGGAGGCCCTCAGGCCTACCTGGAAAGACAGGGCTAAGGAGGACCCAGGGATTCCCCTACTAGACCCCAACCTTCACATCCTCTGACAGGGAAGACACAACTCAATCATTTTTTTGAGACAGAGTCTCACTCTGTCGCCCAGGCTGGAGCGCAGTGGCGTGATCTCAGCTCACTGCAACCTCCGCCTCCTGGGTTCAAGTGATTCTCCTGCCTCAGCCTCCTGAGTAGCTGGGATTGCAGGTGTGTGCCACCACACATGGCTAACTTTTGTATTTTGGGTAGCGACAGGGTTTCACCATGTTGACCAGGCTGGTCTCAAATTCCTGACCTCAAGTTATCCAGCCCGTCTCAGCCTCCCAAAGTGCTGAGATTACAGGCGTGAGCCACCGTGCCTGGCCTGATACAGCTCAGTCCTGAAGGGCTGTTTTGTACGTCCTTCTGGATGCAGGGCTGCATGGATAGACTAAGAGTACAGTTGTATTAGAAACTGCAAACCACTGTTCCCTTCCACTCTTCAGGTGGATGTTCTGGATTTGTTTTCCTTTCTCTCATAAAATAAATCATGTCATCATCAGTTTTCTACAGTTTGTCCCCAGCTCCCTCTACTTTTCCTGTGTCTGATGGGGGCCAGCCGGTGACAAGGACCTCACCACACCAGCAGGTGGGGCCTTCTAAATGGGCATTTGTGAAGCTCTGGGTGCTGGTTGGGCGGGGCAGGGTCAGAGAAATGCAAAGTATTCCAGGCATCCGCCCGGAATTCACTCCCAGCCTCTCCTCTGCCCTCATCACAGCCCCACCGGGCTGCAGTCTTCTCCCCTTGGAGCAGAAGGTGCCCCAAGGCCTCTCATGGAGATTTTACCCTGTTGGCTCATGTGGAGAGGGGAAGAGAGGCTCGGATCAGAAGGAATGCCTAATGAATTACCATGCAGAAGGAAGAAGCAGAATGTGAGCAGCTGCCTCTGCTGGTTGGGTCCAGAGAAAAGACGTTTCTGGATTTATGATGTAAGTGGGCAGGCAAGCAAGCAAGAGGGGAACGGTAGCCAGCGGAGAGAAAACTCCTGGGAGTTTCTGCTTTCTGAAGCCTGGGGCAGTTTGCCCAGCCGGGCTGGAGTCTATGCTAGAGGGCCTCGGTTTGGGGGTGCCACCTCCTGAATATAGCAAATGGACTTGGCACCCTCAGTGAAGTCAAGATAAGAGGAAAGCTGGATGCTGAATGACGACAAAGGGTTAAAATAGACTTTGGGGGCTGTTCTAGCCCAAGGAGAGGAAACACGGGAGAAAAAAGCATACCTGAGTGACAGCCCAGCAAATTCCCGGGAGAAGTGGGGTGGGAGTGGATAGGGCTCATTATAAGCTGTTCCTTTTGCAAACCTGGGTGAGCTGCTAGAGCTTCTAGAGAACGAACACCCAGGAAATCTGGAATGAGGTGGGTGTGGGGAGACCCTATGAGATCAACTCCACTGCCGAATTGCAGTTTACAAAGCATGATCAAAACCAGCATCCCACAGCATCACCCTGGCCCTGTTCGTTTTGCAGACGAGGAGACCCAAAGACGTGCAAGGATTTAGCCTGCATAGGTAGGCTTCAAAGAGAGGTGTGAGGACCACCAGTCAGCGCAAGGTGATTTCGTGCTGCAAGAGCAAATCATTACGCTAGTTGGCATGTATTTACTGTAATGAGCTTTTAAACATATAACTAGAACCATTAAACCTGTGATTTCAAGGATACTGTTACATAGGAAGAGGACACTTTTGTTCTCCCCCAAGATGGTGTTTCGCTCTTGTTGCCCAGGCTAGAGTGCAATGGCGCGATCTCAGCTCACTGTAATGTCCGCCTCCCAGGTTCAAGCGATTCTCCTGCCTCAGCCTCCCGAGTAGCTGGGACTACAGGCACGTGCCACCACACCCAGTTAATTTTTTTTGTATTTTTAGTAGAGATGGGTTTCACCATGTTGACCAGAATGGTCTCAAACTCTTGACCTTGTGATCTGCCTGCCTTGGACTCCCAAAGTGCTGGGATTACAGACCTGAGCCACTGTGCCTGGCCACTTCCTTTTTTTTGAGACAGAGTCTCACTCATTGCCCAGGCTGGAGTGCAGTAGCTCAATCTCAGCTCGCTGCAATCTGCTTCTCAGGTTCAAGCGATTCTCCTGCCTCAGCCTCCCAAGTAGTTGGGATTACAGGCGCACGCCACCACATCCAACTAATTTTTGTATGTTTAGTAAAGATGCGGTTTCACCATGTTAGCCAGGCTGGTCTTGAACTCCTGGTCTCAAGTGATCCACCCGTGTCAGCCTCCCAAAGTGTTGGGATTACAAGCATGAGCCACCACGCTCGGCCAAGGCTGGCTCCATTTTAAAAATGGGTTTATTTAAAGTTGGTTTCAATGAAGTAGTAAAGAAATTATATTTCATATGGCAGTTGGTTTTCCTTTTTTAAAAGTGCAAAGGTGAGAAACCATGTACTGAATGGTGGTGGTAGTGATGATGATAGCAAACTTTTATAACATTTACTAGGTGTCACGCCCCTTGCATACATTAAATCATTTATTCTCATGGTGGCTCATGAGGTGGGGATAATGATTACTTCATTTGACACAGGAGGCCTTGGGGACGCACAGGGTAAGGGTGGAGGACTACATCCAGGGGCTCAGACCGCAGTGCGCTCACTCCTGCAGGTGGCTGTGGAAGCCCCTGACCAGAGGCCCAGGTGCAGGGGCGTGGAGACCATGCCTGCTAGAATGGGGAAGGAGACCGTATATGCCCTCTCTGCTTCCCATGCAGAACTACAGGAGACACCACATTTCACAACGGTATTACTTTCCAAAGCAAATGGGACAATCTGGTGGGCACAGTGAGGTGATTTCACGAGCAGCTCCAGAGCATTCTGCTTTGCACTTTGGGCAGAGGCTGCATTGCACCGCTAATGTGAGGGCCTCGGGCAGAATCCCAGCTAAGTCAATTTCAGGCTGGTCTTCCTGCCGGCCTGCTAAACTCTTCCAGGTGACTCTGGCCGGATTTGAGAGGCTTTACCAGACAGGTTGTCTCTGAGTTAGAGGAGGGGAGGAGGATGTCTGGAAAATGCTTGAAGAGAACTTTGAGATCAGGTGGCTGCTGCAAAGGCTGACAGGGCGAATGCGGATTGGGAAGAGGGACGAAGAGACTAATAGGGCTAGCGGGTCCTCGGAATCTCTCAGCCAAGAGCATAAAGAACAATTGTGCTAGCTGGGCGTGATGGTATGCACCTAGTCCCAGCTACTCAGGAGGCTGAGGTGGGGAGGGCCGCGATGCTGCCAGCCTGTGCAACACAGGGAAATTCCATCTCCCACAATTGTGCTTCTTACTTTAAACCTAATTGGTCAAAAATCTTCCAGCACATCCTCTCATTCAGTGTAGCATTTAAGAGCAAGAGCTTTGGAATCCTAGATTCACCTCTCATTAACTAGGTGGCTTTGCTTAGGTCATTTAACCTCTCTGGGCCTCAGTTTCTCCATCTAAAAAGTAGAAGTAATAAAAGTGCCTCTTGTAGAGTACTGTAAAGGTTACATGTGATGGTCAGCACAGGATGGGATGTGTGTTAAGTGCCTGATGATGGTAGTTGTTACTGTCAGTATCCCCCAGGATGTGGCGCAGGTGTGACCTCTAAGGAGACCTCATCTGGTTTGGATTTGTGAGTCCAAGCTAACCTACCAAAGCAAAGTAAGATTTTAGAAATTCTTACTTTGATTAATGTGCCTTTTAATTTTTTAAAAAAATGTGTGCATGGGCAAATGTACTGATTTCATGGGATATTTAAGCCAGTTAAGAAATCAGTGGCCAGAAAAGGGTTCCAAAGTTGCATTCACAGTTTCTCTCTCAAAGCCTGCTTTTCCTCCTATGTTCCCTGCCTTAGTAAATGACTCCTCTAAGTGCTGAAAGGATCTAGAAAATAACACCTCTCTTCCATTTCCAGGTCAGAACCATAGTTTTGGACTGATCAAACTGGTTACGCCACCCTGAGCTGATACTGCCTCCCAGATTGCAGGCTTGGGGGTGATGGGGAGGCGGATAGAACCGGCCCCACTAAGCTCATGTGGGGCCCAGAAAGCAGACAGATCGCATCTGTCTGTGGCAGGCAGAGGGGATTAGAAAATCCAGAAGGTGCTAAACTGCTCCAGCCCAGTTCCTCCTCCCTAACACACCATCATATAAGGAACGAGGCGCTGTTACTCTAACAGAAGTCCCTCCACCAGGAAACATGAGGAGTGGGGAATGAGTGTTCCTCTAACATCATCCACCACAAACCTCCAAGTCACACATGGTCTCCCTCACCCCTACCTCACTCCATATGCTGCTTATCACCAAGTCCTGTCAATTTCACTTCTGAACTAGGTCTTGGCTGTGCTCTCTTGGCTCTATTATACAGCTGCTAGTCCAAGACAGTATTTATTATTTCTCACCTGGACTCCTCACAGGTCTCCTCATCCATTTTTGCTATCTCCAATTTGTTTACACTGCAGGCCCCAACTCCTCCTGACATTATTTTTAACAGTTCTTTGTTGCTGTTTGGTTAAAAACTAAAATCTATCATGTGTATCCAATGCCCTGCTGGTCTAGCCCCTGCCTGCCTCCCAGCCTCAGGCAGCACCACCATCCCTCTCACCCACAGTGGGAGCTCCAACCACCCTGCTTTCTTGGATTTCACAGAGAAGACAGGCTTTATTCTACTCAGAATCCTTTCTCATACTTTTCCCTCTGCCTAGAATGCCCACCCTTCCTTTCTTCCAGCCTTCCTTCCTCCCTTTCCCTTCCTCCAGCCAACTGTCTCTCATCCTTCACATCTTCACTCAAATGTCACCTTTCCAAGGAAGCTTCCCAGACCAGATCAGATCTCCCTACTAAAGCATTCAAGGCTTTTGTGACCATTTCTTTCATAGTTTTGACAATTGATTTGATTCTTCGATCAACCTCTGTGTCCCTATGATACTCTAAGCTCCGTGAAGATAGTGGCTTTTTTTTTTCACCCCTCAGCCCTTAGCATAGTAACTGGCACATAGTAAATGCCTGGTAAATATTTGTTGATTGATTGAATTAGGGAGAGTAATGACTAGCAGAAAATGCAATCCCAGTGGATGGTCCTGGATATCAAATGCCCCTTTTCCAGGAAAGTAGGGCAGGCTAGGGAGACATGGGATAGGGTGTTTGTGTGTGAGTAGCGGAGGGTGCAGGGGAAAAGGGTTTGTCTGGAGTCAGAGGCCAGCAGCTGGCAGCCCCACTGGCTGCATGTGGAAAACATGATTGTGGTGTCAGAAGGGATTAATGGGGTGCAGCAAAGGAGGTGATTCCTGGTATTGCCCTTCTCAGATCAGATGCATATGGGATTTGAAACTTAGAGGGAGGAACAGGAAAACACAGCTGTTGGCAACAGCCATAGCAAAAATCACCAACGTTTCTCTGGGCTGTAGACTCCTCCAGGTTGCTGCACCCACATGTGAGAGGCCTTTGTCATTTCATGGGATGCACGGCACCTGTATTCCCTTATGAGCTTTGGGAAATCCCCGTGGCATGCGTCTCTCTGGGAGGTTTCACTTGGTTTTCATGGCGGGTCTCAATGCTACCCAATATCCTTGAACAAAGTCCTTTTCTGCTTAAGTCAGCCAAAATGAGTTTCTCTTGTTTGCAGCCAAGAACTATGACTGGTTTAGTCTGGGGCCAGCAGGGAAGTGACGTTTGGCTTCTCCACGTAGCCAAGCATGAGGGCGCCAAGCATGTAACACTCCAGGAGTGGACAGGGCCAGTTTGGCCACCTGAAAGTTAGGGGCTCTTTAGGAATGGGGCAGGGGGAAGGTGACCATTTGGAGCCAGGAAGAATCTTTAGATGGACTTGGGTGGAGGCCACACCAGAGAAATCATTCTGTTGTTGAGACATGTCCATGGGCGGGACACCTGGTACACCCCAGACTGGAGCCTGGGAAACACCTTTCACTCGGAGGCCCAAGAGCCCACAGCTGGCTCGCGGCCTCGTGGAACGCAAACCCTGCCCCTCCTGGCCTTTCTGGTACTTGTTGTGCTTTTCCCGAACAGACTGCACTCTAGGATCTGTTCAAGATATTTTCCATTCCTGTGACCCTGAGTCTGCTACAAAGAATAAAACACGGGAGGAAATCATCAGAGTCAGAGTGCACTCACCACACTTCCCACACCTCAAATAATCGGATGTCAGAGCAGGGAATGGTCCTGGGACCACTGAGTGTTGTGGTCTCAGATGTCAGTGGGGCTCAGGATCACCCAGGAAACCACCTCACACCGTGGGTTCCCACGGACGTCTCCAAACCCAAAGCTGATCCACTGGGCCTGGTGTGAAGCCCTAGGATCTGGGTTTTGTAGAAACTTTTCAGGCAATTCTTATGTGAGTTGTTTAAATTTAGTGATTTTCATCCTTCAGCTCAGCTGACAGAAGAAGAAACTGAGACTCAAAAAGAAATTTCCTCCTGGCCCCAAAACCCCGGAGAATTGATTGCTGAGCTGAGCACTGAGGTCAGGCTTCCTGACACCCTCTTTCCTCGGTTGGCCAGGGCTCGGCTAGGACATGGAAAGGGTCAGATGCATGATTTTTGTCTGCTTACAGGGTCCCCCTCCCTTTTCTAAGAGGGGCAGCTTGTCATGGAAAAATGCTGAAAATAGGGAAAGATGCCCGATGCTTATCTTGGCAGAAAGCCTGCTGTGGCCTTAGTGGAGTTGGAAACCCCGTAGACAAAGCCAGAAATGGATACAGCAGGGCCCTCAGCCCAGGTCCCAGTTCTGGGTCTCCCAGTGATGTGCTGTGACCTTGGACAAGTTGCCTCACTCCCTGAGTCTCAGTTTTGTCCAGAAAATGGGGACAATCCCATTTTATACAGGCTCCTGCCTGTAATCCCAGCACCTTGGGAGGCCGAGGCAGGCAGATCATGAGGTCAGAAGATCAAGAGCATCCAGGCCAACATGGCAAAACCCTGTCTCTACTAAAAATACAAAAATTAGCTGGGCATGGTGGTGTGCATCTATAGTCCCAGCTACTCAGGAGGCTGAGGCAGGAGAATCACTTGAACCCAGGAGGCGGAGGCTGCAGTGAGCCAAGACCATGCCACTGCACACCAGCCTGGGTGATAGAGCAAGACTCTGTCTTAAAAAAAAAAAAAGGGTGGGGGACAACCCTGCTCTCCACTGTCTGTCCTGCCTACCTTGCCAGCCCCTGATGTGAATGTACTTTAAAAACTCCCAAGTACTGCCCAAGCAGAAGGGATTATGGACACTGGAGGTATGACTAGAATACTAATTTCCACCCAGGGTCCCTTGAGGACATGCTGGGCCCATCTTGGAAACTAAGTAGAGGAAGCTAAGAAGCTGTCAGCAAGCTTGGGGGAGACTGTGAGAGCCTTATGGGCTGGCTGGCAGGGAGAGCCCTTTCTGCTCACACAGCCTGTTTTCTTCATGCTCCTGTGTCAGGGACGGTGCCATGGGCGAGGACACTCGCATAGGCAGGTGTGTGCGTGCTGGATGAGGGCGGGGCATGGGGAGTGACTGGATCAGCGCCCTCCTGCCTCTGGCCTGGTACTGCCAGGACCCTTTACCCATCTCTTAAAGTGTCCTGGCTCAGGAGCCCTGGAAAGTATTCAGGGGAGCCCAGGAAGTCACCCCCCCACCCTTTCCTGTTTGTTTTGGTTGTTGCAGCAGGTTTGAGAGGGTGGATTAGCTCAGTCACCCTCTTTCCTTCTGACCACATCAGAACCATTTTCCTAGCTGGCGGGTGTCCCTATTCTCCTGGAGTTATCAGGATGCCAGGATGCTTACACGATGCTGCCAAACATTTGCCTTGTCACCTGGTCCAAGTCACTTCATGTCTCTGAGCCATTTTCTCATCTGAAAAGAGAGGAAGCAATTCCTGTGCCTCCTTCCACTCTAGGGTTGCTGTGTCACATGAGAGTGGGTGTAGGTAGCTTTGTTACACTGGAAGGACTGCCATTCTCTTGTAGAAGAAGTCAGGACAGAGGAGGCCTGGACAGGGGACCGCCAAAGGGGATGGTAACAGAAATGTCCTCTACTCCAGGAGGCAGGAAATCTCTGCGAAGTAATTTCATTCGTGTCTCTAGCTGGGCTGTCCCAGGGCAGCAGATCCTTTGCCTCATGATACATCCTCGTTTTGCCGTGCTGGGCTCAGCCTAGCGACTCTGAGAGGAGAAGACGTGTCAGACTCGGGGCATCACGGTGAGGAAACCCAGAGAAAAGCTTTCAGAGACCTAAGCAGACACATTCCTGGGCCCAGGCATGACATCGCCTAGGCCAGTGCGTCTCAAACTTCAAGATTTTAGCAGAATCCTTCCTTATCAGATAATTTTTTTTTTTTGAGACGGGCTCACTCTCTGGCCCAGGCTGGAGGGCAGTGGTGTGATCATAGCTTACTGCAGCCTCAAAGTCCTGGGCCCACCTCAGCCTCTTCGAAAGCTGGGGTTACAGGTGCCACCGTGCCCAGGCGAGATACCGCTGAAGATTCACTGAGCCTTCAGGAAGTAGCACTGATTCATTGCACAGATGGGGAAATGAAGCTCTAAATGTTGGACTGTGACCGAAGCCATGCAATAAACCCGTCGGTAAAACAAATAAGCAAACCGACTTCAAATGCAGGGCTAACCCTTGGCACAGGTGCAGCATCAGAGAAAAATGGAAAGGTTCCTTCATTTAGGGGTCTTTTCCACAGCCTGAGGATGGAGGCTTCCTAAGAGTCAAGCGGGTAGGTAAATAGGGGCAATTTATTGACACAATTGCAATAAACAAATCTTACTGGGCAAGCAGGAAACTCATGGTCTCCTTTGAAAATGGAGATCTTTGGCAAGATGTGTCTGAGGCACTGAGCCCCTTTCTGAAATAAAGCAGAAGCAGGTCAAGCAAAGCAGGACAAATGCACATTCCTTCCAGCTGCCTCAGCCCTGGCCCCCCTCCAGCCTCCCTAGAGCACCGGTGGCCAGGCCTGGCCAGTGGCCAGCGGGAGACTGACCCATCCGCACGAAGGGCCCCAGGTGTCTTTCAGCGGCGGCCACCAGGCACCTGAATGAGCACGAGCCAGAGTGACTTTTCGGCGGAGCTGTGGAAGTGGCTTCCTGCCACGGCAGCCGACAACTCAGAGGTGGGAGTGAGGCGTCAGACCCCCAGATCCCTCGACCGCGTTCACTCGGGACAGGTGCGTGAACGGAGGCAAGATCAGCACAGGCTAGGGGACGACCTACGGGGACCGCCGGCCGGGCGCCCGGCTCCATCACTAACCCGTCTCTAAGCGCGGGGCTGGGGGAAGGGGTCGGCCAGCTGCAGGGCCGCGGGGGCCGGGAAGGGCGGGGACTGGAGAGAGCCTGGATGAGGCGCCGGGGCGGCCACGGCTCCCAGGGAGCAGATGAGTAGGGGAGCTGCGCACACATCTGGGCCTGGGGCGGGGTATCGCCGAGGGGGGCGCACGACCCGCCCGCGAAGAGCGCAAGGCCCCTGCGCCCCAGCTCTCCTCAGTGGGGATTTTCCTCACTTGGAAAACACTCGGGTTATGGAGCGGGTGGTGGTTAATCGTCGCACGGGGAAACTCAGGGACAGGTTCTGATCAAGCCCTTCATCCCAGTCACAGGTGGCAGGCGGCAGGGCACCACGACCTCGAAGTTCAAGACGCACGCTCTCTCCCCGCCCTCCTAAACCTCAGCGGCGCCAGGCACTGAGAGATTCTCAGGATGTTCCACGTGGGGGCCGGCGCGGTGGCTCACGCCTGTAATCCCAGCATTTTGGGAGGCCTAGGTGGGTGGATCGCAAGGTCAGGAGTTCAAGACCATCCTGGCCAACATGGTGAATCTCCGTCTCTACTAAAAATACAAAAATGAGTCGGGCGTGATGACACAAGCCTTGTAATCCCAGCTACTCGGGGGCTGAGGCAGGAGAATCGCTTGAACCCGGGTGTCGGAGTTTGCAGTGAGCTGAGATTGTGCCATTGCACTCCAGCCTGGGGGAAAGAGGGAAGGAGGGAAGGAGGGAAGGAAGGAAGGAAGGAAAGAGGGAAGGAAGGAAGGAGGGAAGGAAGGAAGGAAGGAGGGAAGGAAGGAAGGAGGGAAGGAAGGAAGGAGGGAGGGAAGGAAGGAGGGAAGGAAGGAAGGAAGTGCCCCTGCCCTAAGGGCAGTCCAGGTGGGGGAGGAAGGGGCAGGGTTTAGACCCCCACCCCCATTCCACCCAAGCACCCCTACTTAGTCTTTACAGCTTGGAGACTTTGCCTGAGAGGTCGTTTAACACAGCTGCCAGATCCGCTTTCAAGGCTGTTCTCATTTTCACTTCATGGTGCATACATAACCTTGGGCCACTGAAAAACCCTGGTATCTCAGGTTCCCTATCCACTATAGTAACAGGACTTTCCTCAGAGAGTCCTTGTAAGGATTAGTGAATAAACACTTGTGAGCATTTAGAACATACTGAGTCTGGAAGACTCAACATATTGTTTGCTGGATGAGCTGGGTGTGGCGGCCTGCACCTGTAGTCCCAGCTACCTTGGGAAGCTGAGGTGGGAGGCTCACTGGAGCCCAGGAGTTCGAGGCCAGTCTAGGCAACATAGCCGGACCTTGTCTGTTAAAAAAAAATGTATTAGATGTCCCTGTTATTGTTATGACTATTGTTTACCCATGAGGAGAGTGAGGCCCAGAAAGGAGATGGCATTTGCTGCCTAGATGATGTGCCCAGTTGGTAGTAGAACAGGGAGTAGTGACAAGGTTTCCTGACTGCCCAGATGGAATCCATTATTTCTTGGGCATTTAGAGGTTGCTGCTTCACAGAAATCTTTGAAGCTAAGCAGATTAACAAAAGCCCACTTGGCGATAGCCCATGCTATGTAAGGGGCCTCTGGTACAACCTCCACGATCCTCAGGAACAGGAGGAGTGAGGGGAAGAGAAAGAGGAAGAGGAAGAGAAAGGAGGGTGGGCATAGGAGGAGGAGATGGAAGAAGAGGAGTCTTGAGTCTTGTCAGCTCAGCCATTAAACAGAGGGGATGCTTCCCAGCATCACTGGGGATGCTTCCGAGAGGATACCTTCATTAAAATGAACTAAGCTGGGTGCGGTTGCTCATGCCTGCAATCCCAGCACTTTGGGAGGCCAAGGTGGGCAGACCACCTGAGGTCAGGAGTTCAAGACCAGCCTGGCCAACATAGAGAAACCCCATCTCTATTAAAAATACAAAAATTAGCCAGGTGTGGTAGCAGGTGCCTGTAATCCCAGCTACTTGGGATGGTAAGGCAGAAGAATCACTTGAACTGAGATCACACCACTGCACTTGCACTCTAGTCTGGGTGACTGAATGAGACTGTCTCCAAAAAAAAAAGTATTAGGCTGTTAGGCTGTGCGTGGTGGCTCATGCCTGTAATCCCAGCACTTTGGGAGACCAAGGCAGTGGATCACCTAAGGTCAGGAGTTCAACCAACCTGGCCAACATGGTGAAACCCCATCTCTACTAAAAATAAAACATAAAAAATTAGCCAAGTGTGGTGGTGCGTGCCTGCAATCCCAGCTACTCGGGAGGCTGAGGCAGGAGAATCACTTGAACCCAGGAAGCAATGATTGCAGTGAGCCAAGACTGTATCACTGCACTCCAGCCTATGCGGCAGAGCAAGACTTTGTATCAAAATAAATGTGCAGTGCAAAAGAAAATTTAAAAATTAAAATTTAAAATATTTAGAGGGCTAGTTCTTCTTCACCATGTGAAGAAGAAGAACTAGCTCTCTAAAATATTTCAAGTTTAAGAGTTTTGTTCAGAGTATAAGGATGACAGTTTGGTTGCCTAACGTCTCAGCCTGTTTTGTGTTCAATTTTGGCTCAGTCCCAACCTCATGAATCTCTCCTTTCAATCAAAGGGGAGCTACAGCCCCCTGTGGCCCAGGTGAGGTCAGGGAGGCTGTGGCCAACATGGCGGGAGCCCTCTTCATTGCCTGAGGAATAGTCAGTGCTTGCACCCAGTAGTTAGAGACAGTCTGGTTCTAAATCCTGTCACTTTCTAACTAGGCAAGGTATTTAAACCTAAGCTTCATTTTAATCATCTGTAAAACTGGGATTATAAATCTTGCCTCATAGTCACTGGGAGAATCAAAGGGGATAATGCATATAACATCTTAACCCAGGACTGCCATGTAGCAAGTGCTTAATAAATGCTTATTACTTATGATCAGATGTGGCTCCCTGCCCCATGTGGATAAGATGGCTTCCTCATCGCCCAACCATCTGGGCTAGGGGTTTCATTAGGATTTGGTTTGCATACAACGAAAGAATCCCAAAACTGTAATAATGCAGAAAAGATAGTTTATTTCTTCTCACATAAAATCTGAATGAGGGGGTCAAAGGTGGAATGTGGTTGCCAGTGTCTGGGATCCAAATACTATCTTGTTGCAGTGTAACAAATGTCTTGACTTTATGTCTAAGATGGCAGCATCCCAACTTCCAGGCTGCAGAATGAAGTGCTGAAGGAGCCTAAGAAGATGCATATAAGCTCCCCTTAAGGAAGCTTCCAGGAAGCTGTTGTACTACCATTTCTGCTTACATCCCATTGGCCAGAACATAGTCACATGACTACCCCCTAGCTGCAAGGGAGTCTGGGGAAATGTAGTCTTTATTATGGCAGCCCTGTGCTCAGCTGAACATTGGTGGATCTATCCCTATCGAAGGGGAAAATGAGTATAGGAACATGCATCAATCTCTGCCCCCACGCCCCAGCTTGTCTAGGCTAGCTAGGCACCTGGAAGCCAAGCACCTGAGCACTAGAAAGCAGGGATGGGCACATGTGGCTTCTCATCAGCCATCCCCAGCGGCTCAGTCTGCAGCTGAGAACCTGGAACTGGAACTGAAACTTAGGCCTCTTGCCATGGGTCTGAGAAAGCCCTGCCATGTTTAACCACCTCCCTGATGCTTCCCAGCCTCAACTAAAGGCAGGAGGGATACTAGAGAGGCAGCTGACTCCTGGCCAAGGAGAGGACAGTGAGCAAAGCTGCAGCTCCGAGGGGCAGAAGGCACAGCAAGCTGGCAGGCTTGGCACAGTTTGGTGGAGTTGCCCACTGCAGGACACATAACTGCAAATTGTGGGGAGCCTGGGCCACCAGCCAGAGCTGCAATCCAAGTGCCTAACTGGAAGGACACAGCTGCACTGGGGGCTCCGCCCTTCTTCCTGTTAATGAGAACACTCCAGCAAGCCATCTGGCCTTTGCCAGGCTCCCAGCACACCTGTCTCCCGTCCCACCTGGGCTTTCTTTTATCCCAAAAAGGTCTCTGAAAGGGGGAGGAAAACTTGCCTGCGTCTCCCCATACTGGCTCTTCTAAAACAAGCCCTCAGCCCTTTCTGCTCCTGGAGTTTCACTATTAGTAGCCGCCAGGGGACAGGTGCTCCAGCTCTCCCTCTCCAGGTCTAGCGACAGATCGGCCACTAACTTGGGATGCAGCATCCCCTCTCCTCTGGCCATCCTTTTCCTGGCGTGCCTTGGAGTCACCTCTTAGAAATAAGGTTCCTGGGCTCCACTCAAGACTTACTGGTTCTGTTTTTTAACCAGTTTCCCAGGAGACTCATGTGCAGTGCATTTAGGATCCAAGGGGCTGGATGGCTTTTGCAGTCAACTTAGAGTGAAGTGGTTCTGACGGGGTCAGAGCTGTCTGAACAGTGCCCTGGGCGATGCGGACACCTTGTACCAGCTCTTTCTTCTCAGGGGCTGGAGTTCTTCAAGCCTCTCAACATTATTGTACTTGGTTTTCAAAGAGTCCATCCTCCCGAGATGCTAAGCCGTTCTCATCCTGCTCTGTTGGCTGTGAAATGTCCTGTCGAGTGCCCCACTTCTTGTTTTTATCTATCAAAACTGTCTTCACTTGTCAAGGCTCAGCTGAAACACAACCTCCTTTAGGGAGCATCCGTAATCGGCCCAGTGAGACTTTCCTGCTGCCATGAACTTCGCTCGTACATCCACAGTAGCCCAGCCTGTCCTGAGTGACAGTTAGTTCTTCAGGTGAGTACATCCTATCTGCTCCACTCCCTCACACCCTCAGCCTCACAGGACTGGGAACTCCTTGAGGCTGGGAATCAAATCTTACCATAGACATCCTGCAGCCTGATTACAGATAGCTCTTAACCCTGAGCGCTTAAAGAGAAAACATAGGAAGCCAGGGCCTGGGTACGACAAACTGAGTGGTAACAGACAGAGTCCAAACGCAGATAGCCAGGGGCAGGAAGGACTGGTCCATTCCCCTCCCCTAAGCTGAATGAATGAATGGGCTGATCCCCCTGGATGATATTGAGTGTTTCGATTCCAGAAAAAACAACAACAACAAAAAAAGCTTCTTTGTCTGGGATGGACTTATCTAGGCTTTTAGGCTCAAGGCCTTCTGGCTAATAATTTCTTAATCCACTCGGCAATCAGGAAATCTTCAGAGATTTCCAGGAAGGTGGTCATGAGGACTGTGGAGGCTGATCTGCATTTAGCAGTCAGGAAAGGGGGCCTGGAGAAGACAATGGCCTTCTCTGCCCTAGGCCTCCAGGATTCAACCTTGAGTGTATCCCCATTGGTTCAACCTTGAGTATGTCCCCATTTCTGTCTGTGCCTCTAGAACGCTCTTGGACCAGTGTCTGCATTTCTCAGAAAGGATCGGGTAGGGATGGGAAAGGATTTTTTAGGCCGTGACTGCACCAGCCGGGCACCTACTGAGTCCCCACTGCTGTGCCAGGCGCTGTGCTGGCGAGCTTACACACTCTGCAAGGCACAGATGGTTATCCCCATCATAGACATAAAGAAACTGAGGCTTGCAACGCTCGCTGGCACCAGCCCTAGTGTTAATGTTAGTGTTAGTGACCCTCCCCATCCCGCCCCAAAAAAGAAACTAAGGCTTAGAGAAAGTAGATAACTTGGCAGCCTTATGCAACCAGGAAGCAGCAGAACAGCTTCAAGGTCAGGTGCATCTGACTCCAAAACTTCCGTTCTTTCTAACTGACCTCACCCGGAACACAACTGCCAGCAAGGCTTGTTTCTTTCCTATCCCTCTGGTTGCAGGGTCTCTGAGGCCCCTTTTATCTCTAACAGGGCATCATCTGTGGGCTCTCTTTCCCAGGGACCACCTAGGTACAATCTGCACAGGTGAGGAGGGCACCAGCAGGGACTAAAGCCAGACACATAGCTCTGCCACTAACCCCCAGTGACCGAGGCCCCACTGTCACTAAACACACAGCAGTGGGGAGGGATTTGCCAGCTGCAAGGCCCGAGGGGGTCCAGAAGGGGAGGGAATTGGAGGGCATCCGGGGGGCAAGGGGAGAAGCGTGGATCTTCCAGATGTGACCCTTCTTTCTCTGCTGCAGAAAACCAAGAGCCTATCCCTTTTTAATGTTCTGCTGTTTTCTTTTGTTGTAGGCTAACCACACAGAAAATAAAACCCCTAAGGTCGAAAACTCCAATCTGTCATGTGCTCACGTTGTGTGCACCCTTCCACATCTGAGTGCAGCCTGAACCTCTGGTCTGGTTCTGCCCTCAGACCCCACATCACGTGCGCGGTCCCGCATGTCCAGAGCCCCCTGCCTGGTTATTCTCCAAGCGGTCCCAGCCCCGTTTGCTTGGCAACCTCATGTTGTTGGCATCTGGGTTTCCAGGGACCCTCATATTTTATTATTCCTTTGACAAAGTCATGGGGCTCCCTGAGTACGGAGAGCCCCTGCCTGCTCACACCTCTCATATCAGCTGTCCATGAGGGGTTCCAAGGCTGTGCGGGGAAGAAGACGGGCTGAGTGTAGATTGAAAATGACTATTTTTATTTACATGTGATAGAATCAAGCCTCTCACTTCCTGGCCCACGTCCTGGCCACTGTTACCCTGGGTTACCCTGGGCTAGATTGTGAGCCCTGGGAGGGCATATGACACTGACATGGCACTGGGACCATCAGCAGCTCCTCCCCACTTCCCAGCACCACCCCTGAAGTCCCATTGTGCTGCCTCCACTGGAAAGAGAGACTGTCAGTCCCGCCAGCCTGCATGGAAGAGTCTGATGCCCCTCGTGATGTCACGGAGCTGTCCCCAGTCCCTCGTGGCCTGCTGCTTCCTGAAGATGCCCCGAGTCTCCATAAAGCATAGATCTCTCACCCCGCACCATGCCCCCTCTCCACTTCTTACAGCAAGTCCCACAGCACTTTGTCCACCACTGGTCAGACATCATGAGCCAAAACCTTTGTCCAGAACACAGTGTAGGTGGAGAGAGAGAGGCTGCAGCAGAGTCAACGATCCAGTCACAGAACGCCTGGCTGGATGGCCCCACACAGCCCTCACTGGCTGAGAGTGGCCGGCAGGGTGGTGGCAGGTACAGCTGCACCCCCAGTACGGAGACCCTTGTTGTCTGGGAGAGAGGTGAGCAGCACTCCGAGGCCCCACGAACCACGGGCAGTTCCTCCTGAAACTGGAGTGGCTACAGCTGAAGCTGAGAGGAGCAACCAGCCTGCTGCTATTTCTGAAGGAGCCCAGTGTGGTTAGTGCACTGTAATGAAACTCATCTATAATTTGATAAGTGGGAGTAGCCTTACATTTTATAGGGTAATTAAGTCTCACCGAGGGAGCAGCACATGGTGTTTCTGGGACCCAGCGTCTCCTGAGGTCAGTCCCCGTTCACTCCCTGTCTCTACACATCTTCACAGATGGCCTCTGCTACGGTCCTGGGAATGCTTCATGCCCCTGCTCTCTCCACCCTCAGGCCCTCCATCACCACCCAGGCCCCTGGGAGATGGCAGACACTGCAGACACACGTGCAATGAGACGGGGAAGCCTGGGCCTCCCTTTCCAGGCTACTCTGCAAAACCGTGGACTCGGAGGAAGCTGGCTGTACTGCTCCCCCACCTGCCCGCGGCCCCTTCACCACGTGCAAGGCCAGGTTCTGACTGCACTGAGTCCAGCCCAGCTCTGTGCTCTCATTAGGACACTGAGGCAGGCTGAGAGTAAAGGAAGGGGATTTGGGTACAGAAGCCACATAGGGCTGGGCGCGGGGGCTCACGCCTGTAATCCCAACACTCTGGGAGGTTGAGGCAGGTGGATCACCCAAGGTCAGGAGTTCAAGACCAGCCTGGCCAACAAGGTGAAACCCATCTCTATTAAAAAAAAAAAAAAAAAAAAAAAAAAAATTAGCCAGGCATGATGGCACACACCTGTGATCCCAGCTACTTGGGAGGCTCAGGCAACAGAATTGTTTGAACCCGGGAAGCAGAGGTTGTGGTGAGCTGAGATCGAGCCACTGCACTCCAGCCTGGATGACAGGGTAAGACTCCACCTCAAAAAAATAAAAAAAGGAGCCAGATGGCCTGGGTCTCTATCTTGGCTCTCTCGTTTTCTGGCTCTGTGACGTTGGGCAAATCACTTCACCTCCCTGAGGCTCAGTTTCCTCATTTGTAAAATACAGACAATGATACTGCCCAATATATAAGCTGTTTATGAGGATCAGATGAGAGATTTGCCATGAACTCACTTGGTTAGTAGGGAGTGAGGAATATCAGCATCTCACCAAAGGTAGTAAACCTGTCTCAAAGTGCTTGGCTGCTTGAGGGAAATTCGAATGGCCATTCAGCCTGGTGTGTGTCATCAAGAGTGAGGGACTGGATAGCCACAGCTGAAACTTTCTGTTCAGACAGTGAGGAGATGGAAATATTGTCAAATGGGGGGACCTGGGCTCTTAAGCCTGACTCCGCCATTTCTAAACATCTGGAAATCTCTTTCAGAAGGGTTATTCTGTGCAGGTCTGGGTCATAACCAGGTGCCAAAAAAGTTACGTGGGGTGGTAGATTTCAGCTCAGTCTTTGGATAAATGTTTCTGAACCAAGGAAATGTCCTCTTAGGAAGTAACACACTCCCTGTCACTGGAGGGGTTCAAGCCCTGGCTAGCAGGCTCCTCATTCAGGCACAATGATGGCTGAGTGCCCTTTCCTCCCCTGGGGTTGTGGGGGTCCTGGCAGCCTGTTTCAGCCCTGGCCCCTCGCCCAACAGCTGCCCACCCTGTGCCTCTGAACGTGCCACTCACAAGTCACCCTTCTTTAGTGCCTGCACACACTGGAGGGGCTTCATATGCTGTGGGGTTGTTTCATCTCCCCCAGAGCACCAGAGCCCCTCAGCCCTCTTGTTCTGTCTCTTTAAGTAGAAATCATCACTGACGTCTCAAGTGCTATGCTCATATAAACCTCAAACCCTTTGAGGGCAGCTCCAGAATTCAGCACTGCCTGCTTGGTCTTTGCATTCCTGGAGCCTGGCCTCGGGAATGGCCCCAACAGAGCAGACTTCCTGCTGGAAAGATGCTGGGGGCTCCTCCAGCACCTTCTCTTGCAGCGGGCAGCGCTCAGAGCCCAACACAGGAAGGGAAGGAGGGGCTGGCTCGAGTGGCAGGACCCGATGGTTGCTGCTGTACAGAGGCTGAGAGCCTCCTCGCTGTGACATAACTGAGGTCTTTTTCCCTCCTATTTTAGATCCTGGTGCCGTCTGCCCTGATTTTCCTGCATCACCAGCTCTGGGCTGGAGGTTAGATCTGGCTTGACACCCAGCTCTACCCCTCACTTGGGGACAGACTTGGAAAAGCCTGTTTCCTTAACGGTAAATAAGATAACCCCCACCCCGCCTACCTGCCAGGGTTGCTGTGAGAATCAGGTGAGAGGTGGCAGCAGTGGCTGGGTAGCGGATCCTGCACTGGGCACTCATGCCTGGTTGCTCTCTGGTCAACCCAGCCAGGGGAGCCTCTGCCTGCTCATGTCAGCTCCTGCATCACAAGCGGTTTGCGCAGGTTTACAGAGCTGGGTCCTGTTTGAAATACAGGTAGTGAACAGACCTCACAAGTGGTGAGTCTTTGTCAGACCCCCTGCCATGGGTGGCAAGGGTGCAGCCCTAGCAGCTTGTGACAGGTGGGGCTAGGCTGGCTGTCACCTGCTCACACAGCCTCTTGGCCCCGGGTGGAATGCTAAGCGCAGCAGGTGCTATGTAACAAGGCACTGTCAGGCGCATCTTGCAAAAAACCCTTGCCCAGCCTCCAACCATCAAGGGAGGGGTTTGTGCTGGCTGAGTCACCAGACCATGGGTCCACACAAAGTCCTCCTCCCTACCCCTTACTCTGATAAGGAGTGGCTCTCTGCCAGCAGACAAGCAGTGAGGGTCTAGGTGCCTGGTGACCCCAACTGGCTTCACTTCCATAGCTGTTGTGAGCCACAGTGTAATGTGACAGTGAAGAGTGCCCCTCAGGAGACTTGTTCTGGCCCTGGTTCTGCCCCGGATTTACTGTGACACTGATACTGAGTGAGTCACTTCCCCTCTTTGGGCCTCAGTTATGTCATCTATAAAATGGGAACAAACACCTCTGTTTTGTCCACCTTAATCTCTCCCTTTTTTTTTGAGATGGAGTCTCACTCTGCTGTCCAGGCTGGAGTGCAGTGGCATGATCTCGGATCACTGCAACCTCCCCCTCCAGGTTTAATCAACTCTCCCTGCCTTAGCCTCCCAAGTAGCTGAGATTACAGGTGCCCACCACCATGCCTGGCTAATTTTTGTATTTTTAGTACAGACGGAGTTTCACCATATTGGCCAGGCTGGTCTTGAACTCCTGACCTCTGGTGATCCACCCGCCTCGGCCTCCCAAAGTGTTGGGATTACAGGTGTGAGTCAATGTCCCATGCCACCCACTCTGGTAAAGATGAAAACTAGGTCCTACACCCACCTCTAAGCTTCCAGAAAGCGAATGGTAAATATAAGGTTTAGGTTAGCACTGCAGGTATTTGGAGGGAGAGTACCCTGGGCTTCTCAATCACTGGAAATGATTAAAACCAGGACAGCCTATAGGCGGGCCCAGCAGCTCTGACTTACTCAGAAGATTCCAATAGATGAATATGCAGCTTCTCTGACATTCGGTTCTGTTGATTGAGACCCAGAGTATGTGGCCCCACTTCCTCTAGTTCCCAGGCAGGGACGCACACATACAACTCCACGGCTCCATCTATTTTTCTTTAATAAACTTCAGCATGAAAACAAATTCTCCCAACGTGTAAAAATGCAATTCCAAAGGGTCCTGCTAGAACAAAGTCCAGGGCACGAAAGCATCCTACTGTTATGTGAATGCAATGGCCATCAAGCGTCCCTCTCTGCGCTCTGGAGAGTTTCAGCCCTGCCTGCCTCCCCTCCCTTCTCCTAGGGGAGCTGGGACAGGGCATCCCTGTTTGAAGACAGCGGGGACAGAGGCCCAAGAGGCAAGCTGAATTTGCTCATTGTGAGACTTTTTCCTTGGCACTGCCTGAACCCCATAGCCTACTCCAGCTGCCCGGGTTCTTCTGCCTTCTCCTGGCACCAGACTCCAGGTTCGGGCCACGCAGCTGCTAGAAGAGCGGGAACACTGTTTCTAAAGGGGCGTTTCTTGCTTCTTTGTTCCCAGTTTCCGAGGTGAGAATCTCGAACGCCGTGAGAAACCTTGGGCTCTGGTGGCAGCTCGGAGTCTGGGGCAACGGATGCCGGCGCCGGCTGCGGAGGAGGCGAGCGCCCTCTAGCGGCAGGTCCAGCCCGCCCGGGGAGAGGCGGAAATGTTACAGTCTGATTTGCAAGGCTGGCACTTGGGACCCTGCCCTAGGCCTAAAGCCACCTGGAAGACTGGTGTTTGGTTTTGGTCCAGACATACAGGCCCTGGGTAGTTGCAGGGATGGCGGCTTTCAAACTCCAATCCATGAAGTGATCATGCAGACTCTGACTAAAGTGGCACCACTTCTTAATTGAAAATGAGGCCAAGTCGGGAATGAAGGCTGTGCTGAAGCCTTGCAGAACAGGGGTGTGTGTGTGTGTCTGTGTGTGTGTCTGTGTGTGCGTGTGTAAGCACCATGTGAGGCAAGCAGGGACCCCAAATCCACTGCTAGGGGAGAAGATGCCACAGTGCCCCACCATGGCACTGCCCACTGACACTGGCCCCATCCAAGGCAAAACCAAGCAGACTCAAACCAGTAACAATCTGTCTTCTTAGCCAGAGAGAACCTCCACACAAGTCTACCCTGAGTCCTAAAAGAGGTTGGAAAAATCTCAAGTAAAAATCTCCAGGGCCGGGCGCAGCGGCTCACTCCAGCACTTTGGAAGGCTGAGGAAGGTAGATTACTTGAGGTCAGGGGTTCGAGACCAGCCTGGCCAACATAGTGAAACCCTGTCTCTACTAAAAATACAAAAATTAGCCGGGCGTGGTGGTGCATGCCCGTAGTCCCAGCTACTTGGGAGGCTGAGGCAGGAGAATCACCTGAATCCGGGAGGCGGAGTTTGCAGTGAGCTGAGATGGCGCCACTACACTCCAGCCTGGGGGACCGAGTGAGACTGTGTCTCAAAAAAAAAAAAAATATCCAGAAGGATTCTCACCCCCTCCATACAGCCAGCTCTGAGTCACTGGCTGCTGGCTGACCAGTCACACAGCACCACAGACATGCAGAGGCACCAGTGGGCACTCGGTATGTGTGCCTCAGATGAAGACACAGAGTTAGTCAGAAGATTCTTGGGTAGATGGATCCAAAGCAGCCCTGCAATGCAAAATGTGAAGTGTTTCCACAGCAGTGGCAGGACACATGACTGGCACTATTTATAAGCAATAAAAGGGTTATTTCATTCATCCTCTCTAAGCTGCAAATTCTTCATATACAAAAGAAAAAAACCTGTCCTTTTGATTCAGGAGACTGGCTTGAGGATCAAATGAGATAGTTTTTTAAACTGACAATGTGGCTTAAAGATGTAAAGGAATTTTGATTCTATTCCATAATAAATCTGTTTTCAATATAAAGATGTTTTCCCAGAATCTCTGTATGAAATTCATCTCCAGAGAGACAGATGCAGCATGTTTGCCCTGAGATTTGGAGGCCCCTGCCTGCCACCCCACACCCCATTTCTGAAGGCGCAAGTCACTCACTATGCAAACAAGTCAGGCTGGGTTATTCCCTCCGGGTAATGCTAAAACCAGTTATGGGTCTTCCTGGGACGGTGGATAATCTACACGTGGATAATCAAGAGTTGACTATGGGTTCCTCCCTCCCCTCCCCTTTCGCCAGGGATCCCCGACGGAGGCCGCAGTGAGACTCTTCAGCGGATGTAGATCATGTCGGAGATAGCTCCAGGCAAGTGAGTCATGATCTGCATTCGCAGCCACCAGTAGTAGTCCATGGGGTGGTAGCGGGTGTAGGGGGTGGCGGCGGTCAGGGCGTGTGTGATGGCCTCCATGACAGGGGACGTGTCCGTGGAGCCACTGTTGCAGTAGGTCTCCATTCTGGAGATCTTTTCATCAAAGTACTTCTTGCCGTAGTCCTTGCGCACGACCTCAGGCAGCTCGTCCCACATCTTCTTGGCGATGGCCTGAATGCGCTCAGGGCTGTAAATGCTAGTGGCAGCAATGAAGTTGCCAGGCTCCACCACACTGACCTTCACGCCCAGGGGGTACATCTCGTAGCGCAGGCAGTCCGAGAAAGCCTCCACCCCGAACTTGGTGATGCAGTATGGGGAACGGGCCGGGTTGGCCATGCGGCCCAGCATGCTGCTGATATTGACGACGCGGCCTACAGAGGGAGACAGAGATACCTGCTCAGGTGGCACTGCCCTATGACACAGAGGGCAGAAATCTGGCATGTCTCCAGAGGCTTGGCTGGAACCCCTTCTGAGCCACCCGGGAGCCTTCTCATTCAGTAGGCAAGGCCAGCTCAGGCCCACGCCTCAGCATCAGCACCCCTGCTCTTCCCTGGGAACCTGGCTGTGCCAGGCGGGACAGGGGAGGACAAGTGGGTGAGAAGCAGGAGGGTACAGTGTGATGGGCAACACACAACTGACTCAAAAACCAGATAGAGCCTGATCCAGTGATAATAATTTGGGGTGAAAACATAAGGGGAGAAGGGGGAGGCGAGACAGCTGTGTCTGTGTGGATCTGAGCAAGGTCTGGTGCAGGTTAGGGAGAGATACAGCCTAAAACCTTCCCCTTCCCTTTATGGAGCTTAAAGATCAGCTCCAACAGTAAGATGTGCAGATAAGTCACACACTAAGGCCAAGTGTCTATCCACTGATATCAACACTGGTAATGGGGGTTGGAGGGCAGAGGAGAAAGCACCTGGGGCTGCAGCTGGGAGGGAGCCCAGAGACAGCCCTGAAAGAGGACAGGGCCTACGCTGTTAGGCTCACTTCTCCAGCTCCATTCCACCTGGGTGGAACCCAGGACAGTCTGGCAAACAGAGCAGCAGGCAGGGGCAGGGTTTCTGAACCTGACTTCAGGGCTAGGACATGAGGCGAGAATCCTGCGCATTGGGAGAGTATCCTGACCCCCTCTCCCTCCACCCTCTCCAAGGCCCTCAGCCACAGGCCCAGTCTGGGGCCATCAGGGGCCTCCCGCTGCTCCTCCTGGGCCTGGGAACAGGGGGGTTGAAAGTGGATCGTATTTGGCCCGGCCTGGGAAGCCCAGGCAGATCTGGAACCAGTTTTCCCTAGGTGTGTACCCAGAAAGGAACTCACACCCCATCCTGGGCACTGTGGGGAGGCACCTTTTAGAAACCTCTAAGTTACTGAAGGGTTAGGGTTTTCTGCTAAAATCCTACAGCTGCATTCCGTGTTCATGCCTATTTTGCTAGAACTTCACAATAGATGTATGGATCTTACCATTTTTGCCACAATTGCTTGCCATACTAGGGAAAAAATCCAAGTCAAAGACTTCTAGAGTTGTTTGCTCACATTTGGCCACCCACATGGTTTGGGCATTTTGCTGTCTTTCCTTTTTTTTTTTTTGAGACAGAGTCTTGCTTTGTCGCCAGGCTGGAGTGCAGTGGCTCGGTCTCAGCTCACTGCAGTCTCCGCCTCCCAGTTCAAGCGGTTCTCCTGCCTCAGCCTCCTGAGCAGCTGGGACTACAGGCGCACACCACCATGCCCAGCTAATTTTTTGTATTTTAGTAGAGACAGGGTTTCACCATGTTGGCCAGGATGGTCTTGATCTCCTGACCTCATAATCCACCCGCCTCAGCCTCCCAAAGCACTGGATTACAGGTGTGAGCTACTGCGCCCAGCCGGTTTTCCAAATTTCTAATCTTGATTATTACTATTGTTGCTTAATACCACAATTACCTCACTTTTTAAACTACAGTATAAATAACCCATAGAATGAATATGCCAAATTTACTTAACCACACCCAATTGATGCAATGATGTGTACACACAGCTTTGTGCAAAGGGCGATTCTCTCTCTAGATTAGGTTCCCAGAGTAGATGGTGTCTAAAATCTTTAAGCTGTTGCTACACAGACCACTGACCTGTTACCTGCTCTACTTCCTGAAAGCCACACACCTCTTTCCCCTAGCTGGCCACAGCCCCACTGCCCAGCATCACCCCGGGCCGAGCAGAACCCCTGGGATTCACGAGCCCAGCCTTGCTAAGCTGTGGATGTTGGAGCTGCTGGGACAGGTATTTCCATTCTGAGCAAAGATGAACGTGTAGGGCAGGCCCGGGGCAGGAGGGCGCTCCCTTTCCCACTCACCTTTGGCCCTTCGGATGAGAGGGAGAAAGGACTTTGTCATGCGCACTGTGCCCCAAAGGTTCACTTCTGCCACCTCCTTGTAGGTCTCCATGCTGGTGAACTCCACCTCCCCAAATGTCGAGATGCCAGCGTTGTTAACGAGGCCCCACAGCCCTGGACAGGAAGGTAGAGGTGTGCAGTTACCACACGGGCTTGGCCCCAGACACTGCAGCCTTTCCACTTCTGTCCCTTTCCCTGGGACTTCCCAGCCTCTTGCCCAATGCTCTCAGGAAACTTTCCAGAGTCACTCAGAAATGACGGGTGATAAAGAGGTCTAAAGGGCCGACTGCAGCCCTCCCTGATGTCTAGAATGTCCAGTCCTCACGTCACACCTGCTTGGCTCAATCTCTGGGCCCAGGATGGATGTCCCAGCCTGCGGCATCCCCCAGCCCGAGTCTCACTCACCTCAAATTCCCACTTCCACTCTACTCCAGCCCATCCCACCCCCACCCCCTGAGTTTCACACCCCATTCCTGTTTCCTCATCTCTACCTTGAAGCTTTCACTCACATCTTCTCTTCTCTTGCTAGAAACCAGGGAAATCACAGGGGTCTTCCAGGCCAAGCCCCTTCTGCAGGATCAGAGAGGGGACCAAGCTTGTAGGTCACGCATCAAGTCAGAGGCTCAGCCAAGCCATGATCATGGGTCTGGCCCCATCCTGCTCCCGCTGGAGACCTTCCTAACAACTACTCCATTACTCCCCTCTCTCCTGGAAGCCATGGCATTCACTGTTTGCTGGTTGTCACATGTGAGGTTCCACAGAACTGAGTATAGATCGGAGGAAATGTACACTGTCACAGTATACTTGGGCTCACTGTTTCCTGCAACACTAGCTGAGTATGGATGCTTGGGTTTTGTAGACTTGGAAGATCACAGTGCTGGAATGTTTCCTGGAGTTTATGTAGTCGATTAATCTTACAGCTAGGGAAACTGAGGTCCTGAGGGGGAAGGACAGGCTTAAGTTTATCCAGTAAGTCAGACACAGGCCTGAAAGCGGCAATGAGGAGGCAGCTGTGTTTTGCAGAGACCTCTCAGAGTTCAGTTTTTTGGGGTGCAAAGGCTGGCTGGGTCAGAGCCTCACGACAGAGCTGGGCCCTGCCTCTTTGTTGTGGAAACCCTCAGGGTTCAGTCTCCTGTGGCAAAAGCCCGCGGGCAACCTCAGAGCCCAGCTCCCCTCCCTGGGCCATCCCTGCCTGTGGGAACTCAGCACTGCTTCATTTTCCAAGTTAATCATGGAAATGAGTTTGTGTAAATGACAGAGTAATTGGTCTCTAGCTGCTTTCCTTCCGTGTTCCCAAATTAAGGCTTTGTTCACTGCCCTCTGGTGCCTTCTCCTTCAATTACGGAGAATTAAGGGCATTTATTAGGGAAAGGAAATTGCTGGCTAACAAAGTATCCATGAACAGCTCCCTCCCACTCTCCACCAAAGCCTTGTGGGCATCTCCCGGCTCTAGGTCTCACCTGTGACCTCCCTCAGATGCTAATGACAGGGTCAGCATCATCTACAACAACCCCACAGCTCCCGGGGTCTCCCTGCAGATGTGCCCTGAGTCTTCGCCCTCCTCTCTTCCCAGCAGGCCGCTCCCCACGTGTCATGGCTGACACTTCCCACGTCATCTTCGAGACCACAGCCACTGATCCTTCTCTGTCACGCAGCTTTAGCTTTCCCATTGCCCATGCCTCCAGCCCTTCAGTGCTGTACACATTAGGTGCTCAGCAAATGTGTGTTAGATGAATGAATGTCTACAAATACCGCATTTCCATATCCCGAAGATCCTTCTGTAACTGCGCTACTCGCTCTCCTTCCTCGCCTCCCAGGCTTCCAAAAACACACTCTATCCACTAATACAAAAATTTCCAGGTGTGGTGGTAGGCACCTGTAATCCCAGCTACCCAGGAGGCTGAGGCAGGAGAATCACCTGAACCTGGGAGACGAGGTTGCGGTGAGCCAGGATCAGGCCACTGCACTCCAGCCTGGGCGACAAGAGCGAGACTCCATCTCAAACACACACACACACACACACACACACACACACACACACACACTCTCTCTCTCTCTCTCTCTCTCAATCTCTCTGATGTCTCCATCTCCCTTCCATACCACACTGGGTCCCAGCCCTCCAGCTGTCTTGAACCTGTACTCTCCAGGGTATCCAGGGTGGTATGCCAAGGACATCACCCCCAGTGATTCCTAGGCGTCTCCTGCATCCGCCCTGACACCTTTCTTTCACCTGCCCCCAGATACAAGGGTCCCCCGACGTCCCAGCCGAACCCTGCTCCTCTCAAATCACACGCAGCTCTTAGGTCTCCATGCTGCTGAACTCATCTTCTTCATGTGGGTGAATTTTCCAGCTGTTTTGTGTTTGATTCATAAGAGACAATATCCCATGATCTAAAATGCATAAAGCCCTTTTGCTACCTCAAAATAAAATTACATTTGACACTACTATCCAAAAAAGTTTAATGAAACATGACCTGTGAAAGATACAGCCCCTGGATTATAGCTTTGCTGACCTGGTGAGTGTTGAGTTTGTGGACCTAGCTGCCATCTGGCGTCCTCAGCCAGTGTTCTGAATGAACTCACGGAGGCACTCCCGCTGGCTTGGGCAGCAGCAATTGGGTTCCTGCAACAACCCCAAGATTGCCTCCACATCAGTGGCTCCCCAGTTCTCCTTGGGAGTCACGGCTCTCTCCTCATCCCCCTCTCCTCCTGCTTCGCTTCCACCTGAACGTCCGATAGGTCTCCAACTCACCCTAAACACAACCAACACATCAAGTTGCCAAGCTGCCCCAGCCTGCTCCTCCTCTTTGTTAATGATTTCGCTTTCATCTGTGACTCCTCCAGCTCCTCGACCCCTCCCCATCTAATGAGTCACCAAGTACAGGTAATATTCCAGATCAAGATCAACATGACAGCTGGCAGGCTCCTAATTAAGCCCTTTGCATTCATTAACTTCCCTGATCCTCATAACCACCCTGTAAAATAGATCCTAAATTGTCTCATGTCCGGTTGAGGCAACTGAAGCTCAGAGAGCTGAAGCACCCTGGGCAATGTCACCCAGCGAACAGGTGGGGAGGGTGGGATTTGGACCCAGATCAGTCTGAGGACAAAGCCTCACACTCAGCCCCACACCCCAGACTGCTGCTGGTTACTTCTGCTGGGTGGTTCTTCCTTCCCATTTTCTCTGGCATTCATTTGGGTCCTTGCTGCCTCTCTCCTGGGCTACTGGAGAAGCCTCCTCCTGGGTCTCTTTGTCTCACTCACTCCTCCACCTCCATCTTCACCCCACCCGTCAGGTAGACCCTCTGCCCATCAGTCACTTCCTGCTCTATGGTCTCCAACCCACAGCATGGTAGGCAAGGCCTTTCCCAGGCTTCTCACCCGCTTCCCTGCATGTGTTCTGCCCACCCGTCAGCCTAAAAGCAACTTGTGTTGAAATTCTCCCCATGCTCTTGTAGTGGTCCCATCCAGGTGTGAGTATTGGATGGCTCTCAAAGCACTCCCCCCACTTCACAGATGGGCAAACTGAGGCCCACATAGGGTGCAAGCCCACCAGGTGCAAGCCAAAGTCACATTTCCAATAAGAAATGAAGCCCAGGTCAGGCATGGTGGCTCACTCCTGTAATCCCATAATCCCAGCACTTTGGGAGGCTGAAGCAGGTGTATCACCTGAGGTCAGGAGTTTGAGACCAGCCTGGCCAACATGGTGAAATCTCTTCTCTACTTAAAAAAAAAAAAAAATTAGCTGGGCATGGTGGCAGGCGCCCATAATCCCAGGTACTCGGAAGGCGGAGGCAGGAGAATCACTTGAATCCGGGAAGCAGAGGTTGCAGTGAACCGAGATCGCACCATACTGCACTCCAGACTGGGCGACAGAGCGAGTCTCCATCTCAAAAATATATAAATAAATAAATAAATAAATATTGACCGACTGACTGGTAAGTGATGTGCCAAGATCAGGCCATCCCACAGCCTGCTCTTGGGCTCCCAGGCTCGGTGTCCCCTGGGGTGGGGGCTGGGGACCCGTGCAGAGGGCTCCAGCTCACATCAGATAGTCTCCTTCCTCTCGCCGCCCGCCACCCCCCGCCGTGGCTGGCTCCCCAGGCTTTGGCAGCAACTGTTCCACAGAGCCAGGGGGCAGGGCATCAAACTCGCCCTCCAAATGTGCCCCCATGGTGGGGGAAGAGGAAGAGAACCCCGATGAAATGTCCTGCGTGGGGTATGGGCCGGTGGCGGCCACAGCAGGTCAGAACGCTCTGGGAGGGCGCCACCTGGAGTTCACAGTCGGCATTGCCTGAGGAGGAATTTCAGAGGCTAGGCCAGGAGAGGGGAGAGTCCAGAGGGGAAGCGGGGAGACGGAGGAAAGGGGAGAGGGAGGCGGGCAAGAGAGAGCGCCGTAGATTGGGGACGCAAAACTGCATATCTGACAGATGGACTGTTTTTTCATACCTAAAAGTCTTCAAATCTTTTTCCAAAAACAAATGCAGTATTGGTTAAGTTCATGGTGAGTAGTTTCTCCAGCCTTCCAGAATGTGGAAAAAGCAGCAGGGGAAGGTTTGCATCAGGCTGGTGCTGGGATTTGAGCTCAGATCCCCTGCACAGAGGGGGTGAGTGCCTCCCCTCTGCGTGGGCCAGGCCCATCCTGCCTTGCAGGTTAGGCTTCCTGGCCAGTCCAGTACAGAGAACGGAGGTGGTTCTGCCCCAGAGAAGCAGGGAGCAGAGGACTAGCACCCCCAGCCTGGTACGTTCTCTGCTCAGGTCTCTGGTGATGATGCCTTTCCATGGGCATCTTAGATCACCACAAAACCCACACTATAATCAAGTGGCTTTATGGCGCTGATGGAGCTGTTTTCCTGCCCAGTAGTTTATGAAGGCAATATTCCAGCTGCCCAGGGAAGGTGGGAGGGAGGAGAATTTACTGCCAGGGAGGGGCAAAGCAGGCTGCAGGTTCTGAGCTGGTAATCATCCCAGCGGGACCCGTTCTGCCTTTTCTTAATGGAACAGGAGCGCTGGCTCTGCCTGTTATTTATTAAACAGATGTTCAGTGAGAACAGAGAACAGAGGGGCCTGTGACTGGCCTGTTGGGAGGATGGGAACAGCAGTGGGCTGATGAGGCAGCACATCAGCGACAGGCAGAGCAGCGGCGTCACCGATAGCCACACATGCAGCCTCTGAGGCGGCTGTTCTGAGCGACCCCACGTCCACCTGCTTGATACATGCTCAGCAGACCTCCCAGTGAGGGATCTGGTCACTCCTCCCATTTCCTCCTCCTTCCCAGCCACTGAAGTCACTGTTCCTAGGAGCTGCCCCACCCCATTCTGAGGGAAAGCAGAGGCCTGAATGCGACATACCCCTTCTGCCTGGGCTGTCAGGAAGCTCAAAGGTAAACTTCAAGATTCGCTTCTCCAGACGCTGCTGGGGACCCGGCTCCAGGGAGCTCTATCCCCCACTGCCGTATTCTACATGAATGGCACCACTTGTTGGAGACAGAGCTCCTCCCACCAAGGTCCTCTGCTGGCTGAACTGGAAGGATATTTTAGTCCTTATGCTGCTGGAAATTCTGTAGCTTTTGACCCTGTTGGCTAGTGGTACTGCCCCCATTCTCCCAAACCTTTGGTTCTTCAGCTTCCAGGACACTATATCCAACCTCTCTGACTATCTCCCAACCTGCTCCTGCAGTGCAGGCCACCAGGTGTCCAGGACAGAGACTTCACGCCTCACCTCATCCCCCCATCCAAGTCAGCAAGTCCGGCTAGCTTCACCTTCTCAGAACTCCTGGCGCCTGACCGTTCCTGTTTCCCAACACCTACCACGTTAGTTCCGGACTCTCAAACCCACGCTTAACTCCCCCTGTGAATCCACGCTGCCACTGCCATCCTCGGAGGAAGCCAGGCCATTCCCTCAGGACGACTCCCTCAGCGGCTCCCCAGTGCCATTGGGAGGGGGCCATGCTGCCTCACCTAGGATCCAAGACCTCCCACCCCAGCCTCCTTGGCTGCCATCCCCTCCGTGTGACCTGAGCTGTGTGACTCATACTGAGGTGCCGGGCTACTACCACTGCTTGACAAACAGCCCCCACTACCCTACCCTGTCCCGCTCTCAGCTGTGGTTCCTGCTCTCCCCACAATCTGCCCTAACTGGCCTGTTTCTGCTGCACCCCAGGCTGGACCGACGCCTCTCCCAATGCACGGCTCCCTGATTTTGAACTCAGTCCCCGGCTGAACTATGAGGTCCTGGGGACAACAGACTGGGCCTTGACCATCTTTGTGTCCCCAGCACCCAACCCAGCTCCTGGTCCAGCGGGGGCATCCGTGGGAGTTGGCTGAACTGACCTGAATCAGTACGTAGCCACAAAGCACTCCATGAACTCTGAAATCACCTCCTGGCTGCATTTTTTCATTGCCCTTCTGCACGGGTGTTTAATTGAATCCCCTTCCTCTTACTGTGCAGGAGGAAGAGTTTAAACGATCAGAAAAGGAGCGCGGTGGCAGGCTGCTGGCCAGCGGAGGGTGGTGTGCGGCAAGGGCCCCTTGGAATGGCCCCATTCACAGCCCCTCCTGCCCAAAGGGGCTCCCTACCTTTCTCAGGGTCCTTCAGGCTCGAGCGGACGATCTCCACCGCTTTCTCCACCTGTTCGCTGCTGCAGACGTTGAGCTGGACGGTTCTCAATCGGTCACTGTTTAGGCTGTCCAGCTCCTTTACCCCATCATGGCCTTTGTCCTGGGAAGGCGAGAGGAGCTGCTTCTACCTCCTTCCTTCCCACCGAGGCGGACCCTGAGGACCCCTGCCAAGGCAGGAGCTGGCCTCAAGTCCCGGCCAAAGCCTCAGGCATATTGGCAGCTACAGACGTGATTCTCTGGAGGTCTGACCAGACCTTGTCCCACCAGCATGCAGTTTTTTTTTCTTTTTTTTTTGAGACGGAGTCTTACTCTGTCACCCAGGCTGGAGTGCAGTGGCACGATCTCAGCTCACTGCAACCTCCTCTGCCTTTCAGGTTCAAGCGATTCTCCTGCCTCAGCCTCCTGAGTAGCTGGGATTACAGGCGTGCACCACCACACCTGGCTAATTTTTGTATTTTTAGTAGAGACAGGGTTCACCATGTTGGTCAGGCTGGTCTCAAACTCCTGACCTCAAGTGATCCGCCCGCCTCAGCCTCCCAAAGTGCTGGGATTACAGGCGTGAGCCACCGTGCCTGGCCACATGTGGTTCTTTTTAATCCTGAGCACTGATGGCCTATCAAGCACCAAGCTAAGTGCCACAGACACAACCGTGAATAGGACCGAAAGCTGGCCCCCAAGGCCTCACGACGGGATTCTTTCTCCAAGCAGTGGTTGCAAACTTAAGTGGGGCACGTGGGGGGCCTGGGAGTACAGCATATGTCAGGAATTACCCATGTGAGGATGGAAGCCCACGGTGCCAGAAGCTTACATTTTTAAGCTAGTAATTGGGAAATCTCTTAATTCTTTTAAGTGTTGGCAACTTACACACTTTTTTTTTTTTTTTTTTTTAAACTGTGTGGGCCAAAGCATGTCCACAGGCCACATAGGACCAGCAAGCTGCCAGTTTGCCGCCTCTGTTCTAAGCCAAGGACCCATCAACTCCAAATTGGTAAGAGGCCAGAGCCAGCCTCGAATCCCAGCTCAGTCACTGAGCAGGCTCTGTGCACTCAGGGGTGTCCTTTAACAGGTGTCCATTTTTTCTGGCTGTAAAACAAGAACATCACCACCTGTCCTGACCTGCTCAGATTAATGGAGTAAGGAAATGGATTTGTAAGAAGCCTGTTAGAGTATAAAGTGCCACACCAATTCAGGTACCACTCAACACAAGTGTTGCAACATGTTAGGTTTATGAATACAGATGTTGAGAAATGCTAAGTTTATGGATATTGGTGAATGCTGAGTGTTTGACAGAATGTATTGTTTGCTAGGAAGAACGATGGCAAGGAAAACCTAGCTGGCGCCCCCCAAGTAGAAAACTACTTGGGGCATTCCAAAGTGGCAGGACAATGTATCAATATCATACACCGGTCAAAACAATTCTTTAAGATATCTGACCCTGCCCCTGTGGCGAATGCTTTTTAGTTTGTCATCAGTGGTAAGCAGGCAACAGCTGCCTACTTGGTATATTTTTGTGTCATGAGAAAATACAGAACACCTGTTTGTTAATAATAATCACCTGTTCAGAGAGAATAAATACGTGGATCAGAGTCTGCTGGGCACCTTCAGCCCGAAATGCTGGCAGCCCTGGAGGCTGTCAGTTTGGAAGGCTGTTGGTCCCCCGGATAGACTCACTTTGCTGTTCTATCTGGGTGTCTGCCTCTCAGTTCCTTTAGCACCACCTGGGTGGGGGTCTCTATGGCCGAGATGGCTCTCAGTAAACCAGAAAGGTGTCACTCATTTGGCAAACATTTCTTGGACCTCTATTGTATTCCAGCACTGAAGATAAATAAATTCAGCCCCTATTCCCAGAGTCACCTTCTAGGGGAGGAGACAGGTAAGTTCACAAGCAACATAGTGACTTCTGCTGTATGGAATCTTGTAGGAGATGAGAGGGACACAGGAGGGGCGGGCAGGGGAGATCTTCCAAGGGGAGTGACAGCTGAGGATATTAACAAGAGGGGGCCGATGGGGACAGGGCACTGCAGAAGAGATGAGTTGGTCATAAATGACTTAATTGGCAGTGACTTTCCTGAGTGGTGCATGGCACAGTGATGCCTCTTATAAGAGGACTGGAATAGCTGCCAAGAATAAAGGGTAGAGAAATGCCCACTCTCCAGCCAAGGGCTTGCCCATGGCACACACAGCTGCTACTGAAGCAAACATCCCAGGCATGGGCAAAGGTAGAGAGCCCAGGATGGTCAGCACATGTCAAGGGTAGAAAATTCTCCTCTGAGGCCAGGCGTGGTGGCTCATGCCTGTAGTCCCAGCACTTTGGGAAGCCAAGGTAGGTGGATCACGAGGTCAGGAGTTCAAGACCAGCCTGGTCAAGATGGTGAAACCCCGTCTCTACTAAAAATACAAAAAATTAGCCAGGTGTGGTGGCATGTGCCTGTAATCCCAGCTACTCAGGGGGCTGAGGCAGAGAATTGCTTAAACCCAGCAAGTGGAGGTTGCAGTGAGCCGAGATTGTGCCACTGTGCTCCAGCCTAGGTGACAGAGCGAGACTCCATCTCAAAAAAAAGAAAGTTCCCTACTGGTTAGACTGAGCCTTCTAAATTCTTTGAATCACAAGAACCCTAACCCAGGACTGGAGAAATCCCATCATGCAACTTCAGACCTAGGAGGAAATGGTGACAGGACTGCCCAGTGGGGCCAAAGGTCCTGGACAGAGTGTCTCTGGAGATAGAAGGCTTGAGTGGAACGTGATTGAGGGAGCCAATGTGTTGGCTCTGTGCAGCCACAGAGAACAGAGCCAGGGCTGACAAGTCAAGTTTAGCTCAAAATGAGGTGTGATCTTCACAGTCTGGAGACGGCATGGGCTGCCTGGAGGTGTTTAGGCAGTGAGTGGGGGATGGAGGCTGTTTGTAGGTACAAGGATTGTTTGGGGGTTGGAGGGATGTTTGAGGATAGGGTGTGGGAAATGTGGTCCGGAGACAATCCAGGCCTTGGACAGGAAGTCGGGCTGATTTCCCCCTAATACCCCTTGCATTCCTAGACTGTCATCATCCCAGCATAGTTTTCCATTGAAAGGAAGCCTCCCCAGTGGCCTTTGAAAAAGCAATGTGACATGACCCACTGGGTCTCTGCAAAGGCCTGGCACCAGGAATGCCTTTGCACAGGGCAGCCAGGCTGGAAGCTCGGTTAGTCTAAAGTTTGGTTCTGAAATCCCCTAGATGTGCCAACCCTCTAAAACAAGACACAGGCATAGGATTCACGGTACAGATAGGCCTGGAGCTCACAGTGTCGTTTCCACGAACTCCACCAAGAAAGAACTAATACCGTCTTCAAGTCTGGGTGGGATGATGCAGTGCCCACAGATCCCTCTCTGCCACAGACAGCACATAGGTACCAGGAAAACACGTGTCTTCCACCTGGTGGCTCTTCAAATGCCCCTTGGAGTACAGCCCATGTGGTCTGAACCTCAGAAAGGTGGCTTCTAGCTGAAATGCACAAGAGGTATCTGAACGTCCTTCCTCTTGGGACCTGGTTAACCCTGTTGCTATCACTCAGCTCTTCTCAGACCCCTATACAAGACCTCTCCTCTGCTCTAGACAGCATCACAACAATGGCCCTGCAGGGGAAGCTCCCCACTGCAAATCAGCGTGCCCATGTAAACTCTTTTTTTTTTTTTGGAGTCTCACTCTGTTACTAGGCTAGAGTGTAGTGGTGCAATCTCCAT
Organism: Cebus imitator; assembly: GCF_001604975.1. NCBI lineage: Eukaryota > Metazoa > Chordata > Mammalia > Primates > Cebidae > Cebus > Cebus imitator. The sequence goes on from NW_016107315.1 coordinate 12,167,228, forward strand.
CTCGGCTCACTGCAACCTTTGCCCACAGGTTCAAGCAATTCTCCTGCCTCAGCCTCCCAAGTAGCTGGGACTACAGGCACATGCCACCACGCCTAGCTAATTTTTGTATTTTTGGTAGAGACGGGATTTCACTGTGTTGGCCAGGATGGTCTCGATCTCTTGACCTTGCGCTCTGCCCGCCTCGGCCTCCCAAAGTGCTGGGATTGCAGGCATGCGCCACTGTGCCCGGCCATAAACTCTTAATCTGGCAGTTGGACAGTGAAGAGTTTTCTTTTAGAGGAAACTAGGGTGTTAATCTCACTGCCCACGGCTTCAGGCTTAGCGTCCAGGCTCCCCAGGAGAGTAACGCCAGCCTCCTATCTTCACCTGACAGACCACCCCAGGAACCCTCATCTGCCTTGGAGCAGCCTCCACACCCTGCTCCTGACAACCATGCCAACAGGGACAGAAACTACCAGTTTGTCCCCAGTTATTCAGGGAACCTTCCCAACCACCCTCACGTTCCCTTCAGGGTCTACCTGTCCTTAGGCCGAGACTGCCCTGCGGACCACACCTCCTCCCTGGCCCCTCTGCAGGTCTCTGGAGTCTGTCCACCTGTCTCGCTGCTCAGGGACGAGCGTTTGGACTCGCTGAGTTGGTGCTTGTGTAACTGGCTTATTGATCAACCTACTTCTTTCTCTTACTATCCCTCTCTACCTCACCTGTAAGCTATTTTTTCCACCCTGGATAAAATTTCAGGCAAGTCTTATAGCTTTTCCACTCATTCTCCAATAGTGGACAGAGAGCCTCTTTGTTTTGGCTTGAAGAGTCCTGTTCAGTCTCTTAAGGAAATAATTCCAGCCCAGTCCGGTTTGAAAACCCAAACTGCCAAGCTCCTCTAGGAGGTAAAGCTTTCCCCCGCCCAGGCCTGAGGGCTGTGGGAAGTAGGTGCTGGTGGAGGTGGTCTTTCTCACTTTTGTAGCTCCTCTTCCCTCCTACTCTTAACTACTGACCCATCCAAGTTTGGATCCAGGGGTGGCAAATGAGGGGCGAAACTATAGTCTTCTGAGGCTGGCTGCTGTCTGCTGTTGCTGCCCCTGAGATGGCAGAGGCACAAATGCCAGCTCTTCCTTCTTGGGGTGCTTCTGTGGAGCCCACAAAGATTCTGCCCTGGAGACCTCTGACTGCCACCCCAGTCAGTGGCAGAGCAGCTGGCCTCCCCCAGCCCCTGGCCTCAGTGATGGACCCTTCCAGCTGAGGCCACGTGGATCCTCTAGCTGGCTTACTGGAGGGTTACCCTTAAGGTGACTCCAAGCAGCTCTCCCCCTTGTCCACACAGGGCCGGGCCAATGTTTCCTGCCCGGGTAGCAGGACAGCTGTCTCCCCAGCAGCTCTCTGCTCTGCTCCCAGATGAGCTATTCCTACCTCATTCTCGGGCCTTTAGACTTCTGGTAGACATTAGCAACCCATTCTGTGGCCTCCAGACTCCAGGGCACAAAAGGCAAACCAAGAAGCTCTCCAGGGAGTTCAAGAGCTTGGAGAAGTCCAGAAGCTCTCCAAGGCACCCATATGAAGCCCACCTCTTTGTACTTGCCATCAGAGGGAAAATATCACAGCACACTAACGTTTCCAGCCTCTCAACCTCTTCTACCTCCATTTCCTATAATACTGAGGCAGCCAATGAGCTGATTCTGGCAGAAAGGTTTTACACTCTCTAGCATGTATGTGCAGGTGGTTTAGCACCTCAGGGAAGAACAGGAGGACATGTGACACATGTCATGCGTGAGCATCTTATCACACATGTTAGAAACACTTCAAAGAGAGAAGCGAGCTTGGGCGCTGGAATGTTCACAGGATGGGCAGGAGGAGGAGCTAACAAGCAAGTTGGGGAAGAACCCAGAGAGCATGGAGTCAAGAACCAAAGTGTTCCGAGCAAGTGGTTTTATCTGGTCGAAAGCTGCTGCCAGGTTGGGCATGATGTGGTCTGAGAAGTGGCCGATGGGTCTGGTGAAACAGGGGCTGTTGGTATTCTTGATAAAAGCTGAGGCACTTTTATCAAGTGGCACTCGGAGACCTTCCTGGTCTGGTCCTGTCTTCTTTTCCCAGCTCACTGGGGCACTGGGCTTCAGCCACCTCAAACTACTGGCAGTGCCTCATATACCACCTGCCCCGTTTCACACGGAGCTCCCGTTCATCCTTCCAGATGGTGGTGACGCACCATCTCTCATTAAGCCTTCCCTGTGCTGATACAAGATCTGCTCCTGTGCCCCTCACTTCTTGCTGCTCCCCTCACATTCTGCTTGAGCCACAGGGGCTTCCTGCTGTTTCTCAGGCACACCCTGCACGCTTCCTCCCGGGGCTTAGTACTGGGCTGTCCCCTCTTCCCCTGGGTTTCTGTGACACTCACTCCTGCACCTCCTTTGGATGAGGGAGCTCCTTTTACCCTCTTGGTGTGGTCTTTCCTCCTTCCTGAAAATTGAACACCCCCTCCAACACATTCATGCTTTCTCTTCTTTTCTGCTTTACTTTTCTCTACTGCTTTAATCAGCCCTCAGAGAAGCAATTTACTTATCTTATTCCTTGTCTATCAGCCCCCCTTGGAATACAAACTCCGCCAAGGCAAGAACTTTTCACTGAGTTGTTATATGCTGTATCGCCAACAGAGAACACGGTCAGCTCATCTTAGGTGCTCAGTAAATATTTGCTGAATAAATAAACAAGTACATAAACAGGGTAATGGGGCAAAGCCTGATCCAGGTGGGTTAAACCCTCTCTCAGGGTGCTTTTCTGCAATGAGGAGCAGAGACATGGGGAGGTAATGCACACAGGATGTTGTGGTATAGAGGTTTGTGTGTATGAGTGAGTGAGTGTGTGTGTGTGTGTGTGTGTGTGTGTGCTGAAATGACCCAGCAGAGAGTGTGGAGCCAATGGCGTAGGAGGCAGCAGACATCTGCTGGAGCTAAGTCCTTGAGTTGGCCCAAGGCAATGAGATATGAGACATAGAGGAAAACTAATTCTGAACAAGAGCAGGCAGAGTGTGTAGGTACAGATGTAGCCAGAATCCATCATGGGGCTAACATTGCAGAATCAGGCTAGAAACAAATCCCCACTTTCAGCTTCCATGGTCCTTTATCCAAAGTCTCTGGTGGCCCTGACTGCTTTCTGATTTGCCTAACTGATCTGAGATAGCAGATGGAATGAGTCAAGAGGCGGATGCCCACAGACATAACCTGGCAATGAGTCTGTCTGATACTTTCTTCAAAATACCAGTCATCCAATTATAGAATCACTGCTGTAGGAGTGGAAGGACCTCGGATCACCAGTCCAATCCTATTAGTGTAGTAAGAGGAAACTGAGGCCCAGGGAGGGAAAGTGTTCACCCCCCCAAGGTTAGTGGTCAATCTGGGACTAGAACCCAAGGCCCCACAGAACTTCAAAGAGAGAATACTCTTTTGGAGAGTCTTCTGCAGCATCAAGCAGCCTCTGCACTGTGCTGTGGAATCTGAGTGTGGCTCCTTGTGTCACTGGACAAGCCAGCACAATGGCAGAGAAGCCTAACAAAGGACAAGGGACTTTACAACTTTTTTTTTTTTTTTTTTTTTTGAGACATAGTCTCACTGTGTCACCCAGACTGAAGTGCAGTGGCACAATCTCAGTTCACTGCAACCTCCACCTCTTGGGTTCAAGCGATTCTCCTTCCTCAGCTTCCTGAGTAGCTGAGATTACAGGCACATGCCACCATGTCCAGCTAATTTTTTTTTTGTATTTTCAGTAGCGATGGGGTTTCATCATGTTGGTCAGGCTGGTCTTGAACTCCTGACCTCATGATCCGCCTGCTTTGGCCTCCCAAAGTGCTGGAATTACAGGCATGAGCCACCGTGCCTGGCCCTTTAAAACATTTTTATGGCATCTCAGTTCTTACCAGGACCTGCTGAGGCAAGTCCACATTCTGCAGAAAAACCCAGCACCAAGGATGCCACACCCATTCCCCAGAACCCTCCCCGGACAGCCTCTCTCACACACTGCCAGGAGTGGTAGAGCCTTTCAGGGGAGCAGTTTGGGGATTTGAACAAAATCTAAAACCTGCACTCTCACATCTACAAAATGTTCCTGAGAATCGCCAGTGGTAGCAGGTAAAGATGTACGTGCAAGATGGCTCACCAGGTTTTGTTAATACAGGTTGAGCACCCGTAATCCAATAATCCCAAATCTGAAATGTCCCAAAATATGAAACTTTTTGAGCGCTGACATGATGCTCAAGGGAAATACTCATTGGAGCACTTTGGATATTGGATTTTCAGATCAGAGATGCTGAGCAACTATAAAGCAACTTTCAGATAAGAGATACTTAACCTGTAATAGCAAAAGTCCCAAATAATGTATACACCTGCATTTAAGCTGCCTTTACTTTTTTTTTTTTTTTTTTTTTATGGAGTCTCGCTCTGTTGCCCAGGCCAGAGTGCAGTGGCACAATCTCGGCTCGCTGCAACCTCTACCTCCTGGGCTCAAATGATTCTTGTGCCTCAGCCTCCCAAGTAGCTGGGACTACAGGTACACGCCACCAAGTCCAGCTAATTTTTGTATTTTTAGTAGAGATGGGTTTTCACCATCTTGGCCAGGCTGGTCTCAAACTCCTGACCTCAAGTGATCTGCCCACCTTGGCCCCCAAAAGTGCTGGGATTACAGCCATGAGCCACCGCCCCTGACAAGACTTTACTTTTCTATATAATATACTTCTATATTATTTGAATTTATTATGAATATGTAGTATTACATTTACAATTCAAAAGAAGTGAAGATTAAACGGACAAACAAAACCTTCTCTGATCCAGATGGAATGATGTTTAGAGTGTGGCAATGCAAATGATTTCTTGTACTTGTTTATATTATTGAAATTTTTACAATGAACAGGTATGGAACATTACAAAGATATCAAACATAGTGTGAAAAAGTCCTCCCCTGGGTTCCTACTGCCTTGAAAATGAAGAAAAATGTCTCATCCATTGAGCAGAGAAAGCAAGTTGTCCTGAATGCCCATTCTTCCCTTTGTCCTTCTTCTATGGCTGTAAAACACCTGATGTTTTAGGCAGGGTACATATTCTCAGAATACTCACTACATTTCCCAGCCTCCCTTGCAGCCAGGTAAGGCCACGTGACTACATTCTGGCCAAGAGAATGAGAGCACAAGTGATATTTGGGAAGCTTTTGGGTCATGTCCTTAAAGAACAGGAGTATGCACTCAGAAGAGAAATACAATAAAAACAACACTGAGATATATTTCCCACCTATCAGACTGGCAAAAGCCAAAAGCTTGAAGCATACTCTGCTGGTGAAATTGTGTGGAAATAGGCACTCACACACTCCTGGTGGGAATCTAAAATTACATGACCCTGTGATAGAAAATTTGAGAATCTTTTAAAATGACAATATATTTTATTTACCCTCTGATTTAAGGGCAATCTTGCTCCTAGGAATCTACTCTAAAGATAATCCCCCAATAATGCAAAAATACAAGGTTATTCATTGTGGCATTATTTGTAATTGCAAAATATTGAAAGCACCTAAATGCTCATCTATAGGAGATTAGTGAAGTAAATTATGATCTATCCACTCAGTGGGGTGCTTCAAAGCTGTTTAAAAAGTGAATAGGATCTCTGTGAGGTCATACAAACTGATTTTCAAGATATATTGTTAACTTTTAAAAAACCAAAGAGTATACGCAATCTGCAAACACTTGTGTAACATGGGGGGAAATGAAAAAATGGAGTGGAACGGCTAGAAGGTGAGGGAATAACACTACTTTGAGTTTACCTATTTGTATAATTTTTGACTTTTCAAACTTGTTAATGGTTTACATATTCAGAAATTAAATTATACCAACAAGAAGGAGGGAAAACAGATCACAAATGCATTGTATTTCAAATAAATAATATGATGATAAAAAACAATAATTAATCCACATAGCTTTTAAAAAATAGTGCTTTGGGCCAGGCATGGTGGCTCACACCTGTAATCCCAGCAATTTGGGAGGCTGAGGCAGGTGGATCACATGAGGTCAGGAGTTCAAGACCAGCCTGGCCAACATGGTGAAACCTAAAACCCCATTTCTACTAAAAATATAAAAATTAGCCAGGTGTGGTGGTGAGTGCCTGTAATCCCAGCTACTCAGAAGGCTGAGGGAAGAGAATTGCTTGAGTCCGGGAGGCAGAGGTTAGAGTGAGCCAAGATCGCGGCACTGCACTCTAGCTCCTGCTGGGGCAACAGGGCAAGACTCCGTGTTAAAAAAAAAATAGTGCTTTGTATACCTTTAGCCATACCTTTAAAGTCAAAAAACACTTTGAAGAAATCCTAAATAAGCTCTACTGTGGCAATCAGAGGTGTTTAGACCTCCCTTCAAGAAAGTCTGCTGCGGGAGTGATTGACAGCTACACGTTTACAACCACTAAAACTTCACAGCCATGGCATGAATGCCATGACCACACATGCCTGGCCTGCTCTCGGCCAATGGCTGCACATGGTAGGAATGCTGGGCCATTCCTGCCCAACACTGGTCTCTTCTAACAAACAACCTTTTCTTGGGGATTCCCCAAGGTCCCAGCCAAGACTCTCAGTCTACACTGCAGTCTGAAGCGCTGCCTCCCTAATCCTCCTTCCTTGCAGCTTCTTATCACGGACTGTATTGCAATCAAAAGCTTTCCTGCCTTTTTCTGCCTCTTCCCCCTTGAACATTATAGGCATCTCCCTAATCAATTTCTTGCACATCTACTCCTATTTTGGCATTGACTTCTTGGAGGATCCAAGCTGACACCCTACTTAGTAAAGTTTGCTATTTGTAACGATATGAATATAGCAATTCTGAAACTATGTTGTGTGTATTGTAGGACTTAGTCAACTGAGTAAATATATTGATATAGGAGTCGGTTCCTTCTAACTGCAGGAGAAGGAACAAGTATGAATGAGATAAGCAAGGAAGAATGCCGTTGTGTTGAATTGGAGTAGGAGATCAATGTAACTTCGTGATTTTATGAATAAATAAAATCACGAGGTTACACCGACTTCAGATGTACGCTATAGATAGATAAAGCATGTGCATATGTGTGCATGTGTGTGATGATGCATACATCTTTAGCTCTGTCCACTGAGAGGGGCAAGGATGAGCAATGCCCTAAGTCCCATTGGCAATGAGCCCACCTAATGCCTAGATCTCGGTTTCTAAATTTCATTAAAAGGAGTAGGTAGAACACACACATCTACAGAGACATGTGTGTGAACGGTCATAGCAGCATTATTCACAATAACCCAAAATCCTAACATTTTTATCCAAACATCCAGCAACTAGTGAACAGATGTTTTAAAAATATAGTATAGGCATACAAGAGAATACCATTCAGCAATACAAAGGAACGAGCTACTGATGCATTCTACAACACGGATGACTCTCAAAAACATTACACTAAGTGAAAGAAGCCTGGCCCAGAAGGCCATGTATTGTATGATTCCATGTAGATGAAAAGTCCAGAAAATGCAAGCCTAAAGAACTAGAAATTAGTGGCTGCTCAGGGCTAGAGGTGTATGTGGGGATTAACTGTCAACGGTCAAGAGATAGAGTTCTGAGTAATGGAGAGGTTCGAAAAGTGGATTGTGGTGGTGGGCGCACAACTCTCTAAACTGGGGGACTATCCACAGTTTGATTGTGCAGTCTCATGTCCCAGTGCTTCCCTTCATGCACCTTCAATTCTACTTAATGTGTCCCAGAGGAGCCTCTGCCCAGGTGATTCCTCCTGTCTGGCAGGCAACTCCTCCCACTCTCCTCCTATGGCAGCGTTATTCACTCTCCAGGGCCCAGAACAAATGTCACTTCCTCTCGCATGCCATCATCAGTCCCTTCCTTCTGTACAGTCTCGCTGAACCTTCTTGCACACCCCTGAGAATCTTCTTCACTCTAATTCTTCAGCTGTGTCTACTCATGGCTGTCTCCTCACCACTCCACAGGGAGCAACTTCAGAAGAGGGACAAGGTCTCATTCTTCTACTGCACCTAGCAAAGTGTCAGGTACATCATTAGCATTTGATGAATGATGGATGGATGAGTAGATAGATGGATGGATGCATGGATGATTGATGGACAAAGCTATGAAGAATAAGTGAGACTGAAACCAGTGGAAAATGTACAGGCCTGTTTAAGCAAAGACGAGCCAGTTGTTAGGAAAGGAATTTTTAAAAAACTATAAAACAATGACTATGTGTAAAAGACAATGGTGAAGGAGATAACCATCTCTTACCTTCATCAAGCAGCCAGCAAACACAAGGAAGCCTTTTGAATGCAGATGCTTGGCCAGCGAGAACCCAAATCCAGAGTCACAGCCTGTGACCAGGACAGCTTTGCTGCCAACCTGTTATACAAGGTCAGATCCCATGTTAGGAACCCAGGGTCCAGGGCAAAGTGACCAAGCCTCTCCACCCTCTGTGCAGTGACACTTCCTGAGTGGCCCAAACCTGGCCCTCCCTACCTTGTTCTTGCTGTCTGGAGAGGCACCACGGTATAGTGGAAAGGCCAGGTTCTAACCCAGACTCTGCTGCCAACCAGCAAAGTTGCTTGGGAAAATTACTTCTGCCTTCAGGATCTCATCTACAATCACCTATGCTACATGTGGGAAAACAGAGGTCTTTTTTAAAATGCTCATTGTAGTAAGTGATAGAGCTGGAATTGAAACCAGGGCTGAGAGATTCCAGAGCCTAAACTCTTTTTTTTGAGATGGAGTTTGGCTCTTGTTGCCCAGGCTGGAGAGCAAAGGCTCAATCTCGGCTAACTGCAACCTCCACCTCCAGGGTTCAAGCAATTCTCCTGCCTCAGCTTCCTGAGTAGCTGGGATTACAGACATGTGCCACCATGCCTGGCTAATTTTGTACTTTTAGTAGAGATGGGTTTTTCTCCATGTTAGTCATGTTGGTCTTGAACTCCTGGCCTCAGGTGATCCTCCCATCTCGGCCTCACAAAGTGCTGGGATTACAGGCGTGAGCCACTGCGCCCGGCCTCGAGTCTAAATTCTTAACCCCTAACTTGCTGAGTGGGGCTGGGAGTTCTGGCTCCCCACTAGGCCTCCACTGATAGCTTCCTGGCTGGGAGGGGCTGGAATGCCTGATTACTGTTTCTTCCCACATGGATGGGGGTATGTGATATCATTATTGATGAGGAGCTTTGAGGGACGGTTGAATGAGAAAGTGGCTCCGAGTGTCCTGGAAACACTAAAGCCCCACTCTGAGGGTAGCTCCGGGCCCAGGGGCTGAGAGGAAGGGGTTCTGACCATCCAACTCGCCCCCAGGTAGCTGGGCTTCCACTCACCGGCTCCACCGCACTGGCATAAGTCCGACGGCCAATCGGGATAAAGGAGGCAGAACAAAACAATGGTGGGCATCTGCAAGAGAAAAGGAAGCCATGAGTACAGGACTGACCTTGTTCCTGGGGCAGAAGCAACTAGACAGACCCTCCGCCACCACTGGCTGGAAGCAGGACTGAGCGTCTCTCCAGCCCAGGCTCCTGGAGACAGCTTGCTGGTACAACTGAGAAAGAGGCCCTCTTTCCACCAGGGTTGCTAGGCTGATAGAAAGTGAGCCAGCATTTGCTATGGCTATGTTTGCCACTCTCTAGGAAGAGCCTTCCTGAGAATAAAGCCAATTTAGAAGCTACTTTTGTTGGGTAGGCTCTGCCAAACCTTGACCGTCTGGTGCTCCACTCCAATAAAGTTCCATTTTCTGCTTTTCAAGGTACATAGATAGGTAATGTTTCAGGTGAATTCAAGTGTGAACTATTCTTGCGTTAATATAGTTTTGGTAAAGCCTTCCGCAATTTCAGTGTCTTAATCCCCAGGGGGCTAAGCTTCCTGACAGTTATTTCAATCAAACTTTTTATTTTGAAATAACTGTAGATTCACATGCAGTTAAGAAATAATACAGAGAGATGCGGGGCACCTCTTACCTAATTTCCCCTAAGAGTAGCATCTTGTGAAACTATATTGCAATATCACAACCAGGCCACTGACACTGATACAACAAAAATACAGAACATTTCCATCACCACAAGGATCCTTCATGTTACCCTTTTATAGCCACGCCTACTTTCTTCCCACCCCACACCATCTTTAACCACAAATCTGTTCCCTTTCTCTATAATTTTAGCATTTCAAGAATGTTATGTAAATGGAATCATACAGTGTGTATCCTTTAGGGACTGGCTTTTTCATTCAACATAATTCTCTGAAGATTCATCCATATTGTTGCATATTGACAGTTTGCTCCTGTTTGTTGCCAGGTAGTGCTCCATGGCACAGAGGCACCACAGTTTGCTTAACTATTTACCTATTGAAGGACATCGGAGTTGTTTGCAGTTTGGGCATATTACGAATAAAGCTGCTTGAACATTCCTACGTAGGTTTTTGGACAAACATTAAGTATTCATTTCTCTTGGATAAACGTCCAGAGTTGTAATTGCTGGGTCATATGGTAGTTGCATGTTTAGTTTCTTAAGAAACTGACAAACTGTTTATGAAAGTGACTACTGCAGTCTACATTCCCACTAGCAATGTCTGAGTGACCCAGTTTCCCCATATCCTTGCTGGCGTCACTATTTTCTAGTTTAGCCACGCTAAAAACTGTAACATGATATTTTGCTGTGGTTTTAATTGGCATTTCCCTAATGGCTAATGATGCTGATCATCTTTTCATGTTTATCTGCCACCTGCCTCAGTCTGCCTGGGCTGCTATAACAAAATACCATAGACTGGGTGGCTTATAAACAACAGAAATGTATTCCTTACAGTTCTAGAAGCTGGGCGTTGAAGAACAAAGTGCCAGCAGACTGTGTTTGGTGAGGGCCCACTTTCTTCATAGACAGAAGTCTTCTGACTGCAACCTCACATGGCAAAGGGGTGGGGAGTCTCTCTCAGATCTCTTTTACAAGGGCACTAATCCCATTCATGAGGGCTCCACCTTCATGAACTAATCACCTCCCAGCGCCCCTACCTCCTAGTACCAATACCTTGGGGGTTAGGATTTCAACAAAGGAATTTGAGGAGAACACAAATATTCAGACCATTGCACCATATGTTTGGTGAAATGTCTCTTTGTGTCTTTCGCCCATATTCTTGTGAATTGTTTGTTCTTCTAAACCATGGAGTGTTGAGTTCTTCAGATGTCCTAGCGGCTAGTCCTTTGTTACATAAGTGGTATGCAAAACTTTTCTTCTAGTCTATAACTTGCTGTTTTATCCCCTGTAACAGGGTCTACTGCAGGGAAAAGTGTTTCACTTAGACTCGGAGTTGGGTGACCAGGTTCTAACTCAGCTCCTGCCAGCAACCAACAATTACGCTGGGGGAAATTACATCTGCTTTCAGGATCTCGGTGTCCTCATCTACAATCACCCATGCAACCCTTGGGACAATGGAGGAATTTTTAAATGCCCAGTGTAGTTAGTGATAGAGCTGGAACTGAAACCAGGGCTAAGAGATTCCGGAGTCTAAACTGTTAACCACTAAATAAAGTCTAATTTTTTCCTTTTATGGGGCATGCTTTTGGTGTCAAGTCTCAGAGTTCTTTGCCCTGAGAACCCAAAGATTTTCTTCTATGTTCTTTCTAAAAGTTTTACAGTTTTGACTGGGCTCGGTAGCTTACACCTGTAATCCCAGCACTTTGGGAGGCTGAGGTGGGCAGATTGCTTGAGCTCAGGAGTTTGAGACCAGCCTGGGCAACACAGCAAAACCCCGTGTCTACAAAACATACTAAAATTAGGCACGGTGGCTCATGCCTGTAAGTCCCAGCTACTTGGGAGGCTGAGGCAGGAGGATCACCTGAGCCTGGGAGGTGGAGGTCGTAATAAGCTGAGTTTGTGCCACTGCACTCCAGCCTGGGCAACAGAGGGAGATCCTCTCTCAGGGAAAAAAAAAAAAAAAAAACTTTTATAGCATTATATTTTATATCTTAAGTCTATGATCCATTTTGAGTTAATTTTTGTGTAAGATGTCAGACGTAGGTCTAAGTTGTGTGTCCATTTGCTCCACTACCATTTTTTGAAAATGTTATCTTTCCTCCATTGATTTGCTTTTCCACTTTTGTCAAAAATTGGTTGGGCATATTTGGGTGGGCCTATTTCTGGATTTTCTATTCTATTTCACTGATACATGTGCTGCTACCTCATTTTTCTTCTTCAAAATTGTTTTAGCTATTCTATTTCCTTTGCCTTTCCATATAAATTTTAGAGTAATCTTGTCTTTATCTATAAAAATATGACTGGGATTTTTATAGAAAGTACACTAAACCAATTTGGGGAAAGTTAAGTGTCTTTACTTTGTTGACTCTTCCAATTCCTGAGTACAGTATGGGTTTCCATTTATATAGATCTTTGATTTCTTTCATCAGCGTTGTGTTGTTTTCAGCATTTGAATCCCATACATGCGACCAGGCATGGTGGCTCACAACTGTAATCCTAGCACTTTGGGAGGCCAAAGCAGGTGGATCATCTGAGATCAGGAGGTCGAGACCAGCCTGGCCAACATGGTGAAACTCTATCTCTACTAAAAATACAAAAACATAGCCGGGCATGGTGGACACGGTTGGGGGTTGCCTATAATCCCAGCTCCTCAGGAGGCTGGGGCAGGAGAATCGTTTGAACCCAGGAGGCAGAGGTAGCAGTGAGCCAAGATCGCGCCATTGCACCCCAGTCTAGACAGCAAGAGTGAAACTCTGTGTCAAAACAAACAAACAAAACAAAACAAAACACGAATCCTACACATGCCTTGTTACACCTAAGTATTTTTCTTTTTTTGAGCAACTACAAATGGTATTGTCCCCTCCGTCCTGCCCTGACGATATTTACTCTACTCTGACTCAGCTCTGTGCTGCCCACCTACCACCCAGGCCCCTCAACCTAACCAAGTTACTTCTCCGCCCATCCAGAAGATTCAGAATTCCCTTTGACAACCTTTCTTTCTCCTGAAGTGAGCCAGGAGCTTGACTAATGCCCCACTTTCCTAAAATTTGAGAACAAAACCTTTGTAAAAGTATTTTAACTTCCTATGGGATGATTTTCTCCTCTATAAAAAGACCTCCAGAAATCTCTAAAAGCCGTATTTGAGACAGATCTTGCCATTTTTATGAATCACTCACTGAAAAAACAATTACAGCCAGTCACCTTCTTTCACAAGCCCTTCAACAAAGCCAAGCTCCATCCCCACCCAGATGGCAGTGGCCTCCTTCTGATGGGGCATTCCAAACTCTTCTCACAAGGTGTCCTCAGGTAGGTGGAGCCCCACCTCCAAGTGACACCTATGTATCTCTCAGAAATGAATTCAAGCAAATGCTGCTAAAAGCCAGGCCAGGAGCTGTGAATCCCAGCACTTTGGGAGGGTGAGGCAGGTGGATCACTTGAAATCTGGAGTTTAAGACCAGCCGGCAAACATGGCAAAAACCGGTCTCTACTAAAAATACAAAAAATGAGCTGGGTGTTATGGCGCATGCCTGTAGTCCCAGCTACTCAGGAGGCTGAGGCGGAAGAATTGCTTGAACCTGGGAGGCAGAGGTTGCACTGAGCCGAGACGGTGCCATATTGCATGGGCAATGGAGTCTCAGCCTAAATGCACATTCTTCTAAAAACACTATTGGCATAGAAAATATCAATGATGTAGCTCCTGGGACTTTGAATTTAATCTAACCTTCAATTTCACTTCCCACAAATATAACAGAAGGAAAAAGGCATTTCTTGTTTATTCCTTGCTCAGACTGCAAAAGAGTAAAATGTGGCATCAGAGCCCACTGAATCCCCTGGGAAAAAGCAATTCCAGATGCTCTCAAAGAAGAACAGCTGCTTGTCTAATTTGTACTTATGTAATGCTTCCTTGAAATCACACAAACGAGTTAGTGAAGTCTTGGGACATTTCAGTGAACTGATTTCAAGCATAACATTTGAAAAGAGCAGTTATCCAGGTGACTAATGAGACACATAAAATAAAATACCTCCTGGAACGATGGGCTGAGAAGGGCACTGCTTCACTGCCGCAGGCTTCTTGCCACACAAAACCCAAACTGAGAGACATTATACAACATAACCAGCCACAGTGTCAAGATCATGAGAGAAAAAGATTGATGACCTGCCCCCAGTAGGAAGAAACTAAAAAGGCATGATACCTCTGTGTCATGTGGGATTCGGGATTAGATCCTGAACCAAAAAAAGGTCCGTCAGTAGCCACTTGGCAACACTGGAATAAGGTGTGTAGACTAGTTAGTGGTATTCTCTCAGTGGTAATTTCCTGATTTTGATCATTGCAGTATGATTGTGTAAGATGTTAACATTTAGGGAAGTTAGCTGAAGGGGATCCAGAAACCCTTTGCAACGATTTTTGCAACTTTTGTGTTTAAGTTTAAAGTTACTTCAAATAACAAGGGTTTTAAGAAGTGGTATGACCAGGCAGGGTGGCTCATGCCTGTAATCCCAGCACTTTGGGAGGCTGAGGCAGGTGGATCACTTGAGGTCAGGAGTTCAAGACCAGCCTGGCCAACATGGTGAGACCCTGTCTCTACTAAAAATACAAAAATTAGCTGGACGTGCTGGTGTGTGCCTGTAATCCAAGCTACTCAAGAGGCTGAGGTAGGAGAATCACTTGAGCCCAGGAGGCGGAGGTTGCAGTGAGCCAAGATCGTTCCAATGTACCCCAGCCTGGATGACAGAGCAAGACTCCATCAAAAAAAAAGAAAGAAAGAAAGAAAGAAAGAAGCAGTTATGAAAGATATTCCTTTTTGCCCTGTGAACCCTGGGAAGAAATGTCTTCCCAGGACACCTCGGAGTTTCCTCTGCTAGGAGACATAGGTATTGAGAGACATCTTTGAGAATCAGGCTTCATTACCACCTGTATCAACCATGTGTGAAAAGCTCTGCTTGCCCAGAAGGTGTCACCCTCAAGGCCACCACCACCTCTAGTTGCTTACCTTGCTCCATTTTCTCTATCACAGGCACGTAGGGTTTTTCCTGGGAGCCATGACAGGGGTCTGGATAGGCGGGTGGCCAGCATGGTAGCGACAAGTGGTAGAATGGCCCACTTCCTCCTGTCGTTCTGAAACACAAAACGCACCCTCAGCATTACCTTGTTGCCTTCGGGGCTTTAATGAGGAGTAGTCATGTTTCTTTCAGGTTGTGAAAGTGAAACTGGGCTGGGTCGGTTCCACTCAGGTCCAGTCCTGGTACCAGGTAGTCTGCTCTGGTTGCTCTCTTAAGCTGCAGCCTCATGATGGAAACAGTCAAGAGCCAGGGTGTCTGGAAGCCTGGGTTCTGGCTCTAGCTGTGCCACTAACGCCCTGGGCAACCTTGGGCAAGTCATCACCCATTCATAATGTGAGCAAGTTGGCCCAGATCACTGATCCTCAAACCCGCAAACCGCTGGGAGACTCAGGGACCTAACCCCTCAGGGATCTGACTCAGCAAATCCTATTCCTCTAAGTTGGTGAGACACCCACCTGTGATGCCCCAAGGCATCAACTTCATTCCCGAGGTGCCCACCTGCCTCTATAGGCATCTTGTCCTCATGCCACATAGCATTTGACTTAGCTCTTCACCTCCTTCCCCCATCCCAACAAACAAGGGGCCTATGTCTCTGAGGCTGAATTCATCAGTAATTCACTATAGCATAAAGTTTGGAGCTGCCAAATAAGAGACTCTTGTAATTAAAACACACACATGACTTCCCCTTTCCCTCCCCATTTAAGATTAAATCAACATTACTGCAACAAGGCCAAGAATCTGTTGCCTTACGGTAACACCGTAAGGCTACCAGGCACCACCACTCTTCTGCATTGACTGCTGATCAGCATGTGCATGCCTTGCCCTCCTGTGGTTAACAGTGATTCCTTCACACCAAGGGAAGGAAGGTGGGCTGGTAAATAGGTTCTGGCCTCTCCTTTGCCTACCTGGATGTAATCTGTCATACTGTTCCCAGTAATAAGGTACTGCCTGGGGGGCTCCTCCCCGGCCTGTTTGCTGCCACCCCAAACCCGACTGATCACCTGCCACCTAGGCCCAAAGGTCAGCAGCAAGTGTTAACCAAGTAACCACTGAAAAGCAGGCAAGAATCTCTGGTTTATAGTATCTTTCCGGAACTACAGTAAACTCTCGCTTGTACTCCTGCCCCTATTTGCCACACTCATTTGCAGCACTGCAGCCTGAGAAACCTTTTTATTGATTGATTGATTGAGACAGAGTCTGTCTCCCAGGCTGGAGTGCAATGGCGCGATCTTGGCTCACTGCAGCCTCCGTCTCCTGGGTTCAAGCAATTCTCCTGCCTCAGCCTCCACGTAGCTGGGACTGCAGGCGCCCACCACCACGCCCGGCTAATTTTTTTCTATTATTTTAGTAGATACAGGATTTCACCATGTTGGCCAGGATGGTCTCGATTTCTTGACCTTGTGATCCACCCACCTCAGCCTCCCAAAGTGCTGGGATTACAGGTATGAGCCACCGCACCTAGCCGAGTCAGGCTCTGCGACTTCCTTGTTTAAAGCCAACTTTCCATGCCTGCCGGGGCTGGCCTCTACCTCCGTGGAGGCCTCTAGCTCACTGAGCCGCCCTCCTCTTTGCTCACTGCACTGCAGCCAGCACTGACCCTGAGAGCTCCTCACCTATGCTAGGTTGTCTCCTGCCTGAGTCCTGGCTCCTGCTCTGCACTCTTCCTGGATGCTGAGTCCTCTGACTCCCTTACCAAAGTGGCTCCCATGCAACACACAGCTTGGTCTCTGTAAGATCACTCTCATAGCAACTACCTTAAACCAAAATTATCTTGTTTATTTACTTTTTCTTCCTCTAATAGATCATAAGCTCAGTGACGCCAGGAGCCCCCTGTCCACCTGGTTCACCACCAAATCCTCAGTGCCTAGAACGAGTCTGACGCAAAGGAGGCACTCTGAGTCCCTGGGGTGTGGAGAGGAGCTGAGTGGGCTCCTGCAGGGCAGACTGGAGGTGAAAAGTCGGCCCGTGGCCACAAAAGAAGTTTCCACGGTAAGCACCTTGCAGAGCAGCAGAATGGAGCCCAGACTGGCTTTTTATGGTTTTATGGAAGGCACAGGCCCATGTTGGCTCAGACTTTTTGATGAGGTACCCCCTCCCAACATCTAAGTACTGACCAGCTCGCTGAGCACACACATCTCTACCTCCTCCCGCCAAGACCCAGGACCAGAGTCTGAGGTCACCGTCACTGGGAGACTTCCAATTCAGTCATCTATAATTAAAGTCTTTTCCACCCCTTAGCTCAATGCCTGTGGCAGAAAATCTCCAAATAGAGAGCTGCTTTCCATTTGTTTTCCTTAAAGTCAGCAATATTTAAAAGTACTACAGTCAAAACAGTTAAAAGTGCATAAAAACTCAGTCCCTTGAACAATGCACTATTCTCAATGTAGTCTGTTACATGCATGTTTCTGAAACCTGTAGCTATTTCCACTGCAGGGCTCCCAAGGACTCCTCAGGGTTGCTGTGTGTCATCTTAATGTTTTGTGCCAGGCTTTATTCTCTGTAAATATTAAGCTCTCAAACTTCAAATACCACTCTCTTGCCTTTTAGTTTGGGAACAGAAATGGCTATGGGAGATGGGTTGCCCAGTCTCCTCAGCCTTGAAAGTCAAGGAATTAGTTGCCCCCAAGGTGACTGAGCACAGGGGGCTTGACTCCCAGGGACCAAACTCATAAGATACTGTCACAAAATCAAGATGCTCACATATCAACCTGTAATCTTGGAGACATTTTTCTAATGCTAGAAACACTTGCGCCTTCTCTCAAGGGCACACCCTCCCCACTTTCAAGGTGTAACACATGGAAAGCACTCCTACTCCAGAAAAAAAGAAAACTGTATGCATCCTTGCCTCCATGCTGGGCTCACTATGTTCCATTCTGACAAGACTCTTGCAGAGGTATGTTAAATGTACATTTTTGGTGCTACAAAAGAAGTAGCACCAACCCATACAGCACCAACCAAAATATATAGGTTGCTTCCGAATCTCAGCTATTGTAAAAAGTACTGGAACAAACATGGGAGTGCAGATGTCTCTTCGATAGACTGATTTCCTTCCTTTTGGGTACATACCTAGCAGGGCGATTGCTGGATCATATGGTAACTCTATTTTTAGTTTTAGGAGGAACCTCCAAACTGTTCTCGGTAGTGGTTGTACTAATTCACATTCCCACCAACAGTGTATGAGGCGTAGAACATGACCATTAATTCTCAGTTTTGACCTATAGTCTAAGAATGGCTCAATATAGACCTTATAATGACAACAGGAACATGTGCTTCCCCCATTCCACTCCTCATCTGTCCTTCCCCAAGACTAAGTGTTACCAGAGCTGTCAAAAATGCCGTAATTATAACTGCCAGATCAAGCAGGCTTTCTCTCGCTCGAAGAACAGAGCTTGCCTACCAAATTAAAGGCAAGCCACTAAATGAGGGAGTCTCCGGACTCTGTACTTGGTCTATTCTCACCACCATGACATGTACTCATAGCTTTAAATATGATTCACATGCTGCCAACTCCCAAAGGTTGATCTCCAACCCAGCCTTCTCCCCTAAACTCAGACTTACGTAAACAACTGCCCATCCAAATCCCCACTTGAATGTTTACTAGGTATCTCAAATGTAACCTGTCCAAAACTGAGCCTGTGCTATTGTCCCACAGACCTGTTCCCCGAAATCTTCCTCATTCTTGACTCCTCTTTCTTGCACATGCCACAGCCCAGCACTCAGCAAATCCTATTGATGCTACCTTCACAATGTATCTAGGGTCCTCTGCTACCAGCCTAGTCTAAGCCTTCATCCCTTGTTGCTTGGATTATTGCAATGGCCTCCCAACTACACTCTCGTTCCAGTGTAGTTCCTTCAGATTCTGCTCAGCACAGCCTGCAGGATCGTGCGGAACATAAATCAGATCATGTCATGCCTGCACCAAACTCCTGCCAGAGTAAAAGCCAAAATCTAGAGTTTGTCTACAAGGCCCTTCATGTTCGGGGTCCCCATTGCCTCTCTGACCTCTGCTACCTTATTCACTGTACTTTGGTCACACTGGCTTTCTTGCTGTCCTTGGAACATGGCAAGCCAGCTCCTGCTTTAGGGCCTTTGTCCTTACTGTTCATTCTACCTTGAACACTCTTCCCCACATATCCACAGGGCTCATTCACTTCAGTCCTTTACTAAAATGTTCACTAAGACATCCTCTGGCCACCCCATCTATCCCACCCCAACCCTGACTTTATCAATAATCCTTCTCTGCTTCCATTTTTTCCTCCTCCTTGCCACTTTATTACATTATAGCATTCTACAGGTTGTACACATTTATCCTGTTTGTTGTCATTCAGTCTCAGGATGCAAGCTCTTTGAGAACAGGAATTTTTGTCTGTTTTGTTCACTGTTGTATCTCCAACATGTACAACAGTGCCCTGCACGCAACAGACACATAATATTTATTTATTTATTGAGATAGAATCTCATTCTGTCACCCAGGTTGGAGTGACAGAATATAAATATTAATATTTATTTATTTATTTATTTATTGAGACAGAATCTCATTCTGTCACCCAGGTTGGAGTGCAGTGGTGCAATCTCGGCTCACTGCAACCTCCACCTCCTGGGGTTCGGGTGATCTTCCTGCCTCAGCCTCCCATGCTTGTAGCTGGGGTTACAAGCATGTGCCACCATGCCCAGCCAATTTTTGTATTTTTAGTAGAGACAGGGTTCCACCATGTTGGCCAGGCTGGCCTCAAACTCCTCACCTCAAATGATCTGCCCACCTCAGCCTCCCAAAGTGCTGAGATTACAGGTGTGAGCCACGGCGCCTAGCCAGTGCATAATTAAATGAATTAAGAGAGTTTTAATAAAAGGAGTGCCATTGTCAGACTTACATTTTTAAAAAGATAACTCTCAGGTTATAATAACCTGAGGATGGACTAAAGAAGAAGCAGAAAGACCAGTTAGGAGCTGTGGCAGTAATCCAGGGCTACCATGTACAGTCATGAAGGATGTATACTGCACAACTCCAGTGAAATGTGAAAACTTCTTCCTTTAAATGAACAAAAAGGGTGCCAGCCCTGGTGAAAACCATGGAAGTGTTTAGAATTGGCAAGTCTGGCTTTATATTGAAGGTACAGTCCACTACCGTTTACCAACAGATTGAGTGTAGGATATGAAAGAAGGAAGAAACAAAGACATTTCCAAGGTGTTTGGTTTAGGTGTAAAAAATGACAGCAGTACAAATGATTAAGGAGCCTTTCTATTCACAAATGCTTACTGCATTTCAAATCAGGGTACACAAGCTGAGCGCCTGAGTCCTCACCTGGCTCCTCCAAACTGTATCTAAACTATACTTCTACTCATCAAATCATTTGCTACGTTATCCCTCAACAAGTCCTGTACTTTCCAATTTCTGAGGCTTGCTCATCCTACACCAAACTGATTGCATCTGACCAAGTCCTAACTGGTTCAAACAATTCTCCCAAGCTGCCTTTCCTAATCCCCTAATTCAAAAATCTTTTACCCAATCTCCTTCCTTCTGTGCCTCTATAGCAGCACCTACCTGGCCAGGGTTGTATTGAGGGATTTCTGTTTATAAACATTCACAAGCCCCCATCCTACCACGAATCCCCACCTGGACTGTGAGCACCATACAGCCAGGACCCACATGTTCAATCACTGTCTTCTTGCTCCTCCCAATATCAACTGTGTGGTCCCTCACAGGAAGCAGAGGCTCTGTAAATGTGTATTGAGTGAATCCAAAAGTTTCACAAATTTCAAGGGTCAGTTTCCTCGCCGGCCAGGGATATACACGCCCTGTGCAGAGCCTGGCTCCAACGCCTCTCTGTAGCAAGGACATTCGCCAGGACATTCGCTGCGTCACAGAGGATCCTGGCAGCGCAACGCCTGTAGGCGGCCCTCCATAACGAAATATGTGCCTTGTCCCTCTGTAACCCCTCAAAGTAGGAACTGCTGGGTGACTCTGCATCAGCTGACTACAGGCAGATTTCCAGGCTGACTGGCTGGAAATAAAAAAGGCTGAGTTCGACGCCACGCGCAGTCCCAAACCCTTCCCCAGAAAGGCGCAGCCTGGAGGCAGCCGCGCGCGGGACGCACGCCCAGGGCGCGTGGATCGCTCGGGACCGGTTCGAGCGCCGGGTCACACAGAGTATGTATCAAGCGCGCTCCATCACCGAAGCAGAGCGCGAGAACGCCCGAGACCGCGGCGCAGCCAATCACAGAGCCGCGATCCCCAACGGCCGGCTGGAGGGCGGGGAGCGAGGGGGCTCGGCCAGGGCCGCGCCTCCCATTGGTTGAGGCGGCACCGCCCAGACAAAGCCCCCAGATGCTCGCGGGCTGGTGCGCCGCCTGGGCTCCAGCACAGGCCAGTCCCAGGCCCACCACCACTCTGGCATCCCCAGCCTGCCCCCGCGGCTCCTCCTCCTTCCCCGGCCCTGCGACCCCTCTGGTCCTCTAGCAACCGTCGGCTCGGCCCTCCTCAGGCAGCTGGCCCGGCGGGCTGCCTGCGGTCCAGCCTTCTTCACCTGGGCGCTGCGGCGCGGAGGGAGCACTCCCCAAACGCAGGGAACGGAGCCTCGGGGAGGACGTAGGAGGAGGAGGAGGGACGGGGACAGGACCGGGAGATACGGTCGGAAAGGGGACAGGGCCTAGAGTCCGGGGCTGGAAGGCAAGACACACGGCTTGGGTCTAGGCTGGCTCGGCCTTTGACTACGACGTGACCTTGAAATGGTTCCTTCCCTTCGTGGGGCCTGGGTCCCCTTCGGTAAACTTCGCCGGCAGGAAACAATGAGTCGTTTCACCTGGAGCTGCAGGGCCGCGTGTTTAACCCACAGCCTCCTCCTGCCTGGCACATTATTCCGAATAATAAATGCCAGATGATGCTGCCGGAGACGCCCACAGAGAAGCCGAGAGGGAGGCGCATGAGGACCCCCTGGGGTCTGGCCAGATGGTCCATCCTACCCTTACCCCGCTGCGGCCGCGCGCTTGGCCTGTAGGGAACGAGGCCCCCTTCCCCACCCGTATCCCGGCTGCCGGGCTAAGGGAACGCGCGAGGCCGAACCAAACCGAGCAGAGGGCGCCAAGGCATCCCGCCCCAGCTGCAGAGACGCGGACCCCTCCTCTTACCCAAAACCAAATGGGCAGGGGCCTCCTCTGCGGAGGGCTGGCCGATGCGTTCGCCTTCACCCGGCGCCGCGCAGGTGCCCGCGCTCCTGCCAGGAGAGCTGAGTGGGGGCGCTGCCGCCGGGTCCTTCTGGAAGCCCCTCCACCCGCACTCAGGGCCTGCAGCCTCGGCCACCCGGAAGTGCCTGCTCACTTAACGCGCGCTGTGGCTGCGCTGGGCGGGGCCCAGGGCGGCGTGGCTGTCAGGGGGGCCCCCGAGACGCTTCCTACATCCTGGGCTCCCGGCCTGGCCCTCCTCCCGCCGAAGGTGCCCGGATCACTAGGCGCACGGTGCGGCCGTCTAGCCCCGAAGCCGGACTCCAGATTTCCCCGCCGCCTCTCGCTCCGGGACTGCGTGGCAGGGGCGAGGACCGGGGAGGAGGAACCAGGTGCTGTGCGTGTTACTGTCTTTAGCGCTCATTAGGGTTGGTTGGTTTTAAAATTTCTTTTGATCCGATAAATGTATTTAGAGGCCGGGCGCTGTGGCTCATGCTTGTAATCCCAGCACGTTGGGAGACCGAGGTGGGTGGATCACTGGAGATCAGGAGCTCGAGACCAGCCTGGCCAACATGGTGAAACCCCGTCTCTACTAAAAATACAAAAATTACCTGGGCGTGGTGGAGCGCCTGTAAGCCCAACTACTTGGGAGAGTGAAGCCGGAGAATCTCTTGAACCCGAGAGGCGGAGGTTGCAGTGAGCTGAGATCGCGCCACTGCACTCCAGCCTGAGCGACAGAGCGAGACGATGTCTCAAAAAAAAAAAAAAAAAACTTTTTTTTTGAAGATTTTCTCCTTAGGGTTTTTAAAAATAATTTAATAGCAGTTTCCCAGAGTTTTAATAATAAGGACAACCGAGGGAATCGGCCACAGATAAGGGTTTCCTCCCAACTCCGACCCACCGCCCCACCCGCCCTACGGCCCTGCGCCATGACACCTCAGTTTCCAGAATGAGAAACAGGCTGAAGAGATAAGGTACCAGGACACATTAGTGGCGGAGCTATGTGAAAGGAAAATAAATCTTGGGGCCCCAAAATCACTAAGTTAAAGGGAAAAATCAAGCTGGGAACTGCTTAGGGCAAACCTGCCTCCCATTCTGTTCAAAATTACCCTCTGCTTACTGACATAAATGCATATCTGATTGCCCTCTTTGGAAAGCCTAATCAGAAACTCAAAAGAATGAAACCATTTGTCTCTTATCTGCCTATGACCTGGGATCCCCCTCCCTGCTTCAGTTGTCCCACCTTTCCAGACTGAGCCAATGTTCATCTTACATATGTTGATTGATGTCTCCTGTCTCCCCAAAATGTATAAAACCAAGCTGTGTCTGACCACCTTGGGCGCAAGTCAGAACCTCCTGAGGCTGTCTCACTGGTGTGCATTCTTAACTTTGGCAAAATAAACTTCCTAAATTGACCTGGCTCAGATTTTGGGGGTTAACAACTATGTTTAAGTAAAGTACAGAGAAGGAAGGAATGAAGAGAATGAAAGAAACTCACAAATTCAGGAAGATGAAAACTGGAGGGAAGTACTGGCTTGATGGAGATTTAAAGAAAACTGTAGGCGGGGCATGGGGGCTCACACCTGTAATCCCAGCACTGTGAGAAGCTGAGGAAGGGCAGATCACTTGAGGCCAGGAGTTCAAGACCAGCCTGGCCAATGTGGCAAAACCCTACCAGTCATGGTGGCACATCTCTGTAATCCCAGCTACTTGGGAGGCTGAGGCAGGAGAATTGCTTGAGCCTGGGAGGCGGAGGTTGCAGTGAGCTGAGATGGTGCCACTGCACTCCAGCCTGGGCAACAGAGGGAGACTCTGTCTCAAAATAAAGAACAAACAAAAGTGTTGGCCCTGTCCGTCCATTCTATGAGCTTCCGGAGGGCTAAGGCTGTCTTCTTTATCGCCAACTTTTGGCACAAACAGCCTGGAAGACTGGGAGAATCACGAAGGGAGGATGCACTTGGTTTTCTGCTTCCATTTCACAGACACACTCAAGCCTGGATTTGCTGCAGTGATGGTGTTTCAGAACATTAGGCATATAGTACCATGGGGTTAAAAATAAATCACTATACTGAAATTACACCTTGAGGCTTATGCTTTGCTAGAAAAGCAGTTAAAGGAAGAATTAATCTTTCTACCAAGGAAAAACCATAGATCCTGACTCTGAGAATTAAACAGAATTATAGTTCTATTTGCAGAAGACCGAAAAGGACATTTGACCTCTCTGAGGTTGTATTACACACCTCCCATGTCTGGCCTTACATCTTCCCAGTCCAGCTTTGCTGTGGCATCCAGCTATGAACAGGTGTAACCTGAGAGCACCTTGCCTCAGCTGTTCCTGATATTCCTCTGCTACTCTGGCACTGCAGCCTGGGACCCTTGCAGGAATCTGCTGCCCATTCTGACACATGAGTAAACCTGGAAGTGCAAAGAAACACCTCAAGGGACAAACATTGACCAAAGGGCAGACAGAAGCTCCTGGAAAAATACTCCATTATTCCATTCTTCTGGTGAGCAATTTTGAGACATGTTCTATCCAGCTCCTAAAATGATAGCATTCTGTTTGCCCATAGTAGTGACCAACTTGATCAACTCACGAATACATCCTTCTCTTTCTCTCTTTCCCTATTTGGCTCTTCCAAGCCCTCCCCTCCAATTCCTTGGGATTTTTTTATGTAGCTTTAAAATGATTCCAAACACTTTCAGTTTGCTGTGAGAGTGACACTGTTTTACTGTGAATAGAACATGAAGTGGACTCTCCCTACCCAAGGAAATGTTATGTCACACTTTATCAGACCCCACATGTGAGCTACTTACCTCAACTACTGGACTCCAAAACACATATAAACCCAAGATTTTGATAGACACTTGGACAGCTTAGGATGTGGCCAGGCCACTCTCTGTAAGCCTTGAAGCTGTTTCTGAAGCTTTGTCTCACAACACTGGCACCTCTCTCTAGCATCAAGGGATCCCATTTATCTTCGTGGATCTCCATTGTATTGGTCAAGGTGTCCCTCCTGAGAAGCTCTCCTAGAAAGTTGTGCCTCAGACTCTGATTGGACTTTCCATCTGCAAAAGCCTGCTTTCCATCCTAAGTGAGCAACTGAACCACCCAGGCTGTCGTGTAGCAGTGCAGTCTCAGCTCACTGAAACCTCTGCCTCCTGAGTTCAAGTGATTCTCCTGCCTCAGCTTCCTGAGCAGTGGGGACAGGCATCTGCCACCACACCCAGCTAATTTTTGTATTTTTAGTAGAGACAGGGTTTCATGTTGGCCAGGCTGGTCTCGAACTCCTGACCTCAGATGATCCACCCGTATGGGTCTCCCAAAGCGCTAGGATTACAGGCATGAGCTGCGGTGCCTGGCCTCAACTTTAATAATTGGACTCTAAATGAAATTGGAACTCACTCATTATGTGATTAATGTACCAGGTCTGTTGAGTGTATCCCCTGTGAGATTTGTTCTCATTATTTTCCCTCTTTTTAAGAATTGTGAAAAAGAAAGACCTCTTTGTATGTCAATAAACTGTGTGATTCATGAAATCATACTTTGATCTTCTCCTTATCTTAACCATCCAAAATAGATTCATTCCCCAAATAAACTACTTGTACACAGGTCGTTGCTCAGGCTCTGCTGTTTGGAGGATCCCAGGTTAAGCCAATGGTTAACCCTAAAGAGGCATCTCAGCTTACCTTTCCCAACCCTGCTAAGGAGGAATTGATTGGTTTGGTTTGTGCTTTTTCTCCTTTATTTCCCAAATGCCCTGCCCTTTTTAGGGCACCATGAGTAAACTCTGACATAAAAAGTAGTAAGAGACTCCCAGGACAAAGGGCCAGCTGAAGGGTTGGGACTGGGTTAAGGGGTCAGACAAAGCATTCTCAGCCCCACCTTAAACCTTTCCACTTGTTCTACCATTCTGGTTGTTGACTTTGGAACTGGAGAAACGTTCAGCTGTGAGGCTGAACACACAGTCTGTGGAAATCAGGATGCTCCCTACACAGCACGTACCAAGATTCTGCCACCCTCACTCTACTTTAAAGCGGTTCCTCTCTGTTCAGGTACCAGGTCTCAGGCCAGGGTCCTCAGCACTTAGCACACTCCCCTCAACCCAGGAGGGTATGGTTGCAAATTACCAAGCTAGTTTTGGGAGGGAAACAGTCCTTAGACCCTGCCTTCAAGGAGAGTGTGAAAGGAAAGTATCTTGGACCCCCAAAATCACTAAGCTAAAGGGCAAAGTCAAATTGGGAACTGCTTAGGGCAAACCTGCCTCCCATTCCATTCAGTCACCCCTCTGCTCACTGAGAGGGCCAAACCAATGTTCATTTTACATATGTTGATGGATGGCTCCTGTCTCCCTAAAATGCATGAAACCAAGCTGTGTTCTGACCGCCTTGGGCACATATTGTCAGGACCTCTTGAGGCTATGTCACGGGTGTGCATCCTCAACCTTGGCAAAATAAACTTTCTAAATTAACTGAGAACTGTCTCAGATTTTGGGAGTTCACATTTTGGTAACTGTGGAGGGATTCTGAGTGGAGATGCCCCTGACCTTTGATAAAATCTGCCGGTGCTTAGTACCAGCATGAGCTAACCTTATGGCTCAAACCAATAGAATGACTTGCTGAGGTCTGGGAACACCCTTTCCAGAGAAACCCTGATCTCTGGTCAAGACCTAGAGTTTATTTTGCTGTACAACTCCCCCCTACTACCAACCTTTTTTCTGAATTTGCTTCCAACATGGAAGACAAGATTTCCTGTTTCCATTACATAGAAGGAAGATGACTCCTTTAGGGAGTCCGAGCTCACTCCCAGCAAGGAAGATGAATTCGAGTTTTTCCTGCTTCTAGGATGGCAAAAGGCAGTCTTCAGCCTGAGACCCATCTCTAGGTAAGTAGCTGAATTGGGGTTTCGTCTTGGCTAAAGTTTAACACCAGCTGGTCTTAATTTCTTCTTACCACGAGAGCACTCAGCGAGCATATCATTGGACTTTTGGTTGTTTGTTCTACCTGAGTTGGTCAAATCTGAGTGAGAATTCAAATTATGGTTAACAAAGCCTCTCTAATCTGGCCAAAATTTCTCACAGCTGCAAAAGAAAAAAAAATGCACTTGGTTTTTGTGTTTGCTTTCTGTCTTTAAAAAACTAAAACAAATGTTCTTTCATTTACTTTTCTTCCACACTATTCCTTTCCCCTTTGCCATCCGCAGTACCAAAAAAATCTAGAGAAGGCTTCTAATGACTTGAACCCCTTTAAAGAATTCAGTATAGGCCGGGCACAGCGCTTCATGCCTATAATTCCAGTACTTTGGAAGGGCAAAGCGGGCAGATCACCTGAGGTCGGGAGTTCGAGACCAGCCTGACCAGCATGGAGAAACCATGTCTCTACTAAAAATATAAAATTAGCCAGGCATGGTAGTGCATGCCTGTAATCCCAGCTACTAAGGAGGCTGAGGCAGGAGAATTGCTTGAACCCGGGAGGCAGAGGTTATGGTGAGCCAAGATCATGCCATTGCACTCCAGCTTGGGTAACAAGAGCAAGACTCCAGTTCAAAAAAAAAAAAAAAAGAACAAAGAATTCAGAACAAAGGGGGCACTCACTCCTTTTGGAGTGTTCTGTTTTCTTTGTGAAGTGTCGAGAGTCATGGGTGGCTTCTTCTTAGGTCTAAAGCTCTGTTTTCCCATATTCCATGACCTGACCTCTTTGGCTTTATGGGTACCAGAGATGACCTTGCACTGTGAGACGATTTGACCTTGGAACATATAATGGCAGACAAGTGTTATAAAGTTACAGATGGCTGAGCACAGTTTTTAGGAAGTGGTCTTAGCTGGGTTGTTTTCTTTTCTCTCCTAGGAAATTGTTGTTTAAGAATCCTAATTCTAGTTCAGAGATGCATTCTTAAGGGTCTTCTCTATTTTTTCTCCCCAAAGTAATCTCAATTTGGTTTGTCTGTGTGCATTTGTGAGGAACTGAAATGTTGTTTTCATAGGTAAATGAGAGACTGAGTTTTTTCAGCTCTGTAGAGAAAATGCATTTGTTCCTCCCAGCCGAAAGGCACCCCTGGGTGACCAGGGGCCTCGTGGGAGTTTCTGGGGAGTTGACCCCTGTGACATGCATTGGCCCTGCAGGGAAGTCCCCAGCAAAAATTAATTTTAAAAATGGCTCATTCAGGAAATGCATATAAGGGCATTTTGAGCCCTCTCTGGGGTCATAAACCTCTGGAGAGAGAAACTGAGATGCCTAAGAGGGTGAAAACGACTCAGTGATGACACACTGTGGAGTGCTGCCCACAAGCAACTCACATCAATCCACCACTCAAAAACCCTAGGCCACAGCTCACTTCTTCCTTTTAAGAAAAAAAAAAAAAGTGGAAACAATCTGAGGATGAGGAGAAAACAAAGACAATGGCCCCTTTTTGAGCATCCTGTTGGTTTTATGGCACTTCTACTTGCCAGAGTAAGATGGAAGTAATACAGTCTTTGTGCAAATTTATATTAAGGAAAAAAGAGCCCTAAAGTCAACCTGCAAAAAACTCTAGAGTTCCTAGTCCCCTTTTCTTCTATTTTCTTTTCTGCCTGTTTTAAATCTGCTATTATTTTTCTACTGAGATAAAACCTCTGTTTGGATCTAACAGTTTTTTGGGGTTTTTTTGCAAGCTGGCATATTTGTATTTATCTCATGGCTAAAGTACTGGAGTGAGAGTTACAGAATCTGTGTGTGTATATGTGTGTATATACATGTGTATGTATTTGAAGGCCTTTATAATAGACTTCAATAATTTTATGTTCAATTGTTAATTAAATTCATTTTAATTTCCTTCTAGCTCACCAGACTTTCACTTTGTACCTTACGATGTAAATTTTACTGGCTGATTTTTACCTGAGTTGTTCCCCTTAATATGCAAATGTAGGGCTATTTTGCTGACAACTACCTAGGATAAGGTAGGAAAAAAGGTGGTCTTTATGAACCTATAAGATATATTTCAGGTGGGCAGAGTGGCTTATGCCTGTAATCCCAACACTTTGGGAGGCCAAAGCAGGCAGATTGCCTAAGGTCAGGAGTTGGAAACTAGCCTGGCCAACACGATGAAACATCATCTCTTAAAATTACACAAACTAGCCGGGTGTGGTGGTGCACGCCTGTAATCCAAGCTACTGAGGAGGCTGAGGTAGGAGAATTGCTTGAACCTGGGAGATGGAGCTTGCAGTGAGCCAAGACCACTCCACTGCACTCCAGACTGGGTGACAGAGCAAGATTTTGTCTCAAAAGAAAAAAAAAATTTCTTCTATAGGCATGCCTAATATGTGTATATTTATGTGTTGTATACACAATGTTTCACTACTAAAATTGTATTTAAAAAGCTTGAATTAATTGGCTTAAAAAATAAAAGCACTTAAGTCAAATATAAAAAAGACAAGTCGAATACTTTTTCAAGTTCATGTGACTTAAGTAAAATCTTTAATAAATAAGTTGGCTCAAAAATTATTAGTAAAATAATATTAGAAATGTCTTAAGAATTTACCAGCATACATTTTTGTTTGCATTTACTAATCAAGCAATTTAATGCCTACCCCTGCCAAATACCATAAGGTGTCAAAATTTGGCATAGGGGTTACAAAACTATAAACCCAGACCAAAACAGAATAATCTTTGCTTATGTAATTTTTAATAAATAAGACATTGATATTAGTTTAATAAAAAGAGCTACATCTTAAATTTAGTAAGATTACCATAACTTCTAATCTTGTGTCTTTAGGCAGTCTAGTTCACAGGCAGTGAGGTTTGTTACTGTCTTTGTTTCAAAGCTAAACTATAAACTAAGTTCCTCCCAAAGTTAGTTCAGCCTATGCCCAGGAATGAACAAGGACAATTTGGAGGTTAAAAGCAAGATGGAGTCAGTTAGGTCAACTCGTTCGGTCTCTGTTATAATTTTGCACTGGTGGTGTCATAACTTTAAATGATGACTATCACAGTTTTCATAATCTAAAACCATTAAAGTAATTAGGAAAATGTAATAGGATAAATATTTGTAGACAAAATCATCATAATTTAGAATCTAAAATTATATTAAATTAGGTAATAGATATTTCATTATATGGGTATTTTCCAATAAAAATATATTCGTAGGAAAGCATTATTTTATTTTATTTGTTGAGACAGAGTCTTGTACTGTCACCTGGGCTGGAGTGCAATGGTGCGATCTCAGCTTACTGCATCCTTTGCCTCCCAGGTTCAAGCGATTCTCCTGCCTCAGCCTCCTGAATAACTGGGATTATAGGCATGCACTACCACACCCAGCTAATTTTTTTTTTTTTTTGTATTTTTACAAAATAAACAACATGGAGGGTTTCTCCATGTTGGTCAGGCTGGTCTCGAACTCCCAACCTAAGGTGATCTGCCTGCCTTGGCCTCCCAAAGTGCTGGGATTACAGGCATGAGCCACCTCACCTGGCCGAAGTATGTCATTTTTAAAAAGATGAACAATTTTTCTCTAATTCAAAGCTTATTTAAAAGCCTGGTATAAAACAAGATAAAAAGAACCAGTAAGTAAAAGAGATTTAAAGAAAGTTATGGCCAGGCGCAGTTGCTCACACCTGTAATCTTCACTTTGGGAGGCTGAAGCGGCAGAATCACTTGAGGTCAGGAGTTTGAGACCAGCCTGGCCAACATGGTGAAATTCCATCTCTACTAAAAATACAAAATTAGCCAGGCGTGGTGGTGGGCATCAGTAATTACAGCTACTTGGGAGGTTGAGGCAGGAAAATTGCTTGAATCCAGGAGACGGAGGTTGCAGTAAGCCGAGATCTTGCCACTGTACTCCAGCCTGTGTGACAGAGTGAGATTTTTTTCTCATAAAATAAAAAATAAAATAAAGTTATAAAAATAAACAGGTTTTTTGGGTAAAAAAGCTTAAAGAGAAATACTTTCATATAAGAAAGAATCTTGTATGGTAAATTTAATCCTAGAGTAAAATGACTTTAAGAGAGAGGGATGTTCAGGACAAACCAGAAAGTTCAAGCATGTCGTGAGCAGTCTGTGTAAGTCAAAATAAGAGGATTTATTTTTTTAAAAACCTATTATATGATCAAGTTGTCATATTGTTATTAAGTTTTGGTTTGCTTAGGAAAACATCTGAGATTAAAATTTTTTTAAGTTAAGGTTATTACACCCATGTATCTCTCTGTATGTGCTTTGAAAGTACTTGTGACATTGAGTTATAGGGCTTTGACTCCTGGGTCTAAAAGACACCATTGGTGTCTTTTAAACACTTTAATTGAGGTCAGTGTTTAAACTTTAAACACTGACCTCAATTAAAGCCCCATCTTCAGTCCCAGTAGAAGATGCCAATCAAAATAAACTTCATTCCTGAAACGCAGGGCCAGAAATTAAAGTTATTCAACTTCTCAAGCCCCAGGGTCTATCTCAGGAGACGTGGGCATGTGAGATTATAAGGACCAATGTTGAGAAATAAAATAAGTTCAGTTTCTCTATAAATTAATCATTAATGTCAAAGGCACACTGATGCAAGACCACCATATGGGGCCATGTCAAATTAACAAGGTGTTCATGAAGCGTTTACTGACTTATAAAGGTTATAAAAGGCTTATGGAAGTTATAGCTTATGGTCCACATTAAAATTTTATAGATTGTTTATAAAATTTTTGAAAACAAATTTAATTGGCTTCCTGCTGTTTTTACTAGGGTTTATTGTTTGGAATATTAACTCTCTTCTCTCAAAGAGAAGGTTTTTGCTTTTTTAAAAAAACCCTTGAGTTATCACTTTCATCAAATGAATGACTTATTTTACAACAACCTGTGATATCAAGTGTTTTAGACCTTTGATATTTAATAAACTTTCCAAAATCAAATTGAAATTATGTCTTTTTCTGATCAAATTAATCCTTTAACATATTAGGTTTCCTAAAGTCCAAAATGACATAATTTGGCTTATTTGGTATGAAAATTATATAAGAAATGTCAAATATTAAATGGTGTTTCGTTTTCTTTTGGCTGTATTTGTATAAATATGTTATTGGTATGTGTTCCATAATTACAGGAAACTCCTATAATATTGATATGACTTAGTGTACGTTATCAGTAATAATTATAATTGTTATGTTAAATTATTGTTGCCACAGAGATAACAAGTTTCTTTGTCAGTTGTGTCTTTGACCGTGGCTGTCCTAAAACATTTTGTTATCCACAAACAATTGTCTTGTTTTGGTCCTTCTTAGAAAGTGGTTTTATAATCACCTGTAGAACTCTAATAGGTGTTCCTAAATGCAGGTTTCTGATAACTTTGGAGATTGCGACATTAGAATAGAGAAAACAACTTTCAGGACTCTCATGGAGAACTGAAATATTCATGAATATCAGAACAAAAGTTAACTGCATGAACTGAACTAATAAAAGACTAAATCTTTTTAACTTTTTGCTTAAAACATTGCTGATCCTTTGTTTTTCAGAAACAAGAAAACAACTGTTAACCTATCTACAGCTTTTAACAATTGAGTGAAGTATACTTCTATGAACAAAATTTTGAGCATATTTGTTTCTCTCTACCTGATTTCTCCAGGATTTGGGAACTATTTGTGAGTATTCTTAACTTATGACAATACAGTTATCTGTGTAAGTGCAATAAGAATCTGTTTTCATTTGTAACAGGACACAATTGGAGAAACTGGTTATTTTAGTAAGGTTTTGACTGGAATGGTATGCTTTCCTTTAAGGATTCATACTTAACTATGGAGCCAATAAAAGCCCGTTAGGTAAACTGGCCTCATACTTTTGTCTACACAGTCACTGTACAGAGTTCCTGACTCATGGTAAGTAAAGTATGTCACTTTCTGACAGGACCAGGAGCCCCAAGTTTATCTTGGAACCTCAAGAGGAAAGGATCACCCAACTCATAGGTACTTGATGGCACAAATCCATGGTTGGACTCAGCTTTAAAAAACGTCTCATCTGAGATTCCTTCTATGGAATCTCAAAAAGTTCCATCAAAGCCAATTTAAAAGCCTATTTAAAAAATAATTATTCTTGTTGTACTCTATACAAATAATTAGGACAAGTATAATAAAGCACACCAGTTCTACCATTATTTGTCTTTAGTTAAAATGGGAAAGTGGAGATTGAAAAATTTTGATTCAAAACTATAGTACAGCTATTGTTAGATTCTAGCCTTGCCTAATGTTTTTTGATTTTTATTATTTTCTACAGTTTGAACCAAATTCTAATTTTTCTTGGCTCCAAGTCTTCAGAGTAAATTTTGTTACTTTGTTTTCAATTTTTTTCTTATTTCTTTCCAATTTTTTCTAATTTGGAGTCAATGAAAACTAAGCTGTGCTTTCATAAAGCCCTGCAAACTGAAGCTAGACAAACTTCAGAAGAAAATAACAGCAATTTTATATATATATATACATAAGCCACTTTCATACCTGCCTACTGATGTATGAACTTTAGAGTAATGTGGCTTATATCAATTTTGCAGGATTGTTCTTTTGCTGTTTTTCTACCTTCCTCCCCCTGTTTTCTCTTCACAGGCCATGAGACTTCACAACCTTCTACATATGAGCTTTCCTAATAACTTGGGACCTCCCCGTCTAGAAATAAACCATCCTTCCTAGCCATGAAATACTAGATGAAACATGGGAACAGAGACTCATTTTCTCCTAAAATGCTTTCTCCAAAATATTTTTAAAAAGAGAAGGGGGGAAATGTAAAAGGAAAATAAATCTTGGGGCCCTCAAAAATCTCTAAGCAAAGGGAAAAGTCAAGCTGGGAACTGCTTAGGGCAAACCTGCCTCCCATTCTATTCAAAGTCATCCCTCTGCTCACTGAGATAAATGCATATCTAATTGTCTCCTTTGGAAAAGCTAATCAGAAACTCAAGAGAATGCAAGTGTTTGTCTGTCACCTACCTGTGACCTGGAAGACCCTCCCTGTCCTGCTTTTGCCTTGAGTTGTCCCACCTTTCTGGGCAAAACCAATGTTCATTTTACATATGTTGATTGATGTCTCATGTCTCCCTAAAATGGATAAAACCAAGCTGTGCTCTGACCACCTTGGGCACATGTCATCAGGACCTCTTCAGGCTGTGTCACAGGTGCACATCCTCAACCGTGGCAAAATAAACTTTCTGAATTAACTGAGACCTGTCTCAGATTTTCAGGGTTCACAGATGGAAATGAGACATGTATGTAAGCTAAATGAATTGTTGGAACTCTTGTAAGTCTTTTAAAGAGGGACAAATAAGTGTCATCAGAGTTCTAATAAGGGTTCAGGATAGACTTTGTAGAAGAGACAGTATTCTGAAAGATTCTCAGTCAGAATGAAGCACCCCTAAAAGAGGCCCCTGTCCTGAGAGTCCATGGTGTTCTCTCCTGTCTATTTCCCTCCTAGCTCATGCTCTCCTCCAATACCAGCTGAATTTAATCATTCCCAGCCCTCCCATGCTGGATCTGGCCCTGTCCAGGGTCTGAATGCCCATGATCTTCTCTGCCCTTAGTATTATTAAGTGCTCCGTGTTAAGTGTTAACTAGGGACAGTGCAGGTTAAATCCTGCCCTTAGGCAGCCACTCCAAGTCCTCACAGAGCCAGTGTGCAGCCTGCTTTGCTGAGTTATACTGGGGATACAGAACAAAAACATTATCTACTGCCCCAAACCGCCACCCCCCCGCAGTTTTCTGTTTGTTTCGATGCCATTGAATTTTCTTAAAGGTTTTTTTTTTTCCCCTAGAAATCATACCTTTAATCTGCAGAATTTTAGAGGTATTGAGTAGCTTTTTCTGTAATTGAAGGAAAGAAGCCCAGTATATTATTCTGTGCTGCTTCTAAAACAAAGCTGTGACAATCAGAATCTAGTGTTTTAAAAAGAGCCTATGACAGCTGATCTAAATTTGATCGTAATACTGAATTCTGTGGATGAATGAGAACTGGAGGAGCTGCCTTTTCCTTCCAGTGAATGAGCTACTAAAACAAGTGCTTGACTTTAAGGGGGAAAGAGGGGGAGTATCAGGCATCCCCACCCGCTTTCTGTCTGTTAACTCTTACGTATTCATTAAGATGAGTGTTTGTATAAGCACAAATATTTTGTGCATGGAAACGGGTTGTCTGGACATTTAAGCAATGTTCTTTTGAGGTAATTGGTATAGTGGAGAGGGAACAATATGAGGATATTCAATTAAAAAAAAAAAATCTCTGCCCATCCTACCCTAAGCTGCAACAACCCATACAATTTATTCATTCATTCAGTTTGCACTGATTAAGTCCTTTTTATATCCCAGGGATTGTGCTATATTATTAGAGTGAAAAGATAAATCAATGCAGGCTCCCTGTTTGCAATAATACTACAATTTAGCAATTAATGGTTGATTTCTATGTACCAGCCACTGTGCCAACTGCCATCTAGGCATTATCTCAGTTAATCTTGCAACAATCCTAAAAGTAGGTTAAGATTGTTCCCATTTGCAACTGAAAACCTTGACAGACAGCAGAGTCAAATAACTTGCCCACAACTATACAACCAGAAAGTGGCAAAGACAGATCCTGTCCAAGTCCCTACTCCAAATGCTTTGCTTAAATTGCACCACCAATTGTCCTGTGGTTCTTTCTTTGAAGAAAGGGATTTTTTAAATCCCAGTTTCTATGGTTATTTGGAGTACAGATTCTTTTTTCTTTTCCTAGAGTTATGGAAACTCAGCATGGAGTACAGAATTTTTAATAATCAGTTGGGCATAATTTGTGTGGATAATCCAACATAAACTGAAATTGCTTTGTTACACAGAAATTATATTCAATGAGTACAATAAAGACACCAATTTCTGATGTACTCAATGAGGAAAAGTTACTGGTTCTAGTGATTATATTGAAATGTTTTGCCTGTGTCCCTACCCAAATCTCATCTTGAATCATAGCTCCCATAATTCCCATGGGTTGCAGGAAGGACCCGGTGAGAGAACATTGAATCATGGGGGCAGTTTCCCCCATACTTTTCTCATGGTAGTGAATAAGTCTCATGAGATCTGATGGTTTTATAAGGGGAAACCCCTTTTTTCTTGGCTTTCATTCTCTTTCTTGTCTGCTACCATGTAAGACATGCCTTTTGCCTTCTGCCATGATTTTGAGTCTGTTAAACCTCTTTTTCTTTATAAAATACTCAGTCTTGGGTATGTCTTTATCACCAGCAAGAAAATGGACTAATACAGTAAATTGGTACCAGTAGAGTGGGGCACTACTGTAAGGGAATATGAAAATGTGGAAGTGACTTTGGAGCTGGGTAGCAGGAAAAGGTTGGAACAGTTTGGAGGGCTCAAAAGAAGACAGGAAAATGTGGGAAAGTTTGGAACTTCCTAGAGACTTGTTAAATGGCTTTGACCAAAATGCTGATAATGATATGGACAATAAAATCCAAGCTGAGGTGGTCTCAGCTAGAGATGAGGAACTTGGGAGCTGGAGTAAAGGTGGCTCTTACTATGTTTTAGCAAAGAGACTAATAGCATTTTGCCTCTGCCCTAGAGATTTGTGGAAATTTGAAGTTGAGGGAGATGGTTTACTATGTCTTGTGGAAGAAATTTCTAAGCAGTAAAGCATTCAAGAGCTGACTTGGGTGCTGTTAAAAACATTTAGTTTTAAAAGGAAAACAGAACATAAAAGTTTGGAAAATTTGCAGCCTGATGCAATAGAAAAGAAAAATGCATTTCCTAAAGAAAAATTCAAGCTAGCTGCAGAAATTTGCATAACTAATGGAGAGCCAAATTGCCAAGATGATGGGGAAAATGTCTCTAGGGCATGTCAGAGGCCTTTGCAGCAGCCCCCTCCCATCACAGGCCCGGAGGCTTAAGAGGAAAAAAATGATTTTGTGGGCTGGGTCCAGTGTCCCCCTGCTGTGTGCAGCTTAGGGACTTGGTGCCCTACGTCCCAGCTGCTCTAGCCATGGGTAAAAGGGGCCAAGGTACAGCTCAGGCTGTGGCTTCAGAGGGTGCAAGCCTCAAGCCTTGGCAGCTTCCATGTGGTGTTGAGCCTACGGGTGCACAGAAGTCAAGAATTGAGGCTTGGGAATCTCCACCTAGATTTCAGAGGATGTATGGAGATGCCTGGATGTCCATGCAGAAGTGGAGCCTGGACTGCAGGGGTGGGGCCCTCAGAGAGAACCTCTGCTAGGGCAGAGCAGAAGGGAAATGTAGAGTTGAAGCCCCCACACGGAGTCCCTGCTGGGGCACTGGCTAGTGCAGCTGTGAGAGGTGGGCCACTGTCCTCCAGCCCCAGAATGGTAGATCCACTGACAGCTTGCACCATGTTCCTGGAAAAGCTGCAGACACTCAATGTCAGCCCATGAAAGCAGCCAGGAGGGAGGGTGTACCCTGCAAAGCTACAGAGGTGGAGCTGCTCAAGACCATGGGAACCCACCTCTTGCCTCAGCCAAATCTTAAAGCTCCTTTGACCCCATGTTTCAGATCCAGATCTGAGACATGGGGTCAAAGGAGCTTTAAGACTTGGCCGCCCTGCTGGATTTTAGACTTGCATGGAAACTTTAGCCCCTTCATTTTGGCCCATTTCTCCCATTTGAAATGGGTATATTAATCCAATGCCTGTACCCCCATTGTATTTAGGAAGTAACTAACTTGCTTTTTGTTTTACAGGCTCATAGGTGGAAGGGACTGCCTTGTCTCAGATAAGACTTTGTACTATGGACTTTGGAGTTAATGCTGAAGTGAGTTAAGACTTTGGGGAACTGTTGGGAAGGCATTATTGTTTTGAAATGTGAGGGCATGAGATTTGGGAGGGACCAGGAGTGGAATGATATGGTTTAACTGTGTCCTCACCCAAATCTCATCTTGAATTGTAGCTCCCATAATTGCCACATGTGGGAGGGACCCAGTGGGAGATAATTGAATCATGGAGGCGGTTCCCCAATGTGCTTTTCTCTTGCTAGTGAATAAGTCTCATGAGATCTAATGGTTTTATAAGGGGAAATCACTTTCATTTGGCTTCATTCCCTCTCTTGCCTGCCACCATGTAAGATGTGCCTTTTGCCTTCTGCCATAATTGTGAGGCCTCCCCAGCCATGTGGAACTGTGAGTCTATTAAACCTCCTTTTCTTCATAACTTACCCAGTCTTGGGTTTGTCTTTATCAGCAATAATAACATGGACTAATACACATGTAAACTTTGAAAGATGGCCAAGCATGGTAGCTCATGCCTGTAATCTCAACACTTTGGGAGGACAAGATGGGAGAATCACTTGAGCCCAGGATTTCAGGACCAGCCAGCAAGACCTTGTTTCTACAAAAATTTAAAAATTAGCCAGGCAAGTTTGTGGCAGGCCAGGTCTTTCTAACGGATGAACAGGTAGGCCTTTATGACAAGTGTTTCAGCACTGAGTGGTTAAGTTAAATATTAAAAGCTGGTAGAGGCCGGGCGCGGTGGCTCAAGCCTGTAATCCCAGCACTGTGGGAGGCCGAGGCGGGTGGAACACGAGGTCAAGAGATCGAGACCATCCTGGTCAACATGGTGAAACCCCGTCTCTACTAAAAATACAAAAAATTAGCTGGGCATGGTGGTGCGTGCCTGTAATCCCAGCTACTCAGGAGGCTGAGGCAGGAGAATTGCCTGAACCCAGGAGGCGGAGGTTGCGGTGAGCCGAGATTGCGCCATTGCACTCCAGCCTGGGCAACATGAGTGAAACTCCGTCTCAAAAAAAAAAGAAAAAAAGCTGGTAGAACCAGTGCCCTATACCAAGGCTGGAATGTAACAAAAGCCCACAAAAAGTTGCCTAGCCCTTTCCGAGGACTTGAAGCATGAAAAGATAACAAAGGAATTCTTAACAGGACCCATTTGGGATTAAACAAGTTTTATTGTGGGTCTTAAGGAACTCCCCAGGCCTTCACAAACAAGTTTTCTTGGGGACTAAAGGAACTCCCCAAAACTCTGTGATTTAGCAGGAGATAAGATAAAAGTAATCACCCTAGCACCTGGACCCATTTAGATTACGTAAATTAATTGAGTCTCCAGAGGAAGACCTTGAGGACTCAGATTTTAGTTGCAGATTAGAGATCAATCACTTATGTCTTTAGATGAATACACACATACACATAGACATATAGCTTAGGAGATATATAAGCTCCAGAAACTTTGTAATTTTGAACTGGTCTTGTGATATTTTCCAGGCCTTCTCCCTATACTCAGTTACAGCAATGAACTCCCTTCTTTCCCAGTTTACCTGCATCTCATTACTGGGCTGCAAGAATAAGCAACCTAACCTTCGGTTTGGTCCAGGAACAAGTTGAGGTATGCCTGCCTACAGTGACAGCTACGCAGGAGACTGAGACAGGAGGATTCCTTGAGCCCAGGAGTTTGAGGCTGCAGTGAGGTATGATTGCACCACTACACTCCAGCCTGGACAAAATAGCAAGGCCCCATTTCTAAATAAATAAATAAACAAATAAACAATTTTGAAAGACAAAAGTATGTAATGAGATTCTCAACCCCTAAAACTGATCGGATTTTCTGAACTTCAAATTCTGTTTTTTTCAATGAATATCTAATTTATTACAATAAGCTGTTTTAAAAAACAAGATACAAAACCACATGCTTATTTTGCCTAACTCTTTTTCCAGTTCTTTTCCCAATGAATATATATTATTTTTACTTCTGCCTATTGCTACCAGGGACAGAGCCTGCTCTTTCAAGTAGAAAATCTAATTGTAAAGCTGTTGCCTCTCTGTTCGGGTTAACAGTGCCTTTTCCAAAGGCTTATTCACTCCTCCCCAGCCTCCTCCCTCTCTACCAGGCCTTACCCATGGCTCGAATTTTCTTCTCACTGACAGCCCTCACATTCAAGTTCAACTTTCTCTCACCTTAGCCAGCGGGTGCTACCAGGGTTCCCTCAGCACTATCAGCCCGCAGGATCCTCTCCAAGCAAGTGACCAGCCAGATCCTCTTAATTCTCAGTTGACAGGGTATATAGACACCCTGAAAACCTTCTCCAGGCTTTCTGTGTATTCTTTCAATGCATGCCTTTAGCTGGGAAGGGACATTCTGATATATGTGTAATAAGTAAAGCCGGGTGGCTTGGGATGTTTTTATGTTTGCCCTTGCACAGGCAAAGTTCAACAGCTTTGTAACTGTTTGTTTTAAGTTTAAAATGTCTGTGAGTTTGGCCCTCTGACAAGCAGAGGGTCAAAGATAGATGCTGCTGCTTAGAAATACATTACAAACAAATGATGCCAAAGGGCAGCTCCCACTGACTCCATCTTTAGCTCTCCCTGCCAGGTATGTGTGGGCATAAATTAGCACAAGAACTGGCCTGAACAGGGTGAGAAATCTTCAGAGACTTCCCTGAGCATAGCCCAGAATCAGGACCTAAGAAAGATTTCAAAATGGCTGAGTGGCTTTGGACAGGGTCATTTGTGAGAAGGTGGGGCCAAAGCCATACGCTTTGAATGTCGCAGTGGAGGTAAGGGAGAGTATGTCTGAAGTACATGAGATTTGTTAAGACAACTCTTAGTATTCCTGTGCCCTGTGATTACAGTCAATGGAAAATTACAGCAATCCAATCCAGACAGGACTACTAATGGCCCAGATGCTTTAGGAACAGAGGTTCCGGTCACCTCACCAGGTAATGATCCATGACCAGCTCAGGTGCTTGCTGAGGGCAAAGGGAATATGGAATGAGTAGTAAAGGAAGATAGTTATCAATACCAGCTACAACTACATGACCAGTTATAAAAACAAGAGGTGGAATTGTCATGAGTGTTTCTTCCTCATTTTGTTATGAGCATGTTACCGTGTGTATAGCATCTTTGTTTTCTTCCCTTTCTTATTCCTTTAGCATGTAACATAAGATGTATTACTTTATCTCACAGAATGTAATATTGCTAACTTTATATTAGAGTGTTTAAGTTACAGGATGTCAAGAAGAGTAAATATCACCTGTGAACCCCCCAAAATGAGACAAGTTTCAGTCAATTTAGAAAGTTTATTTTGCAAAAGTTAAGGACGCACACCTGTGACACAGCCTCAGGAAATCCCGACATGTGCCTAAGGTGGTTGGTGCACAGCTTGGTTTTTTACATTTTAGGGAGACATGAGACATCAATCAATATATGTAAGACGAATATTGGGTCGGTCTGGAAAGGCGGGATAACTTGAAGCAGGGAGGGGGCTTCCAGGTCACAGGTAGATAAGAGACAAATGTTTTAGTTTCTGATTAGCCTTTCCAAAGGAGGCGATAAGATATGCATTTATCTCAGTGAGCAGAGGGACAACTTTGGATAGAATGGGAGGCAGGTTTGCCTTAAGCAGTTCCCAGCTTGACTTTTCCCTTTAGCTTGGGACCCCAAGATGTATTTTGCTTTCACACAGCTAAAGACTTTGTATCCTCTTCTGGGAAAAGGATTCGTGCTGTAGAATGCAGTTATATGAAGGATAGTTGTGTCGTGTTACACAGAACTACGATTTTGTT
This sequence comes from Cebus imitator, assembly GCF_001604975.1. Lineage (NCBI taxonomy): Eukaryota > Metazoa > Chordata > Mammalia > Primates > Cebidae > Cebus > Cebus imitator. The sequence goes on from NW_016107315.1 coordinate 12,208,863, forward strand.
ATTGTCTTTATTTGGAAGTTAAATATGATTTAAGGAGATATGTGTGGGTCCCAAATGGACAAGGAGCGAACTGGTGATGGTTAATTTTATGTATCAACTTCGCAGGAGTGAAATTGTAATTTTTTTTTCTGTGAAGGTTTTATTATGCAGAGGAGGGGGTTCAGTCCTTGGCAGCTGCTTTCCTCATGGCAGCCAAGTACCCAGATACTTGGTCAAACAGATAGCAGTGAGGTTGACCAAATGTCATTCTCATCACCATTTGGTTTTGGTGGGATTTAGTAGGCTTCTTTATGGCAACCTGTTTTATCAGGAAGGTCTTTATGACCTGTATCTTGTGACCTCCTATCTCATCCTGTGGCTTACAATGCCTAACTATCTGGGAATGCAGCCCAGTAGGTCTCAGCCTTATTTTACCCAACTGCTACTCAAGATGGAGTTGCTCTGATTCAAACACCTCTGACAATGCCTCTTGAGCCAATGTCACATGAGCCAATTCCTTAAAATCTCTCTCTCTCTCTCTCTACACACACACACACACACACACACACACACACACACCCCACTGTGTATAGATTGGTTCTGTTTCTCTGGGGAACCCTGACTGATATATATTTAGCATGGTCTGCTTCCTGGACTGGACTCTGATACAACATTGAAATAGATTCCTCTACTGTGGAATTGGTCTCTCCGGGACCTGGAGCATAGGTCAAGGTAGGGGGCTGTCTCAGGCCAAATTGGACATGTGACACTTGCTTTTCACCCCCTCCACCCCCTGAGGTCTCTGCAGTCCCTGCTGTCCAGGTGCTCACAGCCCAAGGAAAAGAACAGGCACATCCAAAGCTTCCTCCCTTCCAGGACAGCTTGGGCACAATGAGGTAAGTTAGGAATAGCCACAGAGCTTTGGAAGCAGGAGGGAACTATTCCTGCAGCTTCGGGAGGGTGATATAAGTCAGGCATAGCCATGGAGCTCTCGATGAGGAGGAAGCTACTCCTTCAGGTTGGGGAAGAAAGGAGGATAAGCAGCAGGAGATGAGGGTGGCCAGGGAAGTCTGGTCCATGTCCACTAGCCTTTGTTCACTGGAGGTGCATTAACTTTACATAAAAGCATCTCAAAGACCAAAAAGCCTTCGAGACCTAAAGAAGTGAGTCTCAAATGACAGTGTGCCTGGTTCCTGAAAGAAATATTTTGAACAATGGAGCCTTCCCAAGCATTCCCCAGACCACAGTGTATTATTAATTGGCAAAAAGAGAAAAAGGAAATCTCAAATAAAAAGGAGCATGACTACTTTTGCTGTCATCCTTCCTTCTCTCACCATTGTCTACCAGCTCTGTCATTAGCCATTTTCCTCAGAGATGTTTGCTTCAGCCTCTCCCATTCCTTCCCCTCTCTTCTCCCCTTTCAGTCACCCAGATACCCTCCCATTCACCCCTTACCTGCAGCTGCCTGGTCCATCCCTCTGCATCCAGCACTGCGAGGGGCTCAGGGGAGGAGCTAGCAAGTACCGGGTCACCAGGGGGTTGCTGTCCAGACTACCCTCTCCAGCAGCTCCAGGTGGTGGCCTTGGGACCTGCCCAGAGGCAAACCACTTGGAGAAGGCCCTGTCTCAGGAGAGTGATTCAGAATGTGAACAGGGCGTCAGCTGTGGCCTGAGCCAAGCTGGAAGGAGGAGCGTGCAGAAATAAAGGAGCTGAAGAGAAGAGGCTGGGGAATGGCTGTGGGGGGGATGGGGAGCTTATCTCCTCCAGGTAATGTGTCTTCAGGGGCATCCCTCTGATTCACAGCAAATTCACTGAGTGATGGGTGTGCTCTTAAGGCAACATAACCAAGCAGCAAGGTGTCTTTTTTAGGAGGCCCTGGCCAGCCAAGATATCTCTAGGGTGTTCTGGTTTAGCATTGCCTTCCAGCTGGAGACTTCTTGAGGCAGGCTAAAGCCTGCTGGAACCTCTCTTGCTTCCTCACCCCTCCTAGTTCCCCAGGTTCTGCAGCCAGCCTCCAGTGCAGGAGGAATTCAGCTTACCTGTCTCAACACCCTGCTTCCTCTCTTCACTCACTAGGTCATGTCTGGGGAGATGGAGGATTTCAATTAGAGAAGAATCAAGAAGAGCATGGGGCATGAGGAACACACAGTAGGGATACCAGGAGAGCTGGAAACAAAGACCACAGATTGAGCAGCCTAGTCTCCCAGTGTTGACTGAGCTAGAAGGCGAGGCCCAACTGGCAGTGGGAAAAGAAGTGACCTATGAGGGGCCCTCATGTTTGCTGACTTTCAGGGCATGCCAGGTTATCCTGAGAGGCTTTCCCTTAAATGGCTGCTTATCATCCTCATGATGTGAGGCTGTGGCTGCCACAGCAGAGAAGAGTGGAAGCCATGCTTGCAGGAAGAGTGTGTTCTGCAAGCCGAGGCTGGCTCAGGAGATAAGCCCCCATCCCCACACAAAAATAATAGAGTTCCATCCAGGGCTGGGGGGACTGCAACTGGAAGGCAGAATTCAGAGTCTCATCCCAAAGGTTGCCAAAGAGAGACGTCCCATCAAGACACCATAATGGCGAGGACAAAAGTCAGGAAAAAGAAACGAAGTATAAATAAAACAAGTCAAACCCCCATTACTGCAGGTACTAACTATTATTATTAACCCAGAATATTTAGAAAAGCTAACGTGAAAATTATTTGAATAATAATAATTCAAATTATTATTGTATTCAAGTTGGCTGAGTACAAACAAATGTAAGGAAAAAATTAGATGCTTTCCCATTCAAAATATATAATAGAAGAAATCATAAAAGTCATAATAGCAATAAAACCTAAAGACAAGAAAATGTAAAGTCATGATAAAGGATGTATGTCATTACTGAGAGACATGAAAGATGTACCGAAAAATCAAGAGATATACCATGTTTCCAGATAGGAAAGCAGCATTATACAAGATGGATTTCCCCCCACATTTATCTAGAATTCAATCAGGCTTTGGCAGCTTCCTCTGCAAGATGCATCTGTGCTTCCTGTCACTACCAAGCCACCTGGCAGCCTGTACCATTTACTAATGAGCTTTGAATACTCCTGCCTACTCATGGCATTTGTCCAGAGCCACACATCTTGACCTGTCTCCAAGTCCGTTGTAATCTGTCCTGAACTTCCCAGCTCATGCCTTATTTTACTGTCTTTGGACTAATCTAACGTACTCATGTGTGTGTGTGTGTGTGTGTGTGTGTGTGTGTGTGTGTGCGTGCGCGTGTGTGTGTGTTTTGTTTGTTTTGTTTTGTTGTGATGGAGTCTCACTCTGTCACCCAGGCTGGAGTGCAGTAGCATGATCTCGGCTCACTATAACCTCCTTCTCCTGGGTTCAAGCTATTCTCATGCCTCAGCCTCCTGAGTAGCTGGGATTACAGGCACACACCACCACACCTGGCTAATTTTTGTATTTTTAGTGGAGACGGGGTTTCACCATGTTGGCCAGGCTAATCTCAACCTCATGACCTCAGGTGATCCACCCGCCTCAGCCTCCCAACGTGCTGGGATTACAGGTGTGAGCCACCACAACCAGCCTAATCTAAATTACTCTTTAAACCTACTGCTTTTCACCCTTTCTCACATTTTTGCATTCATTCTACTCAATTCCTTTCAGGTGTTCCCAGGGCTTGCAAGTGTTCTGAGCATTACTGGGGAAGAGGGGCTTCTTATCATAGGAGAGATCTCTGAAGCAGAGGGACATCAGGCACCCTGCTCAGAAAGGGAGCATCCATCCCCTGTGAGGTGCCTTAGAGACAATGCAGCAAGATCGGGCCCTCAAGTCTGCTCCTGCTTCTGGGCATCTGCCCCTTCCAGAATATCCACATTCCATTGGCCCTAGCACCTGCAGACCAAACACCAACCTTGAACTGTTGTCAGCAGGACTTAGGTATCAGGTCCTTGGTGAAAACAGAACCACCTGCCTCCTTTCTATTCCTCCTACCTCTGTCCCCCTCATAAAGTCATACTGTCCCTTTTGGGGGGGGGTCTACAAATACAAATTCTTTTATTTCACTCCTTTATGCCAAAGGGAGAGCTTCATTCATTCAACACAAATGTATTGAGCACTTACTACTTGCCAAGTATTACTCTAAGCACTGGAGATAGCTGGAAAAAAAAAATACAAATCTGTGCCTTTGCGGAGCTTAAATTTTAATGAGGGAGACAGAAAATAAATAAGATAAATAAATGAAGATGAACACTGCACATGGCAATAACAAATTCTAAAGATAAAAGCAAAGTAGAAAGGAAGATAGGAAGTTACCAGAGAAAGGGATAGTGGTGCAGTTTTAAACAGTCTCACTTCAAAGGCAATATTTGAACAGTGACTTGAAGGAGATGGAGCAGTGAGCCATGCAACTATCTGGGGGACAGGAATAGATCCAAGATTTGTGGGATCCAAACTTTATACAACTTTGAGAACCTCTTTTAGAAATAGAACATGTAATTATCAATACAAAATTAGGTATAAGGCCTTGAGAGAGCCCATGTTGGTAAAGGGCGGGAAGCTTATGCTCCATTCGTTTATTGGTAATTCTGCTTCTGCTGGAGGAAGAGCATTCCAGGCAGAGAGAACAGCAAGTGCTAAGGGCAGAAGCTTGTGTAAGGAGCATGTACTGTGAGTTAGAACAGCACCAGGAGGCCAGGGTAGCTGGAGTGCACAATGAGAGGACATGAAGGAGGAGGCATGATCAGAGAGGTGTGGCGGGGCCAGATTACACAGGATGTCGCCCAGGCTGGAATGCAGTGGCACAGTCTCAGCTCATTGCAGCCTTGATCTCCCAGATCAAGCGATCCTCCTACCTCAACCTCCTGAGTAACTGGGACTACAGGCAAGCACCATTACAATCAGCTAACTTATTTTTTGTAGAGATGGGGTCTCACTATGTGCCTAGGCTGGTCTCAGACTTCTGGGCTCAAGCAATCCTCCTGATTCAGCCTCCCGAAGTGCTGGGATTACGGGTGTGAGCTGCTGCTCCCAGCCACTGGCAGTTTTTGAGCAGAGAAGTAATATGAGCTGACTTTGATTTTAAAAGAATCCCTCTGGCTGCTATTTGGAGAATACGCAGAAGCAGGTCAAGGATGGAAGCAGCAGACCAATTAGGAAATAGTTAGAATAACTTAGGAGAGAGCAGATGGTGGCTCAAGCCAGGGTGGAGGCGGCAGAGGAGTGAGAAGTAGCTTATCCTGAATATGCTCAGAAGATGAAGTCTGCAGGATTTGCTACTGGATCCTTTTGGGGTAAAGGAGAGAGAGAAAGATAGCAAGGATGACTCTGAAGATTTTGTCCTGAGTAACTGGAAGGATATATTTCCATTAACTGAAAAGAGGGAAATTTGATTTCTTTTTTTTTTAAACGGAGTCCTGCTCTGTTACCCAGGCTAGAGTGCAGTGGCGCAATCTTGGGTCACTGCAATCTCCGCCTCCCAGGTTCAAGTGATTCTCCTGCCTCAGCCTCCTGAGTAGCTGGAACTACAGGCATCTACCACCACAGCCAGCTAATATTTTGTGATTTTTAGTAGAAACTGGGTTTCACCATGTTGGTCAGGCTGGTCTCAAACTCGTGACCTCAGGTGATCCACCCTCCATGGACTCCCAAAGTGCTGATATTATAGGCGTGAGCCACCATGCCCAGCCCAGAAAAGGGAAATTTGAAATCTGAGAGCAGATTTTAAGTGGAAGACTAGAGTTCAGTTTTCAACATGTTAAGTTTGAGATGTTTATACATCCAAAGGGAGGGATGGAGTCTGTAATTCAGTCTGGAAGAGATTCTGGGCAAGAAATGACAATTTCTTAAACCTGGATTAGATCACCAAGGGAGTGACTGTAGCAGAGAAGAGAAGTGGTTCCAGAGTGGATCCTTAAAGCCCTCTGATATTTAAAAGTCTAAGAGACGAGAGAGAACTGGCAAAGGAGACAAAAAAGGAACAGGCAGAGAGGTTCAGAGAAGAACCACGAAAGAGCCAGCGCTCTGAAGCCAGGTGAGCAACAGGTGTCAAAGAAGCAGAAGTGATCCAGTGCTTCAGATGCTGCTGAAAACTGACCTCTGAATTTAACAACATGCAGAAATCATTGATGATCCTGACAAGAGTGAGAAGGCATATTGGTCAGGACCCAGACTTTAGGAGAGTGATATACAAACCCCAATTAAACCTTCAGCCTGTTCTGTCTGGCTGTGCTGCCTTCAGTACCAGTCAGCAGTTCACATCTTTTTTTTTTTTTTTTTTTTTTTTTTTTTTGAGGCTGAGTTTTGCTTTTTTTGCCCAGGCTAGAGTGTAATGGTGAAACCTTGGCTCACTGCAACCTCCGCCCCCCAGGTTCAAGTGATTCTCCTACCTCAGCCTCTTGAGAAGCTGAGATAACAGGCATGCACCACCACACCTGGCTAATTTTGTATTTTTAGTACAGACAGGTTTCACCAGGTTGGTCAGGCTGTCTCGAACTCCTGGCCTCAGGTAATCCGCCCGCCTCGGCCTTCCAAAGCGCTGGGATTATAGGCATGAGCCACCACACCCGGCCCTAGTTCACACCTTTTGGTCTGGTCTCTGGGACCTTCCTTCCATCTTTGCAATTTGTGGGCTGTTTCTCCAGGTTCTTTTCAGCCCTGAAAAGAGGAACAGAACCTGATAGATGCAAGCAGAACTCAGACAACTGAGCAAGGATTTTACTTACTGGAAGCCACTGACCTGGAGAGTTAATAGGTAATAGAGACAGATGAGTGAGACAGAGAGAGAGAGAGAGAGAGAGAGAGAAATAAGTAAAGTTGAAACAAAATGAGTTACTCATTTTTACTTTTTGCTGCCAGTACGTAAACACTGCCTTTACATTATCAGTTAGCTATTACAGGACTGTATCCTTGGCTGCAAAGACAGACTGCGGTGGGGAAGAGAACTAAAACGGCATTACGTGGATCTGTTTCCAAAAGAACTTTCCTTTTTTTTATGAGTAGGAGTAGGTAATTGTTAAACTAGATGTGTCCAGTTTACCAGAAAAGAAATCGAAAGGGTTTATAGCATCTGTCATTAACTTACTGGTCTACCTTCAAGTGATATACTGTACACTATAGTATAGGAACCATGCAATGATCTAATTTCTCCCTTCTTGACCTTTCTGCTGCCATTTTTACATTACTTATGCTACAAAGCCTACGCAGCATTGTTCTCAGTTTTATTTAAACATTTATCTTTTTATTAAGGAGATTTATGTAATAAGGAAAAGAACTTCTATACTTGCCCACAGAGTTGCTCTTCATTCCTTTATATATACTCATATTTTCATCTGGTATCACTTTCCTTCTGCCTAAAGGACTTCCTTTAACCTTTCTTATTATGTGGGTCCACTTGGGATAAATTCTTTCAGCTTTTTTATGACAAAAAAAGGCTTCATTTCACCTCCTTCATTTATGAAGGATATTTCATTATGAAGGAATTCCACTTAGCAGGATTTTTAAAGGATTTTGCTTACAGATTTTCTTTTTGAGAAAGAGTCTGGCTCTGTCCCCCAGGCTGGAGTGCAGCAGTGCGATCTTGGCTCACTGCAACCTCTGCCTCCAGGGTTCAAGTGATTCTCCTGCCTCAGCCTCCTGAGTAGCTGGGATTACAGGCATATGCCATCACGCCCAGCTAATTTTTGTATTTTTAGTAGAGACGGGGTTTCAACATGTTGGTCAGGCTGGTCTCGATTTTCTGACCTTGTGATCCACCTGCCTAGGCCTCCCAAAGTGCTGGGATTACAGGAGTGAGCCACCACACCTGGCCAGATTTTCTTTTCTTTATTTATTTATTTATTTTTTTTTTTTTGCCTTTTCTTTTCAACAGCCAGGGTCTCACATATTGCCCAGGCTGGCCACAACTCCAGTGATCTTCCTGCCTCAGCCCCCTGAATAACTGGGACCACGGTTGTGTGCCATTGCACCAGGCTTTCCAATGTTTTTTGCTCACGTGTTTTTCTAATGGGAAATCTGGTATCATCTTAATCTTTGTTCATCTATACATTTTTCCTAAATGTTCCTTTGGTTCCTTTTAAGGTTTTCTGTTGATCAATGATTTTGAGCAATTTGATTGTGATGTCCCTTGGTGTTATTTTCTTCACATTTCTTATGTGTGGGGTTCATTGAGTTTCTTGTATTTGTGGGTCTGCAGTTTAATCAAATTTTGAATTTTTTTGCCATTATTTCTTCAAATATATTTTTCTGTTCTGCCTTCCTTGTACTCTCCCTGCAACTGATTTTTGACTGGTCCATATATAATGATATGTCTAAAATGTGCTGGGAAGAAAAGCCAGCCTGGGCAACACATGAGACGCTGACTGTTGAAAAGGAAAGACAAGAAAAAGAAAAAGAAAATCCAGCCGGGCATGGTGGTTCACTCTTGGGGAGAAAAAGCATGTGTTTTTCTTTAAAAAAATAATCTGACAGTGAGTTAGGTTTTTGTTTTTTTTTTTTAAAGGCAGTCACATTGGCTAAAGTTAGGTTTTTAAAATACATATAAATAGCATGTAAATAACGGCTATTAAAAAAAAAAAAGAGGCTGAGGCAAGAGGGTTGCTTGAGGCCAGGAGGTTAGAGAGATCAGCCTGGGCAACACAGTGAGACTCTGTCTCCACAAACGATTTAAAAGTTAGCTAGCCAAGCATCATGGTGGCTCATGCCTGTAATCCCAGCACTTTGGGAGGCTGAGGCTGGAGGATTGCTTGAGTCCAGGAGTTCAAGACCACACTGGGCAACATAGCAAGACCTCATCTCTACAAATACAAAAATTAGCTGGGTGTGGTAGTGTGTGCCTTTGGTCCCAGCTACATGGGAGACTGAGGTGGGAGGATCACTTGAGTGGGGGAGGCTGCAGTGAGCTATGATCATGCCACCACACTTCAGCTTGGGGAAGAGAGCAATGCCTGTCTCTAAAATAAATAAATAAAAATTTAAAAAGAATAAGAAAGAAATAAGAGAAAAGAAAAATGATGAATACATTTGAACACAGAAAATATTTGAACATTTATATGGCAAAAAATAAATGTTAACATGGTTCATATTTATACTTATAAACATTTTTATGTTATAAATATATACTATATTTATGTATGTAAATATTTATATTTTATATATTTGCATATTTCAGATATATCCTCAAGGAAATCCAGAGATAAATAACAAAAAGAGGGAAGGAGAATATTTGCAACACATATGACAAAGAGCTAATTAATACACCAAGAACACTTAATACACAGAGATAAAACAATGTTAAAAAGAAGGAAATGAGCAAAGGATATAAACAGGTAGTGCACAGGAAAAAATGCAAATGTTTCCTAAGTATGCTAAGAAACATATATAAAGGTGCTCAGCTTTATTAATTTTTTTCTTTTTTTTTTTTTAAAGATGGGGTTTCACCATGATGGCCAGGCTGGTCTTGAACTTCTGACCTCAGGTGATCCACCCACCTCAGCCTCCCAAAGTGCTAGGATTACAGGCGTGAGCCACCGCACCCAGCAACTTTATTAATTTTTTAAAATACACAAAGTTACATACACCATTTTTTACCAGCAGGTTGACAGAGATCAGAAATTTAGATATGACCCACCCCTAACATTTGCAGGGTTAAAGCAACAGTACAAAAGCATACCCATGTATCATACAATTACATATGAAAATGCTATAAATCAAGCAAATAGACCAGGTGCAGTGCACACCTATAATTCCAGCACTTCAAGAGGCTGAGGTGGGAGGATTGCTTGAGCCTAGGAGTTTGGGACCAGCCTGGGTAAGATAGAAAGAGCTTGCCTCTACAAAAAATAAAATAGCTGGGTATGGTAGTTCTAGCTACTCAAGAGGCTGAGGTGGGACGGTCTCTTGAGTCCAGGAGTGACAGGCCTGTGTGAAAGATCTTTAATATACACTGTTAAGTGAGAAGAGCTAATTACGGATCTGATGCAAACTACAACCAACTGTATGTCTGTACATCTACATACCTATATCTGTCTATAGCTGTATATATATATGCTTATGCTTACATTTGCTAAGAAATTATCTAGAAAGAATTACAAGAGAGTTATTACCTCTGGTTACTAAGAGGTAGTTTTCACCTCACACTTCCATCTGTTCGAATTTGTCAGAGCATTTAGTACTTCATAATAAAAACAATAACCAGGGAGAGAGATCCAAGATGGCTGATCACTAGCAGCTCGGGATTGTAGCTCCCAGTGAAAGCACAGAGAACGAGAGGACGCCACACTTTCAGACGAATTTTTGTTGCTCACACACCAGGAGACTCCCAGCGGAGGAGCCCCACGGGTCGCGACTCTTGTGGCCGGTGAGGCGTTTTTGCCGCTGCCTTGGTGCAGTGGTTCTTGGTGCAGAGTCAGAAAAGCACCATCAATCTTAAAGCCGCCGTTTTGGCCGGCGCAGTGGGTTGCTCAGATTTTAGCGCCGGGAATCAACAAGTTGGACGTCCACTCAGAAACCCAACTATAAAGACAGTAATTATAAAGACCGCAGATGGATAAATTTATAATGAAGGAAAGAAAACAGACTAAAAAGGCCGAGAATACCCAAAATCAGAACGCCTCTCCCTCTACAGGGGATCACAGTTCCTCATCAGCAACGGAACAAGGCCTGATGGAGAAAGACTGTGTTCCATTAACAGACGCAGGCTTTAAAAGGTGGATGATGAGAAACTTCTGTGAATTAAAATAACTTGTTCCAACCCAATGCAAAGAAACTAAGAACTTTGAAAAAAGGTTTGATGAAATGTTAACAAAAATACACAATTTAGAGAGGAATATAAGTGAATTAATGGAGCTGAAAAACACAACACGAGAACTTCGCGAACTATGCACAAGTTTTAACAGCCGAATCGATCAAGCAGAAGAAAAGATATCAGAAGTTGAAGACCAACTTAATGAAATAAAACGAGAAGACAAGATTAGGGAAAAAAGGATAAAAAAGAACAAGCAAAGTCTCCAAGAAATATGGGACTATGTGAAAAGACCTAATCTACGTTTGATAGGTGTACCTGAATGTGACGAAGAGAATCAATCCAAGCTGGAAAATACACTTCAGGATATGATTCAGGAAAACTTTCCCAATCTAGCACGGCAGGACAATATTCAACTCCAGGTAATACAGAGAACACCACAAAGATATTCCTCAAGAAGACCAACCTCAAGGCACATAATCGCCAGATTCACCAAGGTTGAAATGAAGGAGAAAATACTGAGGGCAGCCAGAGAGAAAAGTCAGGTTACCCATAAAGGGAAGCCTGTCAGACTCACAGCAGATCTCTCAGCAGAAACCCAACAAGCTAGAAGAGAGTGGCGGCCAATATTCAACATCCTTAAAGAAAAGAATTTTCAACCCAGAATTTTACATCCAGCCAAACTAAGCTTCATAAGCGAAGGAAAAATAAAATCTTTTGTGAACAAGCAAGCACTCAGAGATTTCATCACCACCAGGCCTGCTTTACAAGAGCTTCTGAAAGAACCACTACACATAGAAAGGAACAACCAGTATCAGCCTTTTTAAAAAATACCAAAAAGTAAAGAGCATCAACATAATCAAGAATTTACATCAACTAATAGGCAAAACAGCCAGCTAATATTAAATGGCAGTATTAAACTCACATATATTATTATTAATTCTAAATTTAAATCGACTAAATACCCCAATCCAAAGACACAGACAGGCAAAAAAAAGCCAAAACCCATCTGGTATGCTGCATCCAGACCCATCTCACATGCAAGGATACACAAAGACTCAAAACAAAGGGATGGAGAAAGATTTACCAACCAAATGGAGAGCAAAAATCGATAAATAAATAAAAAGCAGGAGTTGCTTTAAAGCAACAAAGATCAAAAGAAGCAAAGAAGGATATTACATAATGATAAAAAGATCAATGCAACAAGAAGAGCTAAAGATCCTAAATATATATGCACTCAATACAGGAATACCCAGGTATATAAGACTTATAAAGAGACTTAGACTCCCACACAATGATACTGGGAGACTTCAACATCAATATTAGACAGATCAATGAGACAGAAAATTAACAACGATATCCAGGATTTGAACTCAGATCTGGAACAAGTAAACTTAATTAACATTTATAGAACTCTCCCCTTTAAATACACAAAATATACACTCTTATCAGTACCACATCACATCTATTTACAGGTTCAAATGAAATATTGGTTGGCTGCTTGTTTGTTATTTTCGTCCCTCATTTTTTTTTCATGTCTCTATTATTAAGCATAATTATAGGCATACCCATTTTTAGACTGCATTCTAGCCCAGGCAATAAAGCAACACCCCCGTT
>NW_016107315.1:12221225-12224281 GCF_001604975.1 Cebus imitator
AGACTCATCTAGTAACTGTGCTGATTTTTCTTTGCAGCACCAAACATCTGTTTCCAACAAATTTGGTGGCCACGAACGGACTCATTCCCCTCCAGGGTGGTCTCTGGTCCTCTCTCTCATGAGGAGGTACCCCCACTGCCTCGTTGCGGCAACAGCAACCGGAAGCCTCTTGACAACAGCAACCGGAAGTCTCTCACAAGCAGCCGCTGTGCCAGGCACTGGGCTACCCAACCACAGGTCTGAGAATTGCCTTTCCAAGCCCATGGAATTTTGTTTAGCCAGCTGCTGTCAGTTATTTCTCATTCTTTGCTTCCAGGGTAGCAGGAACCCTGCAGAAACCCAGGAGAAAGTATGTCACACCTCAAAATGTGTTTTCTTTACGGATTTCCCCAGAAGGCTGCCAGCCTGGGCAGTGGATGAGAAGCCGCTCTGCTGGTTTACACATGGCAGGCCCAGTGCCCTGCAGGCTCAGCGGGGAGCTCTGGCCCTGACCCGGCCAAATCTTACCCATGCGGGTGGCGGATCAGAGGACTTTCTGCAACTAGGAAAACAACTCAAAGGTCAGCCCTTCCCAGCAGTGAATAAACACTGAATCCCATATTCTGAGAGGGGCCCACGGAGGTGGCCTCTCCCCTAGTGAGAAGTCCTCCATGGCTAGTTATTGATTATTGGTCTGGGAGCTTCTGGATTTCAAAGACCAGTTGGATTAATCTCTGTATTGTGGTGCTTGGCTCAGTGCCTGGCACGTGGGTGGTGTTCGCTGAGTTGACATCAGGGCCTGTCTGTTCTCCTAGTGTTTTTCATCACCTCTGCAAAGAGGTAACTTCTCCTGGGCTTCATTCCTTCGGGTTTGAACCTTACCTCTCTGAAGGAAGGCGGGCTATCCTTTGGCAGGATCTGCACTGTGCATCCAGGAAAATGCACCAGATGAGGAACTCCTGATGACTGATTCACACTATTACTGCAAGCTTATTCCAGAAAATTTAGAAAATAAAGATGACTAATAAAAGATGATAAAAATTCTATTCCCCCTCCCCGTCCTGCTCTAACAGAACTGTTACACTGCCCTGTAGCCACCTTAGGTGGTGAATGTTTTAGCTCTGGAATAAATGTCCTCTTTGCTGATGACCTCCTTTTTCAGGCCATTCTGCCACAAGTGTGTCAGACTTTAGGTGGGACTTCATTGATTGGCTGGCCTCCACAGCCCCTCAGTCTAGCAAGGAGACCACAATGATGCTTTGGGTCTCCAGGTGTCTGTTTCAACTCAGACTCTACATCGAGTAGCCCTCCAGATATCGGGGGATTCCTTTTTCTTCTGTGTACGATCACCTAAGTAAATGACCATGGGTCCCCCAGAGAAAGACTGGGGGAATCCTTACACTCTTTTCTTGCCACAGTGTTGCCGAATTCTTTCTTAGAGACCCAGCCACCTCTTCAGTCCATGTATTCTATATCTGAAAATTGGCTTAGGTCAAAGCAATTGAGGAAGGGACTGTAAGTTTGTATTAGGGCTCTGAGCCTCCTGCGTCTCACTTGTGCCTCTTGCTGTCTGGACAGGCTAAGCAGCGTCTCGGTAGGTTGTCCATCTATTCTACCACAGGGGGATGCTGTGCTCTGTGGACCACAACTCCCTGCAGGCCAGGCCCTGTTGGCTGCATGACAAACTCTGCCGGCCATTATGGTAATTGTGATCTCCTGGCATCTGGAAGCCAAAGGCCACCTCCTGGCCTCTATGATCTGGGAACAGACAAGCTTCATTGCCATAGGTAGCAATGAGCCCAGCTCTGTGACCAGCTCTCCTATTTAGTAATGTTGGTGTCTCTCACCTGAGCATTCCTGATGGTCTTGTTGAATCACATGTTCTCTGAGCCCACCCCATCATACATTCTCTCCTGGTGGCTCTTCTGATCTCAGATGATTTAGCCATCCCAGTGTGCCCACTTTCCTCAGGCTTTTTATGTTTTCATTGCCATCTGCCAGGGTAATGCTGCCATTTCCATTGCGACTGTTGACACTGGCTGCCATTTTTTCCAGGCTTCTAAGAGCCACCCTCAAGTGTGCCTCATCACCTGAGGTCCTTGCCAGGGCATCACCTGAAAAAGGGTCCTTTTGGCATCCTGAGAAAGTGCCCCAGGAGAACTCTTGCTAGGCCCAGCCTCCTTCATCAAGCCTCCACGGACGGAGCAACCAGCGGCGGGTGCTGAGGAAGCCATGGCCTGCTTGCTAACCTCCCACCTTGTATGCGCTCTGCCTCCTTACTTCCTTCGTCCTTTACTCTCACTTTCCTGGAAGAGGGAAATTGGACTAAGGCAGGGGTCTTCATGATTTCACATGTTCTAAGAAGAGGGGAGGCTCTCTTCCTGGCCCTGGAACTGTGGAATCCTGACTGTAAGTCCATCTAGCTAGGGATGAAAACAGAAAACCCAACTTCTATGGAAAAACACAAAGATTTGGAAGCGTAACATAAAGACTAAATCAATACAAATTCACAGATAGACAAGATTTTTTTTTTTTTTTTGAGATGTAGTCTTACTCTCTCGCCCAGGCTGGAGTACAGTGGTACGATCTCGGCTCACTGCAACCTCCTCCCACCAGGTTCAAGCAATCCTCCCACCTCAGCCTCCTGAGTAGCTAGGACTACATGGGCACGCAACCATGCCCAGCTAACTTTTGTATTTTTAGCAGAGACAAGTTTTCATCATGTTGGCCAGGCTGGTCTCGAACTCCTGACTTCAAGTGATCCACCGGCCTCCAGCTCCCAAAGTGCTAGGATTACAGGCGTGAGCCACGGCATCTGGCTCAATCAATACAAATTCAAAATATAGGCTGAGAGTGGTGGCTCACGCCTGTAATACCAGCACTTTAGGAGGCTGAGGCAGGCGGATCATGAGGTCAGCAGATGGAGACCATTCTGGCCAACATGAGGAAACCTGTCTCTACTAAAATACAAAAAATTATCCAGGCGTGGTGGCACATGTCTGTAGTCCCAGCTACTTGGGAGGCTGAGGCAGGAGAATTGCTTGAACCTGGGAAGTGAGGTTGCAGTGAGCTGAGAT
>NW_016107315.1:12224318-12233878 GCF_001604975.1 Cebus imitator
AAAAAAAAAAAAAAAAAAAAAAAAATCACAGGTGTATGGAGGATTCACCTGACAGCAATAACTTAAGCATACCCTGAGAACGATCCTATGGTCTACAAAGAATGTGTGTTTGGGGTTCTGAGCTAAGGAACTGGGAAGTGGGGCCAACCTGGAGACTCATTTCTTATCCATAAGGGGCATCTGAACCCCTCACCCATCCCGTGGAATGCGGGTCATAGAGGGGATCCAGGCCTTTTCTTTTGGTTAAATGAAGGTTGCCAGGTGGAGGTTGCTAGGGGGAAGGTGCTAGGTGAAACTCTATATAAACTGCATGCTTTTTACAAATGGTTGCCATTCTCCGGTCCAGCCTGCGGCCACTGGGCTGCCCTGTATGTAAGTCCCCTCAGTAAACCATATATTTCATTCGCTGACTCCCAGCCTCTTCTCCAGCCTCGAAAACACAATACCGTCACTACTGCAGCCAACAGGGGGCTGGCACAACAGCTGGCTTACTTTGTTTTTTTTAAGATGGAATTTTGCTCTTGTCACCCAGGCTGGAGTGCAGTGGTGCCATCTTGGTTCATTGCAACCTCCGCCACCTGGGTTCAAGTGATTCTCCTGCCTCAGCTTCCCAAGTAGCTGGGACTATAGGCGTGCACCACCACACCCAGCATTTTGTTGTTGTTGTATTTTTAGTAGAGATGGGGTTTCACCATGTTGGCCAGGCTGATCTTGAACTCATGACCTCAGGTGATCTACACCCCTCAGCCTCCCAAAGTGCTGGGATTACAGGCATGAGCCAGTACGCCTGCCCCCAGGCTTGCTTTTACATACAATTCAACCCCAGATACCTTTCAAGAATGGCTATGTAGTCAGCAAGAGAGGAGGCTCCCTATAGCACTCGGCTAAAGACAAGATTGCACCATATCCAAGAGAAAGGTTGATCTTATGTCACAAGTTGGTAAACTTTAAAACAGCTGTGTAGAAGGGCTGTGGTGTAGAATACAGTAAACTCCTCTTCAAAGGTTTAGTCTGTTAACTTCCTTTAAAATTCAAGAAGGGGAACATTGTTAAGTACAATGAGTTCTGATTTCCTCTTCAAAGAAACAGTATGCCAGTATGTTCAATTTCCCTGTTCTTTGTTCTCCTTTTTAAAGTTTAACATCCTCATTCTTTACACCTCCTTGTCCCTAGTTTCAGTAAACAACCCCTCCTAAGTGCTATACTCACATATTTAGAGTCTTTCATCATCCCTAGTCACTTGCTCCATCCTTAGTCATCCTTAGTCATTTGCTCTGTAACCATCCTCCCAGCTGAAACTACTTACCCTGCCACTCTGGCTCATACCCCTGCTCTCTTTAAAATAACCAATCAGAATTAGCTTAGACTGTGCGGTCCAACCCTAGCCAACAGGGGAACGACACAGCAGTAGGGACTAACTGCGTTGGGGATAAGAATCCCTTCCTTTCCCTTGTCTGGTGTGATCTTGCCATTGCTCCATCTGTGAGACGCACCCCTCTATAAGAAGTAAATTTGCCTTGCTGACAAAATTTGTGTTCGAGTGCTATTTCTTTAGCGGCACTGAAAATTTGCTTCCAACATTAGTGACGTACGTTTGAAAGGGGTCACTGCATTTATCCAGTAAATATTTAAAGTCTGTTCTACTGTTGAGACTGATTTTCCTTCCTTACTATCATGAAGCATTGTCTTATGAAAAGGTTCATTTATTCATCATATGGAAACAAATGACCAGGAAATTCAACCCAAATGATAGGTCTATCTATGTACCTCATTACTGAATAATAAAACCAATGATTTTTTCAGGGATTCCAAATCAGTGTTTGATAAGGATACAGGACCCAAGGAGAAATAAGAGATCTGGAGCAAAAGAAGTTCAGATTAAAATTTCACTTAGCATAAGATGCCCCTGACTCTATATCATGGCTCCCAAAGATCAAAGAATAAAGAAAACACAAACTAAGACAGATGAGAAGCAGCCCTAATGTCCAGTTATCCAGAGAGAAGGCAGGAAAACAGCACTTGTTGGAGAAGTGATGCTGGGATCATGGTTCTCAACCCGGGCTGCACATTAGAACCACCAGGGAGCTTTTCAAAATGCTAATGCTGGCCAGGCGAGGTGGCTCACACCTGTAATCCCGGCACTTTGGGAGGCGGAGGTGGGTCGATCACGAGGTCAGGAGATCAAAACAATCATGGCTGACATGCTGAAACCGCGTCTCTACTAAAAAAACAAAAATTAGCCAGGTGTGGTGGCAGTGCCTGTAATCCCAGCTACTCAGGAGGCTGAGGCAGGAGAATAGCTCGAACCTGGGAGGTGGAGGTGGCAGTGAGCTAAGATCACACCTTTGCACTGCAGCCTGGGTGACAGAGCGAGACTCCATCTCAAAACAAAAAAAATGCTAACGCCTGGATCCCACTCCCAGAGATCCTGATTTAGTGGGTCTAGGGTCTAGCCTCATTGTCAGAAATTTTACACCTCCTAGGCCAGGTGCAGTGGCTCATGCCTGTAATCCCAGCACTTTGGGAGTCTGAGGGGGCGGGTCATGAGGTCAAGAGATCGAGACCATCCTGGCCAACATGGTGAAATCCTGTCTGTACTAAAAATACAAAAATTAGCTGAGCATGGTGGCATGTGCTGAGTAGTAGTCCCAGCTACTCGGGAAGCTGTGGCAGGAGAATTGCTTGAACCCAGGAGGTGGAGTTTGCAGTGAGCTGAGATCGCGCCACTGCACTCCAGCCTGGCAACAGAGTGAGACCCTGTCTCAGAAAAAACAAAACAAAAACCAAAAACAGAAAGTTTACACCTAACCAAGTGATTCTAAAGTGCAGCTCAAGCACCGTTTTGGAGGGAGGCCGCTTCCATTCTCGATGCTCTCCTGTCTCCATCTGTCACTCTCTCTTCTCTCCCATCCTCCCTCCTGTCTTTTTGCCCTCCCAATGGGCCACAACAGCTTGCTCCAGGGCTCGGATGCACGCGCTGACCCATTTGGGAAATGAAGTCAGCTCCTCCTGCTGTGCCCTCCTGTCGACCAGTGCAGGAGGAACTCAGGCTTCCACTTCCTCTCTGTGATGTGAGTAGAATGAATTCCAACTCTCCCGGCAGCAAGTCACATAAAAAATAAAGCTTGATGGAGAGCACTTGGAATAGTCACGCAAGCTCCCTCAGGGAAGAAAGACAGCAGCAGAAGAGGGCAGTGTGAGGGGCACACAGCCAGAATTCCGTTCACTTCCCTTAGAGTTTATTTCTAGCCAAAGAAAAGCCCTCACAGGGGAGGATCAAGGGTTCTTTTACCCATTGATGAGTCTGTGCCCATAACACTGGTCTGTTGCAATGGTAGGGTGAGCAAGTAAAACTGGTAAACATTTTTCAAAATTCTTTGAAAAGTGATCAATATTCTATCAGGCTCAGACAAACTATTCTGCTGAGACCCATCTGGAAATGTAAAAAGCTCTTTGTAGAAGGAAATAGCAGTTGATCTAAGTACTTTCTACAGAATTCTACATTCTGGACTTCCTGGAAACCTAATTGTCCTTAAAAAAGAAATGGGATGCTTTTTAGTTTATTCTAATGGGAAATCAGCCACAGACATCAGAGGCAGAAGAGATAGCTGTTTTTTTCTTTAGAACAAAACTAAATTGGGCCATCAGATTGCAATGGTAAAGTGCTTTTGAACCTGCCACATACGAAGTGCTTGGTCAAGGCAGTTTTTGTTTTCCAGAAGTGGTCTTGGCTAGGCAAACCATTAGACAAAAGTCACGCCACTTCATTTTTTAAGCAAGTCCAGGTGCACATGGCCACAACTAAAAAAGGTGGCCAGTTGCGGTGGCTCACACCTACAATCCCAGCACTTTGGGAGGCCAAGGCAGGCAGATCACAAGGTCAAGGGATCGAGATCATCCTTGCCAATATGGTGAAACCCTGCCTCTACTAAAATACAAAAATTAGCTGAGCATGGCAGCATGTGCCTGTAATCCCAGCTACTTGGGAGGCTGAAGCCGGAGAATAGCTTGAACCTGGGAGGCAGAGGTTGCGGTGAACCAAGAATGGCCTTGTGTTACTTAATGTTCCTTATGTAACAATTTATGTGAAAAAATCCTCGTAAAAGTTAGTGCCTGATAAATACGTCCCTCCAGAATTTTATAAGGCAGAATCAACTTTCTAACACTTTATATTTTTCTTTTCTTCTAACTCCAGGGAGCTTGGAGCTAATTATGCCAAGATTATAATGACCACTTAAATCTCAAATTCCTGGCATTATCTCATACACACACACACACACACACACACACACACACACACATATTTTCTTTTGAGACAGAGTCTTGCTCTGTTACCAGGCTGGAGTACAGTGGCACGATCTTGGCTCACTGTAACCTCTGCCTCCCAGGTTCAAGCGGTTCTCCTGCCTCAGCCTCCCAAGTAGCTGGGACTACAGGTATCTGTCACCACGCCCAGCTAATTTTTGTATTTTTAGTAGAGACAGGGTTTCATCGTGTTGGCCAGGACAGTCTCAATCTCTCGACCTCGTGATCCACCCGCCTCGGCCTCCCAAAGTATTGGGATTACAGATGTAAGCCACCGTGCCCAGCCTCTCATCTCTGCTAAATCCTAATGCCTAAGTGTTTTCTTATGGAAACAATCTGTGAATAGAGAGACTGTGTAATTTATCATTGAAATGAGACTCTTTTCCGAGAGAGAACACTATTAATAAATATGCCAGGTGACAGATATAAGCCAGGACTGTCCCAGGCAAACTGAGATGGGTAGGCATCCTACCTGTAATTGGAAACAGGCTTGCCAAAAATTACATGCAAATAGCAGTCAAGTCCAGGCACGGTGGCTCACACCTATAATACCAGCACTTTGGGAGGCCAAGGCAGGCGAATCACAAGGTCAGGAGTTCGAGACCAACCTGGCCAATATGGTGTAACCCCTGTCTCTACTAAAACTACAAAAATTAGCTGGCCTTGGTGATGGGTGCCTGTAGTCCCAGCTACTCCGGAGGCTGAAGCAGGAGAATCGCTTGAACACAGGAGGCGGAGGTTGCAGTGAGCCAAGATCAGGCCACTGCACTCCAGCCTGGGTGACAGAATGAGACTCCATCTGTAAAAAACAAAAAACAAACAAAAAAACAAATAGCAGTCGATCTGACCTTGGTGGTGCAGAAATTCACGGCCTCATTAAACTCAGCAGAGTAACACGGGGTAGAGATAGATTATAAGTCCCAGGAAACAATAACAACTAAGGTTCTGAATGTATTTGTGGTCTGGGAAGGGAACGGCTGAGCCCTCTCCCGTCATGCAATCCTATCTGACTTTATTTCCCAAAGCCTGTGCCTTCTCAGCACTGCAGACATCCTATCCTGTGGCCAGTCACGGCTCTCTACAATTCTTTACGGAGGGGCTTAGGCTGGGCAATGTTTTTGGAAAGGGCAGAGGGACTTTAATCCAGAATTGTAAGGCACTTTACTAAAGACTGGAAAAAATGTGATTGTCCATCTCAAAAAAGTGGGGTGGTGTTGATGAAGATGACGAGGCCCTGAAAAGTCACAGTCACCACGCAGTCGGCTCCCTCACAGAGCATGCCATCCAGGGTTTACCTGCTCACACCCTGCTAAGCTCTTCCCCGGGCAGAAGACATGCCGCTGTCCTCACCTTTCCCCTGACACAGCCGGTTTCGCTGCCGGCCCCCCTCCTCTGCAGGCGGGGCTCGGAGGCAGGAAGAAGCCGCTACGCCGCTTCTAAGAACCAACACTAGAGGTCGCCCTTCTCCAGCATCAAACAAGACTCCACCAAAGAGCGCCAGCTTCTGCTTAAAATGCCCTATGCTGGGCAGGCCCACCGGCCCTGACCACCCCGGCCGGACCTCGCCCCAGGTGGGAAGGCTCTGCGCTAAGGCAGAGGAGGAGGCTGAGCCCACCCAGCCCCAACGGAGGCCCAGGGTTGCTGAGGGGAAGCAGAGCTAGGCTGGAGGCAGGGACGGGCCCATCTTCAGAGTCCTTTCTCCTTCTTGCCCAGCGTCCCCGGTGGAGACGATGCTGTGCTCCGTGGGAAGCTGAGTGTCTTGGCTCTTGGGATCGGAGGAGCTGCCTGGTGGCTGCGCTGGGGAAGACCTAATCGTTTTTCCACGAGGGATGAACTTCAGGGATCAACAGAAGTCTGTGCAGCCTGCAGACTGCATGACTCATCTGTGTGTAAATTGTGAGACGCTATGCACTTAGGGACTCGCTCATTCATAGTCCGACCCTCAGTCTCTGCAAACAGAGACCCTGTCTAAGGGCCGTCGTAGCCGGGGCTATCTGGCTTGTCTGTGGTTCTCGCTCCTTGTGTTCTTACTGGACAAGCTTTTCTCACCTAGCCCTGGTTGTCGGTGTAAAAAGGGAGGATGCTTCCAGAAAGCAATTCTACACTCTTTAGTTTTCTGGTCATAACCTATTTGCAGCAGGAAAGCGGAAAGGCCGGTTCTATATGCAGATGGCAACGCTGAGGTTTAGAGGTAAAATACCCACCTGAACTTAATAGAGGCTGGATGGAACCCAGGATGGCTCGCCCAGAGGCGGCGCCCCAACGCTGTACCCGGCAGCCTCACGGGAGCAATACTTAGCTTCCGCAGCAAAAAACGCAGGGTTGAAAAGAAAACTGGCTGAGCTGAAGAGTTTTGTTGTTGTTTTCAGGCCGGGTTTCCCTCTGTCGCCCAGGCTGGAGTACAGTGGTGTGATCTGGGCTCACTGCAGCCTCCGCCTCCCAGGAGTAGTTGGGACCACAGGCGTGCGCCACAATGCCCAGCTAATTTTTGTATTTTCGTAGAGATGGAGTTTTGCCATGTTTCCCCAGGCTGGTCTTGAGCTCCTGAGCTCAAGCTATCCGCCCACCTTGGCTTCCCAAAGTGCTGGTGTTACAGGTGTGAGCCATCGTGCCCGACCTGAAAAGTTTTAAAGGAGGCAAGTGTGACAGAACAAAAAGAAAAGCAACCAGGAGAAGTGAGCATTGCCTTTGAGCCCCGTGAGCAATCCGTTGGTGGCCAAGGCACTGTCAACTGCATGAGCCCTCCGACCCTGGCCTGTGGAGTGGAGAAAAGACGTCAGCTGCTCCCCGTGCTTCTTTTCGTCCTCAGCCAGCTGGTTACACACGAGTGTGAGATGTCCAGTGAAGAGCAGCCCTTTGTGTCATCAGCAGGGAAACAGATGTTATTGCTCCCACATGGAGCCCAGGGTACCTGGCAGGTTGCAGCCCCACCTCTTCCCACTGGGAGGAAATAGGGTAACCCATTTCCCAGATGCAAAGTGATCTAGCGGTCCTCCCTCAACAGATCCTCCAAAATGGCCACCATCAGGAGCTATGGGTCATCCAGACACCGTGGTGCTGGGTCTGTGCCATCACAAAACCAAAGTCACTCTCTACAGCTACAGCTACAGGACAGCCTCTCGTGGACAGGAACCATGATTCACCCTGGTATCGCCACAAACCTGGGCTCACGGGGTTTGATGGGTGCTTAGTAAGTACTTGTCCAACAAATGGTCCAAATTAACCTTACTGCTGAACTGAATCAAGCAAAGGCCACCTCTCTTGGGAGAAATGTGTTTTTCTGGAACACAAGGAAGATCATTAGATTTAACAAGTTGACATTTTGAAACATAATAACCCTTTAAAGACATCTGTTTGTTTGTTTGTTTTTAAACAATTAATTCCGGAAAAAAGGATCTTTCATACCAGTACTGAGTATCTACCAAAAAGCACATGTGATCATATTTCTTCTTTGTTTCTCTCTCAGGAAGTAATGGTTTTTCTCAAGCAAGTGCCTTCCTGCGTATTTCACCGCCCTTGAGAAGCTGGATGCTGCCAGAAGGGAGGGAAGCCATGAGAACAGGCTGCTATTCACATTCAACTCTTCTTGGCCTTGGAGATCTTTTTTAACGTGTGGGAAAATAATACAAAATATTCCTGACAGCTTTGTGTATTTTCCTTGCTGGTGGATGTAAGCAAGATGTTTTCTATTACTAAATGTCCCCAAGCCCCAGCCTGTGGCTGTCAAGAAGGTTATGTCAACATAAAAGTCACATTTTAATTTTCTGTCACCCTGTACCCACCTGCTGATTCAGGATCTTAGCCCGGCCACCCAGCATCTCCCACCACCCCGGCTGTTTCTGGGACTGCCTGGAGCAGCTTGGATGCTCTGTGGCTCAGCTCCATCACAGTCTTCAGTCCAGTTGCTGTCACGCTCCTTGTGGGGAGGCTCGTCGCTGCTGTCCCTTCACCAAGCAGTCTCCAGGAGGGCTGCTGAGGCTGTCTCCAGAGCTCCCAAAGAGGCAAGTCTGTTGAAGGTACCAGAGCATTCTGTGCTCCCAGCTGGCCAACACCTCATCAGAGGTTCACACTCCACCCCAGGCCAGCTGGGCCTGATCACACGGCCCTTGATCTTTTCCTCTTTCTCTCTACCCCACTTGATGTACCTCGATATGCATCCATCTGCCCCCAGGGGGGGAAAAACCTCCTTCTTCAGGACCCTTTCTGAACCACCCAGTCACCAGCACCAACCAGAATGCGCTCAAAAGGCATCTCCACTCTGCTAAATCCATTCCACACCAAAATGAACATAACAAAAAAGTGACCCATTTCCCTGGACTGCACCTGGAAAAGGGGAGTTTAAAAGTTTACCTTAGGCCAGGCCTGGTGGCTCACGCCTGTAATCCCAACACTTTGGGCGGCCGAGGTGGGCGGATCACAAGGTCAGGAGATGGAGACCATCCTGGCCAACACAGTGAAACCCCATCTCTACTAAAATACAAAAAAATTAGCCACGTGTGGTGGCATGTGCCTGTAGTCCCAGCTACTCATGAGGCTGAGGCAGGGGAATCACTTGAACCTGGGAGGCAGAGGTTGCAGTGAGCTGAGACCGCACCACTGCACTCCAGCCTGGCAACAGAGCAAGACTCCAACACACACACATACACAAAACTTACCTTTGAGACCCAGCTTCTTATGGGTAGCGTTGTGCAAGAGCCTCGGCACTCCAGGGTAATGCCACCGGAAATGTTGCACACTCAGCACCCGGCTTGCCGAAACTCGCCCTGGCCTACCATCTCAGAGCCCTTCTCTTGCTGTGTGAAACCTCTCCTTCTACCATCCCAGGCCCTCATCTCTTTCAAAATCTGCTCCCGGGAAAGGCACCACGAAAGCCACACGTACCATGGCTAAGTACCTGTGTGCCCTCTCAACGGGCAGTGACCGCATCGCCCGAACGACAGAACAGTGAGCTTCGATGTAAAAATTCCACACCTACTGGCTTCTGGACTTTGGGTAAGTTAAAGTCTGGGGCTTTGCTTTCTCAACAGTTAAATGAGAGGCAAAAACTACCTTTTTCACAGGGTGGTTGTAGCAATGAGATGAGATACATGGTTGGAAAGCACTCAATAAAAAGTGGTTTCTCATTTAAGAAGGAGGTAGGGGGTGCCGGGTGTGGTGGCTCACGCCTGTAATCTCAGCACTTTGGGAGGCCAAGGCGGGTGTATTACCAGAGGTTAGCAGTTCAAGACCAGCCTGGCCAACATGGTGAAACCCTG
>NW_016107315.1:12241891-12244762 GCF_001604975.1 Cebus imitator
CTCAGAGTCTGTTGTTTTTTTTTTTTTTTTTTTTTTAGTTGAATGGTCGACTCTGTCCCAGGTGTTCCAGTCGCCTGTTGAAAAGACACCGGGATCTGTGTGATTTCCCCTGTGGTGACTCACTGCACCGGCTGAAACAGCGGCGCTGTGGTTCGTGGCGGGTTTTTTGCCCAGGAATCTCCTGGCCTGGCTCCCTGTTTCAGTTCCTTTTAAATCAGATGAATGGGCGATCTCCCTTCCCGGGGCACCAATCGCCAGCTAAAAGGGCACCTGGACCAGTGTATTTTGTACAGAGAATCCCCGCGCCAGGGCGCCAGCAAAGCAGCCGTGCTGGCCAAAACAGCCGCGCTGGCGACCCGTGGGGCTCCTCCACCTGGGAATCTCCTGGTCTGTGGGCAACAAAAATCCGTCTGGAAATGCGGCGTCCACTCACCCTCTGCACTTTCACTGGGAGCTGCAATCCTGAGCTGTTCCTAGTCGGCCATCTTCTGTCACGGACATTTTCAAAGAGAAGGTTGTCACTGCCAATGCTTCCCTTCCCCACAGGAGAGAAGGGCATGACTGTCACCCCCAACCTGTGTCTGAGAAACCCTATTTCAGACAGAAGAGGCTCCCTGAGTGTATCTACTCTTTCTTAGTTCTCCAACTGATCAGGCTGCTATCTCGAGGGAGCTGATGAGACTTGGGGGTTGGTGATAAACTGTAGGGTTGGTGATAGTACCTTTGATTAGATCTAAAGAAAGCAGAAAGAGTCCTCTCCTATTAAAGAATGTATTCTCTTCAACCCTTCCTTACAAAAACAAAGTGGGCTGAGTCCAGTGGCTCATGCCTATAACCTCAGCACTCTGGGAGGCCAAGGCAGGAGGATCGATTGTGCCCATGAGCTTGAGACCAGCCTGGGCAACATAGGGAATCCCTGTCTCTACAAAAAAAAATTTTTAATTAGCCATACATGGTGGTGCATACCTGTGGTCCCATCTACTTGGGAGGCTAAGGCGGGAGTATCGCTTGAGTCCAGGAGGTTGAGGCTTCAGTGAGCCATGATCACGCCACTGCATTCCAGCCTGAAGTATAGAACAAGACCCTGTCTCAACAAAGAAAAAGGAGAAAAAAAAATCTGGAAGAGTCATTTCCAGCCATTTCTTACTGAGAATAACATGAAAGTCCTGGACATGTATCACACACCAAAACCTAGTCTTGTTTCCTGATAATAGAAATATTAATCACTAATGTGTATTGAGCATTTGCTATGTGGCAGGTGATATACTAAATGCTGTACATATATTATATCATTTAATGCTCTCAACAAAACAGGCCTTGGCAAGGTGGTGCAAGGTGGTCCCAGCTACTGAGCAAGCTGAGGCAGGAACACTACTTAAGCCCAGGAGTTTGAAGCAGTAAGCTATGATGGCACCACTGCACTCCAGCCTGGTGACAAAGTGAGACTCTGTCTCTGAAATAATAAATAAATGAAATAAAAAAACGATTCTCTAAATAATCCCATGAGGCGGATACTAACATTATGCCCACTTGAAAATGAAAGGCATACCAAGAGAGTCATCAAAAATGAAACTTTTCTGCTTCACAATTCTGACCCAAAGATTTGTCCCAAGTGGGCCATCCTAAGTCTGCAGTGGAGGTGGTAGTCACCTTGGCCATGTGAGAGATGTGCGTGTGTAGAATTTTTCATAACAGCGTGAAGCGATGGGGAGGCAGAGAAGGCTATTTCCTGTTCCTTCTCAGACCTAAAATCAGTTCCATTTATGTGCAGACTGGCTTTCATTGATATCAGCAAACTTCCAAGCTTCACATATTCCTCCCCAGGATCACTAACCCTTAATTTTCAGAACAGTTGAAGAGCCAGCAACAACTGATGAATGCCTTGACCCTCCCAAGCCCTAGATACAAGAGAAGGGAAAGACAAAAACACCGGGCAGCTGCTATGCTCTGCCTGTTTCATGTCAATGATCCCCCCCCCCAATAGCCCTGGGAAATAAACACTAGATTTTCGTTTCTCTCTCACTGAGGCTCAGAGGGTCCTGTCAGGTTGAAGATGGTCGTGTACCTGGGAGTGGCAGAGCTCTGAGTCCTGAGGATGGGAATCATTCCCATTTCTAGGATATGCTGTTCTTCTAGGTACATTTGAGCCTCACAGAACAGGAAGCCACATCACAGCAAGTCACATAGTTGGGGGAGCGATGGTGGTGGAGGATGGACTTCTAAGCCAGGAATCCTGCTCTTTGAACAATCTCCTTCTTTTTTTTTTTTTAATGGCCTATTTTTTTAATTTTTAATTTTTGTGAGTACATAGTAGTTGTGTATATTGATGGGGTATATGAGATATTTTGAAACAGGCATACAATGCACGATAATCACATCAGGGCAAATGAGGAATCTATCCCTTCATGTACTTTGATTTTTAATTCAAATCGTTAATTCTGCCTTTAAGATTTTTTCACTTTTTTAGTATCCATCTTTTTTTTTGGAGATGGAGTCTCGTTCTGTCACCCAGGCTGGAGTGCAGTGGTGTGATCTGAGATCACTGCAACCTCCACCTCCCAGGTTCAAACAATTCTCCTGCCTTAACCTTCCAAGTAACTAGGACTGCAGGCACCTGCCACCATGCCTGGCTAATTGTTTGTATTTTAGTAGAGACGAGGTTTCACTGTGTTGCCCAGGCTGGTCTTGAACTCCTGAGCTCAGGCAGTCTGCCCGCCTCGGCCTCCCAAAGTGCTAAGATTATAGGCGTGAGCCAGCACGCCCAGCCTACGACCTCCTTCTACATCACTTCTTTTTCCTTCTCTTCCTCTCCATCCAACCATCTTCTCATTCCTCATTTATCTCTCTCTTTCTGTTTTGTTTTTTGTTTTT
>NW_016107315.1:12245711-12320623 GCF_001604975.1 Cebus imitator
GATGTTGTCTTGCTCTGTCACCCAGGATAGAGTGCAGTGGCTCGATCTGGGCTCACTGAAACCTCCGCCTCCTGGGTTCAAGCGATGCTTTTGACTCAGTTTCCTGAGTAGCTGGGATTATAGGCATGTGCCACCACACTCAACTAATTTTTGTATTTTTAGTAGAGGCAGGGTTTCACCATGTTAATTGGGCTGGTCTCGAGCTCCTGACCTCATGATCCACCCACCTCGGCCTCCCAAAGTGTTGAGATTACAGGCGTGAGCCACCACGCACAGGCTAGGATTCACTCTCTATGTTGTGCAGTACTATGGGTACTCACAAATGCAAAATGCCGTGTATCCACCAAACAGTATCATACCAAATATTTTCATTGCCCTAAAAATCTCCTGTACTTGGAAAAAAAAAAACTCCCGTACTCCAATACACATTCCTTCCCTCAGCACATGAATCATTCTGAAGGGTAGACCATATGTTCAGTCACAAAACAAGTCTTAAAACTAGAAATCAATAATAAGGAATTTTGGAAAAAATAAAAACACATGGATATTCATGTGCCCAGGCAGGAGTGCAGTGCCGTGATCTTGGCTCACTGCAACCTCAGCCTCCTGGGCTCAAGCGATCCTCCCACCTCAGCCTCCTGAGCTGAGTAGCTGGGACTACAGGAACCTGCCACCACACCAGGCTAATTTTTTTTGTATTTTTGGTAAAAATGGAATTTTATCATGTTGCCCAGGCTGATTTTGAAGTCCTGAGCTCAAGCAATCCACCCACCTTGGCCTCCCAGAGTGCTGGAATTACAGGCATGAGCCACCAGTCTCCACCTTCTCATTTCTTTAGTAGAATTGTTTCTCTTCCTATTACTGAATTGTAAGAGTTCTTTATATACTTAGAATACAAGTTTCATTAGATATGTTTGCAAATATTTTCCTCCCAGTCTGTGGCTTGTCTTTTTACTTTCTTAACAATGTTTTTTGAGCAAATGTTTTAAAATTTGATAAAGTTCAAATGATAATTTGTCTTTTATGATTCATGCTTTTTGTTGTATCTTAAGAAAATTTTACCTAACCCAAGTTCACAAAAATTCTTGTCCTAGGTTTTCTTCTACAACTTTTAGAGTTTTAGCTTTTATATTTAGGCCTATGGTGAATTCAAGTTAATTTTTATGTATGGTGTGAGGTAAGGATGACATTTCATTTTATCCCAAATGGATTCTGATTCTACTAGCACTATTTTTTTAAAAGATTGTTGACTATCCTTTCCCCCATTATATTACCTTAGTGCCTTAGTCAAAGCTCAATCAACTGGCTGGGCATGTTGGCTCATGCCTATAATCCCAGCACTTTCAGGGGCTGAGGCGTGTGGATCAATTGAGGTCAGAAGTTCGAGACTAGTCTGGCCAACATGGTGAAACTCTGTCCCTACTAAAAATACAAAAATTAGCCAGGTGTAGTGGTGTGTGCCTGTAATCCCACCTACTCAGGAGGCTGAGGCAGGAGAATTGCTGGAACCTGGGAGGTACAGGTTGCAGTGAGCTAAGAACATGCCACTGCACTCCAGCCTAGGTGACAGTGTGAGACTCCATCTCAAAAAACAAACAAACAAAAAAGCCCTCAATTAATCATATATGCATGGGTCTATTTTATTTTTTCTTTGACCTCTCTGTCTATTCTTTATGCTACTACCATAGTGTTTTGATTACTATAGCTTTATAATAAATCTTGAAGTCAGATGGTATAAGTTCTCCCCAATTATGTTTTTCTTTTTTCTTTTTGTTTTTCTTTCTTGAGACAGGGTCTTGCTCTGTCACTGAGGGTGGAGTGGAGTGTCACAATCATGGCTCACTGCAACCTTGACCTCCTGGGCTCAAGCTATCCTCCCACCTCAGCCTCCTGAGTAGCTGGGACTACAGGTGCATACCACCACACCTAGCTAATTTTTTGCAGAGATGGGGTCTTGCTGTGTTGCCCTGGCTGCTCTCAAACTCCTGGCCTCAAGCCATCCTCCTTCCTTGACCTTCCAAAGTGTTGGGATTACAGATGCGAGCCACCATACCTGGCCCCTATTTTTCTTTGTGTCAATTTTTCTTCCAGTTTTCTCAGCTTGTTAACTTTCTGGATCAGTCTTTTGTTTGTTTGTTTTTATTTTTCATTAACTGGAAAATTCTCAGCTATTATCTCTTCAAATATTTCTTCTTCCCATATTCTCTTGCTTACCTTCTTTTTTTTTTTTTTTTTTGAGGCAGAGTTTTGCTCTTGTTGCCCAGGCTGGTGTGCAATGGCACAATCTCAGCTTACCACAATCTCCACCTCCTGGGTTCAAGCTATTATCCTGCCTCAGCCTCCCAAGTAGCTGGGATCACAAGTGTGCACCACCACACCCTGCTAATGTTCTATTTTTAGTAGAGACAGGGTTTCTCCATGTTGGTCGGGCCGGTATCAAACTCCTGACTTCAGGTGATCCACCCACCTTGGTCTCCCAGAGTACTGGGATTACAGGCATGAGCCACCACACCCAGCATCTTACCATTTTTTGAGGCTCTGATGACATGGAGGCTCTGATGACATGGATACTAAACCTCTGATACTGTTGCACAGCTCTGGGATGTATGTTTTGCATTTTTACCCTTTTTTCTAGTTGTGTTTCAGTTTGCATAATTTCTCTTGACCTATCTTTAAGCTCCCTGATTCTGTCTTCTGCATCTATTCAATCTTTAATAAGCCTGTCAAAGTAATTCTTACTTTATGATATTGTCTTTTTCATATGTGACATTTCCGTTTTTGATTATTTTGAAATATCTTCCTCTCTTTGCTGAAATTCCCTATCTGCTCAGGTGTGTTGTATACCTTTTTCACTAGTTCCTTTAATATCTTTATAATTGTTGTATGGTTTTCCATTGCTGCTGCAACAAATGACAAATGAATGTCTTCAAGCAACATAAATTTATTATCTTAGGGTTACAGAGGCCAGTAGTCTGAAATGGGTCTTGCAGGGCAAAAATCAAGGTGTCCATAGGGCCGGGTTCCTCTCTGGAACTTTTAGGGGATACTCTGTTCCTCGTCTTTTCCAGTTCATGGAATATTGTCACCACTGGTCCATGGAATATTGTCACCACTGGTCCATGGAATATTGTCACCACTGGTCCATGGAATATTGTCACCACTGGTCCATGCAAGTACCCCTCTTATTTTTTTATTCTCTTTTATCTCAATTCCAACTCTCATCCCTTTCTCTGTCCCCTGTATAAACATTCTAATATGTTTAATGTGGATCTTTTTGTGGTCTCATTTTTTTTTTTGTTTTCAAGAGACGAGGTCTCATATCACCCAGGCTGGTCTTGAACTCCTGGGCTCAAGCTGTTCTCCCGTCTCAGCCTCCCAAAGTGCTAGGATTACAGGCATGAACCATCACACCTGGCCATGTTGTTTGAGATATATATATATATATATATATATATGGCTTAATTATATAAATCATAGTATGGTTTATATCTTATATCTTACTTTTTAAACTCAGCACTTTATTTGTATGATCCACCCATCATGCATACAACTAATCTTTTGCTTCTAACTACTGCATAGCCTTTCAAGGTGTGCATATACCATGACTTATTTTTCCATTATTTCGGTGATAAAAATCCAGATTTCCTCCAACTCCATCAACAACACAACAATGAATAGCTCCTCTTACATGACCCCTTGGACATTTATGGAATTTTATTTGAGACATACCCAGAGAGGAATTGCTGGATCGCAGCACACTTATAATTTGACCAAATCATGACTCTCTCCAGAATGGCTGCACTAGTGCCTCAGCCCACCCGCAATTCTAGAGGTTTTCTATAACCCATAGCCCCACAACACTTGGCATTATTCCACCTTCTAACATCTGCCAATCCAATAGATATAACGTGATATCTTTTTGTTATTTTAATTTGCACTGCTCTGATGACTAAGTCCATTTGTCTCTTATCTAAGTAACTCAGTTTTTCTCTGTGTGTCCTCAATTGAAAATGTTTCCCAGGCCCTCTCAGAGCTTCCCACAAGTATCAGCTGGCCTTTATGCCTTATGTCATCATGATGACAATCAGATGTAATCAG
The DNA here is from genome assembly GCF_001604975.1 of Cebus imitator. Classification (NCBI taxonomy): domain Eukaryota; kingdom Metazoa; phylum Chordata; class Mammalia; order Primates; family Cebidae; genus Cebus; species Cebus imitator. The sequence continues at coordinate 12,249,810 of NW_016107315.1, forward strand.
AGACAAACTAATTCTTTCCGCTAGTGATTGGCTTACATGGGGAATGGTATTATGAGCATGCTGATACCGGAATTTCAGACTGAAGCTGCCATCAGCACAATTTGCTATCATGGTGTTTGTTTTCTTTCTAATTGCCATAAATAATTACATAATAATATTTTCAACTACCATATTTGGGGCTCTGTACTCAAGAGGGAAAACCATTTCTCTCTTAAGGTGTTTGCTGCTAATAAGAGCCTTTGAAACTCACCATTATTCATCTTTCCCACAGAAGGAAGACAGATGTGGGTGCATGAATTATCTGTGTTCGTGTCCAAGGCTGTGGTTATGAATGTGTGTGTAATTGTATGAGGAGAGTCAGACCTATGCTGCGGAAAAAGTTGGCTCAGAAGTAGAGTCTGGAGGCCAGGCATGGTAGCTCACACCTATAATCTCAGCGCTTTGGGAGGCCAAGGTGATAAATTTGCTTGGGCCCAGGGGCTGGAGACCAGCCTGGGCAACATAGTGAGACTTTGTTTCTACAAATTAAAAAAAAAAAGTTACCCAGGTGCAGTGGCACACACCTGTGGTTCCAGCTACTTGGGAGGCTGAGGCAGGAGGACCAGCTGAGCCTGGGAGGTTGAGGACGCAGTGAGCTCTAATTGCACCACTGAACTCCATCCTGGTGGACAGAGTAAGACCCTGTCCCAAAAGAAAAGTATAATTTGGAAAACAAATAAATAACAGCCTGTCCAAATGCTGTGTCAGTAATAAACCAAATAAAAATGATATAAGCTTTCTCTAATTCCTTTAACATGTATATACAACACTTTCAGTGTTATACTTTAATGTCCATGCTTACACCACCTGCACAAGTTAAGTGGGGTCACGTTCATACTACGTAAACCCTCTAGGGGTGAATTCTTCTAAGGCCAGATGTATGGCTAGATATCCCTTTAAGAATTCCTAGTGCTCTTTTTACACAAGGTTCTAGAAACTGTTTTTGCAAGTGTGCATTTTCATCCTGAATGTTTTCTGAGTTCCACCTAGATTTTCACAGCAATATCATCTCCTTTCCTTCTAATCTAGTTTGATCTTTGCACAGGCATCCAGGTTTGCTACAAAATGAACTACATTTGGCAAGGTCAGTCTGATGCATTAAGAAGGGGGAAATATGCCTCCCCATCTCTTATCCCCAGCGATGCATATACCTCAGCTATGGACATGTAGAGAAGACCAGGGCTGTTGTGATTATTGAAAAACAACTCATTGGTAGCAGCTCCACTGTTTATTGGCAGAGGGAGGATTGTGTCCAGGGCCATGGTGCGCAGTGATGCAGTTTATGCAGTGCGCAGAAAGGCCCAGCAGAGCCAGCGAATGGGCCTGAAATGCAAGCTCTGTGTCCTGACCTGGAGATAGGCCTTTCCAGAAGAAGGGACAGCAGGAGGTGCCCTGTGAGCTCCCAGAGTTCCCACAGGGCCATGTTTGGCTCTAAAAGGGCCAGACCCAGGGTGTAGATGAGGATGGGGATGGGCTGTTGCTGGTCTGTCCTCAACCCAGACACTCTATTCTCTGATGTGCCCTGTAGAAAATTTATGCTTTGAAAGCTGCTAAAAATTGCAGATGAGTGTCTTCAGATCCTGGGAGAAACGGGCTACATTAGTGTTGGGGGGAAGGGAGGATTCTGCCCCCCAAGGGACATTTGGCAATGTTCGGAGGCATTTTTTATGTCGAGACTGGGGACTGCTATAGACATCCCTGACCTCTTGCTGCTCAGCATCTTACAATGCGTAGGACATTCTCCCACAATGGAATGATCTAATCTGAAATATCAGTAGTGCCTCTGTTGAGAAACCTTGAGTCACATAAAGGTAAGAAGAATGAGTTTTTTTCATTGGTGGATGTGTGGATAATACTGTGGTTCTTATGTTCATCTTGCATTTATAAGAAAACAGCTGGCTGGGTGCGGTGGCTCATGCCTATAATCCCAGCACTTTGGGAGGCTGAGGTGGGCAGATCACAAGGTCAAGAGATCGAGACCATCCTGGGCAACATGGTGAAATCCCATCTCTACTAAAAATACAAAAAATTAGCTGGGCATGGTGGTGCACGCCTGTAATCCCAGCTACTCGGGAGGCTGAGGCAGGAGAATTGCTTGAACCCAGGAGGTGGAGGTTGCGGTGAGCCGAGATCACGCCATTGCACTCCAGCCTGGGTAACAAGAGTAAAACTCAACTCAAAAAAAAAAAAGAAAACAGCTACATTTTTTTTATACTTTAGTAGAAGACTTGCCCTCATAACTCATAACCTTTGCTCCAGCTGTATATTTTAGATTTTCCCTTGAAGCAAAGCCTCCCCCTCCACCCTCATCCCCTTCCCAACTTCTCCCCACCACCACCATTGCTCTGGGACGACAAGATGCTCAGAAGAAATGTTTACATATGTTTGTGTGACTTTCCATGTATGTGTCTGTGTGTGTGAGAGAGAGAGAGAGAGAGAGAAATAGAGACAGAAACAGAAAAAAAATGCTCAAAGATGCAGAAAGAGGTATGCAGAAAAGGGAGGGGGCAGAGTGGACAAACAGAAAGAAAGAGAAATAAAACCCACAAAGAACTGACATCCAATTAAAACTTTTTGTTTAATGCCGCCTTTGATATGCTGGAGTCTGGAAATTCAGCCATAAACAAGCCAAGGACCCTGCCGCCAGTGAGCACACAATCTCTCCACTAGAGAGACAAAGACAACCAGCATGTCTGGAAAGTGGAAAGCTCGCAGTAAACTCACAATCAAAGCTGGAAGGAACATGGAGGAGGAGGACTAGTTGGGGGGCTTCAGGGGAGGTGTCCATTGAGACAAATGGGGAGGAGAAGCATTACGTCAGGTGATCAAAATGAGGAAGGCTATTGAGAGAGTGAAGATGCTTGGTAGCTGGTTTTGGAAAATGGTCTAGTGTTGGGAGGTGGAGATGCAGGGAAGATGTGGGCTGTGGAGGGGTCACAATGAATGTTAAAGTTGAAAAGGACAATTAACCCTTGCCTCCTCCTTCCCCCACTCCTTGAAGCTGTGCCTGAAACTGTATATGTGAACAATGACTAGAGATTCTTGTGTAAAACTTCCTCACCTTCTTCAAGTCTTGCTCAAATGTCTTTCTCAGTGATGCCTGCTGCTATGTTTTGTGTCTCCCCACCAAAATTCTTTTTTTTTTCCGAGACAAGGTCTCTCTCTTGTGCAGGCTGGAGTGCACTGGTGCAATCTCTGCTCACTGCAACCTCTAACTCCTGGGTAGATTAAGACAGGAGTAGGGGCCGGGCACGCTGGCTCATGCCTGTAAACCCAGCCCTTTGAGAGGCTGAGGCAGGCGGATCACCTAAGGTCAGGAGTTCAAGACCAGCCTGGCCAACATGGTGAAACCCCGTCTCTACATGGTGGGCATGGTGGTGGGCACCTGTAATCCCAGGTACTTGGGAGGCTGAGGCAGGAGAATCGCTTGAATTCAGGAGGTGGAAGTTGCAGTGAGCCGAAATCACATCACTGCACTCCAGCCTGGGCGACAGAGCAAGACTCCATCTCAAAAACAAACAAACAAACAAAAAGATAGGAGTAGGGTAAGGGGATGGAATGCAGGATGGACCCTGAGAGAGAATACGCCGATGTGCTTAGGACAAACGGCTCAGGTGCGTGTGGGAGTGTGCGTGGATGCGAGGATTTGGATGTGCACGGTGCAGTCTTTTTCCTACACAGAAGACCTACTAGTCTCGCCCATCCTGGTCGTGTCTCTTACAATATCCTCAACTGCTTGGCCCTGGTCATCTATGTGTAGGCAGCAGTAGTTAGACTGAATTTTTCACAGACTCCTCCTTCAGCCGCTAGCCTATAATCTAAGGCTAACCAGTTCTGATAAATCATATTTCTCATTTGAGTTTCTTGTTGGGCCAAAATGGACAGAGCTTTGCTAGTTTTATTTATTTTTATTTTATTGTATTTTATTTCAAGATGGAGTTTCACCATATTGGTCAGGCTGGTCTCAAACTCCTAACCTCAGGTGATCCACCCACCTCAGCCTCCCATAGTGAAATTATAGGTGTGAGCCACCGTGCTCGGCTGCCTGTTTTATTAATGAGTATTTCCACAGCAGCCTGCAACTGGATGATCCAATTCAACATTTAGATAGGAGTCTGGTGTCCCCAGGAGCCATCTTCCGCCCATGTGACCAGCCCATAACACTTAATAATTATTTCCAGTTGCCACTCATTATCTTCCCATTTACCTATTTTTAGACTTCTTTTCTCCCGGTTGGAACAAACTGGGTGTTCTAACAGCCCACCTGTCTTTGGCAGACAATAGGAAAAGGGAAGGCTTAATGATGCCTATGACACAGCTACCTGTCCATCTTTTAGGCAGTTGTACATATGTTCTTTTGCATAACTTTGTTCCCATCTGAGGGAACCACACCCCCCTCCCCCCACTGGAATGATAGGCATTCATGGCTGTACAGGCATCATCAAACCTTAGGGTGACTTGTTCTGGGCTACCCTTCTCCTCTGTTTTAGCTAGTAACTTAGTAGGGCTGCTCCATCGTCCTGGATTACACACCTTATACTGAGTACCATTATATAAACAAGTTCTCTTTTGTGTCCTGTACATTCATAATAACTGTAGAACAAAAGAATGGCAGTAACTTTATGTCCTACCTCAGTAATTTGGTGTACATGCTGAGAGCATTCTCCAAAATCAGTTAATGTCCCTACGGTACAAGTCCAAATATGAAGAAGAATAAGTCCCAGGATGAACTTCCTCATGCTTCTGCCATGTGTGGACCAGCCAGCTTCCGGGATGTGGCTGGAGCAGGGCTGTTGTCCTTCTTAAGGTGATTCTGCAGTCGTGTCTGGGTCTGGTCTAGCTTCCCAAGTTTCAGCTGCTGCTGGTTTCGCACAGCTGTGGTGGATCCAGGCTGCGATTCCCTCTACGTTTACGGCTGTGGGAGTGGTCAGGATCATGGTCTGGGGTCCTTTATATCATGGCTTCAGAGGGACTGCATTCCAGTCCTTTATTTATATGTGATTACCTGGTGAGAAAGGGTGAACTGGGGAGAATAAGTTTACAGGGCATCTTTTATTTGCCCAGGTTGAAATATCCTGAGTGATTTTTTTCCTAGAGCTTGTAGCTATGGTCCTAGCTCAATTTCTCCCCACTCCCGAGGAGTTCCCGGGAGTGCCCGCAGTATGGGAGGGGGCTTATGATATAAGACTTCATAGGGGGAATATCATAGGGGAAGTACATTTAATGTTGAATAACATCAAGGAAAGTGCCTGCACCCACTTTAATTCTGTTTCCTAACACCATTTGCTTGGAGAAAGTTCTTTTCCTCCTGAATTTAACAGTCCTTTTTCTTTGTACAGGGCTCCGTGTACTTGAAGAGTTAGAAAGGCCTACCAGGAATTAGCATAAAAGTTCACAGTCTTATCTTCACTCAGTTCTAGGGCCCGGGTCAGATCAGTAAGTTCAGCCCTCTGAGCTGAATGAAGTACCCTGAGGCAGTAGCACGGTCCCGACACAGTGTCCAGAGTTACTACTGCATGGCTTGCACACTTTCTCCTTGTGGATAAACAAAACTGCCTCCATTCACACACAACTCCCAGTCTACTGCTGTTCATGGTTGATCCCTAAGATCGGGCCTGCTATAATCAACTGAGTTCACTAATTCAACACACACGTGTTGAATTGGGCCTTCTGACACGGGGAGAGGCGGGGCCAAAGTGTTGCAGACTGTAACAGTGCAGGCTCAGGCATGTGGTCAGCCTAGCATTTGTTAACCAATGATGTCCTTTGGTATTCATTAGAGTCACTACTGTGTGGGGTGATTTGATATTTAAATTTTGCCCCAGAGTTGATGTTAGAACTTCAACTGTCATTTTTTCCTCTTTCTGACACATACAGTGTGAGAGGCTTTGTTAAGTCAGGTAGCCCCAAAGCCGGGCTGGCAAAAGTTTTGCTTTTAGTTCCTGCCGCTGCTGGGATCCCCATTCAAAGTGTTCTTTGTCTTCCCTCTTCCAGCCCCCACGGCCCTTTATCACTTTGTGTAGGGGTTTGGCCAGTACCGCAAAGTTTGAAATCCACAATCTACAGAGACTCACGGCTCCCAGGAACTCTCTTGCCTGCCTTTTTGTTGCAGGCTCTGGCAGGTTGCAAATGACTTGTTTTCTCTCTGCTCCTAGGCTGTGCTCTCCCTGCTGGATGGTGAATCCCAGGTATCGCACTTTCTGTTGGCAAATCTGGGCTTTCTTTTTAGACACTTTATACCCACAGTCTCCAGGTGCCAAAGTAAGGCATCTGTTTCTTTAGCACACCCGACTGCCGTGGGGTATCCCAATAAAAGGTCACCAGCATATTGGAGCAGCATGCAGCCTAAGTCCTTAGCAAGAAAATTCTGGGGTGTCATGGGCTCGTGCCTCCCCAAAGATGGTGGAGAGTTCTTGAACCGCTGGGAAGTTTGGTCCAGGGGTACTGGCTGGTCACACCTGTTTCTGGATTTTCCCATTGAAATGCAAATAGTTTTGAAGAGGGAGACCCAGGCACCTCAGATCAACTTCCTTTTTTTTCCATTCCTAAGACTGTAAACTTCCCCTTTTCATTCCTAAGACGGTAAACTGAAACCCTTTTCATATGTAATTCCTAAGACTGTAAACAGAGACCCTTTTCATATGTTAAGCTATAAACCTAAGATTCTTCCATGTGTAACATCTAAAGTATAAGCCTATATAAAGAAGGAACCTCCCTTTGTTAGGTGAGCTTGGATATTAGGCAAATATGCCACCTGGCTCCCGGCCGAATAAACTCCTTCCCCAATATTCGGTGTCCGAGAGATCTGTTTCCTGCGGCTGCTCCTGCTACAGTTTCTGACCCTCTGAGGCCAGATAGATGCTAAAGAAAGCATTCTCAAGCCAGGCACAGTGGCTCACGCCTGTAATCCCAGAACTTTGGAAGGTCGAGGCAGGTGGATCATGAGGTCAAGAGATTGAGACCATCCTGGCTAACATGGTGAAAACCCATCTTACTAAAAATACAAAAATTAGCTGGGTACGGTGGCGGGTGCCTATAGTCCCAGCTACGAGGGAGGCTGAGGCAGGAGAATTGCTTGAACCCAGGAGGCGGAGGTTGCAGTGAGCCGAGATTGTGCCACTGCACTCCAGCCTGGTGCCTGGCGACGGAACAAGGCTCTGTCTCAAAAAAAAAAAAAAAAACATTAAAAATCCCTTGGCAATAATCTCAACCACGTGCATGTGTTGGGTGCAAGTTGGTGGAAAGTCACTGTTGTCTGATTAACAAAATGCAAGTCCTGCACTGGTCTGCAGTCTTCAGTTCCTGGTTTAGTTAGGAAGAGTCTCCACCCCTCCTCCCAAGGGACTGTGAGAGCCTTGATAATCCCTGCCTGGGCAGTTTTAGCTGCAGGGAGTCCTTATCAGTAAAAGTGACAGCAGTAGCTCTTTTGCATAGCAAGTCTCTCTCCAAGGGGGTAGGGGCAGTCCGGCAAGTATAGGAACTGATGTATAACTTCATGGCCACTCACCAAACAGATCCTAGGCAAACAGAAAGACCGTTTCTCTGATACCCCAATAGCTCCAACAATATTGGTTGTTTCCTTTGATTGGGGGTTACAGGACTGTCATCTGGACAATGGGCTCTTTGGGGACAATGAGCCCCGCCCCCCTTCAGTCCAGTGGCCCTTCCATTAGACTAAACAGATCTCTTTCACTTTCGTCTGAAGCCTCGTGCTTAAGGTCTCCCTGTTTTCCTGTTAGCTGGGGGCACTTGTCCTTCCAGTATCCCACTTCCCTACAGGCTGCAGGCACCGGTGAGCAGACTGGGTGGGTGGCTTTCCAGGAGCCCCCCTTCCCCTGCCCTCTTGGGGGCACTTCTTTAATAGCAGCAGCTATCAAGTTGGCATTTCTTTGAGCCTGATGCTCGTTTTCTCCACGACGTTTTCTACGGCTTTCCACTTCTCAGTTCACAAACACCTGGTTAACTATTTCCAATAACTATGAAGTATTCGTGCCTGCAAATCATGCCTGCTCCTGCAATTTTTTCCTAATGTCTTCTGCACACTGGCTGACTGTAAGGCCGGTTGCCTTGCCGGGAGGTTGGACACACCCACCTCTGCACCCGGCACCAGGCTCTGCACCTGGCACCAGGCCCTGCACTCGGCACCTAGCTCTGCCGCATGGCTCCCCTGGAAGGCTCCAGCTGATGCAAGGCTCCTGGCCGGCTCTCCCACCGGAAAACCCGCCCAACAAGCCGCCAACCAATAGCGGCCCGCCCCGTCTCAATCCCGCTCCCCTGGAGTCAGTCAGAGCACCCAGCTGTTGATAGTTCCTCCTAGCCATAAAAACCCCATGCCCCGGGAAGTTGGCGCGACTTCCCTGGCCCCTTTCTCCGGGACCATGGAACCTTGCCCGGGAGTTAAATAAATTGGCATTTAATGTTCTTATGCTGGTCTCAGTTTCCTCATTTTAAACTTGGCAATAACCCTTACACTGACCAATGCCATATTTACCATGCATTGGTTTTCGGGACTCTCAGGTTGGAAAGGAGCATACATGCGACAGGCCTCACACAGCCTGTCATAGAATTGCGTGGGGCTTTCCTCCTTTCCTTGAGTAACCTCAGAGACCTCATTGATGTTTGTAGCCTTCGGGGCTGCCTTTTTCAATCCTTCCAGTAAGGCCTCCCTATACCAGATTAGCCTCTGCATGCCCTCCGGGGTGTTCGGATCCCACTGGGGGTCAGTCTGCAGTAACTAGACCCTGACATACTCTTAGGGGTTCTGGTAATCTGCAGGAACATGCTCCTCCAACCATTTAGAAGCGGCCTGGAGTACTCCTCGCCTTTCGTCTGTGTTAAAAAGATACATAAGCAGCTGGTGGCAATCAGCCCAAGTGGGGTTGTGAGTCTGAATAATAGTTTGCAGTAGGTTGGTGAGAGCTTATGGCTTCTTGTTGTAAGACAGGTTGTTATTTTTCCAGTTGATAAAGATCAGCTGAGGTGAACGGCATGTACGTGAAAACACGCCTTTCTACCATGTGGCCCTTATCCACCCTTGTATATCTCTGCTCTCACAACATATCTCAAAGAAACAAGCATGAAACTGTAATAATGGCAGCCGAGCAAATGTCATAAATAAGTCACTCACAGAGAAGCTTGACTACTGAGAGCCAAGAATCCTGGTTAAGGGGAAACAAATGGGGAGAGGAAAAATTACTAGAAGCATTTTATTCATGACCTTCCCCAATGTCCATGTGGAGAGATAGGCAGCAGAGGAAATCTTAGAGGAGCTTTGACCTGCTGTGACACTAGAGAGGCCACGGGTACTCCAGGATCAGAATATCATTAAATGAAAGCCAGGCTGCTTCCTCCAAGATACGCAATAAGACAAGGATGCCCATTTTTTTCTTTTCTTTTTTATTTATTTTTTTTGTTTTGTTTTGTTTTTTTAGACAGAGTCTCACTCTGTTGCCTAGGCTGGAGTGCAGTGGCGTGATCTCAGCTCACTGCAAGCTCCGCCTCCCAGATTCAAATGATTCTCTTGCCTCAGCCTACTGAGTAGCTGGGATTACAGGTGTGTGCCACTATGCCTGGCTAATTTTTTGTATTTTTAGTAGAGACAGGGTTTCACCATGTTGACCAGGCTGTTCTCAAACTCCTGATCTCAAGTGACCTGCCCACCTTGACCTCCCAAAGTGCTGGGATCCTTGCCCAGCTAAGGATGCCTATTTTCACCACTGTTATTCAATATAGTACTGGAAGTCCTAGCCAGAGCAATCAGACAAGAGAAGGCAGTAAACAGAATCCAAGTTAGAAAGGAAAAAGTCAAGTTATCCTTGTTTGCAGATGATATGATCTTATATTTGGAAAAAGCTCAAGACTCCACCAAAAAACTATTAAACAAATTCGGCAAAGTTGCAGGATACAGAATCAACATACAAAAATCTCTAGCATTTCTATCTAGGATTTTATTTAATCTTTTATTACTTTGGTTAAGTTTATCAATCAAAGAAATGAAAGATCTCTATAATTAAAACTATAAAACATTGATGAAAAAAGTTGAAGACCACACACACACACACACACACACACACACACACACACACAAATGGAAAGATATTCCAGGTTCATGAAAGAATCAATATTGCTAAAATGCCCATACTACCCAAAGATATATGATGATCCAATGCAATTCGTATCCAATGTCAATGACATTCTTCACAACAATAGAAAAAAAAACAACCCTAAAATTTATATGGAACACAAAAGACTCAGAATAACCAAAGCTGTCCCAAGCAAAAAGAATGATACTGGAAGAATTACATTAGCTGACCTCAAACTATCCTACAAAGATATAGTAACCAAAACAGCATGGTATTGGCATAAAAACAGACACATAGACCAATAGAACAGAACAGAGAACCTAGAAATAAATCCATACATCTATAGTGAACTCATTTTCTACAAAAGTGTCAAAAACATACACTGGGAAAAGGACAGTCTCTTTAATAAATGGAGCTGGGACAACTGGATATCCATATGCAGAAGAATAAAGCTAGACCCCTATCTCTGGCCATATAAAAAAATCAGAGTGGATTAAACACTTAAATCTCACTTTGGGAGGCTGAGGCGGGTCTATCACTTGAGGTCAGAAGTTCAAGACTGTCCTGGCCAACACAGTAAAACTCTGTCTCTACTAAAAATACAAAAATTAGCTAAGCATGGTGGGGCACTCCATAATCCCAGCTACTTGAGAGGCTGAGGCAGGAGAATTGCTTGAATCCTGGAGGCAGAGGTTGCAGGAGCCAAGATCATGCCATTGCACTCCAGCCTGGGCAACAGAGTGAGATTCTTCTGTAAAAAAAAAAAAAAAAAAGAGAGACTTTAAGACCTCAAACTATGAAACTACTAAAATAAAACATTGGGGGAACTCTCCAGTCCAATCTCCATTGGACTGGGCAATGATTTATTGAGTAATACCCTACAAACACAGGCAACTAAAGTAAAAATGGACAAATGGAATCACATCAAGTTAAAAGAGACAGCCCACAGAATGGGAGAAAATATTTGCAAACTCCTCATCTGACAAGGACTTAACCAGAATATACAAGGAGCTTAAATAACTCAACAGGAAAAATTCTAATAATCCAATGTAAAAATGGGCAATAGATCTGAACAGACATTTCTCAAAAGAAGACATAAAATGGCAAGCATACATTGAGAAGGTGCACAGCATCATTGATCATCAGAGCAATGCAAATCAAAACTGCAATGAGATACCATCTCACCCCAGTTAAAATGGCATAGGTCCAAAAGATAGGCAGTGACAAACGCTGTCAAAGATGTGGAGAAAAGGAAATCCCCATACACTGTTGGTGGAAATGTAAATTAGCACAACCACTACGCATAGCAGTCTCCTCAAAAAAACTAAACTACCATATGATCCAGCAATCCCACTCCTAGGTACATACCCCAAAGAAAGGAAATCAGTATGTCAAAGGGATACCTGCACTCCTCGTTGCAGCTCTGCTCACCATAGCCCAGACTGGGAAGCAACTAAGTGTTCATCAACAGATGAATGGACAGAAAATGTGGTACATACACACAGTGAAGTACCATTCAGCCATAAAAGAAAAAGAGTCATTTGCAACAACATGGATGGAACTGGAGGATATGATGTTACGTGAAATAAGCCAGGCATAGAAAGACAGGCTTCACATATTCCCATTTATTTATGGGATCTAAAATCAAAACACTTGAGCCCACAGATACAGAGTAGAATGATGGTTACCAGAGTCTGGGAAGGATAGTCGGGGATGGGGAAAAGGAGGGATGGTTAATGGGTACAAAAATATAGTTAGATAGAATGAATAAGATCTAATATTTGATAGCACAACAGAGTGACTAGTCAACAACAATTTATTCTACTTTTTAAAATAAGTAAAAGTATACAACTGGATTGTTTGTAACACAAAGAAAGCATCGATGCTTGAGATGAAGGATACCCCATTTACCCTGATATGATTATTACACACTGAATGTCTCTGTCAACATATGTCATGTACCCCATTCATATATACACCTGCTAGGTACCCATACAAATGAAAAAGAGGCCAGGCGCAGTGGCTCATGCCTATAATCCTGGCAGTTTGGGAGGCCGAGGTGGGCGGATCACTTGAGGTTAGGAGTTCAAGACCAGCCTGGCCAACATGGTGAAACCCCGTCACTACTAAAAATGCAAAAATTAGCTGGGTGTGGTGGTGCATGCCTGCAATCCCAGCTACTCAGGAGGCTGAGAAAGGAGAATCGCTTGAACCCAGGAAGCAGGGTTGCAGCGAGCTGAGATTGTGCACCACTTCACTCCAGCCTAGGCAACAGAGGGAGACTCTTTCACAAAAAAAATTAAAAATTAAGACCAGGCTGTACCCTGAGGTAGTTTAGAAGGCTAAATGCCTATAACTTAGTCTTGGGAGGGCTCAAGGCTTAGCCAGATCAAATTTTCCATTTCACCATTAGAAGTTCTCTTATGAACTCTGAAGAAATTGCAGCATTTCTTTCACTTTTAAATCTATCTGCCTCTTACCTTATGACTTACCTCTAGATGCCTATTAAAAAATAATAAAAAATAAAAATAAATAAATCTATCTACCTCTATTCATAATTTTAGGAATACCCACTGGAGTTTCTCTGAATGTAGTGATCAATTCTGGTAAACTCAATACAATACAATTTAATTTCATACAATCCAGGGAAGTGGGGTGGATGGGAAAAGGGGAGAAGTTCATCAAAGAGTACAAAATTTCAGATAGGAAAAATAAGCTTTAGTGATTTATTGCAGAGTAATGACTGTATTGAATAATAATACATTGTATATTTTATTTTGTTTTGTTATTATTTTTTGAGACAGGGTCTCACAGTGTTGCCTAAGCTGATTCTCAAGGGGTCCTCTGGCTCCACCCTCCCGAGTAGCTGGGACGACAGGCATGTGCCACCTTACCCCACCAATTGTTTATTTTAAAATTGCTTGGGTACGATGCTTACTACCTGGCTGATGGGATCATTCATACCCCAAACCTCAGCATCATGCAATATATCCATATCGCAAGCCTGCATATATACCCACTGAATCTAAAATAAAAATTAAAAACATTTTTTAAAATAATAAATAAATAAAATTGCTAAAAGAGTGGTACATACCTGTAATCTCAGCTACTTGGGAGACTGAGGCAAGAGAATCGCTGGAACCCAGGAGGCAGAGGTTGTGGTAAGCCAAGATCATGCCATTGCACTCCAGCCTGAGTGACGGAGTGAGACTCCATCTAAAAAATAAAGAGATTTTAAATGTTGTCACAGCAACAAAAAATAAGCACGTAACATTCTTAACCGCAGTTGATGTACCTCATGGGAGAGCTTCTCTTTCAAGATGTATAACTGTCCCACGGGTTTTTCCTGCCCACTGCACAAACAAAATCATGGAAACCATGGCATCGCAGTAAAGAAAGAGGTTAATTGACATGAGGCCAGCTACACCATGTGGGAGGCAGAGTTAGAACTTAAATCAAACTAAGTTAAGGCTTGGAGGTTAGGGATTTTTCAAAGGTAATTTGGTAGGCATGGGGGTAGGGTATGGGGAGTGCTGACTGGTTGGGTCAGAGATGAAATCATAGGGAGTTGAAGAGGTCATCTTTCTCTGAGTTGCTTCTGGGTGGGGCCACAGAAGCTGTTGGCTAGTCCAGATTAAACCATAGGTCATCAGACATGCAAAAAACCTGAGAAAATATCTCCGAAGGCCAGTGCTAGGTTATGCAATAGTAACGTTATCTGCAGGGGTAACTGAGGAAGTTTCATAGCTTATTGCTCTGGAATAATGGCTCGCAATTGTTTATGTCTACACTTTAGCAGAATTTAGGCTCCTCTCCTTCTCCTAGCCTGGTGGTCTCTCATTAGCATTACGAGGATGGTTGAGTTTTGGGGAAGGGTTATTATCATTTAAACTATAAACTAAATGTCTCCCAAATGTAGCCGGGCTTAAACCTAGGAATAATTAAAAGCAGCTTGAAGGCTAAAGGCAAGAGGGAGGTTGGCTAGATCAGATCTCTTTCACGGTCATTATTTTCTCACTGTTATAATTTTTGCAAAGGTGATTTCAGATGTGATTGGATTTTTGGATACAGATGAACCCCGAATATCTGAGGCAGGTCTCAGTTAATTTAGAAAGTTTATTCTGCCAGGTTGAGGCCACATGCCTGTGGCACAGCCTCAGGAGGTCCTGATGACATGTGCTCAAGGTGGTCAAGGCACAGCTTGGTTTTATACATTTGAGGGAGACATAAGACATCAATCAATGTATGCAAAATGATCATTGGCTCCATCTGGAAAGGCGGGACAACGCAAGCAAAGAGGGGGGTTTCCAGGTCACAGGTACTTGAAAGACAAATAGTTGCATTCTTTAGAGTTTCTGATTAGCCTTTCCAAAGGAGGCAATTAGATATGCATTTATCTCAGTGAGCAGAGGGATGACTTGGAATAGAATGGGAGGTAGGGTCCTAAGCTATTCCCAGCTTGACCTTTCCCTTTAGCTTAGTGATTTTGAAAGCCCCAAGATTTATTTTCCTTTCACAATGCAGGTAAGTGTCTTTTCTTTTCCTCCCTACTCTTTTTAAGAAGCACTAAATTCAAGGCCAAGCCAAAAGGGTACAATCTCACAAAACTAACATTTATTTTTCTTAATTATTTCCCCTCCTTATTAGTGGTCTTTTTTTTTTTAAACTCTACCAAGAATTCGAGCTGGAAGAAACTTATAAAATTTAGTTCTCCAAAGTCTAGAATGATCTCAATCTTCCAGATCCACTGTGATGTTAATTTTATGTGTCAACTTGTATCGGAGGTGTTTAAACCAGAGTGACTCCATCTTGAATAGGGCCTGGGTAAAATAAAGCTGAGACCTACTGGGCTGCAGGAGATGACATATACTTAGTCACAGGATGAGATAGGAGGTCAGCACAGATACAGGTCACAAAGGCCTTGCTGATAAAACAGGTTGTGGTGAAAAAAAAAAGCTGACTAAAACCCACCAAAATGAAGATGGCTACAAAAATGACCTCTGGTCATCCTCACTGCTCATTATATGCAATTATAATGCATTAGCATGCTAAAATACACTCCCATCAGCACCATGACAGTTTACAAATGCATTGGCAATGTCAGGAAAGTACCTTATATGGTCTCAAAAGGGAGAAACCCCCAGTTATGGGAATTGCCCACCCCTCTCCCAGAAAACTCGTGAATAATCTACCCCTTGTTTAGCATATAATCAAGAAATGATCATAAAGATAGCCAACCAGCAGCCGTCGGGGTGCTCTGTCTGTGAGGTAGCCATTCTTTATTCCTTTACTTTCTTAATAAACTTACTTTTACTTTACTCTATGGATTCACCTTGAATTCTTTCTTGTGCAAGATCCAAATGCCCTCTCTTGGGGTCTTGATTGGGTCCCCTTTCCAGTAACACTTGGGCTAGGAAATGCCCAGATTGCTGGTAAGACTTAATTTCTGGGTGTGTCTGTGAGGGTGTTTCTGGAAAAGATTTGCATTTGAATCATTTAATTGAGTAAAGAACATCACCGTCACCCATGTAGACAGGCATCACCCAATCCATGGAGGGCCCAAAGGAGCAAAAGGGTGGAGGAAGGGCAAATTCTCTCTCTCCTCTTGAGTGGGATGCCCACCTTCCCCTGACCTTCAACATCAGAACTCCTGATGGGCCTTCAGACCTGGACTGAATTATAGCACTAGCTTTTCTTGTTCTCCATCATGTCCTTTTGAGCTTTGGTCAGCATCACAAGATGAGCACATTCACCTCTGATTGCCTCCTTTCTTTCTTTTTTTTTTTTTTTCCCGAGACAGAGTCTCGCTCTGTTGCCCAGGCTAGAGTGCAATGGTGGGATCTCTCAGCTCACTGCAAACTCTGCCTCCTGGATTCAAGCAATTCTCCTGCCTCAGCCTCCCAAGTAGCTGGGATTACAGGCACCTGCCACCATGCCCGGCTAATTTTTGTATTTTTAGTAGAGATGGGGTTTTGCCATGTTGGCCAGGCTGGTCTTGAACTCCTGACCTCAGGTGATCTGCCCACCTTGGCCTCTCAAAGTGCTGGGCTTACCGGCGTGAGCCACCGCTCCTGCCTGATCTCCTCCTTTCCATGCACTTACATTAGTAACTGGTGGTTCTGCCTGAGGCACAGATGGATCCAAGTGTTCAGTGATAGATCGAAGGTTCCTCTTCTTTGCTTCATTCTCAAAAAGGCTCTTACCTGAAATGTGATTCTAAGATGATCCCTGGAAGTTCCGGGTGGATGTGGTCCTTAATGCAAGTAACCTAAGGAAGGAAAAGAGAGTATTTCCTGAAAGGTTCTGCAAACATCCGAGAGAATATTGTCTGCTCTGGATAAGGGTCCTCCATGAGGCATTGCTCTAAGTGTCCAGGGCAGGTCATGTGCCTGCCCCTTGCAGTGGGGGTAGAGGGTAAAGTCAGTCCCATCCAACCACATAGACTGGGCAGATTGCTATAAAATAGAGAGAGACAAGCT
Source organism: Cebus imitator (assembly GCF_001604975.1). Classification (NCBI taxonomy): domain Eukaryota; kingdom Metazoa; phylum Chordata; class Mammalia; order Primates; family Cebidae; genus Cebus; species Cebus imitator. Next base: position 12,266,410 of record NW_016107315.1, read on the forward strand.
TCCCAAAGGAAGGGAATGTGGAGCCGACAAGAGGCGAGCTCACTTTTGTCCTCAGGTTACAACTCTGGTCTTCCTCTTTTCTCAGGACTCTTTCTTACTTTATCCTCAAGTTCAGCTTGCTCAGCACTGCAAGGGCTGATGGATGGAGGTCAGGTGTGGGGCAGGATCACTGCCCTCTTCCATTATTTTCACCCAGGCAAAAATGGGTGAAATGAGCCTCAAGGGCAGTGTTGGAGAGAGGTGTGAGGGGTGGAGACAGAGGGAGAGTCAAGATGAACCCTCTCTGCCCTAGAAGCATGTGGAGGAGAAAGGACCAGCTTCCTTCTGAGGGAAGAATGATAGGAACACTATGTGTATGTGTCTGAGTTCCAGGTCTGGTTGGTACTACATAAGAGAGTCACCTCTTTTTCCCACAAAAATAGCTTCAAAATCATCTAGACCCCTATTTCTTCCCTCTCTATACTGATCTCAGACCTCTCACTAAAATCCCAAGGCTGGCTCTAATCCCACCATGGGAAGCTTTCAGAAAGGGGTGCTTTTCTCCTGGAGCTCAAGGGCTTCAGCTCTCAGCTGATCAGTACCCCACCCCCAAACACACACACACACACACACACACACACACACACACACACACACACACTGTAATTAGTTCTGGAATTTGGTGGAAGAATCAATCAGACCATTTGGGTCATGGCAGACATTATTCCGTAGAATCATGGAATGTTCCATGGAATAATGTCCCAGTTATTTTGTGCTAGGGAGACAGACATTTACATTCAACAAATGTCCTCTAGACTGAGTGCTGAACAAGCTTGTCCGGGTAAGACTGAGAACAATACACAGATGAAATTCTTCTCATGCCAAAACAAACTCTATGAAGACAAGATGCACTTGGAGTTTGACTTCATCTCTTCTGCCCTGTGGTAGGTTACTCCAGTTCATCTGCAAAATTGTTTGGAATTTGCAAAACCTCCAAATCCTGCCTTTGGGACGTCTGTGCCTCTTGGCTTCCTTACAGCTCCTTTGTGACAGTAAGACAGGTTTAATAATCACACTCTAGGTTACACAACTATTACTATTCCCATCAGAGACACATAGTGCAGAAAAATAGAATCTGTGTTTTGCATTTTCTGTCTCAGATAAACAATTTCATCTGAGGAAAATAGCAGATGCTATTTACCCAGGAATGCAGTCTTCCCGGGGTACTGAGGCTAGGGGGCCTGCAGCAGTTTCAAAATAGAATCATCTTCCCCAGCTGCACTCTGCACATGCCCTCCTGCTTCACCCCATGCTCTGTCTCTCTGGCACTGCTTCCCTGTGGTGAGTACATAGGCGGAAAATAAATGGGGACCTAGTCAGCCTTGGTGCCTCCGGGAGGCCCACGGGCCCTGGTGAGAGCTGACGGTTTGGAAGATGGCAAACAGCCAGTGGACATCAAACATTCGAAGACACAAGCAGACTTGTCAGGGAGCCCAAGGGCTTTAATGTTTCCCAGGTTAATATGACCCTCCCCATTCTGACTCCCTCTCTTCCTTGACCTTGCTAGGGCCATGTCTTCCTCCTATTCTAGGTACTGCAACACAGTCATAGGACGTGAAAGCGGCAAGAAAGAGATGAAGCTTGGATCCTGTGGAAGGGATGAAGCTTGGGTCGTGGGAAAATTCTTGCCTTACTAAGGCCAGAGGCAAGTTGATGAGTAAGCTGGACCTAGAACCCTCATGTCTTGGTTCACAGACCTGTGTTCTTTCCATAAGCCCTGACCTGCAAAGATTCAATCTCTTGGTGTAAATAATGACCCATCAAGATACTGAAAGTGAAATAAGACAAAATAGGCTATATCTTAGCTGGTTATAACAAGAGAAGCCTGCAGCCTGCCTCACCCCCAAGAGTGTCAGTGGGCTGGGTAGGGTCTCACAACATAGTGTGTGGGTTCAGTCCGTGGGTTCTCCCTTCCCCTGCTATCCACCAAGTGACATTCACATCATGATGTGTCTCTCATAGTGTTTAGCTCCGGACCTCTATTAAATCACAGAGGCTCAGAAATGTAAAGGGCCTTAAAGAGCATGTAGTCTACCCAACTATCTGGGTGCAAGTGAGATCACGTATGTTAGAAGTAGACACAGAACTCAGGCAGCCTCCTGATATTGAAACCTAAAGCTGCATCCACAATCCCAGTGAGACCTGGAGATTTGGCAGTTGTCCAGTGGGTGGCTAGAGTTAGAAATTAAGCTGTACGGTGTAAGCTGGAATGTTCACTATGCCGCTTGAATTAGTCTACTTGTCAGTCTACATGGCAGGGCTCCTCTATGGAAGTGGAAACCACCCTCTGCTCCTCTGATTTCCAGATTTAAACCCTGTAGTAAACCCTCTGCTCTGCAGGGTGTCCTAATGGGGTCATTTATCCCCTGGACCTCTTCCTAGTCCCACGCTGCCCCTGGACCAGAGATGCGTTTCCTCCCACCCCTTCACGAATGCTTTGGGAGGCCTGGTACAGTGACCTGGGTTGGGCTGACCCCACCAGTCCAACTGCTCCCACGGACAGTGCTTCCTTTGTACCATTGTTTGGGTGTTTCTTTTTTGTGTGTGTATTTTTGGTTGGGTTTGTTTATTTTTTACTCTTCCTTCTCCCCTATTTCAAACCCAGTCCCTCAGAGCCTCAGTTGAAGCCAGCCCACCCAAGCACATCCCTGAAACAGAACTTGTCATAATTCCCTAAGCAGCCCATGGACGTCTTCCCAAACAGCCCTCCTAGAGCGCAGGGTTCTGGGAAGTCTAGTCACTTCCTCTCATAGGGATGCACCCACCTCTGGGGACTTCCACAGCCCTGATCCTTGCACAGGAGAATGAAGGCACAGGACAGGGGTTGGGCAGTGGCTTATGCTGATGCCAAAATCTTCAGGCCACGCATCAGTTGGGTCCTTTTGAGTGAGTTAGGGTAACTCTCAAGGAAGTGAAATTCTCAGCCTGGAATTTACAAAAATATGACCCTCTCAGACCAAATTATAGAGGAAAAAAGTCAAAGTGTGTGTTCACTCCTTAGGACTGTGAAGGGCCCAGGAGCTGTTCTGCAGATGAAGCCCTTGGCCCTTATAATAAAATCATAAGCCTTCTATTCAGGATTGAATATTTCCTATTTGAAGCACATTCACTGAGCCAAACCTTTCTGTCACATAGTTTCCTTTTAAAAGCTGAGTTTGTGGCCGGGTGCGGTGGCTCATGCCTGTAATCCCAGCACTTTGGGAGGCTAAGGTGGGTGGATCGCAAGGTCAGGAGATCAAGATCATCCTGGCCAACAGGGTGAAACCCCATCTCTACTTTGAACACAAAAAGATTAGCTGGGCATAGTGGTGCATGCCTGTAATCCCAGCTTCTCGGGAGGCTGAGGCATGAGAATAGCTTGAACCCAGGATGCGGAGGTTGTAGTGAGCTGAGATCCCACCACTGCACTCCAGCCCCAGCCTGGTGAAAGAGCGAGACTCTGTCTCCAAAAAAAAAGTTGAGTTTGTTTGATTTTCTAAATTTTTGTTATTTCTAATTATTTCAAAGCAGCCCAATTCAAAGAAACAGAATGTACCAGGGAAGCAGACATGTGATCATTAAAGGCAAAAGGAATCTAAGTCACGTGTACTGGATTGCTCATGACACCAAAAACAAAAAGATCCTGGCCTACCTCCGGTCCGTAGGATCTCTGTCCTGGAGACCAGGCCCCTCAGTGGTCTCAAGGTACCCAGGGTGGTACGCTGCATGGCAGGGCTGGGCACCTAAGACGCCAAGAGTTCGTAACCTTAGTCCTTCTCTTGAGTGGAGGTGGCTAAATGAGGGGGTACATAAGAGACCACTTACTGCCCCTGGATGGGCAGAACAGAGTTGCTCAGTGCCTGTCAGGACAGGATGCAGAATTCCTGACTCTTACAGGAGTTTGTCTGGTTATGGCCATGTCCAGCTTCTCATATAAAGGCCGCTTGGCAATCCCCTGCTCCAGGAGAGAGAGTGATCATGACTTAGGCTACAAGCAGGAGACTGGAGTGACTGTTCAGAGGGAAAAGGCGCTGGAATAGCAAACTCCACAAGGGCAAGGTGTTATTTTTACCTCGCGTCTTCTGGGTATCTAGCAAAATGCCTGGTCCTTAGGAAGTACTCAGTAAATGTGAAACTAATAAAAGATTAATTTCTGAGAACAGGTCAAAGATTTAGGCCTGGGGGTGGGGGATACAGAAAGAAGTCTCCAGAGACTCTCAGTCAGTCTCAGAATCATGGCTCAATAGGGAAATTCCCTTCAATCCAAGACTCAAGTCCAAATGCAGAAGGCTGTGACATGTTTGGTGAGCTTAGTGGTTCTCATACCTCCTCCTGTCAAATTAGATGGTGGCCTGAGCTCAGGCATTACCACTGGGGCAGGAGAGAGGGGACAGGGTAGAAATATTGGGGTCTGGATGGACAGACTGTGGGAACTGACAGTATGTGGGTACTGCAGGAGGTGATCAGAGGTGAACATAATAGAGGGGTGAGACCTGCTTCCCAGGGTTGCTGGGAGGAGTAGTAAATGAACACACAAAGCCTGGACAGTGCTTCAGTGCCATTTGGCAGGTTCTTTTTGGGGGGTAGGGAGGAGTCTCATTCTGTCACCCAGGCTGGAATGCAATAGAGCCATCCCGGCTCACTGCAAACTCCTCCTCCTGGGTCCAAGTGATTCTCCTGTCTCAACCTTCCAAGTGGCTGAGATTATAGGTGCCCACCACCACACCCAGATAATTTGTGTGTGTGTGTGTGTGTGTGTGAGAGAGAGAGAGAGAGAGAGAGAGAGAGAGAGAGAAAGATAAAGTCTTACTCTGTTGGCAGGCTGAAGTACAATGGCATGATCTTGGCTCACTGCAACCTCTGACTCTCTGGTTCAAGCGATTCTCCTGCCTTAGCCTCCCGAGTAGCTGGGATTACAGGCATGCGCCACCACACCCAGCTAATTTTTTTTTTTTTTTTTGTATGTTTAGTAGAGATGGGGTTTCACCATGTTGGCCAGGATGGTCTCCATCTCCTGATGTCATGATCCACCCACCTCAGCCTCCCAAAGTGCTAGGATTTCAGGCATGAGCCAGCGTGCCCAGCTTGTAGGTTCTTAATGGAAGCTGCTTTCCTTCTCCTCCTCTTCCCTTTCCATTTTTATTAAAGGTCAAACTCTCCCAGATGGAAACCTTAGAGTGCCCATCCAAAGAGACTGTGCCACTGGTGTCTTCCTATGACCCTCACCCTTGAAGACTGTGGACATCCCCCTACCTCTCTTGGTCCCCGCCAAGCAGATAGAGATAAAAGTGTCTTCTCTCTAGTGCTGCATCCTGAAAACTGTTCTCTCATGGCCAGAATGTTTTCTTTGTTTGTCTGAGACAAAATCAACCTCTCTTTGGGGGACAAAGAGGCAGCCTGACTCATAAGCTGAGCAGACGCTATGGACCGGGCCGCGTGATGGCTGCACAATGGTAGCTGGGGTTGCAGCCCACGAGGCTTCCATGCTTGTAGCATAGACTGTGACAACGCACAAGAGACGTTTTTAAAGCTGAACCAGTTTTTTTTTGTTTGTTTTTTTGAGACAGAGTCTCACCCAGTAGCCCAGGCTGGAGGGCAATGGTGCGATCTCGGCTCACTGCAACCTCCGCCTCCCAAGTTCAAGCAATTCTCCTGCTGTAATTACAGATGCCTGCCATCACGCCTGGCTGATTTTTGTGTTTTTAGTAGAGACGGGGTTTCACCATGTTGGCCAGGCTGGTCTCAAACTCTTGACCTCGTGATCTGCCCACCTCGCCTCCCAAAGTGCTGGGATTACAGGTATGAGCCACTGCGCTCCGCCTGACCCAGTCTATTTCTAAACCTCAGGTTCACATTGAACCTTCTACCTCCCCAGACACTCCTGGGATGTTTTCAGGGCCCTAGCAGAAGACAAAGGAACAGACACAATTCTGACCACATTTCTGATTCTTCTACCCACAGATATCTTCATGCCCTCATTTATTCAACAAGCATTTACTGGTGTAAAGTTTGCTTGGCAATCCTTTCTGCCAGCTCCTGCTCTGTGCCAGACCCTGTGCCAGAAGCTGCAGCTTCAGAGAAATAAGTGCACATTCTTTCCCTTGCACAGCCTTGGAGAGAGGACAGACACACCAAAGGCTATTTGTCCTTCACACCGTGTAATGCGGGAGCACAGAGGAGGGCCACAGAGCCCAGCCAGGTTTTGGAGGGTACTTCCCTGAGGACAAATGAGAGCTGGCCAGGGAAAGAAGGCAGGGAGGGCTTCCAGGTAGGAAGAGCAAGCAGGACGGCCGAGGGCGAGGGAGACCATGGCTCAGGGGCTCTCGCTCCTGACTGAAGTCACTGGCAGAGCTTTTAACAATTTAGGATAACCAGGCCCTCGCATGCATTTTACTAAGCCAGAATTTTCGGGGGTAAGATCCAAAAATCAGTACTGTTAAGATAATTAATTGAGAGGCCACTAGGCTGAGGTGGCTCCAGGGCCTTGAGTTCCTATGTAAGCAACAGAAACCCAACTCAAAGGGATGGTTGTAACCTAGGAAAACAAAATTTAAAATTAACCAATCAGGAACCACAACCAACCTCAACAAGGGACTTTCCACATTAACAAATCAAATATCTTCTTTGTCTTGCTTCAGTGAGCACCTTATAAAAGTTTTTCCCTTGTGCCCCTTCACCGGAGCCCTAATCCACTTGTATTATTGTTGATTCATGAATTGCTGTCTGCTCAAGTAAACTCTTTAAAATGTTCATAGGCCAGGCGTGGTGGTTCACGCCTGTAATCCCAACACTTTGGGAGGCTGAGGTGGGAGGACCACCTGAGGCTGGGAGTTCGAGACCAGCCTGACCAACATGGAGAAACCCCGTCTCTACTAAAAAAATACAAAATTAGCCGGACATGGTGGTGCACACCTGTAATCCCAGCTGCTCAGGAGACTGAGGCAGGAGAATCACTTGAACCCAGCAGGCAGAGGTTGTGGTGAGCCAAGATTGCCCCATTGCACGCCAGCCTGGGCAAAAAAAGCGAAACTTCAACTCAAAACAACAAAAAGTTCATGTGCCTAAGTTTATCACTGAATGTTAAGTATTTGTAGCCAGAGTGAAGAACCACTGGTCTGAGGAAAGGTCACCAACACAAGCGTGGAAAAGAAAAGCACAAAGATTGCTATTCATATCTCACTCTACCAATGATTCTGGAGGTGGCCTCTCAGACCCTAGACAAGGACTGTGGGACCCAGGGTGCACTGCTCTATTCTAGGGTCTGTAGTGGGTCCACTGTATTTCTTAGCCCCCATCCAAATCTGGAAAACAGTGAAATCTGTGGTTCTTGGTCACCTCCTCTCCCTTGTACCCACCCACCTACCCCTCCAGGAGATGCAGCACATGAAAAAGCACTTGCCATTCTTAACTGAGTGTGCTGTGATCCTCCAACCCAGTCAGTCATACGTTTTACATAGCACAGATGAGGATCCACTTGTAAATACTAATTTCAGAGAACTTAAAAGAAGCCTTCCAGGCCAAACACAAATTCTATACACAGTACAATACCACTTTTGACAAAGTAAATAGTGAATACATACATACATACATACATACATACATACAACATGGTCATTTTCTTTTTTTATTTTATTTTTTTTTTAAGACAAAGTCTCATTCTGTCACGCAGGCCGAAGTGCAGTGGCGCAATCTCAGCTCACTGCAACATCTGCCTCCCAGGTTCAAGCAATTCTCCTACTTCAGTCTCCCAAGTAGCTGGGATTACAGGTGCCTGCCACCAGGCCCAGCTAATTTTTGTATTTTTAGTAGAGGCAGGGTTTCACCATGTTGACCACAAGCTGGTCTCAAACTCTTGATCTCAGGTGATCCACCCACCTTGGCCTCCCAAAGTGCTGAGATTACCCAAAAAAAAAAAAAAAAAAGTTAATGCGCCTAAGTTTATCATTTAATGTAATGGGCCACCATGCCCAGGCGATTTTCTTAAAGACTTCAGTGAAGACGTAGAAATCCTGTTCTATGTGGGCGTGGCTCAGTCGGAGAGGAAGAGGGATGGCCGGCAAGGGGCGGAGAGGCCAGCCGGTAGCTCCCATTCACAGACAGTGCGTGCGAAAGAGCTTTGTCAAGCGCTTAACAAACCAAGAAACATGCATTTTGGAGCCAGAGAGATCCAGGTGTGAATCTCCGGCCACTCACTGTGCCATGTCGGGCAAGCTCGTTGACCTCTGTGAGCCTGTTCTCTGCCCCAGAAGATGGCTGTAACCCTACCTACCTTACATGGTTTCTACTGGTATAAGAGAGAAACACACGTGAACAGCCTAGCACAATGAGTGTCCACATCTGACACTGGCCGATCGCTCAGTGACAGCTCTCTGAACCAGGACTTACTCTAATGTCACACTTTACTATCAGAAGCCATGTTGTAAGAGTGGAAATGACGCGAGAGGGCGGAGGATGGTCCAGGTCATGGTTCTTCTCTGCCACCATCCTCTCCCTCCCTCTTGTTTCTCTCTGGAGGCAGCACATGGCTTCCAAGACAGCTCAGGCTGCAGGCTCCTCCTGCCTCTCAGAGGTGGTCCCCAGCTCCGCTTATGAGTATGGGATGCTACAGGCCCTCTACCCAGATGATGACAGCATGTGAGGCCCAGGAGCCTAGGTCTCTCCCTCCAGTGGCCTGGGCCCCAGCCCACATGTGACGGCTGCACTACCTCTTGTTTTTTGACCTCTCTGACCCAGCATTGAGAAACTTCCCTTAACTCCTCCACACCCAGATGGACTTGGTTCAAAGAAGCCCCAGTCCCAGAAGGGATGCTAATAGAAATGACAGAATGTTGAGTCAAGTTGGGACCCCACAGATCCCCTGGCAGCGTTTCTGCTCTTTCTGTGCCACGCGCCCCTTTGACAGCTTGGCAAAAAAAATCCATAAATACATAAAATAAAAGACACGAGATCACAAAGGACTTCAACAATATTGAAAAACAATTCTACCCAACTTCCCATGGAGATCTATGGATTTCAGATGATCAACACCTACAGCCAAACCTCTGCACCTGTACTTTTTTTTTTTTTAACTAATTTTTCAGGAAACTAAGAAAAACAAAACAGAAATCTTGCTGCCTCTGCTTTGAAAAATCCTGAATTTTGTCCATGTGGGAAGGTGTGGAGGAAGGCCCGCTGCCCTCAGTGTATTCATAAGAACCGACCTTGCTTTATCCAGGATTGCAACACCGGACAAAGACTATTTCCTGGTAAACATCTGAAAAAGCTTAAGGCCACAGTAACTTGACTGAGGATTTGGCCAGGGCACCAGTAACTGGTTGCAGATGTCCCACTCCTAAAGTGAGGGACAGCACTGTTGGATTATGGACTGAACGGATGGGTCAGTTCCTCTGATTTCAGGTGGTCAGTGTCAGGGAGTCTGGAACACGGGCCTCTGAGCCTGCTACTGACATCTCGGCCCTCAACCCTTGTTAGAAATCAGTGAGCAGTTGGTAGCCCCTTGCTCTGCTAGGAAGACTGGCAGGTATTTAACCTGAAACCATTAACCCCTGGCCCATCTCCTAGCCAAGCCCTTTCACTCCTTTCTCGCCCTGCTGGGGTAAGAGAGCATAATGGTTAAAAGCATGAGTTTGGGTCAGGGTTATAAAAATCCCACTCCATCATTTCACAAAAGTTGCATGGCCATCTCCCTCTTTCCTCTGTGTGTTTTTTTCAGGTGGAATCTTGCTGTGTCACCCAGGCTAGAGTGCAGTGGCACCATCTCAGTTCACTGCAACCTCCACCTCCTGAGTTCAAGCGATTCTCCTGCTTCAGCCTCCCGGGTAGCTGGGATTACAGGCACCTGCCACCACCCCCGGCTAATTTTTGTATTTTTAGTAGAGACAGGGTTTCACCATGTTGGCCAGCCTGGTCTCGAACTCCTGACCTCAAATGATCTGCCTGCCTCGGCCTCCCAACGTGCTGGGATTACAGGCGTGAGCCACCGTGCCTGGCCCCCTCTGTTTTCATTCCTCTAATGGGAATAGTAGTCATACCTTCCCTTCATGTTGTGGTGCTGATTAGAGCTAAGGTACAGAAAGCACCACGCAGGACCTGATGTGTATTATTCTGTGGGTAGAAGCCATTATTCTAATGAGCTCTGGGTTGAGCTCTGCACCTTCCACACTGTGTCCCTTATAAATAAAGCAGGTCCAAGGCAAGTATTGTTAGCCAAGTAGATGTGTTCAGAGAAGCCCCTCCACGACTATCAGAACAGGCCTATTTCTCCCACACATCTCAGCAAAGTATGTGAATTGACCACGGTCATACAAAGAGAAAATCCTGCCTCAGCTTCTTCCCGACCTACACGGCTCCTTGCGTCTGGGTGCCTACTCTCTTCTTTCTACAGACACAGAACCTTTGTTTCTCTCAAAAGCCAACACCTCCACCTGCGCTCTGGGTCCCTCTCTTCTCTCCTACCAGTGCTGCCCTGGCTTCCTCTCCTGCAGATGTCTCCTCTGCTATACCAGCCCTCTATGCATGCTCTCAGCATCTCCCTTAACCTCCAGGTCTCTGTTCAACTACTATTTCTTCACTTTCTTTCACATGCAAAGAGCATTGCTGCCTCCTCTTTCCCTCCTTCTCCTCTGCTCAGTCTCTGAGGTTTAGAGGGTACCAGGGATTTATCCTGGGCATCCTTTTCTTCCATTTCTGAGTGTTCTCCCTTAGGGATCCCAACCAATTTCATGGCTTTGAGACCATCTATGTGCTGATGACTTCCCAGTCTTTATCTCCAGCCCTGATTTTCCCCCAACTTCACTTGAATATCTAATTGCTTTCTCAACATTTTCACTTAGATGTCTAATGGGGCAACTGAAACATAGCTTATCCATAAAACGCTTGAGTTTGGCTGGGCGCAGTGGCTCACACCTGTAATCCTAGCACTTTGGGAGGCCGAGGCTGGTGGATTGCCTGAGTTCAGAGGTTCGAGACCAGCCTGGGCAACATGGTGAAACCCCGTCTCTACTAAAATACAAAAAATTAGCCAGGCATGGCAGCATGCGCCTGTAATCCCAGCTACATAGGAGGCTAAGACAGGAGAATTGCTTGAATCTGGGAGGCGGAGGCTGCAGTGAGCTGAGATCGTGCCACTGCACTCCAGCCTGGGCGACAGAGCGTGATTCCACCTCAAATAAAAAAAAGAGCCTGAGTTCTTCTCTCAGACTTGCCCTCCAGGCTTCCTATTTTCAGTAGTTGGCAGGCACGTTCACCCATTTGTTCAACGTGTAAATCCAGGAGAGCAAGTCTTGTCTGCTTGATCTCCAAAGCACATTCCACATTTGTCCACCTCTCTCCATTTGCATTCTAATCACTGTAGCCCAAACCACCATTAAACTGTTTCCCGGATGACTGCCATGGCTCTTCAGCTGATCCGTCTGTAACCATTTTATCATCCATTCTTAACAGGGAAGCCCCAATTACCGTGTCATGCTCTTGCCTGAAACCCTCCCATGGCTCCCACTGTACTTGAAATAAAATTCAAACTCCTCAAAGCCAGATATATTCTGGTTTCTGCCTACCTCTCCAAATGCATTTCCTGCTCACCTCTGCTCCAGCCACACCGGTCTCTCCATCCCTTATAAAACGTAAAGTCTGGGCCGGGCACAGTGGCTCATGCCTGTAATCCCAGCACTTTGGGAGGCCAAGGCGGGTGGATCACGAGGTGAAGAGATTGAGACCATCCTGGCTAACATGGTGAAAACCCATCTCTACTAAAAATACGAAAGTTACCCGGGCATGGTGGCGGGCACCTGTTGTCCCAGCTACTTGGGAGGCTGAGGCAGGAGAATCGCTTGAACCCGAAAGGTGGAGGGTGGCAATGAGCCCATATCGTGCACTACACTCCAGCCTGGTGACAGAGTGAGACTCCATCTCAAAAAACTAAATAAATAAAAACTTAAAGTCTGTTTCCACCTTCAGACCTTTGTAACTGGCTGTTCTTCCTGGAACACTCTTCCCTTTGATCCTTGAATGACTGGTTCCCTTTCATCACTCTCATGTCGGCGGAAACGTCAGTACTCAAAGAGGCTCTTCCTGACCACCAGGCTGAAGCAGGCACCCTTCACTTCCTTCACGCCATCCTAGTCTCTTTCCTCACCTCCCAGAGACAAGTCATATAGACAGGAGAAAAGGTATTTTCCCTCCTCAACCCACTGAAAGTAGGTCTTTTTCCTGTCTCTCTGTCTGTCTCTCCTCAGAGGTAAGTGCCACAAGAACTGAGACATGGCCTTTCTTCTTTACCACTATATCTGCTGGACTCAGAGCAGGGTCCAGCCCCACAGGGTCCTTTGAGCCCATCTCTGCTTGTGTGGAGACGAGGAAGTGTAGAAATAAAAGACACAAGACACAAAGATAGAGAAAACAGAGCTTGGGCCCACGGGTCCACTGCTTCCCAAAGCGCGGAGACCAGCAGTGCCCCGAGTCCCTGGACACTCTGACTTTTACTGAGTACAAAGCAGGGGGAAGGGCAGGCAGGATGAGGTGATGGTGGTCAGGGATAGGGTCACGTAAATCACGGGTCTTGGAGACAGGGGCCCAAGACTTTGAAGAAGCCAAGGCGAGGAGAAAACCTAAGGCGTCAGCACTTATTTCATATTTGTCAAGAATATCAGGAACGTTAAAATTTTTGTTACTATTACTAATTATTATCTTAGAAGAAAGAGAAGAACCAGGTGCAGAAGTGGAACATAAAAGTAGCCATGGAACGTGACCGCCAAATACTGTACCACAGAGACAGGTAAGTCCCCAGATGTCTGCGGGCCTCCCTGACAGCCGTCAGGCCCACCACAAGAGCTTGGAGAAGCAGAGTTTTCTCCTAACTCCTCCGGGAAGGAGACATCTCGGCCATCTTGGATGTCCCCTTCCCTAGCTGGCTAAGCATAGGGCGCTTTCACAGCGCTGGCACTGCCACACAGCCAAAGTGTCCTCCAGCAGCCCTTATGCAGGTGACAGAGGGCTTGGAGCATCTTGCCTTAGGGTCACCTCTTTCCCAGTGCCACTTCAGTCCCATACTTCCTGACCTGAGACTTATTAGTAAAATTAAAGAGGATGTGATTGTATATATGTAGATATTTATGATTACATGTGAATAGCTATGTGATTATTTGTGATTATATATAGGAATAACTATGTAACTATATCTCTAAGTCTCTTCTAATTCAGTATTTATATGAGAACAGACTGAGGCCTCAGACTCTTGCCTCGGCTCTTGTGGGGTTTCCCCCCACACCCTGCCCTGTGTGTGTGTGTGTGTGTGTGTATGTGTGTGTATGGGTGTTTGCGTGTGTGTGTGTATACATACAAACACATATAATGTTGCTATATGTTGTTGAATGCATGAATGATGGATAAATGAATTAGTAACAGAGCTGGGACATTGTGTTTCTCCTTCACCACTAAATCTGCAGGACTCAGAACAGTGCCCCATACCCACCCCGTGTGTGTGTGTGTGTGTGTGTGTGTGTGTGTGTGTATGTATGTGTGTGTGTGTATGTGTGTGTGTATGTGTGTGTGTGTGTGTATACATACAGGCACATAGTGTTGCTATAGGTTGTTGAATGCGTGAATGAATGGATAAATGAATTAGTAACAGAGCTGGGACCGGAACCCAGGCCTCTGTCCCTAGTTCAGCGTTCTTTCCTGCATGCCATATCAAGCTGCTGTTTTCATCAGTTTGATTGCTTTCTTCCTGTTCACCAGATGCTTGGCACCATTCAACTTCCAACTGGTTCCAGCGCCCAGCGAGAAAGGAAATGGCCACAAGGGGGCAGGAGGGAGAGGGGAGAGGGCCTCTGAATGAATAATGAGATCTCTTAAAAAGCCCAGCAAGTACTGAGACTCTAACGTTCTATTATGCATTCGATCAGTCACAGAAGAATATCTAGTAAACACTTATGTGCCAGGCATCATGTAGGGTACCAGGGACAAAAAGACAAAGCTACTTGGATGGATCTGACAGTCTCCAGAAGGAGATGGGTCATAAGCACGGTGTGATGAGTGAGGACAGGGTGACACATCCCGTGAAAACACAAAGCAGACTGGAGAACATTGCGTGGGGTGGGTCGGAACCGGGAAGATGACCCAGAGGGGGATATTTGAGTCGAGTCTTAAAGAGTGAAGGTGCATTATTGAAATCTCTCACTCTGCATTTTCACATGAAAAGTACATTTGTATGACTCCTCTATTCTAACTGACAAAAGAAAAATCACTTTAGGGCCGGGCAAGATGGCTCACGCCTATAATCCCAGCACTTTGGGAGGCCGAGGCGGGTGGATCACGAGGTCAAGAGATGGAGACCATCCTGGTCAACAAGGTGAAACCTCGTCTCTACTAAAAATACAAAAATTAGCTGGGCATGATGGTGCGTGCCAGTAGTCCCAGCTACTCGGGAGGCTGAGGCAGGAGAATTGCTTGAACCCAGGAGGCGGAGGTTGCGGTGAGCCGAGATCGTGCCATTGCACTCCAGTCTGGGCAACAACAGAGAAACTCCGTCTCAAAAAAAAAAAAAAAAAAAAAAAAACAAAAAAAAAAAAAAAAAAAAAAAAGAAAAGAAAAAGAAAAGAAAAATCACTTTAGAACGGCACGCAGGATGACTCTGGTAGTTGAAAGAACCACTTATTAAGAAATAAAGAATTCTTCATCAGGAAACATTTTTTTTCGGAGATGAGGTAATTCTCTACTTCTTGCCACAAAGAGTCCACTCAAATAACTGCATCTTCCCTGTGGGTCTTAGAGAGAAACCACTGAGACAATCACCTACATGATGAAAATCACCCAACCAAAGGACTGCTTTCCGGAAAAACCACAGACCACAGACTGTCTCCTTAAGAAATGTGCTCTCAGGTAAAAGCAAGATTTTGCAGCAGGTAAAAGAATGAGGTAGATCTATGTGTATTGATATAGAGAGATAGACACATTGTTATGTTAAAAAATAAGTTTCACCACTCACGCCTGTAATCTCAGCACTTTGGGAGGCTGAGGCGGGTGGATTATCTGAGGTTAGGAGTTCAAGACCAGCCTGACCAACATGGTGAAACCCTGTCTCTACTAAAAATACAAAAAAAAAAAAAAAGGTTCCTTGGCCAGGGGTGGTGGTTCACACCTGTAATCCCAGCACTTTGGAAGGCTGAAGTGGGTGGATCACCTGAGGTCAGAAGTTCAAGACCAGCCTGGCCAACATGGCAAAACCCCATCTCTAGTAAAAATATAAAAATCAGTCGGGTATGGTGGTGTGCACCTGTAATCCCAGCTACTCTGGAGGCAGAGGCAGGAGAATCACTTGAACCTGGAAGGCAGAGGTTGCAGTGAACAGAGATTGCACCACTGCACTCCAACCTTAGCAACAGAGTGAGTGAGAGTCAGTCTCAAAACAAACAAACAAACAAAATTTCAGAACACTGAATATTGTTATTATTATGTAGGGATCTGTATAGAAAGACCTAGAGGAATAATGACAAATAAAACAATGCTTATTCTGAGGTGTGGGACTATATGAGTCCTGCATTTTGGTACTATTTTAATTGTTTTGAACAAATGTGTGTTTATTTTGGGACTTAAAAATAAAGATTTGCTTAGAACGTAGATCTGATTTGTTTTATGATGCTTAAGAATTTGTTACTGGCTATACATTCCAGAAACATGTGCAGAGAGGGTTTCCCTAAGGCATATCACTTACCAATATTTAAGGAAAAAATAGACTGAGACCTAGGAAGATAATGTGGCTTTTCTCCCACTGTGACTCCTAGACCGGGACCTTCACCTCTGTGTTTATCAGCTTCAGTGCTGAGGGCTAAAATACATAGCTATCTCCAACTCCAGCATACACGTTTGGAAACTTACGCAACATTGCTTTGTGGAAAACTGTGCAACTGCTTAGAGGAAAGATAATTTTTTGTATTAAGTTGAAAAGAGGCTAATTGTATATTTCTTCAACGACAGGCAATTCTTGGTGGCAAATGTGACACAGGTGAAGAAGACAGAAACATACAGGCTAGGGTTTTTCCAGAAATACAATTAAAATCAAAATCTCATGACTATTACCTCTGATGCCTTTTGTATATCTTAGAAACTCATTAAGTTCTTTGGATAGCATCCATTCCCATTATAAATATTTACTGAGCACCTAGTACGTGCTTAGCCACTGGGGTACAACGCAGCGTCAATGAGACAAATTCCTGGCACTCCTGGAGCGTCTATCCTCCTGGGAAAACATAATAAGCAAAATAATATATAAATAAAGGACAGCATTTCGGGTAAAGATACAATGAAGCAGGGAAAGGGACGGTGACAAGAGTGCTTTTTTTTTTTTTTTGAGACGGAGTCTCACTCTGTCGCCCAGGCTGGGGTGCAGTGCGCGATCTCAGCTCACTGCAACCTCCGCCTCCCAGTTCAAGTGATTCTCCTGCCTCAGCCTCCCACGCAGCTGGGATTACAGGCACGTGCAACCATGCCCCGCTGACTTTTTAAAATTTTCAGTAGAGACGGGGTTTCACTGTGTTAGCCAGGATCCTCTGACCTTGTGATCCGCCTGCCTCAGCCTCCCAAAGTGCTGGGATTCCAGGCGTGAGCCACCGTGACCGGCCAAGAGTGCTATTTTTCAAAGGTCAGGAAGCCTTTTAGGGAAAAGTGCCATTTGAACAGGGACCTGGAGAGAGGAAGGGAGCTACACAGGGTTCTGAGGGGAAGGCATTCCATGAGGACAGCAAGAGGCAGGCCCTGGGAAGGAATGAGAATTTCTTATGTTTCTGAAAAGGTAAAGAACATCTCAAAGAAAGCGCTCACAACGTTTGGGATGTCAGGGACCTGCTGCTGTTGTTTGCATGTATGTAGGCTCAGTACTGTACATTTATCTCTGCTGCTACATATTTTAGAATGAATTTTATGTAGGAGTCTAAATCTACTACAAAGGTACTGCCTTATCTAAATGTCTCTAAAAATACCTCCTGCCTATCACAAAGACATAGAATCTTGTTCACAAGAGTCAAAGTTGTTCGTTCCACAAGGAGAGATAAGGCCGGACCAAAAGCATCCCTGGGTTTAAGTCCACACTCCCCATCCCACCCCGACCCCCACTCCCAAGCAGTGACAGATTGCCTTGAACAGGTGGCTGGGAGAGTCCTAAACGGACACAGAACAGAGCTGCTGAAGACGTCTTCTGCGTTCTCAACTTTTAGCCCCAGTTGTTAGAGAACTGGTGTCTCCCCTACACATCCAGCTCTGGTGCAGACAGAAATGACAGCCCCTGCTTACAACGAGGAGACTGTGGCTCAGAGAAGTCAGGGGGCCACCCAGGACCCTGGAGAAAGCTGGCTCTGACTCATAACTCTTGCTCCATTACCTGAGCCATGTCAGAGTCCGTGCTCCACTTCAGGAAATGAGCTTGTTGATTTTTCATTTAAGCAAAAATGAAAATAAATACCAGATGTTTGAAAACATTGCAACATGTCCTGCTGGAACTTCAAAGTGCATTCTGCACCAAAATAAATAAATAAATAAATAAGAAAATCCACACAGCAAAAAAGAAATGTTTTGAATGAAAACACACTTTGTCTCTCTCTCACACATATTCTCTCTCTTTCTCGAACACACACACACACACACACACACACACGCACGCACGAAAACAATATCTCATTTCTTCTTCAGGGAGCAGCTGTGAAGGAAATTGGGGGAGGAGGATGGACACAACATCCCATCTTTGTGTTTGTGTTTTATACAGACTAAGCTTCTAGTCCAGCCCTCCTGGCTGTAGGGGGCGTGGCAACCATGAAAAGTAAACGTCAAAGACCCAATGAAGCTTATAAAATAGCTTGGGAGAGGCCAGTCATCAAGACAGGCATCTCAAATCGGATGATTTTGGATGTGGATACTGCCTTCATCTTGATAAAAAAGGTATGTACTGTAGTTTTAACCATTTCAATTATGATAATAATGTCTAAAATAGAAACTTCCATAGGCCCTTTTTAGCTACGTACAATTGCCACTGATTGAGTGCTTGTGTCGGGAGCTTTAGACTTGTTCTCATTTTTCCTCCAACAAATGTCCAAGGTAGGTATCATTAGAGCCATTTTTCAGGGTATAAAACTGAGGTTCAGATATACTAAGCAACAGGCCTAAGATAAAAACGTGGGCGCAGTGGCTCACGCCTATAATCCCAGCACTTTGGGAGGCTGAGGCCAGTGGATCACAAAGTCAGGAGATCAAGACCATCCTGGCTAACACGGTGAAACCCCGTCTCTGCTAAAAGTACAAACCAAACCTTGTTGGACAACAAGGAATTTTTCCATGCATAAATACTGTGCTAGGTGAATTCTCAGTGAGTTATCCAACTGTGCATCATAGTAGAATAATCTGGAAACTGGAATCAATTGTGTGACTAGAAAATGCATTTAACAATATGGCATACGATATTGTGTTTGGGAGATATGTTTCTTGTTCTATTTAATGGCTAAATGATCTTTGAGACCTAATTACTTATTGGAACATATTTTATTTTATGAGGTAAAATTTCAAAATCTAGTCCTTCATGTTCTGCAGACCTTTGAGATCAGGGGCTCTGTCCACAGTAATACCTGGGCTCTTGGGAGACCTAGGCTTACACTCCGGCTTGGGAGTTTATCAGGAAGTAACCAGGACAAATTAATCTCATTGGTACAAAGAGCGTTAGCAGAGGTCACTGGTATAAGGTTAGCCGAGAGAAAGGAGAGTAGACCCAATATCAGGCAAGCAAGTTTTATTAACCTGCCGGGCTGTTCCGTAACAATCAGAAGAGGCAGCCCCGAGCCCACAAAACAAGGGGTTTGTATGGGGCGAGAGGGGCATAAGGGAGTTTCAGGACCAAGGTAATTTATCAGCTTGTAACAAACACAAACACGTATCGTTTTTTAGCTTGTGACAGACTTAAAATACACCATCCTGTGACTTTTGTGGCAGCAGTTTTTTAAAAAACAGGATTTTACAGGTATGTGTAAAACAGGAATTTAAACAAAGGTTTTCCACGACCTCCTCCACACACTCCGTGCTGTCCAGGTGGCTGTAATCAGGCTTTGCTCAATCTCGATCGTAGTGTGTCTGGCAGCCTTGCTGTGGCACCAGATAGCAATGCAGCTGCTGAGCAATCAGAGTGGGAGGTCAGCTGCGCGGAGGGGTTTCCAGGGGCAGCTTGTCCCTAACAGCTTCCAGAGGAGGTGCTGTGGAGACTGAGGGCATGGCGCACTTAAAGTCCTGAGGCCAGGACTCCTCTGTGGGGAAGCGTGATGCATGCAGAGCAGTGATTTGCAGTTAGTGCCAGGCCCCAGGTGGATGCCCCGAGTGCAGTGGCACAATCTCAGCTCGCTGCAACCTCTGACTCCCAAGTTCAAGCCATTCTTGTCCCTCAACCTCCTGAGAGGCTAGGATTACAGGCCCGCACCACCACGCCAGGCTGATTTTTGTATTTTTTTGTTTGTTTTTGTTTTTTGAGACAGAGTTTTGCTCTGTTGCCCAGGCTAGAGTGTGATGGTGTGATCTCAGCTCACTGCAACCTCCGCCTCCCAGGTTCAAGCAATTCTCCTGCTTCAGCCTCCTGAGTAGCTGGCATTACAGGTGTCCACCACCACACCCAGATAATTTTTTGTACTTTTAGTAGAGATCAGGTTTCGCCATGTTGGCCAGGCTAGTCTCGAACTCTTGACCTCAAGTGATCCACCCACCTAGGCCTCCCAAAGTGTTGGGATTACAGACATGAGCCACTGTTTCAGGCATAATTTTAGTATTTTTAATAGAGACAGAGTTTTACCATGTTGGCCAGGCTGGTCTCAAACTGCTGACCTCAAGCGATCCACCCGTCTTGGCTTCACAAAGTGCTGTGTTTACAGGCATGAGTCGTGCCCAGCCAAAAATAATATTTAGCCTGGCGTGGTGGCTCACGCCTATAATCCCAGCACTTTGGGAGGCTGAGACGGGTGGATCACGAGGTCAGGAAATAGAGACCATCCGGGCTAACATGACGAAACCCTGTCTCTACTAAAAATATAAAAAAATAGCTGGGTGTGGTGGCACATGCCTGTAGTCCCAGCTACTCGGGAGGCTGAGACAGGAGAATCCCTTGAACCTGGAGGGTGGAGGTTGCAGTGAGCCAAGATCATGCCACTGCACTCCAGCATGAGCAACAGAGCGAGACTCCTTCTCAAACATACTAATAATAATAATATTTAAATATGCTTGTTTTGTAAAGTATTTAAATCCTAATGAGAACAATCTTCCTATTGATAGCAGAAGAAGGAAGATAGCAAAAATATATATCATATATAATCCATATGTTACCCAAAGTCTTCAGTGCACATTAATAACATGCTCAATAAGTAGTGAGTAAGTTAACATGAAAGGGCATTGAAATATACAATGGATGCTGTCTACCCTTCTCTCACAAGGAGTTTTAACCACAGGAATAAAACTACTGCAACAAAGAGGCTTCTTTGGAAGAGAGGCAATCAAGAGGGTTTGTTCTGAAATCCTCCTACAGAGGTAAAGAATATGTTTCAGCCCACAAGAGAACATTTTGTCAGAGTAAAAGGTAGAAGTGACTTTTGTTATAAGTGTCATGTGGTGGTGAGGCCCATCAGGTCACAGAGGCAGTGGTTTATTGAAAGGCCCTGACAGTGCCCGGGAGAAGCAGGTTCGGGGTGTTGTGGATCAGAGACGGGGAGATAGGGCCCAAGTCCCAGCTCTCTGCCCCTTCCAGGCCCCAGCTTCCCCTTCTGTACACCTTGGAAGTAGGGCTAGATAGATGACGTCTAAGGTCCTGTCCAGGGCGGGGGACCTTGTAGAATGTGCATGATGTGTGGCCAGTTTCGATCCTCTGGGCCAGGTCTTTAGCTTGGGCCTACTGAGTAGAACTCAAAATCTCTTGAGAATGGATGCAAATGTGTGGGGGTTTAAGCTGCATTGCTATAAATTCGTCATCCCCCAAAAGGTTAAAAGACAGGTGTTATTTACCCGGTGGTGGAGCTGATGAGAAATAGAGCCTCAAAGACCAAGGAAAGCGGCCCTGCTGCAGACTCGCTCGGAGGGGCCTCAGCAACCATCTCCCCCCACCGCAGCCCCAGCTGGCCAGCTGCTGTCATTACATAACTGTTATTTTGAAAACTAGGCAACAAAACCTCCAGGAAAAAGCAAAAAACTATTGATTATTAAAGGGTATTTAGAGGTTTCGAGACTCATAATAAAGCAGTTATAATTATTCTTGTAATGACACATCCTTTGAAATGCTCAGATCTGAGAACATTCTGCTTGCATTGCATCAGCCATCATCATTACAGGCAGAAATGCAGAGAGCTGGAAATAGCTCATGTGCAAGCAACAGGCAAGGAGTCACCAGAAAAGGAACAAACCGAACCGAAGTCAGTGAAGGAAACAGGGAGGAGCGTCAAATACCCAGAACCTGCAGAGAGTTCTGCAGCCTCTGTCTCCCTGCCCCGCTGCCTCACTTCAAAGCCGGCTTCTGCTGCCAAAGGACTCGTGGGGCTGAAGTGCTTGTTGCACAGTTACATATCAGCTGACAGTCCTTCTGTGATTTGATGTACTTCATCTATGAAAAGTACCCTCAACAGGCCAGGCACGGTGGCCCATGCTTGTAATCTCAGCACTTTGGGAGGTTGAGGTGGGTGGATCACCTGAGGTCAGGAGTTTGAGACCAGCATGGTCAACATGGTGAAACCCCATCTCTACTAAAAATACAAAAATTAGCCAGGAGTTGTGGCAGGCGCCTGTAATCCCAGCTACTTGGGAGGCTGAGGCAGAAGAATTGCTTGAACCAGGGAGACAGAGGTTGCCGTGAGCTGAGATCGTGCCACTGCACTCCAGCCTGGGTGACAGAGTGAGACTCCATCGCAAAAACAAAACAAAACTCTCAACAGGATGTCAAAAAAAAAAAGAAAGAAGGAAAGAAAGAAAAGAGGAAGGAAGGAAGGAAAAGAAAGAGAGGGAGAGAAAGAAAAGAAAGAATTCTAGAAAATACCATCATTTTTCTGCTTTTCATAGTAACAATAACTAGCATTTATTGCACATTTACTCCGTCAGAACTCCTCTAAGTACTCTCTCTATATTATTTCATTTAATTATCACAAAAATTCACGAGATAGGAATGATTATTATTCCCACTTACTAGACAAAGAAGCTAAGGCATAAATGAACACAGTTATACCTAGTATGGGGCAGAGTCAGAGTTTGAACCTGGCTAGGGTGACCCTGGAGTCCCCAGCACGCCACTCCCTTTAAGGTTTCCAAGAGCACTCTTGGACTGGTACAGTGCCCAGCAAGATGAGGGCAGGGGAAGGGGTGGTGTCAGGGTGGCATCTCCCTGATGAATCGCAGAGGACACTAGGTGCTGGGCAAGGTTTGGTTTGGTATCTTTTATAGTTCTTGGAGGCTTTAATCCCCCACTTCACATAGCCCCTCCACTTGTTTCTGTTCATTCGACAAGTATCTACTTGTTGATACTTTGAGGTATCGACTTTGATACTTTGAGCCGATACTTTGAGGTCCATGGGTGATTCTAAGGAGAACCAGACATGGTGCCCATGCTGGGAGATGCCCAATTAGGTGAGAGTGGGGTGCAAAATCAATCCAACAAACTGTAATACCAGGCAGAGAGTGCCCTGGTGAAAGTGCAGAGGCTCTGATGAAGGCCTCACAGCAACACAGACGAGCAGGTGTCCCCTGCAGGATGAGGGGTCCCATAAGCCAAGGAGAGAAGAGGAGGAACCACCCACAGAGGGACCCTTGGCCACAGAAATCTTGCTTCATGATTGTGTGGCCTTAGAAAGCTCAGAATGGCCGGGCACAGTGGCTCATGCCTGTAATCCCAGTACTTTGGGAGGCCGAGGCCGGCAGATCACCTGAGGTCAGGAGTTTGAGACCAGCCTGGCCAACATGGTGAAACTCTGTCTCTACTGAAAATGCAAAAAAATTAGCCAGGCGTGGTGGTGCATGCCTGCAATCCCAGCTACTTGGTTGGCTGAGGCAAGGGAATCACTTGAACCTGGGAGGCAGAGGTTGCAGTGAGCTGAGATCGCACCACTGTACTCCAGCCTGGGCAACAAGAGCGAGACTCTGTCTTGAAAAAAAAAAAAAAAAGAATGCTCAGAATGACAACACCAGCTTCTTTGTGTTCCCCCAACTCCAGGTCCCTTCTCCAGCCACCCAGCCCCAAGATGATGATGCCATTGCTGCTGCTTTTTGCACTGGCTGGCCTCTTAGGTGCCGCAGAGGGACAAGCGTTTCATCTTGGGAAATGCCCCACGCCTCCGGTGCAGGAGAATTTTGACGTAAATAAGGTGTGGTAAAAGGCAAACCTCTCTTTGTTTTGCTGCCTCTGATGTGAATAAGCATTCTACAAGGTTCAGTTTAAGTGTGCTGCTTTAATTTCCACTGCGTACCTTGGGACAGGTATTTATCTTATTTGAGGTTTCCCCAAAGCAGACGCCTGCTGAGAAAAAGACTGCAGGCAGAGAGGCTTGGGATGATCCCAGGACGCACAAGAGTGGGTAGGAAAGCAAGTCAGAGACAGCACAGAAGCAATAAAGAGTGTGTTCCTGAGCCGTCACCCTGGACAGTCAGGGTCAGTCACACCGGGCACCCTCTGAGGACAGGTGGAGGATGCCCCTCCGATTGTCCCTAGGCTGCTACCAGCAGGCCATGGGAGCGTCCTTGGCTCTAGCCAAGCCCCCTGGCAGAGGAGAGACACAGGGTCTCAGGTGGGAAGCTGGTGGTGTCTGGGAATTGCCTGCCATGGCTGCAGTGAACTCAGAGGTGGGCTGAGGGGATACAGGACCTGGGAACCACAACAGCTGCTACAGAGCTATTATCCCTGTTCTGCAGGTGGAGCAGCGGAAGCTCCCTCCCCAGCTCACACAGCTGGTAAATGCAAGTAGGATTCAAAACCAGGCTTCCCAGCAGCGCAGGGCACCCAAAGGTCACTCAAACAGGGCCCAGGAAAGGCCAGAATTCCCCATGGGGCTTTCTTGTTACCTGAGCTAAAATGTCATCAATGCAAGCAGCTCCTCCATGGACGGTCTTTCTTCCTGGGGTTTAGGGGGAAGCGGAAGGAAGCGGGCAGCAGAAAGAGGCAGCTACTGGTGTACATAACTCACAGGCTCCCACTGTTGCTACTCAAGCCTGGAATCTCACCCTTAAGACTTCCTCTCCCCAGGAGAAGGTCTGGATCTCCTTTAAGAATGGTAACAGTAAGGCTGGGCGTGGTGGCTCACGCCTGTATTCCCAGCACTTTAGGAGGCCAAGGCGGGCAGATCACGAGGTCAAGAGATCAAGACCATCCTGGTCAACACGGTGAAACACTGTCTCTACTAAAAATACAAAAATTAGCTAGGTGTGGTGGCACATGCCTGTAGTCTCAGCTACTCAGGAGGCTGAGGCATGAGAATCGCTTGAACCTGGGAGACGGAGGTTGCAGTGAGCCAAGATCACACCACTGCACTGTAGCCTGTCAACAGAGTGAGACTCCATCTCAAAAAAACCAAAACAACAACAACAAAAAAGAACAACTGGCCAGGCACGGTGGCTCATGCTTCGGAGGCCGAGGCGGCTGGATCATAAGGTCAGGAGTTCAAGACTAGCCTAGCCAAGACAGTGAAACCCTGTGTCTACTAAAAATACAAAAATTAGGCAGGCGTGGTGGCGGGCACCTATAATCCCAGCTAGTGGGAGGCTGAGGCAGAGAATTGCTTGAATGTGGGAGGCAGAGATTGCAGTGAGCCAAAATTGCACCAATACATTCCAGACTGGGTGACAGAGAGAGAGTCCGTCTCAAAAAAAAAAAAAAAAGAATGGCAACATTGAAGTTGTTATCATACAGTTGCACCTCAGTGTGAATGCGTGTTGGGACCTCTGAGGGGATGCTGTTGGGGGAAGGAGCACAGGCGTGGTAAGAAAAGGTTATTATAGAACACAGTGGTCTACACTGACTTGCTCCACTTAAGGGCTGATTCCTTTATTCAGGTAACTCTGATAGACCACAGGGAGGCTTTAAAGAAAAGATCCAAGGAATCTGAGTTATAGTTTAACTTTTGGATACAAATCCCAAAGCACTTTGGAAATGATAACTGATCTGTATTTATAAAAGTCCTTTGAGAATTAAAGCAGGATTTATAAAAATAGCAGCTTTCTTGAGATGTAATTTGTATACCATGTATTCGCTTGTTTAAAGTAGCTTTTCACTTTCGATTGTTAGTATATTCACAGTTATGCAACCATCACCTCCACAATCAATTTTAGAACATTTTCAGTGTTCCAAAGAGAAACCCCATACCCATTCACAGAGTCTCCATCTCCCCTCCAACCCTTCCAGCCGCAGGCAACCAATAATCTACTTTCTGTCTCTGAATTTGCCTATTCCGCACATTTGATAAAAATGAAAGCATACCATATGTGGTCTTTTGTGACCGATTTCTTTTACTGAACGTTTTCAAGATTTATCCACGTTGTAGCATGTATCAATACTATATCCCCTTTTATGGCCAAATAATATTCTTTTAGGAAATCCTTATAGGAAATCAATTGACGGTATTTGTGAGAGTTTATTTCTGCACTCTCAATTCTATTGATCTATTTGTCTATACTTATGCCAGTACCATCCAATCTTGATTACTATAGCTTTGTAGTAACCAAAGATTTGAGGTAAGTTTTGAAATGAGAGCATATGAGTCCTCCAACTTTGTTCTTCTGGCTATTCTGTGTCCCTTACATTTTCATATGAATTTTAGGATCAGCTTGTCAATTTCTGCAAAGAACCCAGCTGGAATTTGATACAGATTACATTAAATCTGAAGTTCAATTTAGGGAGTATTGCCATCTTAACAATATTCAGTCTTCTAACTTGTGAACATAGTGTATCTTTCCATCGAATTAGTCATCTTTAATTTCTCTCAACAATATTTTGCGGCTTTCAGAGTATAAAACCGCAAAATATTGTTAAGAGAAATTAAAGATGACTTTATATTACAAAAAAATGTATAAATTTAATATGTATACATTTCTTTGGTTAAATTTATTCCCAAATATTTTATTCTTTTGATGTTATTGTAGATGAAATTTTTAAAATTTCATCTGCAAATTGTTCATTGCAAGTATACATATACACATATACATATATTAATACATATACATATATATTCATGTGTGCGTGTGACAAAGTGTCATTGTGTCATCCAGGCTGGAGTGTAGTGACACCATCTCAGCTCATTCCAACCTCTGCCTCCCAGGTTCAAGAGATTATCCTGTCTCAGCCTCCCGAGTAGCTGGGATTAGAGGCACCTGCCACCATGCCTGGCAAATTTTTGTATTTTTTGTAGAGATGGGGGGGTCTCGCCATGTTAGCCAGGTTGGTCTCGAACTCCTGATCCCAAGTGATCCACCCACCTTGGCCTCCCAAAGTGCTGAGATTACAAGCATGAGCCACTGCGCCAGGCTGAGAAATAGATTAGATTTTTGAATATTAATCTTGTATCTTGTAACCTTGCTAAACTCATTAGATCTAATAGTTTGAGGTTTGTTTCTGTTTTAGATTTCTTGGGATATTTTATATGTCATCTGCAAATAGATAAGAGTTTTACCTTTGGCCGGGCGCGGTGGCTCAAACCTGTAATCCCAGCACTTTGGGAGGCCGAGGCGGGTGGATCACGAGGTCAAGAGATCGAGACCATCCTGGTCAACATGGTGAAACCCCGTCTCTACTAAAAATACAAAAAATTAGCTGGGCATGGTGGTGCGTGCCTGTAATCCCAGCTACTCAGGAGGCTGAGGCAGGAGAATTGCCTGAACCCAGGAGGCGGAGGTTGCGGTGAGCCGAGATCGCGCCATTGCACTCCAGCCTGGGTAACATGAGTGAAACTCCGTCTCAAAAAAAAAAAAAAAAAAAGAGTTTTACCTCTTCTTTGTAGGATTCTTTTAAAATACTGACCAGAGATCTGAAAAGATTAAGAAGCCTTTGCAAAAATAATCTGAGATCAGGAGGAAGCTCTGAGTTTTCTTTTTCTGAAAAATCATGCTTCCTTGGTTTTTACTGTGGGACACTAAAGTCACTTTAACAGTAATAGAACACATTTGAATGCACCGTATAAAATGGAGCTTCTTCCAAGAATGTCTATGAAACCAGTTAACCTCTAACCTTATTCTTTGATGCTTTAAATGAATGTTAAGTTCAGTGGCTTTAATTGAAAGCTGTGCTTTAATAAGTGAGTAGAAATTTATGGTCATGAATGTGGTATGTATTTGAGCAGAAAGCACATATCCTAAGAAATCTAAAACAGAAACAAACCCCAAACCCCACGTGGCTGAAGCAATACTGCCACCTGTTTGCAGTATGCTCTCAAGTATGCTCTTCGAAGGTGAGCACATCCCTTTTTGTTTCTAAATTTCTAAAATACTTTCAATTCGTATTTTGACTAGGTAAACATATTTACATTGTTCAAAATCCTAAAGGTATAAAAGAATACACCACATAAAGTTTCCCTTTCACCTCTGTACCTCCGTTTCCCTCCTCAGGAGCAACTGTAAAACCATCTATTGTGTAACTCTTACAGATAGTATATACCTATGCGAACAAATATGTAGGCCAGGGCTGTGGAGGGCTGTTAATACCACATAATAACTGTGGTAAGAATACTGGCTTCCAAAGGTGTCCACGCCCTAACCTTGTGAGTGTTATTTTCATGGGAAAAGGGCTTTTGCAAATGTGATCAACGTTATGATCCTTGAGATGTCCAGATTAGCCTTGATTATCCAGGGGGTCTCAATGTAATCACATAAACCCTTAAAAGCCGAGAATCTTTCCCAGCTGTGGTCAGAGAGAGAGGTTTGATGATGGCATAAGAGTCAGAGGGATGCAATATGAGAAGCATCTGACTTGCTTTTGCTGGCTTTGTAAATAAAGGAAGGGAGTCCCAAGCCAAGGAATGTAAGCAGCCCGTAGAACGTGGAAAAGGCAAGAAAACTGATCCTCCCCTGAGCTCTCAGAGGGAAACGCAGCCAACACTTTGAGTTCAGCCCAGTGAGACCCGTGTCAGACTTCAGACTTACAGAACTGCAGGATAACAAATCTGTATTGTTTTAAGCTTGTAGTAATTTATTACAGCAGCAACAGAAAACCAACGTAACCATTTTCTCCATTTTTAGATAAAAGGTAGCTTACTATATACACTATTTTGTACCTGACTCTTTTGTCATTAAATATTGGAAATCACTGCATACCACTCTTTTGAAAGAGAGGAAATAAAATTCCATTGTCTAGATATGCCATCATTTACTTACCCAGCCCCCTACTAAGGCTCACACAGGCTGTTTCCTATCTTGTATAATTACAAACGGTACTGTAATGAATAACTTTACGCATACATCATTTCTTTTTTTTTTTTTTTTTTTTTTTTTTTTTTTTTTTTTTTTTTTTTTTTTTTTTTTTTTTTTTTTTTTTTTTTTGAGACGGAGTTTCGCTCTTGTTACCCAGGCTGGAGTGCAATGGTGCGATCTCGGCTCACCGCAACCTCCGCCTCCCGGGTTCAGGCAATTCTCCTGCCGCAGCCTCCTGAGTCGCTGGGATTACAGGCACGCGCCACCATGCCCAGCTAATTTTTTGTATTTTTAGTAGAGACGGGGTTTCACCATGTTGACCAGGATGGTCTCGATCTTTGACCTCGTGATCCACCCGCCTCGGCCTCCCACAGTGCTGGGATTACAGGCTTGAGCCACCGCGCCCGGCCGCATACATCATTTCTTATATCAGGAGGATGCATTCCCAGAAGTGAAATGGCTGGACCAAAGAGTATAACATGCATTTCTAGCTTTACCAGATACTGCCCTCCGCAGAGGTTGTAAACTGGGATGGTCTTCCTGCAACTGGTGCCAGGCAGCCTGGGAGGGCCTGGTTCCCTCGACCTTCCCCACACATAGGCAGCTTCCTTTAAAGCTGACTCTATCCACCTGAAGTCTGGATGGAGCGCAAGCCCCTAGAGAAAGCATGATACAGGTCTTTCAAATCCCCGTCACCTTCCGAAAGCCTTGGTGACCAACTCCTGACTCAGTGTCAAATGAGGAAACTTCAATGCACTCTGGAGTCCTAGCTCCCCACAGCGAACACATCTGACTGCACAAGATTTAAAGATGACTTGTAGAATCATGCACTGTTTCAGATGAAAGGTACCTCCCATCATCCCCTTTTTTTTTTTACAGAGTCTAGAATTTCACAGAGGTTTTGGCTGAAGGGGACACTGAGAAGAGCCATCAGCATTCACCCTGCGCCCGCACATCCTATCCTAGTCACGGATTCTTATTGCAATCAATCTCTTGCCCAGTTGCCACTGGGAACAATGAGGCCCATTTTGTCTGGCTTCCCCAGGACAGGGCTCTGCTTCTGCACGACAACAATGGGGAAGAGGTTGCAGGTCCCCAGAGAACCACAGGGTTTTGCTCTGCTTGTTGTCTCTGCAGTATCTCGGAAGATGGTACGAAATTGAGAAGATCCCAACGACCTTTGAGAAAGGAAAGTGTATCCAGGCCAACTACTCGCTAATGGAAAACGGAAACATCAAAGTGTTAAACCGCGAGTTGAGGTGAGTGGTGTGGCCGCCCGGGGCCAGGGCTGTGCAGGGCTGACCCAGAGTGACTGGGTGTCCGGCAGCCTGGGTCAGGGAGGATGGGAACCATGCCGGGTCTGGACTGCCTACTCCTAGCAGGAATTGAGAGGAAAGCTTTCGGCAGGCAAGGATAGCAAGAACTAGGAGCCACTCACGAGTTTCCACGACCACCTGCTGGGTGAGCAGCACAAACCAACAGGGTGTCTGCTTTCACTGCAGAATAGATACTCTGGTAGCAAAGAACATCGAGACCATCTCCTCTGACTTCCAGTCCAGGAGAGAAGCCCCTTTAATACCATCTTCTGACAGAGCATCCAGCTTTGTTGGAATACTTCCAAGAACAGGGAGCTCATCACCTTCCAGGACAGTTCATCCCATCTCTAGGCAACTTAATCTATTGAAAGCTCCTTTTATTATTAAGCAAGAATCATATACATACATATTCACACTCTAGGTTATGTAAACAGGATGTCCTTTGGAAGTGTACATTTCTATTACCGAGGGCTTCTAACATGTTAAATTTGATTAAACGTATCAAATTTAATCCCAAAAGTTATACTTTGGAAAGCAAACATAAACTTAAAAAGAACCTCAGGAAGAACTCCTTCCTACCCTTTCAAGAGTGGAGGGCCTCTCTTGAAAATACAAATGCAGTTTTTTCATGAACATGTTGTGAGTTCATGGTCAGAGACTGGTCTGAAAACCGTTCTGGAGCAAAATGCAATTGACATGAAAAGGGCAGAGTCTGGTGGGAGGAGACTGGTTTGTTGCTAAGTGAGTATACGCAGATAGAAGCAGACCATCTTCCCCAGCTGTCTGAAATCCAGATGAGAGAGTAGAGGACGGTCTCCAGCCTTACATGGTGATAAACAAAGATCGTAGTTGGGAACATCAGAGTTCATTTCCCAAACTCCCTGGCCTGTTGCTCACTGTCTGGTTTCTAGGACATTCCACCGCTAACCAAAGCATCAACCTACTGACTTTCTGACACATATGACTGCTCTAATTTCAGTTGGCCTCCCTGCACTGCCTTGAAGATTGATGAACAGACATTATCTCCTCTGTTGGCTTCCTAGGAAGAGCACCGATGCCTTAGCACCCTCCCTTTGCTAACTCCATCTCCACACCTCTCCCCTTCTCCCAAGTTCATGGGGCCATTAGGAGTCATCTAGAAATGGGGGCAGGCCCATTCAAAGAGGTGAAAGTATCGCATCTACTCTAAGTCCACAGCTTTTAAGGCACACCACTGGCTTATATACCACTAAGAAAAAAATGACACTGCTAATTATTATTGTCAGGTGGCATTAATTGTAAGATATATATTTCTTCACATTTAATGTCTCTGCGATCTGGGCATACCTGAGAATCACTGAGATGAAGTAGTTTCTTCACTGCCTCCTTTTACTTGGCCTACATTGAAAACCCCACACTCACTTAGAGGCTTGCTAAACTAAAAGGGGTCTTAGGACTCACGCCTTGATGGGACAGGCAATGTCACATGATATCACTGAGGCCCAAAGAAGGGAAACGCTTTTGTGTCTCCCGGTTTTGCATTATTTCCAGTGATCAAGTCCATCCTCTTCTGTTCCTTTGGTCCTTCTCATTTTAAAAGAAGTGAATCTACCGGGCATGGTGGCCCACGCCTGTAATTCCAGCACTTTGGGAGGCCCAGGCGGGCAGATTGCCTGAGGTCAGGGGTTTGAGACCAGCCTGGCTAACATGGCAAAACCTCGTCTCTACTAAAAATACAAAAATTAACTGGGCGTGGTGGCAGGCACCTGTAGTCCCAGCTACTCGGGAGGCTGAGGCAAGAGAATCACATGAACCTGGGGGACAAAGGTTGCAGTGAGCTGAGATTGTGCTATTGCACTCCAGCCTGGGCAACAGAAGATTCTGTCTCCGAAAAAAAAAAAAGTGAATCTTCCTTGGGCATTGGGTTGTTTTGTTTGTTTTTCCATTCTCTTTTACTCCCTCTCTTTGGAGCCTGGGAGCAGAAAGTTGTCTTTGGGGCCATTGCAGATAATCCAAAAGACAGTGTTGAGGTGCAAGGGCCTAACATACTATCCCATCCTGGAGCGTGTCAATGACTGCTTCTTATCACCCCGCTGCTCTCTTCCCCTGCTTGGCCACAGAGACAGTCACAAAGGAAAGAGCAGGGTATAGAGCTAGGGTCTAGCCTGCCTTTGAGAGTCTCTTTTACCAGAAATCACAGTGTTGGCTGTCATGGTCCTTAGTGGCACAAATCTTGCCTTTTGTTGCTTTTTGGCTTTCAATGAGTTGTTTTTCTTTTCTCTTTTCTTTCTTTTTTTTTGAATCATTGCAGATACGATGGAACTGTGAATCAAATTGAAGGTGAAGCCACCCAGGTTAACCTCACAGAGCCTGCCAAGCTGGAAGTTAAGTTTTTCTGGTGTAAGTATCCACTTTTCCCAGGAGGATTCAGGGACAGGAAATATGCAAATGAAGGCTAGCACCCTGGCTTGGAGAATTCCTGAGACATCTAAGTGTCATAATTATCCGTTGTGCACTTACTACATGCCATGCACTAGGGTTGCCATGATGAGCCAGGCAGTTGGCCTTGGTACTTACGGAGCTCCCATCCCAGTGTGGATACCGACACGTGCTCCCGCAATTTACTGTAACTAGCCAGTGTTTCAACAGGTGGAACACAAATAGTTGCACGCAGGGATGAGCTCTAGAAGACCCAGTCCAGCCTTGTTTCCCAGAGAAAACTGGGCCCAAAAAGTTAGCAGGTATTAGCAGAACAATCTGCACTGTGCAAAAACTTGGAGACAAGAGATGACAGGAGTGACAGCAAATTTGAATCCTGCTCCTGACACTTTCCAGTCACGTTGTTGGCGGAAGCCTGTGAGACATGTAATGACAGGCATCTGGGCTCTGAGCTAACTGACGAATGGACACAGGCAACAGAGAAAGCACCAAATATTAGTTTTATTGCCGATGTAGATACACTAGAGAGTTCAACCCAGAACCCACGAGGCTTTCTAACATGCAGAGTGCTTGAGAGTCCCTTTCCCACCTGCAGGGCAGACACTAAAGTCATTAGCGACAAAAACTACTTCCCCACTTCCCACTGCTCACCCCTGCCACTCCTCCAACCCACACCAGTCAAGTTCCTAGAGTGGGGCAGAGAGGAAGTGTTTTGTTTTGTTTTTTAGACAGTCTCACTCAATGTCCAGGCTGGAGTGCAGTGGTGCAATCTCAGCTCACCGCAGCCTCTGCCTCCTGGGTTCAAGCGATTCTCCTGCCTCAGCCTCCTGAGTAGCTGGGACTACAGGCACGCACTACCACTCGCGGCTAATTTTTGCATTTTAGTAGAGACGGGATTTCACCATGTTAGCCAGGATGGTCTCTATCTCCCCTCCTGCTGGGCATTTTGGGAGGCTGAGGAGGGAGGATCACGATGTCAGGAGATCAAGACCAAGACAGGCAGATCACAAGGTCAGGAGATCAAGATCATCCTGGCCAACACAGTGAAACCTCGTCTCTACTAAAAATACAAAAATTAGCTGGGTGTGGTGGCTGTGCCTGTAGTCCCAGCTACTCAGGAGGCTGAGGCAGGAGAATCGCTTGAACCCAGGAGTCAGAGGTTGCAGTAAGCCGAGATTGTGCCACTGCACTCCAGCCTGGGCAACAAAGCGAGACTCTGTCTTGGGGTAAAAAAAAAAGAAGGCCTGAATAAAAAGGCCTAGAACCTGAGAGGGTACATGGAGTGGGGGATGAGGTTAGGAAGGGCCTTGAATGCCACATTAGACAGCTCGAAGTTTCTTCCATAAACTATAGGAGACTGTCAAAGTTTTCAAATCAAGAGAGACATGTGGAAGTTTTCTGTATTGTATCTGGGTATATTTATTGTTGAGAGCTGGACCATGGGAGGAAGATAGTATGTGCATGCCTGGCTGTGTGCAGGTGGGACATGATGCCGCTGCTCGCAGAGGCTGGAGATATACTTTTCCAAAATTACTCAGGGCTTAAGAGTTCTCAGTCCAGCTGGGAATACACAGAGCAGCCGAAATGCACAGATAGCAGATGGGTGATGACTATACCACACACACACACACACACACACGCACTCTCTCTCTCTCTCTCTCTCTCTCTCTCTCTGGGTGAGTCAGGCAGGCAGGCAGGCAGGACACCAACAGTGTAGAAAGATAAGTTAGAAACACTCAGCCTAGGTTTTTTTCCTAACTTCTTTCACGGGTCTTTCTGCTTCTGGATTGACAAAGTCAGACGTGGAGGGGCTTGGTGGGTGGTTGTCTGGGCCAGCCTTCTTGTGTTGTCCTGAGGTTTCTCTTGCCTCTCCCTCCTATAATGCTGCGTCCCTCGGGTCCTCAGTGATGCCATCTGCACCGTACTGGGTCCTGGCCACCGATTATGAGAACTATGCCCTCGTGTACTCCTGTACCAACCTCATCCAGCTTTTTCACGTGGATTTTGCTTGGATCTTGGGAAGAAACTCTTATCTCCCTCCAGAAACAGTGGCCTCTCTGAAAAATATCCTGACTTCTAACAACATTTCTGTTGAGAAAATGACGGTCACAGATCAGGTGAACTGCCCCGAGTTCCCGTAACCAGGATCTACAGGGAGGCTGCGTCCACCCCATGTTACTTCTGCTTTGCTTTCGCCCACCCTCGCCCATCAAGACAAACCAGTCAGCCATGACAAGCCTGAACACTTAGCCATGCCCTACCCTGGTACCCTGCTAGCTGCAAAATAAACTTGTTGCTGACCTGCTGTGCTCACAGTAGATTCCAAGTTGGATTAATTATTGTGGGTTTTTCATTATAAGCTTATGCTTAGACATTCTTAGACAGGTTGGTCATGGGGCCTCACACCTGTAATCCCAGCACTTTGAGAGGCTGAGGCAGGAGGATCACCTGAGGCCAGGAGTTCAAGACCAGTCTGGGCAACATACCAAGGCCTCATAAAAATTAGCTGGGCGTGGTGGAGCACACCTGTGCTAGCTACTCAGGAGGTGGTGGCAGGAGGATCACTTGAGCCCAAGAGTTCAAGGGCACAGTGAGCTACGATGGCACCACTGCACTCCAGCCCGGGCAACAGAGCGAGACTCTGCCTCTAAAAAAGAAAAACAAAATCCTTAAGCAGTTATGTTGAAAAAAAACAAGCACTGAATGGTCTTAGTTTAAAGGTAACAATCCTGTTTCTGGGAGAGGAAAGCTGATGGCAAAGGCATGTTCTGGGTGACCTGACTCCAGGTGCCCCCATTCTGGAGTAGATACTCCTTTCAAAGGGAATTATTTGGGGGTTCTGAGTCTCTGCCGGGCAGTTTCCTTGAAAGGTTTACTTTCTCCTCAGGTCTTCAGAGTCAGGCTGAAGAATGAGCTCATCTTGGGCTTTCTGTTAGGGAGAGGAAAATCTATGAGGAAGAACATATGGAGTTTTTTTTTTAAAGGAGAAACAAGACATATATATATGTGTTGTTGTTCATTCAACTGATATTTACAGAAGCCCAATCGCATTCCAGGCATTGAAAAATACAGAATCTCAGCCAGGCACAGTGGCTCATGCCTGTAATCCCAGCACTTCGGAAGGCCAAGGTGGGCGGATCATGAGGTCAAAAGATCGAGACCATCCTGGCCAACCTGTGAAACTCCGTCTGTACTAAACATACAAAAATTAGCTGGGCGTGGTAGCGTGTACCTGTAGGCCCAGCTACTCAGGAAGCTGAGGCAGGAGAATTGCTTGAACCTGGGAGGCGGAGGCTGCAGTGAGCTGAGATCAAGCCACTGTACTCCAGCCTGGCAACAGAGTGAGATTCTGTCTCAAAAAAAGAAAACTACGGAATCCCTGTCCTCCCATAGAACCTTCACAGTCTAGTGAGAGAGAAACAAATAAAGATGCAATTATAATCCAAGGTGAGGAGTCCAAAGGTAGAGGCACACAGAGGGTGCCAGAGAGCTCCAGGAAAGTCCCGACCCCTGCCAGACACAGGCAAGCATTAAGGTTGTGCAGCTATGCCTATGAGCATGCCAACTTCCCAGTACCAACAGGTCTCAAGAACCTCATTGTGGCCAGGCACAGTGGCTCATGTCTATAATCCCAGTACTTTGGGAGGCCAAGGCAGCAGATCACCTGAGGCCAGGAGTTCGAGACCAGCCTGGCCAACATGGTGAAAGCCTGTCTGTACTAAAAATTCAAATATTAGCCAGGTATGGTGGCAGGAACCTGTAATCCCAACTACTTGGGAGGCTGAGGCAGTAGAATCACTTGAACCCAGAAGGTGGAGGTTGCAGTGAGCTGAGATCGCGCCATTGCACTCCAGCCTGGGTGACAGAGCAAGACTTCCTCTCAAAAACAAAACAAAACAAAAAAACCTTCCTGAGTTTGTTTTTTTACATCGTGACTTTTAAAACCAGAAAGACCTCAGAATAATAGCCCATTAATTTAACTCAGCTCACATAACATTGATAATTTACTAATGTTTTGGAAAAAGAAAAGAAAATTAAGCCATTTGATTAGATTTTTGCTTTTTTAGCATGAATATGAAATATTCATTTCTTCCACTTGAGACTCTTTGATGCTTTAATGATTACAAAAATCCCAAGGATTTTAATACATATCATTTTCATTTAACTAAATAAAAACAGCCTCAAAATGTAGCTTCCGATTCGAAATCCCAAAAGGCTGAAAGCCATTAGCAAAAGGAGGAGGTGGGCATAAATGGAGGGGGGCCTCTCCCGGTTCTGCCTGCAGCTACACCCTACACCCTGTCACACTGCCCACCCCCCGCCAGGGGGCACTTGTCTTCTCTGCTGAAAGACAGTTACTCCTGAGTGTTGCACTGGAGAGCTGCTTTTATCTCAGGGTACAAAAGAAGTTATGATTTAAAGCTGGCTTTTATATCAGGGTACAAAAGAAGATATGATTTCGTTCCTCTTTTTTTTTTTTTTTTTTTTGAGACAGTCTCGCTCTGTCACCAGACTGGAGTGCAATGGCACAATCTCAGCTAACTGCAACCTCCAACTCCCTGGTTCAAGCGATTCTCCTGCCTCAGCCTCCAGAGTAGCTGGGATTACAGGCACGCATGCCACCATGCCCAGCTAATTTTTGTATTTTTAGTAGAGGCAGAGTTTCATCATGTTGGCCAGGATGGTCTCGATCTCCTAACCTCATGATCCACTTGCTTTGGCCATCCAAAGTGCTGGGATTACAGGCGTGAGCCACCTTACCCAGCTGATTTTGTTCCTGTTAATAGCTGTCTAGTAACATCTAAAACAATGAAAGTCACTATACTTTGCAACATTTCATGTCTTGACCAATACATAGGCTCACTTTTTTAATGTGAATGCATTACTGAGTAGGCAGATAGATGGACTTGAGTTATTAGGTGAGGAAGGAAAAGGAACCTATGAGGCAGGAGTCAGGGGTAACTGAACCTGAGAAACATTGGCGGGAATCATAGGGCTGCATGTGAGTACCAAATGTCTAGAGGAAACATGGGGGCTAACAAACAAAAGATCCAGAGGGGAGAGAAAGAGAAAGGAAGTTGGACAGGGAC
Source organism: Cebus imitator (assembly GCF_001604975.1). Taxonomy (NCBI): domain Eukaryota; kingdom Metazoa; phylum Chordata; class Mammalia; order Primates; family Cebidae; genus Cebus; species Cebus imitator. The sequence continues at coordinate 12,303,626 of NW_016107315.1, forward strand.
CACAAAACAGAGGCAATAGTATATAATAAATCTCGATGTACCCGTCATCAGCTCCAGCGCTGATCATCGTTTCATCAGTCTTGCTTCAGCTATCATCACCTCCCAGCTTTTTTTTCCTAGAGTGCTTCGAAGCAGATCCCAGATATCACATCCTATTATTTTGCCCATAGCTACTTAAGTAGAAATCTCTAGCAAATACAGACACTTTTTAAACAACAACAAAAAATTGCGAGGTTATGTTTTCTCTTCTGGAGGTGCTCAGAGAATGTAATCTCTATGTAATTTAAAGATTATTTTATATCACCTGGAAGATGAAAAGGAAGATGTATCCACAAAAATGTTCATAGTTTTACTTGCAGCAGTCCCCATGCTGAAAGGGACTATAAACTAAAGCTAACAGCAGAGGAAGGGTCCTAAATTATGGAACAGCCACTTGATGTGATGTCATGCATTCATGAACATTTTTAGTTGTAAGAACTACAAAGCCATGGCTGGGCACGGTGGTTCACGCCTGTAATCCCAGCACTTTGGGAGGCCGAGGCAGGCGGATCATGAGGTCACGAGTTCGAGGCCAGCCTGGACAACATGGTGAAACCCCGTCTCTACTAAAGATACAAAAAATTGGTTGTGGGTGGTGGTGTGCACTTGTAATTCCAGCTACTCAGGAGGCTGAGGCAGGATAATCACTTGAACCCCGGAGAAAGAGGTTGCAGTGAGCCGAGATTACACCATTGCACTGCAGCCTGGGGGAGAGGTGAGACTCTGTCTCGAAAAAAAAGAACTGTGAAGCTACACCCACTGCTGGAGGAGTCCCAGCGAATGCCCTTGTTGCCCTGCAGAGCTAGAGTCTAAAGTATGTGACTCCACCTCCCCAGCCACACCTGATAGGAGCAATATGGGTCCACCTGTGCTAGTGACAGCCAATCCCCAGGCCAAACAGAAACCTCTGACTTTTATGGCCTCACTGGATGGAAAAGATAAATTGGGACAATCAAATCAGGGTTTGACTTTAAGCAGTCTGGAAAGAGGATCATTGAAAGCTCTGGTACTGCAAGGCCATGTAGTTTGTAGTGGCCACTACTGGCCACGCACAACTGAACTGATATGCGCAGAGCAGAAGCGCAGGAGAAGCAGAGATCCCCTGCCCACCCAAGGCCCCTGACATAGCAGCTTCAATAGCTGTTGGCTCGCCCTGTGCTAGCACCAATTCCTGGGGAGCTTAGCCATCTTAGGCGCCTGTCCTTGGTTTCTGTAAGATTAGGCACGTACGCTCTTTTTCTCAGATAATTTAACTTGACTGAGTAAATGTTCCTTGAAACCAAAATAGTCCTCAAACAAAAGCATTCATAATATAATGTTGAGTGAAAGAGAGAACGCGGCATTTTAACTATGCTGTATTTATAGCTGCATGAAATGATGGCACAAAATCAAGAACTAAAAGTGAACACAGAAAACGATGGCAATTAATGAGTTAGAGTGGTGGAATTATGGGTAATCGTTTCCCCTTTTATAGTTTTGCTGCAGCTACTTACAGTGGAGGCCCTAAAACTTCAGACCCTAAAACCTCCTTCTAGTTCAGCCTGACCCTCTGGTAAGTCAAGTACCCAAAGACATAGGCTTCTTCCAGCAACTACCTCAGACTTTGAGACCTTTCTGGACTATTATCCTATCTCACCACCTCCACAGGACATCTGAGTTGTACTAGTTTGTGAATAGAGGATGTGTTGTAGTTTAAAATTTCTCTATTAAAGCAATCTTTATTTACTACCAAAAACGTTCTCTATACAGTTTTCTAGGAGACATTAAGAAAGATGTCAAGTAATTTAGGAAGTTCTCATTTTTATTTTTATTCATTTAATTTATTTATTTATTTGAGATGGAGTTTCACTCTTGTTGCCCAGGCTGGAGTACAGTGGCACGATTTTGGCTCACTGCAACCTCCACCTCCTGGGTTCAAGCAATTCTCCTGCCTCAGACTCCCCATTAGCTGGGATTACAAGCACCCACTACCACACCCAGCTAATTTTTGTATTTTTAGTAGAGATGGGTTTCACTACATTGGCCAGGTTGGTCTCGAACTCCTGCCCTCAGGCGATCCACGTGCCTCGGCCTCCCAGTGTGCTGGGATTACAAGTATAGCCACTGCGCCTGGCCAAAAGCTTGTATTTTTACAGTTGTCCAAACATTGTTTTATTTTATAACATATTTCCACCCCAAAAGCAATCATTTTCACCTTGGTATAGTGGGAAACTATTACAATTTTTGATATTTGTTAAATATGGTCAACTGTCATGCTACAACCAATGGGTCAAGTAAATATGACATTCAAATAGACTCAAGAGTTTCCTAACATTTTCCAGCAGAGTAAGGCGGTCTGAACTAATCAGTGGAAGTGCTAAGGAGCAGTATGGTGGGAGACACTGGGAGTGGGCCCAGCGCTAGTCCTGACCCTATGCATTAGCCACTCACTCCAGCAGATCTCTCTAAGAACTCTTCCAGGTCAAACATTTATAGTCTTATGGTTTTCTACATGACAAATAAGGTGAGATTTAGCTGACAAAGAGGGAGTCCTGTACCTTTTCTAGGGACAATAAGCCACAGACTTATTTATAAGACCAACCCTTTAGACTGTTTTGTGTCTTTCTAAACCTTACCAATGTGTATGTTATTTTGCAGTCAAATGCTCTATCCCCCAAGCTATGTCCCCACTTAATTATTTTGATGTATATGTGGCTCCTTGGGGATACATGTATTTTACTCATATTCCCTGTTACAGTCTATTAACGCACTGGAAGTACTGTATTTTATTCTCCAGAGTTTTCCTAGTATGCTGATTATAATTAAAATAGAAAAAAGCCTTCAGCATCTTCAGGACACCCAGAGATCCAGGAGGAACAACAGCTCATTGAATTATAAAGTGACTCTCTCAGTAAACAAGGTTAAAAGACTTGAGAAAAGAACTATCGAAGCTAGAGTGTAATACATATGGTTAAACTCTGTCCCAAAGCTCTTAGTCTAAGGATCCTGCAGCCCTAATGATGCCTCTGGATGCCTGTAGAGGGAAGGTGCTCAGCTCCTGCTCAGAGACCTGTGACCCCTGATTGACAGGCATCCTCCTGGCCAGGCATTGCAGTCCTCCCCGACCAACGTGCCTGCCTCTTCTCCCGTGGCTCCTTCTCAGGCAGTCATTTTTGGTTCTCAACCAAAGCGTGTTGCAATTACGTGGGGTGAATATGTCAGTTCCTTGGGAAGACATCCCAGAATGGGAAGACGGGGGCAAAAGATTGTAAAACATTCTCCCAAGTGATTCCAATCTGCTTCCATGACTTGACTGAGAACCACTGCTTTTTCAGAGAAAACTAATGACCACTCCCATGTCTCCAATTTCTGTACCTTAAGTACATATCACACATATCACTCCTCTTGTTGAAATGTCCTGCTGCCAAAATCCAACCCACATCTGTTCTTTCGTAGAGTAATTTGGCAAAAACTAGTAAAGCTGAGGATGACCTAGTAATTCTCTTCTCTGGTAAATATCCTAGAAACACTTCTGCACATAAGCACAAGAAGACACATACAAAAATGTCCATTGCAGCAGCCGCCAGCACTGTCTGAAAGACAGAAAAAACGAAAACAACCTAAATGTCCATGAACAGAAGAACTGATTTAAAAATTGTGGGCTAGGCACAGTGGTTCATGCCTGTAATCCCAGCACTGAGAGGCCGAGGCTGGTGGATCACTTGAGGCCAGAAGTTCAAGACCAACTTGGCCAACATAGTGAAACCCCATCTCTACCTAAAATATAAAAATTAGGTATGGAAATCCACAAAACTGAAGCTGACATCTGTGGCATTTTGCTTAAGGACATTTTGTCAACAAAGCATACCGTGCATTAGAAACAGTCTAGGTGTGTCATTTTTGCACTTGTAAATTACTAATAAAAATAACATCTAGGCCGGGTGCGGTGGCTCAAGCCTGTAATCCCAGCACTGTGGGAGGCCGAGGCGGGTGGATCACGAGGTCAAGAGATCGAGACCATCCTGGTCAACATGGTGAAACCCCGTCTCTACTAAAAATACAAAAAATTAGCTGGGCATGGTGGCGCATGCCTGTAATCCCAGCGACTCAGGAGGCTGCGGCAGGAGAATTGCCTGAACCCGGGAGGCGGAGGTTGCAGTGAGCCGAGATTGCGCCATTGCACTCCAGCCTGGGTAACAAGAGCGAAACTCCGTCTCAAAAAAAAAAATAAATAAATAAATAAAAATAACATCTCAAACTTGGCAGGCTTAGGGGCTGAAGTTGTTGGTATTTCCTTTGCCAAGTCTCAGATCAGATGGCATCTTAGAGGCATCTACCTAAAAGTTGTTGCCCCAGCTACCTTCCATTCTGTCATGCTTTTTAGCCCTTACCATTTTCCATACTCTGCAATGATTTTGTGTATTTACTTGCTTACGTATTTGTGGTCCATCTCTCCCACTAGGAGGTAGGCTCTCTGAAAAAAAAGATCCTGCTTTTTGGTACACTCTTATATCCTCAGACCTAGGACAGTTCCTGGCACATATTGAAGTACTCAATAAATATTTATTGAATAAATGAGTGGGGGGATGAACAAATGAATGTGCAAATGCAGAGACTGAATATAAATGTCCCGGAGTCCAGAAAGAATCAGTCATAGAAAGCTGGGCGTGGTGGCTCACGCCTGTAATCCCAACACTTTGGGAGGCTGAGGTGGGTGGATCACGAGGTCAGGGGTTCGAGACTAGCCTGACCAACATGGTGAAACCCCTTCTCTACTTAAAAAATACAAAAATTAGCCAGGTGTGGTGGTGCGCACCTGTAATCCCAGCTACTTGGGGGGGCTGAGGCAGGAGAATTGCTTGAACCCAGGAGGTGGAGGTTGAGGTGAGCGGAGAGTGCACCTTTGCACTCCAGCCTGGGTGACAGATCGAGACTCCATCTCAAATAAAAAAATAAATAAACAAGAATCAGTCATAAAAGTGAAAATAGGACCCAGATATAAATTAAATTCGTGTGAATCCACATATTTGGCTACAATTGCTTCCCAGTTTTCTATATCTGGTATGTCCCCACAACTTACACTGGAATATCATAGGCACATTCCTTTATTTTCCAAATGGGGAAGCTGAAGCCCACCAAGGTGAAATGACTTAAGTGAAACTATGTGGCCAGTTACACTTATAACTTGGACCCTGACTTCCATCAGAAAAATAACTTACTCACAGGATGATTTGGGTTTTTTACGTCATTTTGTTCATTTCCCCACAAACAAAACATATTCTATGAGAAAAGTGCTTTTGTCTCCATGAGACAAAAAAAACATGGTATAAAGTCAGTGTTGTATTTTGCAGGTCAATAACCACTACCGAGGGGATTCTATTCAAGGACAAATTTTTAAGGAGGCAACTTTGGCCAGGCCTAGTAGGACTCTACGTTATTGGAGATGAGTGAGGTGAGGACATCCTGCTCCCAGGGCTACCAGGTACATGAGACAGTCGACACACAAGTCCTGGACTCAGACCCTGGCTATTTTTATCATTAGGGAGATATTGTTTCATATGATTAAGGGGCAACTCTACCAGGAAGCAAGGAACTGAGTGACGACATGAGACACTCCCAGCTCCGAGGGCCCTTCTAGACAAGAACAGCACAGGCAGCATGAAGAATAGGTGCTCTGAATACCCACTTCCCCTCCTCCCATGAGACTGTGCTGCCTCCTTGTGATTTAAGAAGCAAATGCTGACTACAAGTACTTCATACATCAATTGAGAAATATTGAAATTTTCTTAATAAGTATTAATAATTTATCTACATCCAGTTCCCATTTCCCCTTTATATGTTATAGAAAGCATATTCCAGCTCATTCATTCATCCTTTCCTTCTCCCTGAAAATGTCATGTGTTCTGAAACCCGTTCTGAATTATAACAGAAAAGTACTACTGTCTGTTATTGAAAGGAGAAAGAACTTTTTTCATTTCAAACAAGTAAAAGGCCTGAAGGATCATATCTTCTCATAAGGTTTATTGTCAACCAACAGCAAATTACCCACAGTAAGCAGTGACTGTGAAAATGAGTGATTTATTAAAGAATAACCTTCGAGAATCTTTCCTAGTTCTCAAACCTCTTTATTTATTTATTTATTTATTTATTTTATTATTTTTTTTTTTTTAGACGGAGTTTCGCTCTTGTTACCCAGGCTGGAGTGCAATGGCGCGATATCGGCTCACCGCAACCTCCGCCTCCTGGGTTCAAGCAATTCTCCTGCCTCAGCCTCCCGAGTAGCTGGGACTACAGGCGTGCGCCACCATGCCCAGCTAATTTTTGTATTTTTAGTAGAGACGGGGTTTCACCATGTTGACCAGGATGGTCTCGATCTCTTGACCTCGTGATCCACCCGTCTCGGCCTCCCAAAGTGCTGGGATTACAAGCGTGAGCCACCGCGCCCGGCCTAAACCTCTTTATTAACTAATATTATTCATTAACTATGTCTAGTATTGTAGCAACCACTTCCACCACCGTCTTATAGGAAGGCATGTCCTCAAAAATCACAGCAAGCAAATGATAGATGGCTTCCTAAGGGACAATTTTCAATACAGATAACGTGTTTTTTTTTTTTTTTTTTTTTTTAAACTGAATTAAAAGAACAAAGCAAAGCAATTTGTAATGAATAATAAGTACTTTAGAATAATAAAAGAAAATTCAAAGGAAACTGTTCAGGTAGTAGAGCAAGTCTCTAGAAACAGAATTCATAGGACACCCCAGAAAATATTGCATGAAAGCCACCAAATTCAATACCAGCAAGAAACAGTATGGGAGGCTTCTGCCTGCGGGACAGTGATTGACAACCCATGCAAACCTATGTCTTCAGTTATCTGCTCTGAGGACTGGTTTCCCTCATTGTTTGAATTATGCCTAAGAAGTCCAACCCTCACACGTGAGCTCAGGCAGGAAGGCAGCTAGTTCTTGTTCTTAGGATTACTGCCTCCAAAGATAAATCCGATGTGTCAACTCTAAATCATTTACCTAAATTACCTCCTTCATTAACTGTTGGTTTGCCAGCCTGTCTCTCCCACTAGATGGTGACAGGAACCCTGTCTCATTCATCTTTGTATTCCTCACTTCTAGTACAGAGAAATGAACACAAAATTGATGTGGAGCTGGACTTAAAAATCAATTCTTTTTTGAGTATTTCATTGTTCCTACCTTTTCGGCATTTTAAGGAAATTTTAAAGTATTTTTAAGGCCAGGTGCAGTGGCTCACGTCTGTAATCCCAGTACTTTGGATCACTTGAGGCCAGGTGTTCGAGACCAGCCTGAGCAACATAAGGAGACCCCGTGTCTACAAAAAATAAAATGAGCCAGGTATGGTGGTGTGCGCTTACAGTCCCAGGTACTCAGGAGGCCGAGGTGGGAGAATGTCCTGAGCCTGGGGACTTCAGGCTGCAATGAGCCATGATTGCACCCCTGCACTCCAGCCTGGGCAAAGGAGTGAGACCCTGTCACAAAAAAAAAAAAAAAAAATTGTTTTTTCCAAAAACACCTTAGGCTCCATATTTCAAATTGATTCATAACACATTCACAACATTTTATTAATAATGGGACTGTTTAGTTCCCTTGGAGTTTTTACTATTCTGCTATTATTAATCAAGATCTCAAAAAGCACAAAATAATATACTGAATTCTGAAACATTAATTATAAAATCTATAAGTTACAAATCCTAATTTGTATCAAATATTACAGATGACTTTAAGCAACTTATTTCAAGTATTTACAACTGGGATCCACCCAGAAACAATAATCTTTAGAGTCTCCACGTAATCTCAGCATCTCATCCTCAGCAATGCTCCCAGCTGCCTGTTAACTGCTCCACGCCCACCTCCCTCAGTCTTCGTGTCTCCGCGTCCATCCTAGGTACAAATGCTATGCCTTTGGAGGGGACTGCCTTAGAGTCCACAGCTAATGTCTGTAGAAATCCTGCAATTCTATCAAGAAAAAGGAAAATTAAAAAACCAAAAATTAGACAAAAAAAAAAAAAAAAAGCACAGGATACTCCCAATAGGTGCCAAAAGAGCAATGATTTAGGCAGTGTTTTTGGGAGAACTGACCTGGAGCCTGCTGGAGTTGTCCAGAGTCTAGAGGGAAAGATAGAAAAGAGAACCAACCATGTAGATTTGGAGATCACATAAGATTAGAGGCTATGGGCCGGGCACAGTGGCTCATGCCTATAATCCCAGCACTTTGGGAGGCCAAGGGGGTGGATCACAAGCTCGAGAGATTGAGACCATCCTGGCCATCATGGCGAAATCCCGTCTCTACTAAATACAAAAAAAATTAGCCGGGCGTGGTGGTGCGTTCCTATAGTCCCAGCTATGCGGGAGACTGAGGCAGGAGAATCACTTGAACCTGGGAGGCAGAGATTGCAGTGAGCTGAGATTGTGCCATTGCACTCCAGCCTGGGCGACAGAGCGAGACTCTGTCTCAAAAAAAAAAAAAAAGAAGATTAGAGGCTGTAATGGAGGGTAGAATGAGGGATTATGGGAGCACAGAGGAGGAGGAGAATGACAGAACAGGGGACCACCTGACGCTGCCCTGGAAGAGGTAGAGAAGGCTTCATTCAAGAGCAAATCCTGAGCTACATTTGGAAGAACAAACTGGATGTAGTCAGAAATAGAAGGGGAAGAAGACAGTATCCCAGGCAAAGGAAGGACTGCCACCCAGTAGGAATTCAAATAATTCCGTAGCATCTAGGGTCCAGGATCCTGTAGAGGAGAAGTAATATGGGTGGCCAAGGGTCAGATCACTGCCAGCTTTGTAAACCATCACACAGAGCTCAGATTTCAATCCAAAGGTAAAGGAGAGTAATTCAAGGACTGAATTCTAGGAAATAATTTAACTTGCATCTTAAAAATGAAATCAGAATACCAATTTATTAAGTCACTGTAGGAAAAAAGTCACTGAAGAGCAAATTGAGGCTGGAGTTCCCTGAAAGCAAATGCTCTTATCTTGGCTACAGAGAATGCCAGAGTCTGATGAGGAAGGGGCTGGTGAAGCTCAGGCAGCTGACTACAGCAGCTTCATTCATGAGACTATGGAGATCCGCTTACCTCCTGCCCTGGGAGGGGTACTGTCCAGAGCATTGAGCAATGGCTCCAGCGGCAGAGGAGAAAGGAGAGGGAATTCGAGGGCCTGACAGCAGGAGGACCCATGAGATGACCAGTGCTCCACTGTGTAATGACGAGGGCCTGGACTAGAAAGTGGAAGTAGGAAGGAGAAGGCAGATTTAGGAGATTTTTATTTTAATTATTATTACTTTTTTGAGATGGAGTTTAGTTTCACTCTTGTCCAGGCTGGAGTGCAGAGGTGTGATCTCGGCTCACTGCAACCTCTACTGGCTGGTTCAAGCGATTTTCCCTGCCTCAGTCTCTAGAGTAGCTGGGATGACAGGTGCCCACCGTGACTGGCTAATTTTTGTTTCTTTTGTTGTTGCTGTTTTTGAGATGGAATCTCGCTCTGTTACCAGGCTGGAGTACAGTGGCACGATCTCGGCTCACTGCAACCTCCACCTCCTGGGTTCAAGCAATTTTCCTGTCGCAGAATCCAGGTAGCTGGGACTACAGGCATGTGTTACCACACCCAAAATATTATTATTATTTTGTAATAAAAATTATTACAAAATAATTTTTGTATTTTTTAGTACAGACGAGGTTTTACCATGTTGGCCAGGATGGTCTCCATCTCTTGACTTCATAATTTGCCTGCCTTGGCCTCCCAGAGTGCTGGGATTATAGGCATGAGCCACTGCGCCCAGCCTAATTTTTATATTTTTAGTATAGATGGAGTTTCACCATGTTGACCAGGCTGGTCTTTTTTTTTTTTNTCAGGCTGGAGGCACAATCTTGGCTCACTGCAACCTCCACCTCCTGGGTTTAAGCGATTCTCCTGCCTCAGCCTCCCAAGTAGCTGGGACTACAGTTGCCTCCACTGTGCCCTGCTCTGTGTGCCCATCTGTTCCTCTGGGCTCCTTTCCCCAGTGTGAGTTTTGTGTGCACATGCACAGGGGACATCTGTAAAAACATAGTGAATAACACTTTCATACTGATCTCCACTATCTCCCTGACCCCACTAAAGTGACAGTAACACAGCAGCCCAAGAGAAGAGTCCAAGCAGGCCAGGCACAGTGACTCACGCCTGCAACCCTAGCACTGTGGGAGGCCAAGGCAGGTGGATGGCTTGAGACCAGCCTGGCCATGTGGCCAACAGGGTGAAACCCCATCTCTACAAAAAATACAAAAATTTGCCAGGTGTGGTGGTGCATGTGTGTAGTCCTAGCTACCTGGGAGGCTGAGATGGGAGGATCACCCGAGCTTAGGGAGGTCGAGGCTGAAGTAAACTGTGATTGCACCACTGTACTCCAGCCTGGGTGACAGAGTGAGACCTTGTCTCAAAAAAAAAGAAAAAAGACAGATAGAGAAGGGTCAAAGCCAACTAGAGATATAAACAGAATTTTAGAAGGCAGAAAAAGAATGAATGATAAATAGATTAGAAAAGTAGACAAAGATGAAACTCAATTTCTGGCAGAAGAGAAGGCCCATTTCAAACCACAGAACCAAGGATGAGCTAAGGATTTTGTAAATGTGCATTGTTCTTTATAACTTAGTAAAATATTATGTCTGCTTAAAAGCAACATAGAGAAGGAAGGACCAACCAAGTACTTAGGACAATGAATGAGAACTGTCTACACAAAGCCATGTGACTGAGAAGTCTCAGAAAAATGAGAATACAAACAGATCCTACAGGCTTTCAGAGAAGGAAAAACAACACACACATGAAGACTGGGAAGTCGAGATGGCAACAGATTAAACAGCAAAAGTAAAAGGGTAAAGTTTTTGAAAATTCAGGCCAGGTGCAGTGGCTCACCCTTGTAATCCCAGAAACTTGGGAGGCCAAGGTGGGCAGATTGCTTAGGTCAGAAGTTTGAGACCAGCCTGGGCAATATGGTGAAACACCATCTCTACAAAAAAATACAAAAATTAGCCATGTAAGAGGGTGCTCCCAGCTACTCAGGAGGCTGAGATGGGAGGATCAGCTGAGGCTAGGGAGATTGAGGCTGCAGTGAGCCGTGATCACGCTACGTACTCCAGCCTGGGTGACAGTGGGGCTGTCTGAAAAAAAAAAAAAAATACTAAGGGAAAACTTCCAGTTCTTATCTAGGTGGAATCATGGGGACTGGATTTTCCCTCCTGCCTGACAAAATAACCAGATAATTTATATAAAACAATAATTTTCAAGATATGCAAAAAAAACAACAATCCTTGAGAAACAGGGAAAAAAAGAGGTGAGCCCTATAATTCCCTAGGCTACTACCTTGAGAAGTTTCCAGGCTGCAACACAGGAAAAGGGAAACGAGGCAGAACCTGGCAGATTTCCTGGTAGAGTTTGAAGAGACCAAGCCAGCTTGAGTTTATAGGACAGAATGACAGAGAGGAGAGGGCTGCATAGAGATGGAATCTCAATTATCTGCAGAAGATCCCTTTAGAGTATTCAACAAATACAGATCAGCACATAGGTGTGAGAAAACTAACCAAGGCCAGAGAAAGCATCATTTGGAAAGGCTGAAAAGAACAATACCTGATATTTACACACCATTAATCCTATGGAAAATGGAAAAAAAAGAGACAGGCCCTGGTGGCTCACAACTTTTGAAAGGCCTAAGGTGGGCAGATCACTTGAGGCCAAGAGTTTGAGACCAGCCTGACCAACATGGTGACATCCCATCTCTACTAAAAATACAAAAAATTTGCCGGGCATCATGGTACGTGCCTGTACTCCCAGCTACTTGGGAGGCTGAGGCATAAGAATTGCTTGAACCCAGGAGTTGGAAATTGCAATGAGCAGAGATCATGCTATTGTACTCCAGCCTGGGTAACAGAGTGACTGTCTCAAACAAAAGAAAAAAAATTAGCTGGGCATGTTGGCATGTGCCTCTAGTCCCAGCTATTTAGGAGGCTCAGGTGAGAGGATCACCTGAGCCCAGGAGGTCTTTTTCTTTTTTTTTCAGGCTGGTCTTGAACTCCTGACCTCAGCCTTGGCTTCCCAAAGTGCTGGGATTACAGGCACGAGCCACCCACCATGACTGGCCTGATTGAGGAGATTTTTAGGAGGTAGAATCAGGTGGATCAAGGGATAACTGTGTGTGGGAAGTGATGGGGAAGCAGGGGTATGAGATAACTGGTTGCTGCCTGCCAGAAAGGGGGAGTAAAGGAGGAGTGCAGGCACATTTGTGTGGGGAGACCATGAGATTAGTTACTCGGCTCCTGCCAACTTGTAGGATTATCTTTTGCCACTACCGAGCATAGATCCTTTACGCCTGTCAGGCTTAACAACTTGCAGTTCCCAAAGCTGTCACCGTCTCTGGCCCCAGTCTGTTTATAAACATCACCCAGACAACACAGCTCCCTTCTCCCTCCCCTGCTGGCTCCAGATGACCAGCCCACCAAGCCCGTGTAGCCAGCCTCCTCTGGTCTTTCCTCTACTTTCTTGACTATCCAACTGTTATGGGTTGAATTGTGTCCCCCAAAAAGATATGTTGAGGTCCTAATTCCCAGTACCTGGGAATGTGACCTTATTTGGAAATAGGGTATTTTGCACATTGAATTAAGATGAGGTCTTTAGGGTAGGCCTTAATACGACTAATGTCCTTGTAAGAAAAGGAAAATGCCAGGTGAAGACAGAAATACAGGAGGAGAACGCAGGATGACAGCGGAGACCGGAGTGATGAAGCCGCAGGTCGAGGCATGCCGAAGATCACTGGCCAGCAGCGGAAGCTGGGAGAAGGCAGGAAAAGATTCTGCCCGGAAGTCTCAGAGGCAGGATGGCCCTCTCTCACCTTGATTTCAGATGTCTGGCCTCTAGAACTGTGGAAGAATACGTTTCTGTTGTTTTAAGTCACAGGAAACTAGTATATCACCATTTCCATGTGTCCATGTTTCTATGTTTGTAAACACTGTATGTAAGTAAACATACGGTGGCATTTATTTACCACCTAGTCTGGCAATTATTTGTTTTATATTTCTTTATTGAACTATGAGCTTATGGCCCGGCACGGTAGCTCATGCTTGTAATCCCAGCACTTTGGGAGGCCGAGACAGATGGATCACCTGAGGTCAGGAGTTCAAGACCAGCGTGACCAACATGGTGAAACCCCATCTCTACTAAAAATACAAACATTAGCCCTGGCATGGTGGTGTGTGCCTGTGATCCCAGCTACTCGGGAGGCTGAGGGAGGAGAATCGTTTGAAGCAGGGAGTCAGAGGTTATAGTGAGCTGATATGCGCCAATACATTCCAGCCTGGTGACAGAACAAGACTCCTTCCCAAAAAAAAAAAAAAAAAAAATTGAGCAGCAGCAGCCCTGGGAGTCAAGGACAAAACCTAACTCCTGCCGAGCCCTGTGCTCCATGGCACAGAACTGCCGGCCACTATTTGTGAGTTGCATGGGACAGAACACCCAGACTTCTGTTAAGGCAAGGAGTACAGGCAACATTCTGGGAAGGCATCTGGGATCTCCGGCAGGCTGATGTGACAGGCGGGTGTGCACCAATGCACAACAGTTCTACTCTGTGCATAGCCAGTCTTTTGAGCCTCCAGAATGTTCCCCATTTCGTGACCACTCCTGGGGCTCCCCAGTGAGCCCAGAAACTAAAGAAGTTAATACCTGGTAGCAGACGCCTCTCTGAATGGCATGGAGCCTTGCCTGCATGATAGCCATTTTCCTTCCTGCTGGGTTGGGGCCTGCCCAGTCATTTCAGTGCTCACATATCCTGAGTATCACCCTGCAGATAAGCAGTTTGTGAGGAATGGAGGCTGGTGTGCCCAGCAGGGGAGGGCTGCCGAAGAGAAGCTACACTGAAAGGCCCGAAGATGGCAGTGGAGAAGGAGGCTGCACATTCAGGGGCCCGAGGGTAACCAGGATGGGAGGCCGGGTGAGCAGACTGGCCTTGGGTGTGAAAGGACTTGTCCACCATGCCATCTGACTCCCTGAGAACTGGCTGGGCTCACTTGGTTGGCTCCTGAAAGCAGCTGTCCCAGGAGGAAAGGACTTGGCCAAGTCCCAGAGCTGAAAAGACTGAAAGAAGAATTCAGTACTTGTGAGGGGGAGGAAGAGACATTGTGCTTGGTTCTGCTGAGAGCTATTATAGCATTGACTTAATTGCATTATACTCTAATCCTTCAAGATGTATACTGTCACATTTAATAAGATTTAATAAGCCTGCAGACTTGATTCACCAGAAGATTTTGTTCTTGCCCACTCTGTATAAATTTTCTTAATTTCTTTTCTTTTTCTTTTTTTTTTTTTTTTTTGAGATCGAGCCTCACTCTATTGCCAAGGCTAGAGTGCAGAGGCGTGATCTTGGCTCACTGCAACCTCTGCCTCCTGGGTTCAAGCAATTTCCCTCTCTCAGCCTCCCAAGAAGCTGGGATTACAGGGTCCTCCCATCAGGCCCAGCTAATTTTTGTATTTTCGTAGAGACGGGGTTTCACCCTGTTGGCCAGGCTCTTGACCTCAGGTGATCCACCCGGCTCAGCCTCCCAAAGTGCTGGGATCACAAGTGTGAGCAACCACGCTCGGCAATTTTCTTAATTTCTGTGTCCCTCTATGGAGGGAGAGTAAACATGAAACAAAAGCGTTAATGCTTTTATGCGTTCTCTTTGATCCTTCACTCTTAGTTAATTATTTCTGACTTGGCAGCATCTAGCAAGATCAAAGTGAGTTTCAGCTGTGGTCAGTCATAGAGCTCCACAGTCTTGTACTACAGCTATTCCTAGCACAGAATCAAACGGGCTCTGTCTGGACTCTCTTTTGAAATGTGGCAAACGGAACTGCCTTTGACAAGCCCAGCTGAGCAGCATATTTAAAAATGTCAAAATATTAGGAGTGGAATAGATCTTCATAAAATTAAGCTACAATTTGTGTCAATTAGGGTCCAGTTTTGGACAGGGTTGAGCTTCCATGTGGGTAAACCATGAATAACAGGCAGTTAAAAAGAACATTCTAGTTGGTACCTACAAAGTAACAGTATAGGTGCCACCATAAAAAAAATGAAAATTTAAAAATCTAGAGACAAAGTTAGTTTTTACTTTCATTTTATTTTTAATTCAATTCTGTTCAGGATGCTGGTTAGAAAACCTCCATATATGAGAAACAGTGAGAGGCAAACTCTTTTGTGCCCTGGAATGTTCTTGATATCAAAAAAGAGCACTAGAGGCCTTCAGCATTTCCTGTTTATGTTTCACAGATCAGAGGTTCACACAGAAACCACTGGCCCACGTAGCCCCTCATGCTGGTTTCCTAAGCCCCAGCTTTTCTCTGCAATTCATCTTGCACTGCTTTCTTCTGATGAAGTCTGGTGAAGTCCTTGGGGGAGAAACCAACTAGACAGCAGTTTCTCCCGTGAGAGCCTTGTGCTTCCTACTGAGGGATTCTCCCCACCTGCCGCAGCCACAGGAGAGTGCAGAGAGTCTGGAGTTCTATCAAGAGCACCATTTGATAAGAACACCTAATGAACACAGGAAGCTATGCCTTTGTGAAAACAGCAACAGCCTTCTCCTGGAGACCAGAGCCAGAGCTGAGAGAGACACACGAAACGAGGGGTGGGCATGTGTGCGTGCATGCATGTGTGTGTTGTGTATGCACATGTGTATGTGTGCATCTAATAACATCACTCTTTTTTGAGATGGAGTTTCACTCTTGTTGCCCAGGCTGGAGTGCAATGGCACAATCTCGGCTCACTACAACCTCTACCTCCCAAGTTCAAACAGTTCTCCTGCTTCAGCTTCCCGAGTAGCCAGGATTACAGGTGCCTGCCACCACACGCAGCTAATTTTTGTATTTTTTGTAGAGATGGGGTTTCCACCATGTTGGCCAGTCTGGTCTTGAACTCCTGACCTCAGGTGCTCCACCCGCCTCAGCCTCCCAAAGTGCTGGGATTACAGGCGTGAGCCACCACATCTGGCCTACAGCAAATTTTTTAAAGAATGGGTTCTGAACCTAAAATGAAAAGAGGAGACTGGGCATGGTGGCTCACACCTGTAATCCCAGCACCTTGGGAGGTCGAGGCTGGCAGGTCACCTGAGGTTAGGAGTTCGAGACCAGCCTGGCCAACATGGCAAAACCTCGTCTACTAAAAATGTAAAAATTGGTCAGGCATGGTGGTATGTGCCTGTAATCCCAGCTATTCCAGAAGCTGAAGCAAGAAAATCTCTTGAATCCAGGAGGCAGAGATTGCAGTGAGCCGAGATCATGCCACTCCACTCTAGCCTGGGCAATAGAGTGAGACTGCAACTCAAAAAAAAAGTAAATAAAAATAAAATGAAAAGAGGAAATAGAGTACCTGCTGTAGTTTATTTATATAATAAACCAAGCAATAGATTATACCTAGAAAAGTGCATGGCATATAACAGACCTCACTAAAGACAAGGAAATTCCTTGTGGGCTCCCAGATCTTTGCTCTAGAACAGTTCTGTTGAATTTTGCCATGGCAATGTACATCGATAGCCTATCTTTACATGTATGGGGCCAAGGACAGAATTCAAAGTCATCCCTCTACTCACCTGAGGCAAAGGCATATCTGATTGCTTCCTCTGCCCTATTTTTATGTTATGTAAAAATGCAGAATCATTGAGCTAGACAAAGGTATAAGCGACTGTACCTCTACCACCCTCTCACATGTAAATAGTTGATCAAAGACTCAAAAGAATGCAACTGCTTGTCTCTTATCTACCCACACCCTTGTAAAAATATATTTCTTTTTTTTTTTTGGTGGGGGGGGCGGGACGGAGTTTCGCTCTTGTTACCCAGGCTGGAGTGCAATGGCTCGATCTCGGCTCACCGCAACCTCCGCCTCCTGGGTTCAGGCAATTCTCCTGCCTCAGCCTCCTGAGTAGCTGGGATTACAGGCACGCGCCACCATGCCCAGCTAA
>NW_016107315.1:12320698-12327343 GCF_001604975.1 Cebus imitator
CCATGTTGACCAGGATGGTCTCGATCTCTTGACCTCGTGATCCACCCGCCTTGGCCTCCCAAAGTGCTGGGATTACAGGCTTGAGCCACCGCGCCCGGCCCGTAAAAATAAATTTCTTACTCTTTCTCCAATATTCATTATTTTCCCTTTAAATATTGAGGTCCTCAGAACCTCTTTGGAAAAAGCATGGACCACAGTTTTTCCTGTGGATCTGTGTTCTTTCCTGAGCACATCCTTAAGGCTGGCAAATACACCTAAATGATTGAGACTTGCCTTGGTCATTTTCTTTAATTTACATAAGCAACACATATTGAGGGCCTCTATGGCAGATACTGTATTCATTAAGTTATGCTGTCATGGGAGAAAGAGGAGGAAGACTGGCATGGGCTCCCAAAGAGGCCACAGTGGGAAGGACAGACACTTAGAGAATGGTGATCCAATGAGATTGAGGAATGCAAACAGTTCCCTGTTAGGATCTCCATGAAGGTGAAGACTAACTCTGCCTGCAGGGAGTCGGAGAAGGAGGTGACCTTTGAACTGAGTAATTGAAGAGCAAGAATAGGGGATGGCATTTCACACAGATTAGTAAAGGCATGAAAAAGGGACAGAATATGGGGTGCTCTGACACCTTGAGAAGGGCAGTGTGACTGGTGTGAAGAACATAGGGGAAAGTAAGTGGATGTAAAAAGAAAAGGAGCTGAGAAAAACAGATTGGGCTGGATTGTGAAGGCCCAAGGGAATTGCGCTTTATCCTAGGCAATGAGCAGCCACTGCAGACTGACTGCCTTGAGCAAAAAACAGAAAGAATGACAACTTCTGTTTGCCCCAAGCCTAACACTGTGTGTGTGCCAAAGTGGAGTTGAATTTATAAACTAAGGATTATTGCACAGCCCAATTTAAAAAAAAAAAAGGCACACAAGAGCAGTATGAGAGGCCAGGCACGGTGGCTCACTCCTGTAATCCAAGCACTTTGCAGGCCCAGGCGGGTGGATCACCTGAGGTCGGGAGTTCAAGCCCAGCCTGACCAACATGGTGAAACCCCGTCTTTGAAGAAAAAAAAAAAAGAGCAGTATGAAGATGAATGGACTGTAAAGAAAGTGGAGGTCCCCAGACCCATCTGGAGACAACAGTCAAATAAAATAATAAAATTTCACATTTGAGAAATTTCAAACTAGGACAAGTGCTAACTAGCATAAATAGAGTATTAAAGTAAAAAAAAGTCTTCCAATGGCGACTTTTGACTATGTAGGCTCCAAAATAGATTTAGAGTTTTCCTTGAAGCATTTATACCAACATCACATATGTTTTGAATCAAAGTCTATACTATATCCCTTATCCATTATGAGTTCACAGACTAACAAAATGCAAGAGAATTTGGCAAAATTGACACAATGAAATTATAATATATGACATTGCTCCCTTACTTCTTGCAATAATTTATAAACCAAGCCAGTTAACACTTAGAGAAAATTTATAGTCACAAAAAACTGAGTAATTTGTGGCAGGCACAAGGTAAATTCAAACCTTAGCCAAGAAACTAACTCAGATTTCCTACTTACCATTCCAACGTTTGTCACACTGCATGTCCTGACTTCTTTCGTTTTTGTCTCACAGGTTTTGAAAGAAGTATTTGCCTAGAGTCTCTGAATTTAACCAGCTTTTTAAAGGATCAGAAAATACCTAGGGACTACTGAAATCTTTGTGTACCCTAGAGGGCCTATGCTTTGTGAGTTATCTTAGAAAAGTGTTTTGGCCACTTAGTAAGGTTGACATCCTTTCAGTAGATGTCTTTGAAGAGAAGAGAAACAGTGGAGCACTCCATGGTTGCAAATCAAAGTCTTTTTTTTTTTTTTTTTTTTTTTTTTTTTTTTTTTGAGATTTTTTTTTTTTCTTGTTGCCCAGGCTAGAGTGTAACAGTGCAACCTCGGCTCACCACAACCTCCATCTCCCTGGTTCAAGCGATTCTTCTGCCTCATCCTCCAGAGTAGCTGGGATTACAGGGGCCTGCCACCATACCCAGCTAATTTTGCATTTTTAGTAGAGACTGGGTTTCTCCACGTTGATCAGGCTGGTCTCAAACTCCCAACCTCAGGTGATCCGCCCACCTCGGCCTCCCAAAATGCTGGGATTACAGGCATGAGCCACTGTGCCCAGCCTCAAAGCCATTTTTTTAAGCAGAAAAGGATTAATCTTTGTCCTTGACTTTTCCTCTCTATGAGACTTTCTATTTTGTTTAAATAATCTTGTCCATGCTACCATGAATTTCTACAATGTATTTAATACTACAAAATCAGTGATCTCTTTCTGGGGAGGGATTACCTGAAAAGGAAAATAACAATGTGGTATTCTTGGCCAGAAAAGAGTTGCTGCTGACTCAGTGGTCATGAAGTCACAAGCTTTGGGCAATTTTCCAGATGTCAGGCAGGGGCACTACCCACTTCTCTACTCTGTGGACCTAGTTGATGACTCAGGCAGGCGGGGTGAGCCAACTATGGAAGCCATTGTTGCTTTGGAATTCTGTCCTTGGTGGGAAACCCAACGGTATTGGCCATAGTTATCTGTTCCAATGAATGGAGAGCCAAATGACTCAGCCATGTGATAGGGTACAATAAAAGTGTCCCCTCTCCTCCTCCAAATATGTTGTGTTGGGTCAGCCGACCATGATAATGAAGTCTTGAGAAAGAGAGCAGAGATAAATGCCACATTATCCTTGAATCATGTATATATTTTAAAATATATGATTTGCCTTGAGCTCAATAGCTACTTCCAGAAACTGGAGCCAGAATGAAAGATTCCATCTATAATTCACCTCTCAGGAGCCAAACCTTCAACACACAGGAAATGTAAAACAAATACAGCTAAACTCAGTGCTCCAGCTGTTTGGTCCAGATAACTTCCTACAGGAGCAAACCTCAGCAGAGGCATGTAAGGAGAGCTCTGTTTAGAGGCATTTGAAAATCTTATTTGGGCCACACTGAGGAATAAAGTGGTTCAACTATTCTGAAATATAAGGAAAAGCAGGCTGGGTGCAGATGGCTCATGCCTGTAATCCCAGCACTTTGGGAGGCCAAGGCGGGTGGATCACCTGGGGTTAGGAGCTCAAGACCAGCCTGGCCAACATGAGGAAACCCTGTCTCTACTAAAAATACAAAAATTAGCTGGGTGTGGTGGCAGGCACCTGTAATTCCAGCCACTCAGGAGGCTGAGGAAGGAGAATCGCTGGAAAGTGGAGGCTGCGGTGAGCAGAGATCTCACCATTGCACTCTACTCTGAGTAAGAAAGCAAGGCTCTGTCTCAAAAAAGAAAAAAATAATAAAATACCTTAGACTACATAGCTTAAAAAAAAAAAGCAATATTGGCTCTCATAATTTTACAAACTATTTTCTTTTTTTTCACAGTTTTACAAACTATTTTCTTTTTTAAGTGCTATCCAAGTCATCTGTATCTGCATCCTTTTGTTGTGGGTTTGGGAGTGGAAGAACTAGTACAAGAGACAAAAGTTTAACTCTCGATGAGGGAAACATGTTTCCAAGGTTCTTCAGAGAACTCTTCATCACCTCCTGTTCCAGTGTTTGTTAGTTTATTAACTGTAATAAAATACGTTATGTCATATTACATACTGTGGTAGTCCTTTCATTAGAGGGCCTGAAAGCAAGCCATTGCTCAATTAAGGGCCCAGTCACAGCTGAGCTCAGGCTGATGCTTCCCAGCCCAAGCAGGAACAAAGCAAATCTGCCCAATACTTTAGAACATACAGGGAAGTTTTGTGTATTCCCTTGAAAACAGGATTGCCACCAGTGACCCAGGTTCCTGCTAGGTCAGGAGACGCACCACAGTTGCGTCTGTGCATATATAATATTTTTATATGCACATATGCTTATATAATACTTTTAAACAAACATCATTTTTGAACTTTCTGTAATCGGGAACATCAGATCATGAAATTGAAGCTTCAGATCTTCAACTGTTAAGCTTTAACCTCATCTCTGAGTTATCTAAAATTCCTCGAGAATTACAGCGTATTTTCTTGCCTTGAGAACCCCTGGGAAGATCTAGTCTCAAGCTAATGCGCGATCCCTCAAAAACGAGACCATTTCTCCCATTAGCATCGTGCCACACTCTATTTCTGCATCTGCAACCAGAGTTTTGGGTGCTTTCTAGTTTTTGTTTCTGTTCAAAGATAGAACAGAATGCTGGAGCGGAAAGGACTCAGGAAGGGAAGGGAGGTGGCCATCCTGCTTCCCCTCACTGAGAGCCCTCTCTCTGCCCTGCGGGCTGGACAGGGCTGTCAGGGTGTAATGTCAGATCCATTGAGCAGTTCTGGCCTGGGAGGGAGAAAGAGAGCACCAGTGGATATTTGAGAACAAAGGTGGGGCCGGTGCCAAGGGTAACTGTGCAGGCCCCTGGCTGAGGGGAAATCCCTGGGGAACACATTCCACTCTGTGACCAGCAACCCTGTTTCCCTTCTCCCCTTCTAGCTCACTTCCCCTCCATTATCTCCATTCCACATCCATTCCCTTACTGAGGCCCTGTTCTGTGCCAGGAATTCAGCTAGGGGCTAGGGGCCAGACAATAAAAACAGACCCGTTTTCAGAACCCTACAGTCATCCCTGAGGAGCACAGTCCTAAGGACACAGAACAGGGTTGTCCTCAAAAGGCACAGAGCCTGTGTTAAAGGAGATGAGACTGTGGCCCAGAGATGAGCCATGTAAGAGAGACTGCTGTGATAGGGGTTAGATGCGGGGAAACTCTTGGGTGGCTCGGTCTGCTATGCTTTGACCTGTGGTGAGGATGATAAAAAGGCCCGATCAAGAAAGAGTCATGGAAAAGAGCCTGGTGATGAGCGAACTGCGGAATAGAGATGGGAGAGGGAGGTGAGGGAGGGTACAGGGGCTATAACAAATACCACAGGCTGGGCGCCATGGCTCACGCCTGTAATCCCAGCACTTTGGGAGGCCGAGGCGGGCGGATCACCTAAGGTCAGGAGTTCGAAACCAGCCTGACCAACATGGAGAAACCCCGTCTCTACTAAATATACAAAATTAGCCGAGTGTGGTGACGCATGCCTTTAATCCCAGTACTCAGGAGGCTGAGGCAGGAGAATCGCTTGAACCCGGGAGTTGGAGATTACAGTGAGCCGAGATCACACCATTGCACTCCAGCCTGGGTAACAAAGCGAAACTCCGTCTCAAAACAACAACAAATATATTTGTATATAATATATATAACCAAATACCACAAACGGGACGGCTTTAAACAATGGAAATGGGCTGTCTCGGTTCTGGAGACTTTTAGTCCACATCAACGTGCGGCACAGTCGGTTCTCTCTCTGGAGGGAATCTGGCGCAGCCTCTGCGGGCCCAGGGGGTCCTTGGCTGGGGGACGACTCTGCCGCCTTCCGGTCTCCCGCGCTCTAGGCCAGGACGGGTTGTGCGACGGCGGGGGTCGCTGCCCTTCTGTCCGTAGGCTTCTCCAACGGTAAAAGGAGGTGAGGCGATTCCAATGCAGACATTCTATGATTTCATAACAGGCCTCTAAGGACCACTCCAATGCGGGCAGTCCATGCTTTTATAATAGGCAGCTCGGCTTTTCACGCAGGCGAAAGGGAAAGAGGAGACATCACTTTTCTTGAAGTCAGCTAACCTCTCTGCGGAGTGACGTCACCTCGAGCCTCAATTTGCTGATCTAAAAAATAAAAATTTTAATAAATTGATTACCAGTTGTTAAAAATAACACTACGGCCTCACAAGGTGGTGGGATGAGGGTGCTTGCTCGAGAGACACGCAGGTCTGAGCAGAAGCAAGCCCGAATGCTCTCCCGCAGGTTCTCGGAAACAGTCACCGCCTCCCAGCGTCGCGCGGGGGCGGGGCGAGCAGTGCGGGCGGTCGGGAGGGGGCGGGGCGAGGAGGTAGGCTTTGTTCTCGTCCCCGCCCCCGCCCCGCCCCCGCACTAGATATCGCGAGAGGGCGGGCCAGCTTGGCTTCGGCGTCGGCGTCGGCGTCGCTCGCGCCTCGTAGCCGTAGGCCAGCGTCTGCTCGCGAGCCGCGGGTCAAGTGCTGGCTGCTAAGGGGAAGCGAGGAACCGCCACCCGTTCGGCGTTGGCTTTGGCGTCGGGGTCGTTGTGTCGTGACAACCGCTCCGGCAGCCGTTTCCGAGGCAGCAGGTGCGGCCGCTTTAGTCCTCAGCGGACTCCGCGGTTGCCTGCGGGTCTCTGCGAGTGCCGACCCTTCTCTTCGCGGATCCCAAGCCAAGCAGCGACCCTGAGCCGACAGCTGAAGCGCCCGGCAATGGCGGCCTCGACGGCCTCGCACCGGCCCATCAAGGGGATCCTAAAGAACAAGACCTCTACGACTTCCTCTGTGGTGGCGTCGGCCGAACAGCCCCGCGGGAGTGTAGACGAGGAGCTGAGGTGAGAGCTGGGAGGGACGGCTTGAGAGCCCCTCCTTCCCGCTGGGCGGCCTTGCGCGCCGCCGCCGTTACCCACCCAGACCCCAGGCGCGGGCGGGCAGGCGGGCGGGCGGCGTGGATGTGTCTCGGGTGCCGCTCGGATCTCTCCACCTGCTCGGCTAGCCGCGGGTGGGACCGATCTTTAAGAAGGCTGGGCGATGACGTTTATCATGTTTCCTTTTTTTTTTTTTTAAAGCA
>NW_016107315.1:12327725-12330620 GCF_001604975.1 Cebus imitator
TTAGCATCGTGCCACACTCTATTTCTGCATCTGCAACTAGAGTTTTGGGTGCTTTCTAGTTTTTGTTTCTGTTTAAAGATAGATCTAAGCTCAAAACAGTTCAAAGAGGAGCAACTTGAAATGACCCAGTGATATTTTAGTTGCTCTTGCATACGCTAAAGATACACATAGAAAAAGTTGTTGACCTGAGCATTGTACGTAATAATTATAATTATTATACGTATTATATTGTACGTAATAATTATAACAATATAATTGGAAACGTCCATTAGTAGGAACTGGTGAAGTATTAATTACGGTACGTTTGTATAATGGAACAATATACCAGCCTTTAAAAAAAGAAAGAGGTAGGTGTTTATGCACGGGAAATGTTGCAGTACAGTATCTGTAGCGTAAAACACACCACTGGGTTAGAGGTGCAAGGGGGCTTGGGCGTTATAAGATAATAAAAATATAAGGACTCTACATTCTGAAAATAAGGCTTAAAAAAAGTTACCTGTGAAATTTGTAGTCATGAAGCTAAATGAGGATGTTTGTGAAATCTCAGAATATAGGAACTAGGGCATTCCTGTATAAAGGATCTTATTTAGGACCATAAAAGGAACTACTGCTTGGTGCTGGTAAATTCATAGGGATTTGTGTTACCTTGAAGAAAATATTGGGTAGGATCACAACTTAGAATCGTGGCCTTTTGGGGTTGGAAATGATCTTAGTTTTGTCTGGCAACTCCCACGCTCGTGGATGCTTGAGTCTTACATTCCCTCACACACAATTTTCCAACCTCTATTTGGGCTAAGCCACGCTAAATGGAGTGCTGGGGGAGTTTGATGGTTATAGGTAATGGAATTATGAAAACAGAGTTTCACCGGAACATAACTGAAGCCAGAGAAACAAGTCAGTTAAAAGATAAATAACGGCAAGGCGTGGTGGTCCACGCCTGTAATTCCAGCACTTGGGGAGGCCAAGGTGGGAGGATTGCTTGATCCCAGGAGTTTGAGACCAGCCTGGGCAACATAGTGAAACCTCATCTCTTTAAAAAAAAAAAAAAAAAAAAGAAGAAGAATTAAAAGATAAGTAACATGACTACAGAAGGCTCGAATGTAGCTTCAGGGTTTTCAGCACCAGGAATGTGGTCCTCACTGGCATTTATGTTATTTAACTATTCTCCAGTATGAGCTTCTTTTGGTCCATTTAACCAAGTGACTTATTCTTCATCTCTGCTTCTTTAGTTTCTGTTTATTCTCAACTTGGATCTGCCATAATTTCCTGTGGTCCCAATCTATGGATTGGCCTCTCTGTAATTTGTTGGGATTTACATTCAGGTCTTTCTGCCTGAAAAGCCGCTATACTAGACTGACTCAACTACATAGGGCTGCCTCTTCTGTAGGAGCTGTGGCAGGGTAGATTCACTTAAAAGGGACTGACTTGTCTAGTTAGAGTTACAGTCCTGTCTTTGCAGAGAACTATCAAACCCTAATTCATTGAAGTTCATGATGTTTGGTTCCAAGTGGTAAAAGGGATGGGTTTTTTAATGATCATTGTTATGTGACTGTAAAGCAAATAAACTAATTCTACTAGTAAATACTGTCTTAGTCCATTTTTTGTTGGTCATAACAGAATGCCTGAAATGATAATTTATAAGAAACAAAATTTACTTTTTACAGTCCTGGTGGCTTGGAAGTCCAAGGTTGAAAGGGTGTATCTGGCGAGAACCTTCTTGCTGGTGGGGACTCTATGCAGTTCCAAGATGATACAGGGCATCACATGGCAAGGGGGCTGAGCATGCCAGCTCAGGTCTCTCTTCCTCTTCTTATAAAGCCACCAGAACCACTCACTTGATAACTAACCATTAATCCAGTCATCAGAGCAGAGCCCTTATGACCCAGTCACCTCTTAAAAGCTGCACCTATCAACAGTGCCACATTGGAGATCAAGTTTCAGCTTGGCTTTAGAGAGGACAGATGTTCAAACCATAGCAAATATACGTTATTATTTATGTCACAACTCATGCAAACAATATCAGTAACTTTATGAGACTCTCTTTGAACAGAAACAATAAAAGTATACAGTTGGCCCACTGTATCCCTGTATCCATGGGTTTCACACCCAGGAATTAAGCCAACACCAAATAGCCCTTTACATTTGGGAGCCATTTTACACACCAAATTCTCCAACAGAAATGCAAGAAAGTTAGCACAAAATAGACCACGAAAAGGATACTTTTTACAGCACAAGAGCAGAAACGAGAAAGCAGAGCATCACCTTGTTTGACCCCATCTGGGAACATGCTACCTCGGTTACGAAGCTGTGAACGTGTGCAATGGGCAACTCAAAATTTGCTCTGCTCTGTGTCTGTCTGTGAGCAACTGCTAAAAGACCTCAAATGCTGGTTTTGTCATTACAAATTTTAGCAAGTAGGTAAATTTGCAAAGAAAGAATCAGAATAACGAGGATGAACTCTATCTTTTATCGGTGTCTTTGTTGTGCTAAATGCAATGATAGTTTGACCACTATCCAACCCTCAGTTGTGAGAGGATGTTATTTTACATAAATATTACCAAGGAATTTTTAAAAATAAAATTCAAACATTTCAAATATATGCTTATAATTTATGTATGTACTACATATGAATTATATATATCAGATGATTCTCAAAATTCAATGTACACTTAAAGTGACATTTATATAAAACCATATTCAAATAGTCTTTAGCATTTCTATTTTTTTATCCAATTGTCAGGACTGATCAAACCATAATTGAGGGAGGTGGTTATTTTTTTAGATGATTCAGTGCTGTTTTTTTATTATTATTATTATTTTTTTTTTGAGACGGAGTTTCGCTCTTGTTACCCAGGCTGGAGTGCAATGGCGCGATCTCGGCTCACCGCAACCTCC
>NW_016107315.1:12330910-12335251 GCF_001604975.1 Cebus imitator
TCTATTTTTGAGACAAGATCTCACACTGTCACCCAGGCTGGAGTGCAGTGGCATGATCACAGCTCACTGTAGCCTCTACCTCCTGGGTTCAAATGATCCTTTCACCTTTGCCCACCACACCCAGCTAACTTTTGTATTTTTTGTAGAGATGGGGTTTTACTCTATTGCCTAGGCTGGTCTCAAACTGCTGAGCTCAAATGATCTGCTTGCCTCCCAGAGCACTGGGATTATTGGTGGAAGCCACCATGCCCCACCAGTGCATATGTCTTTAATGATTGATTTCTACAGGTACCAGTTGTCAGATACCAATTTTTGAAGTTTAAATTGAAACTGGATAGAATCCATAAATCCACATAACCAAGTATAGATAAATCCTAGCACATTGCAATGCAGCATTCAACTAGTTTAAACACCACTGTTGTCTTCTATGATTGTGGGATTCCCATACTTTCAGGATACCTTGAATATAGAACACAACTTATGAAGGTATAATTTTGCAGGCCTAGTGAATACATATGTGTATCTTACTGAAAACAAGACACTGGATTCTAAGATGTACCATCAAGAAAGAAAAAATACTGCCAATTATGATTATAAGATGCCATCCTTGGCTGGGCACAGTGGCCCACGCCTATAATCCCAGCACTTTGGGAGGCCTAGGCAGGTGGATTGCTTGAGGTCAGGAGCTTGAGACCAGTCTGGCCAACATGGTGAAACCCTGTCTCTACTAAAAATACAAAAAAGAAAATTAGTCAGGCATGGTGGCACATGCCTGTAATCTCAGCTACTTGGGATGCTGAGGCAGGGGAATTGCTTGAAGGGAGGTGGGGGTTGCAGTGAGCCGAGATCATGCTACTGCACTCCAGCCTGGGCGGCAGAACAAGACTCTGTCTCAAAAAAAGAAAATTTAAAAAGATGCCATTCTCTTAAGACATATTCCTTTTCAGAGATATGAAAATGTAAAAAATGTCTTTCGGGAATTATTGAAAATATGATAGTAAATATTGCTAAAGCCTATCATTTGAGAAGGATTATAGTTTAGCAGTTAATCTGGTGCCAGATTGCCAGGGTTTGGATCTTGTCTGCTGCTTGTAAGCAAACTTTGTGATTTTCAGTGAATTATTTATTATGTCTGTGCCTTAGTTTAAATATTAAATGAATTAATAAATGTAAAATGTTTAACCTAGTGCCTAACCCTCAAATGTTAGTCTTATTGTAATAGAAATAAATATAGAAATTCATTTTTTTCTACATCTCAGTGGGTTTTTTTTTACACAATCTGCTTTCGAGTTCACTATTCTGTTCAATTCAAATTATGTAGTAGTCTTGGATACTGCAGGCAAATTCTGCTTGAAAAAATTATGCTTTAATTAATTTCCTTTGATATAATTTAAGATATACACATGCTTCAACTTTGTCTTTTTCTGCCTATAAAGGGATATGGAATATTATTGTCAGGTTTGCTGAGTAAAATAAAAAGTTTGTTTTCTAAAAGTTACTTTTTGCTTGCTTGTAATTGCTTTTACTGTTGTCTTACTTTTATTGTTCAGTAATGACACTAAGCTTCCAAGTCTTATATTTTGTCAATCTATATAAGTTGAATCTTCATTTAAAGAAAGGACCATTTCTTGAAACGTGCAATTAAGGTTAAAACACTTTGAAGCAAAATCTTGCCTCCCGTTCCAGACACAGTCAGAACTATCAAATGAGCAAGTCACAAGCAACAAGAAGTACCGGTAGGTCTTTGAGGTGGTACCATATGAGCTAACGTAAAAGTGAGAAGTGGTGACTCTTTCAGCACCAAATTTAGGCTGTAGGAAAACCAGTCACCCACACAGGAGGGGAAAACTGAAACCAACAGGTGCTTTCACCATCATGGCAGATCTGCCATGTAAATGGTGGTGCCTCCATTTTTGTCTGCAGAGATACTGATCCCACATGAGGTCATATAGTTCATGATGGTATTGGGATTAAGCTTAGGCTGTCTCCTTGGGTTTTGTTATTTCACAACTAATGTTAATTCTGCCATAACTTTAGAGATGCCAACTTTCATATCCAGTGTCCTCTACTGATAGTTTCTTCTACTTCACTAACTTTCTAAGATTTCCTAGCACTTTTTGGAGTCTGTTTTGTAATACCCTTATTTAAATGCTTGTTTTGTAAGATAGTTTTATCTTTTTTTGGATCTGAATAAGTGTACTAATTTCTTTTTCTCTTAGTGTTGTGTTGAGGAAGCAAGTGAGGCTTTGAATATGTAGGACTTAATTTTATTTACAATAGAAAGTAAACTAAATGGCAAACACTGGGAAAATTGAAGTTATATAAAATGTTTATATACATCCAAAGAGCTCAAATTTATGAGAAGATTTCTGATAGACAAAGGACAAACATAATTCACAACGAGGAAAGTAAAATACTATTAGCCAAAGAAACACAACAGTTTTTAAATACAATTTTACACCTGCTGAAATGGAAAAACAATCCCCAATCCTAGCAACGGTTTGTTAATTTGCTGGGGGCATTACAAACAGTCTTCTTTTTTAATTTTTATTTTTTTTTTTAGAGACGGGGTTTCACCATGATGGCCAGGCTGTTCTTGGAACCCCTGACCTCAGGTGATCCACCCACCTTGGCCTCCCAAAGTGCTAGAATTACAGGCATGAGCCACTGTGCCCGGCCTGTCTTCTTTTTTTAAAAAAAAGTTGGGCTGGGTGTGGTGGCTCATGCATGTAATCACAACACTTTGGGAGGCCAAGGCAGGCAGATCATAAGGTCAGGAGTTCGAGATGGTGAAACTCCGTCTCTACTAAAAATACAAAAATTAGTCAGTCATGGTGGCACATGCCTGTGATACCAGCTACTCGGAACCCGGGAGGCAGAGGTTGCAGTGAACTGAGGTCATGGCGCTGCACTCCAGCCTTAGTAATAGAGCAAGACTCTGTCTCAAAAAAAAAAAAAAAAAAAAGCTATATGGCAACATGGAGTGAACTGTGAAGTTCTTAATAAAGTTTAATTCAGACACTTAGACTAGCAAATTTTCTTTAAAACATCACTGAGAATAGCATATATACAAATATGTTCATGTCTGCCTTATTTTAAATAGGAAAACTTGCTTAGGTTATCTAAATGAATCTTATACAGTTATTAAAAAGATAAAAAGCAAACACAAGCAACATACACTACATATACTTACAACTTATATATCAGTATGTGTATTTTATATGTACTGTAGGTACTGTTTTATGTATATAGTTTTATATATATATATATTTTTTTCTTCCTTTTTTTTTTTTTTTTGAGACGGAGTCTTGCTCTGTCACCAGGCTGGAGTGCGGTGGCGAAATATCAGCTCACTGCAACCTCTGCCTCCTGGGTTCAAGCGATTCTTCCGCTTCAGCCTCCCCAGTAGCTGAGACCATAGGCATGTACCACGGCGCCCAGCTAATTTTTTTGTATTTTTAGTAGAGGCGGGGTTTCACCGTGTTAGCCAGGGTGGTCTCCATCTCTTGACCTCGTGATCCACCTGCCTCGGCCTTCCAAAGTGCTGGGATTACATATATATATATTTTTTAATGTTTTGATAGCTTATACATATTTATATGTATTATACAAAGAAAAGAATATGCAGAAATCAAAATTATGAATGCTTGAGGGTGTTGGGATTGTATTCAATTTTGTTTTTAATTTCAAGAAAACAATTTCTCCTTGTGTTCTGTAGTTCTTTTTCTTCTATTCTTATCTTGCAAAAAATATTTACAGGGTGTGGAGTTCTCTTCTCTTCCCCGTAGAGATACTTTTCAAACTCCAAAAGTCTGCCCTCATTCTTTTTTTATCCTAAGCCAGGATGATCAATTGTCTTTTTTTTTTTTTTTGAAACGGAGTTTTGCTCTTGTCACCCAGGCTGGGGAGCAGTGGTGTGATCTCAGCTCACCACTGCAACCTCTGCCTCCTGGGTGCAAGCAATTCTCCAGCCTCAACCTCCCGAGTAGATGGGATTACAGGCACACGCCACCACACCCAGCTAATTTTTATATTTTAGTAGAAAGGAGGTTTCACGGGGTTGGCTAGGCCGGTCTCGAACTCTTGACCTCAGGTGATCTGCCCACCTCCTAAATTGTCATTTTTAATTCAATATTGTTAATATTGTTTAGGAAATAACTTGTTTTACTCTGAGATTAGGATGTACCCAGAAACAACATTATTAATATGTGTTTATTTTAAAAATATTTGATTATAATGTAATACATACAGAAAATCATATTAAGTATAAATTAAAAGTGTCAGAAATTATTACTAAAGCAGACACTGGCTGGGTGGTGTCTCACACCTATAATCCCCGAA
>NW_016107315.1:12335281-12383146 GCF_001604975.1 Cebus imitator
TTTTTTTTAAGAGACATGGTCTCCCTGTGTTGCCCAAGTCGATCTCAAACTCCTGGGCTCAAGTGATCCTCCCATCTTGGCCTCCCAAAGTGTTGGGATTTATAGGCATGAGCCACTGTGCCCAGCCTCCCCAAAGCTTAACTACTAGTAGCCTCCTGTTGACTGGAAACCTTACAGATAACATATACAATTGATTAACTACATGTTTTGTATTATGTGCTGTTACTGTATTCTTAGAGTACAGTAAGCTAGAGAAAATAAAATGTCAAGAAAGTCATAAGGAAAATACATTTACTGTTCAGTAAGTGGAAGAGGATCATCATAAAGATCTTTATCCTGGTGGTCTTCACAGTGAATAGGCTAAGGAGGAAGAAGAGGGATTGGTCGCACTGTCTCAGGGGTGTTAGAGGAAATGGAAGGAGAGGCAGCCTCACTTGGTGTAGCTTTTTGAAAATGCATCATAATTTCTGCATAACTTTTGTGCTTTTCATTTCTCTTAAAATGTTTCTGTGTGGTACTAATAATCTTCCTTCTACTGTTTAGTTTCAGTGTCCACATCATAAAAGGGTCCCTGTGTAAAATAAGTAAAGCATTCTCAAATAGTCAGAACTCTTTGTTGAACTGTCTAATGTCAATTTGTTTCCTGGTTTTGCTTCTTCTGCATATTATTCCTTATCATCTGGTACTGATTCAGAACACTCATCTCTATCAAGTCATCTGTCAATTCCTCTGGTGTGATGTCAGTTAGCTCTTGAATTTCAAGATCCATATCTAGAAACCCTTTACCCCACCAAATAATTCACAATCTCATTATTTCCTTAATTGGCCCTGTCTTAAATCTTGTGGAGTCATTCATAACATCTGGTTACAGTTTTCTCCAGCAGGAATTCATTGTTTCAGGCTTGACAGCTTTCATAGCTTTTTCTGTAACAACAATGGCATATGCGGTGGTGTAATCCTTCCAGACTTTCATGATGTTCTTTGTGAGGGTTGGCAGTCGTTTCCATAGAGCAGGGATCCCCAAACCTCAGGCCATGTGGCAGGTGCCTGAGCTCCGCCTCCTGTCAGATCAATGGTGGCATTAGATTCTCATAGGAGCACAAACTGTATTGTGAACTGTGCATGTAAGGGATCTAGGCTGCCAACTCCGTATGAAAATCTAATGCCTGATGATCTGAGGTGGAACAGTTTCAATCTGAAACCACCCTGCCATGCAAAAATTGTCTTCCACAAAACTGCTCCTTAGTGCCAAAAAGTTTGGGTACCACTGAATAGACTACCGTGTGTACTGAGTCTTAAAGGTCCTCTGTGACCTCCTGATCTAGAAGTTAAATTAGAGATGTTGTGTTTGGGGACAGGTAAACCACCTTGACACCTTCCATGTTGAAATCATAGGGTTCATAGAGCTCTAGGTGACCAGAGAGAGACATTGTCCAGAATCAAAACAACTTTAAAAGACAGTTTACTGCCAGGCATGTGGCTTGCACCTACAGCCCCAGCTGCTCAGGTGAGCTCAGATGCAGCCAGATCACTTAAGCCCAGGAGTTCGAGGCTGCAGTGAGCTATGATTATGCCACTTTACCCCAACTTGGGGTGACAGAGTTGAGACCCAGTCTATTTAATTAAAGAGAGAAATTCTGACACATGCTACAACATGAATGAACCTTGAAGACATTATGCTTAGTGAAATAAGCCAGTTACAAAAGAACAAATACTTTGTTTATGTGAGGTACCTAGAGTAGTCACATTTAGAGAGACAGAAAGTAGAATGGTGGTTGCCAGGTCTGGGGGCTGGGGACAGTGGGGAGTTAGTACTTAATGAGTACAGTTTCAGTTGAGGAAGATGAAAAAGTTCTGGAGATGGATAGTGGTGATGCTTGCACAATGATGTGAATGTTCTTAACTCCATAGAATTGTACACTTCATAATGACTAGTGCTGCAGCAGCACATACACTAAAATTGTAATGATACAGAAATGATTGACATAAAAACAAAAAGGTTAAAATGGTGAATTTTATGTATGACCACAATTTTAAAAAATAAAAAAATGCTTAATCTGAAATGGGAACACTGTGGGTATGTTAGGGTAGAAAGCAAAAGAATATGAAGTCACCTGCCCAGAGTAGGCCTGTGTAATTTTTAAGGTAACTCATCAAACTTTTTTTGAGAGTATAGAGAAGGGAATATGATACTGAAATGTTAAGTATGTTATTCCTAAAGGATATTTCAGGATCTGAGAAATTGAAAATACCTACAGTGAAACCACCAGTTTAGACCAAATGTAGAAAGGATGATTTAAATCAGTGTAACATTTACATTGATTCTTTTTAAAGCAGGTTTTTTCCAAGTATATATACTAAGTAACAAACTGTATAGGCAACAAAATAATGTTGGCTTGTGGAAGGGTCTGAGGTCTTTTTTAATGAGTATATAAGAATTTAAAATTAAAACATTTAATTATTGAGCACCTTAATAGTTGTGCAAATACTTCATGGAATGAAATTTAACAGTTGTTTCCAAAGTACTTATAGGGCAGGCACGGTAGCTCACGCCTGTAGTCCCAGCGCTCTGGGAGGCGGAGACGGGCAGATCACATAAGGTCAGGAGTTTGAGACCAGCCTTACCAACATGGTGAAACCCCCGTCTCTACTAAAATTACAAAAATTAGCAGGGCATGGTGTCAAGCGCCTGTAATCCCAGCTACTGGGGAGACTGAGGCAGGAGAATTGCTTGAACCCAGGGATTGGAGGTTGCGGGTGAGCCAAGATTGCGTGGTTGCACTCCAGCCTGGGTGACAAGAGCAAAACTCTGTCTCAGAAAACAAAAATAATGGCCATGCCTGGTGGCTCACACCTGTAATCTCAGCACTTTGGGAGACCAAGGTGGGCGGATGACGAGGTCAGGAGTTCAAGACCAGCCTTGCCAACATGAAGAAACCCCATCTCTACTAAAAATACAAAAATTAGCTAGATGTGATAGTATGCGCCTGTAATCCCAGCTACTCAGGAGCTGAGGCAGAAGAAGTACTTGAACCCAGGAAGTGGAGGTTGCAGTGAGCCAAGATCATGCCACTGCACTCCAGCCTGGGCAACACAGTGAAACTCTGTCTAAAAAATAATAATAATAGAGTGAGACTCTGTCTCAAAATAATAATTAATAAATAAAATACTTATAGAGAACTTCTATTGCCTTGCAAGTAAATCTGAGTACACTATGTCTGAGCAAACCTTTATTTTTCTAGATTAGAAATAAACAGAATTGTAATTTATTTGCAATCTAATGATTTAGTGTTATCTGAGTTTGATGAAGTTTTCTTTGTAGTTTTATGCTTTGAATCTTTATGTTTTAATTAACAGATATCCCAGAAACAAATTATGTCAAGGAAATATTCCTGTTGTGTTTTTTACCGGTTACTGGTATATAGATGAAAAATGCCTGTTGACATCAGGGAATGTATGGATTTTGATTTGCATTATTAATTCTATAGGCCAAATATAGTAGTGTTTTGAATGCCTGATATAGATACTAAATACCATGTTTAAAATATGTGGTCACTAATTGTTCTGCATTTACTGACATTTTATTGTAGTTTCTTGATGGTTTTTACCCTGAGTCAGCTTCTATTCCAAGAAATTACATGGGAAAATAGAGGTTAGCCATCAAATAGAAGTTGAAATGTGAAATTTGGACATTTGTGAATTTTGATGTCAAGTTTTCTTTTTTCCACATTGGGAAAAATGTTTTTTCTTTTTAATTTTAGCAAAAAATCCCAGAAGTGGGATGAAATGAACATCTTGGCGACATATCATCCAGCAGACAAAGACTATGGTTTAATGAAAATAGATGAACCAAGCACTCCTTACCATAGGTAATGTTACATAGGCATCATTTCTCTTGTGACTTATTCCATTTTGCATTTAATATGAGCTTCTGTATAACGGCCTATTTGAATTTGTTTTATTCTAGATTTGTTACTGGAGCACTAGTCAATTCAATAACCTAACTGCAATTTTTTTAGTAATAGTATAAGTGATGTGTAACTTTAAAATTGTGTAACCCATTTCATACATTATAATTATAGTAGTAAATGTTTATTTGTTGCACTTCAGTGGTTGCTAGTTACTAATGGTGCACATAGACTAGTTTAACTTCCTTGAAATGCCAATGAGATAGGGGCTTGTTTGCTTCCCAAATAGAAATCTGGGGTTTACCCAGTCTCTTTGCAGAGAAGCATAACTGCATGGTTGGTAACTCTTTTGTAACCCACTGAAAGATAGGTGTTTATGTCTTTATTTTTTAACTTAATGTAATATTGTTGTTCAGATATTTATGTGTAATTTTTGGCAATTTCAAATCTCAGAATTTTCTGAATGAATTGTGAAATTACATTATGCAGCAGTAACCAGTATGAAGACAAAAACAACGCAGTAAGCATTATGAGAAGATGAAGATTCTAAATTAGTATAGATATCTAATTAAGGTAATACCTTGGGCTGGGTGCTGTGGCTCATGCCTCTAATCCCAGCACTTTGGGAGGCCAAGGCAGGCAGATCATCTGAGGTCAGGAGTTCAAGACCAGCCTGGCCAACATGGTGAAACCGAGTCTCTACTAAAAAAAAAAAAAAAAAAAAAAAATTAGCCGGACATGGTGGCAGCACCTGTAATCCCAGCTACTCAGGAGACTGAGGCAGGAGAATGTCTTGAACCCAGGAGGTGGTGGTTGCAGTGAGCCAAGATTGCACCATTTTACTCCAGCCTGGGCAACAAGAACAAAACTCCGCCTCAAAAAGAAAAAATAAAAGAAAATACCTTGGCTGGGCATGGTGGTGCATGCCTGTAATCCCAGCACTTTGAGGTTACAGAGGCAGAGGTAGGAGAATTGCTCCAGGCCAGGAAATCAAGACCAGCCTAAGTAACATAGCGAAACTCTCTCTCTACCAAAAATAAAATAAAATTAAATAAGTTATTCCTTACCTAACTTGCATTGAAAAAATAAAAGATTTCCAGGATTAAAATATTTTGTTATTGAAATAAGATAGCATAAATCCAGAAGTTACTGTTAAAATAGAGTTAACTGCAGTTTCCATTTGTTCTGTAATGAAAGAATAAAGAGTTAAGAACTATATTTTAAATCAGTGGGTGAAAACTTTAGAAGATAATTACTAACAAAAATAAAGAGTAAAAATAAACATGAAGATATTAAAGATTGTGACGAGGGTAAAAAAAATAATGAAATAGATACAGATGCTAAAACTCAATACTAATGATATTTGAGTGAAGAAATACACATTTTTTGTGGTATATTTGTATATACCATGGAATGTATATAAAAATGAACAAAATAATGGCATTCACAACAACCTGGTTGGAGTTGGAGACCATTATTCTAAGTGAAGTAACCCAAGAATGGAAAACCAGACATATTTTTTCACTTGTTAGCGGGAGCTAAGCTATGAGGACACAAAGGCATAAGAATGATACAGTGGAGTTTGGGGATGGGGGTGGGAGGGTAGAGAGGGATAAAAGACTACACATTGGGTATAGTGTACAGTGCTCTGGTGGTGGGTGCACCAAAACCTCAGAAATCACCACTAAAGAGCTTATCCATGTAACCAGACATCACTTGTTCCCCAAAAACCTATTGAAATAAAAATAAATAAATAAATCGAGGGGAGGAAAAACAATAAAATTACAATTAGTTAAAATGAATACACATGTTAAAAACAAGTTTATATTCTTATTTTTCTCCTAAATTGCAGGTATATACTTTAAGACATATCTTTTTAAAGGAAAAAAAAAAAAGATACAGGACCTCACTATGTTGCCCAGTGCAGTGGCTATTGACCGGCACCATCATAGCACACTACAGCCTGGAACTCCTGGCTCACATGATCCTCCATCCTCTGCCTCCCAAGTAGCTGAGACTATGGGCACACACCACCATGTCCAACTTCTAAAACGTATCTTAAAACCTTTATTGTACTAGCATCCAAAATCAGAGCGTTCTTTCTTTTTAATAAATGTAATGGCCATCCTTTGCTCGCTTGTGTTAGTTGGGGATAACTATCCTAAAAGAATTAAGATCAGGCATGATTTAAAAAAATAGTTGGGGGGCGGCGGGGCCTCGCAGCTCTGCAGCCTCGTCAGGCTCAGTCCCCTCCCAAAAAAAAAAAAAAAATAGTTGAGGCAAAATTTGTATAATATAAAATTAACCAATTTAAAGTAGAAAACTAATTCCATCACACAGTACATTCACAGTGTTGGGCGACCATCACCACCTCTATCTAGCTGCAGAACATTTCTATCAGCCAGTGCAAAAGCCCATTCTCATTAAGGAGCTTTGCCCCAAAGAGAAGGTGAATTGTGCAAGAGTCAACAGCAACAAACACAGAGACCTTTGGGGAGAGGTAAGGCACCCAAATACACAAACATATGTACACCTCTCCCTCACTCACACTTAAACGGCTGCAAATTTAACATGGATTCTTTATACTCTAAGTATCACAGCATTATCTTGTCCCACAGCATAACAGAGTGCTAATAAGCACACATTTTGAGGTCAAACTCCCTGGCTACAAATGCCAAGTCCACAGTTGACTGGCTGTATAAGCCTCATCTCTAGCATGAGGGTAATAACATGTATCTCAGGGGCGTTAATTATGGCTTAAAGTAATAATGTGCATACGGATTTATCTTAATGAACAGAAAAAATAGTTTTGACCAACAAAAGGAGTACTGTGTGCCACTGGAGAGGAGAGGCAGGCCTTTTCTGTATACTACTGAAAGCAGCAAAGCAAATACAGCACACAAGTTTTATGGAGTGACATTGCCCATTAATGTCTTACTGACCTCTGTCTCCACTTGCTGAGCTCAGTGTACATTCAGAGACTACGGGCGTTTCCAGTGTCTAGAGCCATCACTGGTGGCAATTGAGCTTTGCCTGTTTTCTATTTTAATGTTAGCCAAGTTGTTTAATTTGCTCAGCCTGAGTCATGTTATTAGCCCTATGATAAAATGCACCCCTCAACCCAAAGGTCTGCCACATAACATCGTTCTGTTGGATAACTTCCTGCCAGGACCCACTCACATCAAAAGTTCCTGCTGTGTAGATCAGGGTTTCCTTCCTCTCAGTCCTCATTATTTCTCCCTTATTGTGTCCTCAGGCACACTAGGATATTAAACAGACAAGATAATCTTGAGACGTAACCTATGTATAAATCAAATAGTTTGGGCATGTAGTTCTAGCTTTGCCATCAATTTCAGTTCTGCTTTTTAATTCTAACCCTGAGCTTGTTTTTAGTTATTCTGGACTAGTAGAAAAGGGAAATTTCTTCAGTTTGATTCACAGATTTCCTCTTAGTCATAAAAATGGCAAGAGTCACTCTCCTTGAAGCTACCTAAATGCCAACAAATGACTCCCCTGGGTCGTACCCCTGATGTTTTTCATACTAGACGTTTTTTTTTTTTTTCTGAGATACCTACTTTCCAAATCGTGTTTTACAGGAGATATATGTACCTCTACTTTTTGAATCTATCTTTTTTCTACAAGCTTTAAGTAATTAAAGATCTTGCTCTGAAAACATCAATTTCTAGTGCTTCAGTTCTTTAATTTGACGGGACTGGCGTTGCCAGGCCCTCTTTTTGGAAAGCTAATTATCTGTTCTCAAAGACACATACTACAACTCAAATACATTCCTCTCAGACTCTGCCCAGTCAGTGCTTTCAGCTCATGCATGACTAGGAGGAAACAAAATTTACTGCAAACTCCTTCAAAAGTTCTCTTTAACCTGGAAGCCTTCAATACGAGTATGGCCCTTTTGTAACTCTCTTTCTGTCAAAGAATTACGGAGAATGTGGCTGGATGGATACTAGGCTAGAGGCTCCACAACCCAGAAATTTCAATCAGAAAGCTGAATCTGCTGCAAACTGGATCATAATTTGGTTTAAATGTTAATGTCAACACATTTATTTGGCTACTCGCAGACCTGCTCTCCTGTGCTGCCATTGTCCTCTGAGTTACATGCGGTGTTTAACAGTTATGTCTCTTTCTAATTGAGCTCATGATTCAGAATGTAAATTCACAGGAATGATTAAGTACGACATGAATTCATTTTACAGTGAAGCCTTGAACTTGAATGATTTTCACAGTGGATTGGAGCACCAGCCATATGGTTCACTAGCATCATGCGCTAATGAATCTCAGCTACCAGCCAACAACAGGCATTGGTTGAGGGCCGGTTGTCCCAGGCACTGGCCCAGGTCCTGAAAACACCACACCCTCAAGGCGGGTACACCAAGTGGGGATGGCAGACAAACATGGCGTCCAGGGCACAGCTGATGAGTCAGTGAAGACAGGCAGGGGCGGATTGGAAAGAGTTTTATCATCCTAAAGAGCTCAGAGATGGGATCAGGACCCAGTGAAGAATTTTAAGAAGCATAATTTAATAGTGGCTTAGAAATAGGGCCTTCTTGGCTGGGCGCGGTGGCTTATGGCTATAATCCCAGTACTTTTTGAGGCCAAGGCAGGCGGATCACTTGAGGTCAGGATTTCGAGACCAGCTTGGCCAACATGGTAAAACCCATCTCTACTAAAATACAAAAATTAGCCAGGTATGGTGGCAGGCACCTGTAATCCCAGCTACTCAGGAGGCTGAGACAGGAGAATCTCTTGAACCTGGGTGGGAGAAGCTACAGTGAGTCTTGATTGCACCACTGTACTCCAGCCTGGGAGACAGAGTGAGACTATGTCTAAAACAAAAGGGAAAAAAAGAAGAGAAATAAGACTTTCTCATCAATGTAGAAGATGAAGTAGAGAGATCTCAAGGCACCAAACCAGGTAGGAGGTAGTTAGGTAGTTCACTGAAGACGGGATAAGCGCCTCAATTAAGAACATCATTGTCAAGATGAAGTAGAATGGGGACATACCAGTCATTTCAGATAATGAATATTGCCAAGAGGTAGTAACATTTTGAGTATTAGTATTAAGAAGTCAGAAGAAATCTAAATTGACTTCCAAGTTTCAGATTTGAGTGAGAAGTGCCTGAAACCATGAAAATTCCAGAAGATAAGGTTAGAAAAACTCTTCTAGACACCAGCTTATGCATAGTCTTCATGACCACGAAACCAAAGGCAAACGCAACAAAACCAAAGATAAATAGATAGGACTTAATTAAACTAAACAGCTTCTGCACAGCAAAAGAAATAATCAGCAAAGTTAACAGACAACCCACACAGTGGGAGAAAATCTTCACAATGTATTCATCTGACAAACAGCTAATATCCAGAATGTACAAAGAACTCAAACAAATCAGCAAGAAAAAAATAATCCCATCAAAAAGTGGGCTAAGAACATGAAAAGACAGTTAACAAAGGAAGGTATACAAATGGCCAACAAGCATATGGAAAAATGCTCAACATCACTATCAGGGAAATGCAAATCAAAACCACACTGCAATACCATCTTACTCCTGCAACAGTGGCCATCATAAAAAGTCATATGTTCTCACTCATAAATGGAAGCTAAGCTATGAGAAAGCAAAGATGTATGAATGACACAATGGACTTTGGGGACTCGTGGGAAAGGCTGAGAGGCAGATGAGGAATAAAAGACTATGCATTGGGTACAGTGTACACTGCTTTGGTAATGGATGCACCAAAATCTCAGAAATCATCACTAAAGAACTTGTCCATATAACCAAACACCACCTGTTACCCACAAACTTATTGAAATAAAAAATAAATTAAAAAAATAAGTAGTTTGATATTGGGGTGGGTGGAAAATGGTATTAGAATTTGATTTTTGTTATTACTAAGAATTTGATGTAACTGTGAGACCTGTAACTTTATAGACAAATGGAAAAAGATAATGAAGTCCTGAAACTTGCATGTGTGGAGTCACAATTACTGACCCCAAGTCATAGTAGAGATTTCTATTACCTAGGGAAAGGCGAAAAGGGAAGATCTGAGAATAACAGTAACATTGACATTGACATTTTAGGATTTTCCACAGCAGGCATATACAAAGTATCAATTAATTAAAATCTATATTTCATACATGTATGTTTGTGGGAAATGACACTAACTTCACATGAATTTTTTTACTCACATAGAGTGAGGCTATAGGTAAATTATAGCTTTTATATAAAGTGAGGGATACTTGTAAAATGGCTTTTACCAATTCCTTCCTGAAGCTTCAAAGCCTCTTAAATGGCTCCAATCAAGGGTCACAGTCTGGTTTTAAAACCAGGAGGCATATGCTGTCTTCTATGGGTTTTAGCACAAACTTCAGAGCTGCAGACAAGGAAAAGAGTGGCACTAGGAGGAACAGGACATTTATCCCTCCAGGTGGTCATATATTGTTGTTTTCTTTTCATCTTATCTTCTTGAAATAATCTCTTCTTTCTTTACAAGCTGACACATGGGGTGAAGTTTCCCTCATGTGTTAATATAATCTCTGAAGGAGTAGAGCTCCCTTTCATTCCGTTTTCATTAATTTGTTTCTCATAATTCCAGTGATGTGTTTGGGATGGAAAAAAATTGAAGAGAGAAAAGAAAAAGAAGTACTAATAAAAAGCAGAATGCCCCCCAGCGGCAAGCTGGTGGCGTCCAGAGGTTGCAGATAATGGATTAGCTTTTACCTATTTCCATAGCAACAGCTTTGCTGCTCTTAAACACTTCTTTAAAAGCTTGCGATAAATGTATCCTGTGACCCTGAAAACTTTTCCATCTCCCTCCTGACTTCTTTCATCTTCAACCCCTCCTTTTCCTTTTTGCCCCACAAAAACATCAATTATTACCCATAACCTTGTAGCATTTGCTTGGTTTTCTGCAGACCTGCTTCCTGTAAGGGCCCAAGATAGATTTGGCAGTGGGAGACCGAGAATGCTGCACCCTCTCCTTCCTCCTTTTGGCTTCTCTCTCTCTTTTTTCTGCCCTTCTTGCTTCTCTCTCCCTCTCATTCTTTTCTTCCTTGTCCTCTTTTCTCTCTCCCCTTGTCTCTTTCTTATTTTTTTAGTTTGTTCTTTCTCTCTTTTCTCAAACTAAATATACATGGAAGTCATCATTCTATGGATCACTGATTGGAATTGAATTGACAATTCCCAACTAAATAGTTGACAATATTAATTGAGCACTAGCTGGTGGTCAGCCATGAGCTGGGCTCTGGTCGGAATGGGGGGGCACGTGAATAGAATAACATCAGGATTCTAAAAGGGTGTCCTTGCCCATATCACCCACATAGAAATCAAGATTCTAGTTAAAGAAATTGAACACTCAACAATTAGTCAATCATCAACAGGACCAGGGAAAGAATAGGCCAGGATTGTAAAGACAAGGCTTTATTTCTAGCAGCCACTACTATGCAATTTAGAATGATCACTTACAGTTAGATTAGCTGTATTTGCATTTCAATCTGTTAAGTGAGGAAAATACAATCAGAAAAAAGGTATTATGAGAATATGAAACTCAAATAGGATGGTTCATATAGACACACTTGTACCCCACAGAGGTCAACTTTATGTTGTAGTTCTTGTCACTGGCTTAATATCCACAAGAAGAAGAAGAAGAAGGGGAAGGAGAAGGAGAAGGAGAAGAAGGAGGAGCAGGAGGAAGAGGAGGAAGAGGCAGAGAAAGAAGAAGAAGGAGGAGGAGGAGGAGGGGGAGGAGAAATAAGAAACAAGTATGGGCCAGAATGGTCACAAAAGCTTTTATGGAGAAAGGGAAAACTGAAGCTGGGTATGAAAAGATGAAGGTCTAAATACAGGAAACGGAGAGAGAACTCTACTATCAAGGAAGCAGGAACAGGCTGTAGCCACTCTTCACTGCATCTCTTCTAACTACTCACATGCCCTACACATAGTAGGACCAAATAACACTGTCTGTGTATGTGTGAGCATGTGTGTTTTTCTTTTTGTCTTAAATGTTCTACCAGATAGGAAGACGTTGTTTTTTCAAAAGATAAATGAGTGGAGATTTTAAAACAACGTACATTATTTATAAATGTCTCTAAAAGGCCACAGTGTCACGTCTTTGGAGGAGCGTTTTCTGACTTCCCTGGTTGCCATCCACCCCCACCATTTTGCTCACCACCCTCTGTGCACTAATCACCTTCTTGTGTAAACAGTGCAACTCAGTGTTGAACCTTATTTGTCTTTATTACTTCAGTGCCTGGCACAGTGCCTAGAATATAGGAGGGTGCTCAGTAAGTGTTTTTTGAATAAAGACACAATTTAATGAGTGTCATGAATCAGACAATGTTCACCAAGAAAGCTTTCTTGAAGAGGTGAATTTTGGATTGGATTATTAATAAAGGAAAGAATGGGATTAAAATAGGCATGGGAGCCATGTCCCTTCATTGGGAAGCCCACCAAAGATGTCATGGTAGCCCAGGCACCCTCAAGCATCCCCTTTTCCAGAGGAGGGGGCTTGGGCATCAGGAACAGCATCCTGTGAAAAGGCTTCACTGGCCGAGTGAGGCTTGTTTCCAACTGCAGTGTTGATCAACGAAGAAAGGAAGTCAAGTCCTAAACCCTAATCCTCAACTGAGCTTACAGAGATGCCTCTTTCACTTATTTCTAAAGGATGTGATACCTCTGACTCCCTCCATGACTGAGGGGAAAAGACTTTGGGATCCACTGCTGCCAGTCGGCTCTGGCTACAGAATCTAAATTGGTTTCCGGCTCCCACGGACATAATCTGGCACTTTTCCTGAGCACTGTATTTAATAACAACAGTTGCAAAGGCAATAAAAGAGGTAAAAAATGGTGTTGTTGTTTTATTATTACTTTGTGTCTATTCTTTTCATAGATACTGAGTCAACTAGGGTAGGAATAAGATTTTTTTTGGTAATATCCTGCTCCATAAAATCAATTTCACACATAAAATGGGAAACTCATTTTCAGCCAGGAACACAGGCCTAAGTACACATGTATTTTGTGAGAAGGAGTCAGAACTCTCCTCCTCGTGGATTTCAAGAGGGTAAAATTCCAGGTTCAAGGCAGCTTAGAGGACAAAGTGGAGTTTAGTATCTGCCCAGGCAGTCCAGGCCCAGCTACGGTCACTATTCT
Source organism: Cebus imitator (assembly GCF_001604975.1). Taxonomy (NCBI): domain Eukaryota; kingdom Metazoa; phylum Chordata; class Mammalia; order Primates; family Cebidae; genus Cebus; species Cebus imitator. The sequence goes on from NW_016107315.1 coordinate 12,348,347, forward strand.
CTTTTCCTGCAGTACTTGGTGCAGGTACATGTAATATCAGGAGTAGGTTTGGAGAGGAAGCGGAGGCTACAACAGCCGTCATATCACAGAGGTTGCAGTGTGCGCCAGGCCAGCCGAGGGTGGTTGTTCTGGAAGGAGAAAGTGGCAGCCTTTCCGACCTCCTCTTAATGCAGTGGGAAACATGCTGTGAACTTCAAGTTTGTTCGCATGAATTGGAAGAGCTGTTTCGCTCCCTCATTCCTAGGAAGTTTCTGCTAGCTGTCAGAAGCTACTTTATGAGATGAGAGTCCATCCTGTTTGTGTGACCTTGGGAAAGTGTCTTCTCTCTGGACCCCAGTTTCCTCATTTGTAGGATGAGCAGGTTATGTCATTAGGCAAATTTGAATGTCTCTTCTATCTCTAAAATTTTATGTTTCCATAATTAGAAGCAAACACCCAAAATGTTTTTGAAGACTTTTGGTGAGGCTTGCCGTTCTAGGAGAAAAACAATCAAGTAAGATAGACCCACGTTTCTTAGAAATGATCTTAAGTCAAATTTAGAATTAATACGTTCTTGTTGCCTTACTATGAAGAACGACAATTTTTGGTCGGGCACAGTGGCTCACACTTGTGAACACAGCACTTTTAGAGACCAAGGCAGGAGGATTTCTTGAGCCCAGGAGTTTGAGACCAGCCTGAGCAACATAGCAATATCCTGTCTCTACAAGGATTTTTTTTTCTTTTTTAATTAGCCGGTGTGTTGGTGCACACCTGTAGACCTGTCTACTCCAGAGGCTGAGGCAGGAGAATTGCTTGAGCCCAGGAAGTCGAGGCTGCAGTGGACTGTGATCATACCACTTCACTCCAGCCTGGGTGACAGAGGAGACCCTGTCTCAAAAAAAAAAAAAATACAAAATTTTTATTAAAATAGGAAACGTTTTGGTACAATCCTTTGAAGTTCTTTACGCTCTCTTTGTAAGGAGATCATCCTTTGTTGATCTCACTTCACAAGTGCCCTATGACCTTAGGCACAGTTACAGAGTTCATGTTAAGATCACAAAAGCCATTATTTCTTCAAACCAGTACTACATGGTCCTGAAATTCTGATTAACAGTGAATAAAACGGGTGAAGGGGGCATGGTTGCTCACTATCTTAGCCTCAGAAGCGTATGCACCTTCATTCTTCCCCTCCCTTCTTCAGACTTGAGGATTCGTTGAGCCATTCCAGAGACTAAAAAAATCTCTGAAAATAAATAAAAATTAATTTAGATTGGCTGGTTCCCCTTTGATATGGTTTGACTATGACCACACCCAAATCTCATCTTGAATTGTAGCTCCCATAATTCCCATGTGTTGTGGGAGGGACCTGGTGGGAAAGAATTGAATTATAGGAGCAGTTTCTTCCATAGTGTTCTCACAGTACCGAATAAGCCTCATGGGATCTGATGGTCTTAAAGGGAGAAACCCCTTTCACTTTGTTCTCATTCTCTCTCATCTGTTGCCATGTAAGACATGCCTTTTGCCTTCCACCATGATTATGAGGCTTCCCCAGCCATGTGGAACTGTGAGTCCATTAAACCTCTTTTTTTTTTTTTTTTTATAAATCACCCAGTCTAGGGTATGTCCTTATCAACAACATGAAAAAAGAGTAATACACCCTTAATCAAGAAAAATCACATTTCTCTCTAGGAAATCTAACAGACTTATCAGACGTGATTTTCCCTTGAGGTTGCAGTGTCCTTCCCCTACTGTCTCAGAGAAATCATGCTGGTCTGTGTCTCGCAATGTTCCTGCCATTTTTCCTTGGATCACTTGACATTATGGACCCTACAAGGGTGCATCCTAAGGACTTGTTAGGACAGTGTTCTCATCAGAGAAAACTCCCTAAACAGAAACTTTCAGAAAATCGAAGTCTCAGCTCTAGATCTATCTAACCATAAAGCTAATGAAACACACACACACACACACACACCAAACAACAACAACAAAACCATACCCACTCCTCTTTATGGTTTTTATTTACTTTTTATTTTCAGTGGATGCTGTTTGCAGTGAAAGAAAAGCTCTATGACTTAATAACATAAACACGTGAAAAGAGCCTTCATAGGATCCTCCTTTGTATCAGGCAAACTCGTGAGGTATGGCTCAGAACATTGGGAACCTAGTGAATTGCAAACCTCAGTGTGAGAGTGAAAGCCCCGGCCTGGGAGACTGGAGACAGGACACCATGAGCTCTGTAGGTGGGGTGATACCCACAGAGCTGAGAGAGACCCCTGCTATCCTCAGCAAAACTCAGCCAGGCCATCATTTTTTGTGGCTAGTCGTTGCTCTTCTGACAAAGGGAAGCTTTCCAAGTGTGTCCCCAGTGCTCAGGAGCGAACTGGCTACTGAAAGCTTTGGCAAAAACTTGCTGGAAATGGTTTCATTTGCTCCTGCCCTGAGACCCGTTCTGTCCCTGACAGACTTAGAATTGACACACTATGGAAGGGCAAATATCAGGCTTATGCCAGGGGCTGAGGCCTTTAGGGTGAGATGGGAGCCAACTAAAGATTTTGTAGTTTTGGCTTAGAGTCTGCACTCACATTAAAACCAGATAAACTTCATAAACACAGTTTGATGGCCATGAAACAGCAGACTGATGTAAGGTGTAGGGAATTGGAATTTGCCTGATAATTTGTCGGTCAGAGTTGAGGAGGGGAGCAGCTTCCTCCTCACGCCTAATAATCTGAATCTCAGGTCTCAGCGTGTTCCCCTTTGCTCTAACTTCTGCAGGCCCCAGAAATTTCCAGGCAGGCAGAGCATTTCCCAGAAAGGTCCCTGGCAGGCAGGCCAGCTCCCCATCACCACAGGGGTTTAGCAAGATGATACAGGGTACGGAATCAAGAGAGAAGGGAAGGAGGCTTTGGCATATGGTTTCCGAATTAATATCTTTCCTCATTTGCATTCAAAACCAAACACAGTAGATCCAATTGAGCTTCAGGCACTTTCATCTGTGAAGTCAGATTGGCAGAGTTTGGGAAGGGAGAATATGGGGGAATCCGGGGAAAAGGTACAGGAATGCATTATTCATTCCACATTATCAGATAATGAGATGTTCCAAATGAGTGAATCTTCTAGATAACTGAATCTTCCTTTCTAAACATTCACACTTCCTCTACATTTTAGAATATATTTATGTATTTTGTTAAAAGTGTGTTATAAGCATCTCTGCCTAGAATACCTGATTATAATTAACCATATCTTGCCTACTTATCATCCTATTTTAAAGAGAAATTAATTCCATTTCTCTGCCTCACAGACATGCACTCAGCTATGCCCTTTTGTGACATGGTAGTTCCAAGTTCTTTCTCCTGATGTACATGCACTCTTCCTTGCGGGGGTCATTTGTCAGTGTATCGGGACCTACAGCGTGTTCTTCATTTCTTTTCCTCATCTTTTGTCCACACTGACTTAGGAATAAATGACTGTCTCCAGGGAAAGGCAAATACCCATGCCTATTAAATCAGCAACATTATTTCCTGCATGATTCTAAGTCCAGCATTCAGTTCAGATTCGCAAGCCATGGTTCTTCCATCTGTTAAGTGAGGATATTGCACTTGGTTCCCGGGATGATAAAAAGTGACTGTGAGTGGTTATCCTCCATTAGGGGAGACACACTGATGCTTCCCATTTATCGGGGCTGTGATTTGAGTAAAAACCATAAGTTGAATTCATTGTGTGAAGCTCATCAGTAGAAGAAAGCACAGGGTGGAAGTAGAATGGTGTTTAATTCAGTTTGACTAGAGAGGTTCCAAGAGGCTTTAGACAGAAAATGATACCTAAAAGAGGTTTAACAGGATGAATAGGTGTTTTCTAAGTGGAGAGAAAGTAGATAAATATGTTCTAGCCACAGGAAATAATAGCTATGTCCATAAGTTTGGGAATGCTAAAGGTTATCTGGATCTGTCTCTGATAAATAAACACATGGGTTGAGTGATGGTATTATTCATTGCATTCAAAAAACTTCAAACAAAACAAACAACAAAACTTCTTGTTTTGTGAAAATACAAACAAGTGATTGAAGTTGCTACTCAGTACCAACATACAGATAGTATGAGGAACACTGGACAAGAAAAGAGGGATTGACTCTGTAAAGGAAGAATGTTTTGGGTGTCCTGCTTCCTTCTCAGGTGGCAAAGTTTGTCATTGAATGGAGGAGAGGTCTCATGTAATGTCTTACCAGTCTTAACAAGGGTGCACCATGCATGCTGCTCACTTTATTTATAATTTATTTTCATAAAGTGGTTTTCAAAATATAGTTCTCAAAACAACAGCATCAGCATTTCTAAGTTATTTCCATAACTTAGAAATGGAAATAATCAGGCCCCACTCAAAACCTACTGAGTTAGAAACTGAGGTGGGGCCCAGCAATTTGTTTTCATAGCTTTTCTGGTGACTGGGATGCTCACTCACATTTGAGAACCAGTGGTCTGACAATATAGAGAATGGGACCCAGACTCAGAGGGAAATCCTGAAAAATCAAAATCGAAATTGAGGAAAGCACAGACAACAATATTTATTGCCACTCTGTAACTGCCCAATGGGTTCACCTTGCCCACTGACTAGACAGAGCCAATTCATCAAGACAGAGGAATTGCAACAGAGAAAGAGTAACTCATGCAGAGCTGGCTGTGCGGGAAGCCAGAGTTGTGTTATTACTCAAATCAGTCTCCTGGAGCATTCAAGAATCAGAGTTTTTAAGGATAATTTGGTGGGTAGGGGAAGATCAGTAAGTTGAGTGCTAATTAGTTGGGTCAAATATGAAATCATAGGGCATTGAAGCTGTCTTGTTGCATTGAGTCAGTTCCTGGGTGGAGACCACAAGATCAGATGAGCCAGTTCATCCATCTGGGTGGTGCCAGTGGATCCAACAAGAGCAGGGTCTGCAAAATATTTAAAGCACTGATCTTAGAAGCAGTTTAGGGAGGATCAGAATATTGTAGCCTCCAGCTTTATGACTCCTAAACCATAATTTCTAATCTTGTGGATAATTTGATAGTACTACAAAGACAGCCTAGTCCCCAGGCAAGAAGGAGATTTGCCCTGGGAAAGGCTTGTTATCATCTTTGTTTTTAACTATAAACCAAGCCCCTCCTCAAGTTAATTCAGCCTATGCCCAGGAATTAACAAGGACAGCTTGGAGGTTGGAAGCAATACAGAGTTGCTTAGGTTAGATCTCTTTCACTGCCTCAGTTACAATTTTGCAAGGGTGGTTTCGACTCTACCCTATTTCCTAATTCTAGCATACATGGACTGGCTGACCAGTCACAATGGGGCACAGACAGCTTCTTAGGTGGACTGTGTGTTGCTGAGGTGGCCTTTGGTTCTGAAGCCTCAAGACAGGGGAATTGCAATAGAGAAAGAGTAATTCACACAGAACTTTACTTTGTGCTGCACTGAGAATGGGCCCATCTCTCCAGAAGGCTCAGGGTAAGGCACTTTCAGGAAACAAACATGGAAACTCAGTGGCACTTTACTGATTTGTAAATGAGCCAGACTCACTGCATCATTGCCCAGGAGTTTCTCCATTGGTCCATTTCCTTCCCATCCAAAGTCTAAACTGAAAAATAAATTCTAACTAGAAGGTAGCAGAATTCAGGCAAAGGGGACATCATGGCTCTGTTCAAATGCTTCCTGGCATCCACATATTATGGCATAATCCACCCAGCTCACAAATATTTTTTCTGACATTTCTATGGAACCAAGGAGGTGGAGTGTGGAGGTGGGGACTCAGGTTCCTCTGGCAGTGAAAACTGTCTTTCCTCTTCTCAGACACATGCTCTGTGCTTCCAGATTGATTCCCCTGACAGACTGAGGCAGGCTTTATTGGAGATGCCCTCTGTGCTAGACCATTCTTATGTTGCTATCACGAAACGCCTGAGACTTGGTAATTTATAAAGAAGAGAAGTTTAATTGGCTGGTGTTTCTGCAGGCTGTACAGGGAGTATGGCATGGACATTACTTGCTTTCTGGGGAGGCCTCAGGGAGCTTTTCCTGGTGCTGGAAGGCAAAGCCAGAGCACTTTACATGGCCAGAGCAGGAGCAAGAGAGACAGAGAGGTGTCACACACTTTGAGCAACCAAATCACAGGATAACTCACTCACTGTCATAAGGACAGCACTGAGGGGATGGAGATAAGCCATTCTTGAGAAATCCACCCCCATGATCCAGCCACCACCCACCAGGCCCCACCTCCAACACTGGGGATTACAATTCAACATGAGATTTTGGCAGGAACAAATATATACACTATTATCATCCCCTTAATTGTCACAGGTTACATTAGTTTCAGGTCTTAATTGGCCCTGGGAGACATTTGTGTGTATAAGGTGAGTTTGTGTTTATATGATCTCAGCAGTCATGTTACAAGAAAAAGTTCCTAATCCAAACCCCAAGAGAGTGTTCTTGGACCTCATGCAAGAAAAAATTCAGGGTGAGTCCACAGAGTGAAGAGAAAGTGAAGCAGCTACGTTGCCTGGGGTATATACCCTCGGGTTCGTTATTGAGCACCGCGAAAATTTAGGACAGACACACACACACACACACACACACACACACACACACAAACACACACACAGGGAGTTTAGGAACAGAGGTTTAATAGGTAAAAGAGAAGACAAAGAGAAACAGTTTTCTCTACAGAGAAAGGGGTCTCTGATTGGAGGCCAAGTCGGGCGGATCACCTGAGGTCTGGAGTTCAAGACCAGCCTGACCAACACGTTGAAACCCCGTCTTTAAAAAAAAAAGAAAGAAAGAAACAGGTCTCTGAGCAGAAAGGGCCAGCAGGCGGCAAATGCACTGAATTTTATAGTCAGGTTTGAGGAGGTGGTGTCTGATTTACATAGGGCTCACAGATTGGTTCCATCCTGTATGATGTTTACATAGGACTTGGGGAAGGCTGGTCACCCCACCCTAATCTTATTATGCAAATAGGATTTCCAGTTAATTGGCTTCATCTTGTGTGCTTCTTACAACAGGCATGACTGACAAACAAAAGGAGCCGCCATCTTGAACATGTCTAGTTCCTATTTCCTGCCGAATTCACTGCTGCAAGCTCCCAGCTTGTTCATCTATGTCTGAAGTTTGACTTTACAGGCTACTCTTTGTTAGAAAATGATTTGGGGCTGCTTTTCATGAAAAAGAAAAGCCTTACGGAGGAATCCCATGTACTTACTATCTGCCTAAGTAATTTCATATTAACTCCTGTATCAAAAGTAAGTGTATTAAGAATGTAAAGGAGTAGGAGTGGCCATTCCATTGGCAGAGCAGCAGCATGGGCTGCTTGACTGGATATATTTATGGTTATTTCTTAATTATATGCTAAACAAGGGGTGGATTATTCATGAGTTTTCTGAAAACGTGGTGAGGATTTCCTAGAACTGAGGGTAAACTCCCTCCCTCAAACTCCCCCTTTGAGACCACGTAGGGTAAGTTCCTGACATTGCCATAGCATTTGTAAATCACCACGGTGCTGGCCAGAGTGTCTCTTAGCATGCTAATGCATTATAATCAGCATATAATGAGCAATGAGGATGACCAGAGGTCACTTTCATCACCATCTTGGTTTTGGTGAGTTTTTTTCAGGCTTCTTTACCACATCCTGTTTTATCGTAGGATCTTTATGACCTGTGTCTTGGGACCTCTTATCTCATCTTGTGACTAATAATGCCCAACCTCCTGAGGATGCAGCCCAGCAGGTCTCGACCTCATTTTATCCAGCCCATGTTCAAGATGGAGTCACTCTGGTTCCAATCCCTCTGACAATCCTGAGTGGCGTTTATTGATCAGGTTCATGGGAGTGGGAGTAATACTGTCCCTTTGTATACAATTTACATATATTTTATAATATGTCTGTATCCCAGTTACATTAGCCATTACATGAAGCAGAAGGTTGAAGATGGAGAGTGGAAAAGTAAAGAAAAGGAGAAAGTGACGCGGTTACAGATATGTCCAGGAGGCACCTATCTGTAACCACGAGAGATGGTTACAAGCTTCAGCCTGAATTTAACTTGAGTCCAGCCTTCAAGTACTTCACTTGGTTTTGGGGAGTGACGTGTCTCTTCCAAACTGGGAGATCCCTTGCTATCTCCTCACTCTTTAACATTTTAGGAAAATGGGCTTGAGGTGAGTTTATTCCTCACTGGTTCTGCTCTCTTGTCATTGTGCTAATATTGTTATTTTATAACAGATTATTAACACCTGCTTGTTGCCTTATCTAACTTTTAAATGCCACTTAATGGAGGGGGAAATGAGCAGACGAATGAAAGTGAGCTGTGGTGGAAAAGAATAACACCCTTGCCCTAGGCCCATCCTTTCAGGGCCCAGGAGGTTCCCCATTATCTCCATTCTCTTTTGTGCTGGGGGTGGTGGCAGGTGCCAGGGAGAACAGGAAATCTGTACACATTTCTAAGCTAGGGCAAATTCTTCAAAATTTCCACTTTCTTTTCCATCTTACTCCTTTAGAACCTACTTTCTTCTTCTTCTTCTAGTCTTTTTAGTCCTATTATCCATGTACTCTTTGCACCCTGCCCACCCAGCTCCTTTGCCTTCTCCAGGTAGGCCTGGCTGGCTCCTAAGTCTTGATCAATTTTGGAGGTGGAAAGACGGGATAACCCGTTCCAAGTTGCCACAGTCACACACAGCCCATTTATAATTCAACTTTCTTTGCTTTCAATCTTCCCAAATGCTGTTTCTGCTTCAGGCACTCTCCGTAGTTCAGTGTCTAACTATAATGAGTTTTCATCACCTCAAGAAGGACCACAGCAGGTTCCAGGTCTAAGCTCTCATTTTTCTACCTTAGGAGAAGTGAAATCCATTGGTAATTAATCTTGCATTGTTGGAGAGCTCCTTTGGGTCTCCCTCCTTCATTTCCACCAATGCATGCTGCTTGACACTGTCACCAGTAATGCATGTGAACAAGGTACCAGTAATGCATGTGAACAAGGCATCAGCAATGCATGAGAACAAGGCTTGAGCAAGGCTAAACATGGTGTCATGTTTGGAGAGATAGCAAGTGTCAGACAACGTTCTTGATGGTGACTTGTTTTTCCCCTCCACCCCTTTGACAGAGATTTTAACTTACCACTTCAAAAAAGTTAAGAGATACCTAATGTAAGGAAAACAAACAAACAAAAAACAAACACCACTTTCCAATAAAATGGGTGGTGCACTAGCACACTGACCTTCTCCTAAGATCATGCATCTGATGTGGGCCTTGCCAGGATACTGGAGTAAGGTTTGTAAGTTCTCTAGAAGTAACACATTCTTTTAGATTTGGAATTTGGCTGTTCACTTTCCCAGACTCCCTGCCTCTGCCCTTTCTGAGAATCTAGTCCTTGCTTTTTTCTCCTACCTTAAGTTGCCTAAAGCCCCACCCAGGGTCTTCAGGAGCAGACTGCTATTCTCTTCCTCCAAGATGCCTGCAGGCCCTTTACTCTTCACTCACCTCTCCTCTTTGTCTTGGGGATAGACAAATGAATAGTTAGAGAAGCAGTGAATCCTTATGCCTCAAGGCCTGCTATCCCACCCTACTTTTCTGCCTTTACTTAAGGCAGCTCCCCCAGTCAAATTGTAGTATTTCTCTGACACTTTCCAAAGAGGAAAGAAGATATTTCATAAATTTTGATTCCAATAATGTGAGGGCCTGCTGCCCCACTGAGTATGTGCCAACCATGGTTTTTGCCCTTGTCATCTTACTGTGTCCCAGGAGCCTTTGACATTTTCTCTGGTGACATATTTTTAAAGTGGCCTTTACGTTTGCACCCAAGTTTATGAAAAGTGCCAGTCCACAGATGTGTTTGTTTGCAGAGACTAATTATTAGACTGACTCCTTTGAAATGACTCTTCTCTGTCTATAGCAGTGGAAGGCAGGGCCGCAGTCTTCCCTTTCCCTAATGTGTTCCATCTGTGAGGCAGCAGAGAGCACCTGGGGAAATGTGCAATGTGCAGTGTATGAGGACAGTCATATTTGAGGACTGCTTCTCAGCACCACACTGGCTTATTCCCTTGTATGTACTGACACATTTACTCCTCACAACAACCCCACCTTATAGGTACTAATTACCTGCCTATGTTATAGATGGAAAAAAAGTGAGGTACAAATAGCTTAAGAAACTCTCCAACATCCCACGGCCGGGAAATAAATGGTAGCAACCTGGACCTCTCTCACCAGAGGCCAAACTCCAAACAACACAGTAAATGAACTTTAATTGACATATGTGGAAAGATTTTTTATTAAAAAGGATGTTGGATCGTACATTCTTACTCATAAGTAGGCGCTAAGCTATGAGGATGCAAAGGCGTAAGAATGATACAACGGACTTTAGGGACTTGGGGAAAGGGCGGGAGAGGGTTGAGGGATAAAAGACTACATATTGGGTACAGTGTATATTACTAGGGTGATGGGTACACCCAAATCTCAGAAATCACTAAAGAACTTATTCATGTAACCAAACGCGATCTGTTCCCCAAAACCCTATTGAAATTAAAAAATAAAAATTAAAAAAATAAAATAAAATAGATGTTGGGAAGCCCAGCAAACCCAGCACCCTCTCACTTGAAAGTCTGGGGGAGTTCACAGAAGACAGTAGAAATCACCCTCACAACAGTGCCATGATGTAATCAAAACCATGCAGAAATACCATTTCTCACTGATTGAATTGGGAAACATTTAAAAGTTTAGTTATATAAGCTTCTGACAGGACTTCTGGGGACACAGGTTATCTCATAGGTGTTTAGTGGATAGGAACAATGGTAAGGCTCTCATGAAAAGAAAATCTGTCAACCATCAAAATACAAATAGATGCATTTACATTTTAAGCCAGTACTTACTCTATGACTCTATCCCAAATACATGCTTCACAAGTCTTGTGGGAAATTGTGAGAGTAAAATGTTGAAAATTGAAATCAACTAATGTTCTGTGGATAGGGCATTAGTTAGATAAACTAGAATATATTTATGAAAAGGAATACTATGCAGCTCTGAAAACGTATAAGGTATATTTCTACAAATATGGGAACAACAGTGTATATACTCTGCTGCCTTTGTATTAGGAAGAATGATGATGTATTTTCTTATTTGTTTGTTTTACATAAGCACACATTGGATGGATAAAAAAATACAAAGTTGTAGAAATCTGTAGGAATAAAGGGATGGAAATGATAAACGCAGGAGTAAAAATTTTCTGTACATATTTTCAAAAGTAGATTGGTGTTTGAACCATGTTAATGTATCAACTTTTGAAAAGATTAAATTAAATAATTTGAAAACAAGGCATTTTGTAGCTTGCAGAATTCTGGGGAAGGCTGAGTACCTGGTTGTAGCAAGTCTCCTATTTACGGGGAAAAAGAAAAACATTTCTGTATGCAAAAATAGATGTTCTCCATCAAACCTGTCATCATATGTCCCAGATATTCTGATACCAGGCTGTGGAAGTAAACTTAGTTATCGTTCTTTCTTCTTCATAAAAAATGAAAAAAATAAATTATTTCCAAATCTCCCCACTTCACAGCTCCATAATGAAGTTCAAGTGTAGTGACATTACCATTGTATACCTGTTCGATGTATCCTGGAGCTACAAGACTTGTACATAGTGAGTTATTAGGCTCCTGTGAAATTATAAAAGGCAACTGTTTCCCTCCCCCAATCATATGTATGTGACAATTATCTGGGAAGAGAGGTGCATAAAAATAGACAATGTTTAGTGAAACAATTGAAAGTATTATTGGAAGATGAATCAAATTAGGATGCCTTAAAAGCTCCGAGACTCTGGAATTTATGATGAGTATGCCATGGGCTCATTAGGATTGTGATCTGGAGAATTCCTATAAAATCTGGAATGGGGCAGAGTACATCGAGAAATGTTAGTGTGTTGGCTCTTTCCACACCTGCCTGGATCTAGTATGGTGTTTGCAATGCAGAGGATACTGATTTATACAAGTGGGAAATGATGACCCAGATTGTCCTCCTTCACTGACCCTGGAGACCCAGGTAAGGCCAGCGAAGAGGTTTGTCTGGAAAAGTGGAGTTCTTTTGTAGCTGAAAGCACTGAACTTGAGGCCACTATCATAAATATCAATGGCTTTTTACCTGGCATGCTGGTGAACCTTATTAACCTGAAATATTTTCTGGGCTGGTGACATTGGAGCCTCTAATAAATTTTTACTCGGATGCTTCTGTGCTTAATGTGTTTTAAACATTTTTGGCACAACTGCTTTCCAAAAGGTTTTCCCAGTAATTTCAGCCTAAGCTGCCTAAAATATTATAGAACACTTGTTGCTGGGAATAATATTTTCCATGATAAAATCCCTGAAGCATTGTGACATGTTAAACATTTTAAAGATAATTTCGTATGTCTTGCCTTTCAAGGGAATGGGGGCCTCAGTTCCTCGTGGACAGGTGGTGAGTAAGGAGATCTGACCCCTCCTCAGTAAATGGTGTGAATTATTCCATTGGAAGCATCCAGTGACATTATGGTCTGGAGTACTGGGAAGCCATTTTTTTTTAACAAGCTTTAATTGCTTTTTGCTGGGGCCAGGGATATTTATGGGTTAGGAGATTGCCAAGTTATTTATTAGATGGAGTATCTAGGGATAGACTAATATAAATCACTTAGGCTGGTATTGAATATACCAGACACTCAGTAATTTAAAAAGCTTTAATAAAAATGCTAAAATATGAGACTTGTCTTTAGCTATAATGAGACTCAGTTATCATGTTTTTATCAGCAATATTCAGTCACAGACCCCCCTGCCTTTTCTGAGAGTAAGAAAATGTGGATATAATCCTTATTTCCTGACTCTTCTGGTTTGTTGGAATTAAGGAAGGTTTTAAAGATTTGAAAAAAAGGCTCATATAATAATTATTTGGGGGAGCTAATGGCTGACTTCTTCATTCTTAGAAATCCAAGAATTAAAAGTAATGTCCTTTGTGGATCCAGCATGACAGTGAGTGGGCAAAAAATGTGGGGGTATATATGACTAAACTTGGCTTATGTGTTGTACTTTCTATATGGTAAAGAACCCGTTACTGTGTATGCTACGCTCAAGCCCTGGTCTACAGAGAACAGAGTCGAAACTCATTGAGTTTAGAACCAATGGAATCCCTGAGAACTCAAAATGTAGTTTTTAATTTTTTTTTTTTTTAGTGGACATACTGAATTAATGGTCTATATTATTTTGGGGATTTTGTTTAATTTTTTTTTTTTTTAGATACTTGGAGATACTGTACTCCCAGGATGGAGTACAACGGCACAACCACAGCTAACTATAGCCTTGGACTCTTGGGCTCAAGAGTCCCACCTCAGCCTCCCGAGTAGCCAGGACTACAAGCACGTGCCCCCACACCTGATGGTGTGTGTGTGCAGTTTTAAAGAGATGGCGACTTGCTATACTGCCTAGGCTGATCTAAAACCCCTACCTTCAAGCAATCTTTTCACCTCTCCCTCTGAAAGTGCTGAGAGTACAGATATGCCCACCACTCTTGACTCCATATCACTTTACAGTTTAAAAATTATATTTACTTTTATCATATCACTTATTCACAGCTAGAACCTTTTTAAGATAGCTCTATCATCCCCATGCCACCAAATACTGCTGGTTTTCATGAAATTAGCCAATGGAAGAATGAGCCCTGAGCTCCAGACTCTCTCCCCTGTCTTTCCACAGTAGCGTACACCTATAGACAAGATGATTGACAAGTGCCCATTTCTTAAAGATTTTCCAAATCCCATCTTCCCCCCAAGATAAAGAGTTTCTGTGTCTATTCCCAGAGAATCTCATTCTTCAATTCTGTCTCAGACTTGAAGACACAGTGACCACAAATTGGATGCAGGGGTGAGGCACAGTGATTTACTCTTGGCAGCACAAAGCAGGTGGTAGAAGAGAAGAGAAGAGGGGTGGGTGTTCAGTCATAGGCAGGAAATTTACTGGGAAGAGTACCTAGGCTGATTCCAGATAGATGGCATGAGGATGGGGCTGCATCTCAAGGGGCAGCCAGCTTGGCTAAGGCACCCTGGGACCCCAGCATTGCTACTCAGGTGAGCAAAGCACAACAGAGACCTGCAGCCCACTCATCATCGGGAAGCTCTGGGTGTTGGGGGTGAGAATGGATACTCATGGTGCAGAGCAGGGCAGGAGCCTGTCAATACTCCCAAGTCCCCAGGTGCAGGCTGCAACATGGAGCAACCCCAGGAAGCTTGGAGAGGTTGGAGGACTCTGTCCTGCTGATGTGCCTTCCAAAGGCTGTGCTCCAGACCTGGATGGAGACTGGGTGCTATGCAAGGTTCTAGAATAAACTTAGAAGAAGGGTAACAGAAGAAACCACATTTCCCCTCAAATATTTAGAATGGGGGACAAGATCGGCACACTAAAGTGGTTTCAGAAGGCACCAGCAGACCGATCTGCTGGACAGTGACAAAATCAGGAAGTCCAGGAGTTGATGGAGATGAGGAGGGGCATGAAATCCTGGGTGTGGACACATTTGGCCTAATTCTCAGCCCAGGCATCTTTCCACTCCCACCTGCCCCAGCCAGGAGTGGCTTAAAATGTGACAGGACCGAGGCAGAAGACTGGAGGCATCAGGGACCTTTGGTGAGAAGCTGGGGAGTACAACCTGGTTGATCCCGGCCAGGAATGTCCCTGCTCACACTCCTCATTGATCATCTGTAACCAAGGATCACTAAATGATGGGTCCAGGAATTAAAGCAGAGAATGAGAAGATGCTGGACTCCCCCCGCATTGCCTTATTTGGTTTTGCCCCTACTCAGTGCAGCTGGTGCTTTTGGTATGACCTGCTTTTCAGATCATCAAAATGAGGGCCACTTCGGTTCTAAACCTTGCAAGACTTCCCTTTTACCCACCTCACTGTGTCCAAACCAAAATCCCTGCCAGCAAGACTGGAGAGCCCCTGGCCTTTGAAGCCAGGCCCACTGGATCACCTAAAGCTGCGGCCTGGCTATAGCTGAGGCCTTGGGTACTGCAGTCAGTCAACGGGAGACACATCCCAGCCTCTGCTCTTGCAGGCTGTGTGACATTTAGCAAGTTATTTAACCCCTCTCTGTTGCTATTATCTAATCCTTAAAATGTTAAGTAATAAAATTGCCATATAGGGTTTTCACAGGATGAAATAAGTGATGCATGGCAAACTTTGCACTGTGTCACTTGACACTTATTAAGTTCTCAATAAATAAGAGTTGCTGGCCAAAAAAATATCTAGATGTAGAATAAAGACCCCATAGCATTGGCATCGACTGTGCACCGTGCACTGTGACAAAACCCTTTCATATTCATTTACTATTTATTCCTCCTAATGACCCTATAAGTTACATGTGATGACTCTGCTGTTCTGCAGTTTGACAAACTGAGATTAGAGAAGTCACACAACTTATGCAAGGTCACACTGTGTATAAGAGGGAGGGAGCTGGGGTTGTATTAACAAGAGACAGCTATGGCAATGTTAAAGAGGAGGGTAGAGAAGGAGAGGTCTGAAACTCACCCCAGGGAGGCCGGAAATACTCAATGGCCTTCATGTGAAAGAGAGACTTGGGTTGACAGGTCATGGGGCTCCGCCACCACCTCACAGCAAATGTTTGACAGAATTGGGACTGGAACCAAAGTGTTTCCTCACTGGCAAAATGGGAAGCTACAGTAGAGGGATCCCTAATGTCTATTTTGATTTGAAAATTCTATGATGTAAATTAAACTCTGTGATCCTAAGTGTGTGTGTGGCCGGAAGAACTCTCCAGGGGAGACTGCAAGTCAGTGGAGGCAAGGAACAAAAGGAGCCTCCCAGAGGGAGGGCACCACCATGCCCCAGAAAGAATAGAACTCGACAAGAAAGACTCTTTTGCTGCATTTAGTTCCTCTGATCATGGTCACTTGCCTGAATTGTGCAAATTAAAAATAGGAAGTGTATATCTGAGTCTATAACAAACTTTTGTAATGGTTATTACAAATGAACTTAGCAGAGCCTGAGAGGTTTGTGATGTCACCCAGCCCCTGGCATGTATTCATGTATGTGTTATTCAGAACTATTTGTTCTCATTCCCTGTCATTTCTCTCATCAAAATAGAGCAGAAAGGAGAAAAGCAATCAGAATGGAGTGGGCTTATTCTGCAGCAGAAAATAAAACAATATCACACCAGGACATGGAGGGAGTCTGATTCACACTAAGAATATATAAGAGCAAATAATATGGATCTGGCCCTGCCTCAAAGAATAGGATGTAACTGCATGCAATTAGCCTAGTTCCAATTTGCTCGCTGCTCCACTGGATCCTGAGAGGCTGTATTTTTTTGAAAATCCTCTGGCACTAGCAATTACATTTAGCACACATTGATTGAGCACCTAAGATATACCAGGCGTTGTGCTGAGAGACCCCTGGAATACTGAGATGAACAAATGATAATCCTTAATTGTAAGGACCCCTAGTCTAGTGAGTGAGAGAGACATAGAAAACAATAGAGTGGGGTGAAATGTGCTGTGACACTAACCACATATCCTGCCATTCACCAAGCTCTGTTTATATCACTCAAATCTCTCCTTCTCTGCCCATCTCTCCTACTTCTGCACTTGTCTAACCAGCCATCATTTCACTTTTGGAAAACTCTCTAGCCAGTTTCATTTCCACTTGCTCAACTTTAGTCTATTAACGCTGCAGCCAGGAGTGACTGAATCCCAGTGGATTCCCTGCATTACTTGTCATTATCATCCTTGTTACCCTCTTCATCATCACAATCATAGCCATCACAACCAACATCATCACCATCACAATCATCACCATTACCGTCACCACCAGCATCAGGACCACCATAATCACTATCACTGTCTTCACCACCCCATCACCCTCAACATGATCATTGCCATCACCATCTATCACCATCATCGCTGTCGTCGTCACTGTCATCATCATCATCATCACCATTATCACCAACATCACCGTCACTATCATCACCATAATCACCATCACTATCTTCTTCCTCATCACCATCATCACCGTGACTATCACCATCACCATTACCGTCACCACCAGCATCAGGACCACCATAATCACTATCACTGTCTTCACCACCCCATCACCCTCAACATGATCATTGCCATCACCATCTATCACCATCATCACTGTCGTCGTCACTGTCATCATCATCATCATCACCATTAACACCAACGTCACCGTCATTATCGTCACCATAATCACCATCACGATCTTCATCCTTATCACCATCATCACCATGACTATCACATCACCATTATCGTCACCGCCGTCACCATAACCTTTATCATCAGTACCGTGATCTTCTTCATCATCATCAACAGCAGCAGCATCATCGTCTTTAAACATTTTAATGTATCACTCAACTGCTGTTATAAAAAAGATAAAAAATGTTAGTCTTGACTCAAAGAATCTTTAAGTTCTGGGCTCTACCTGCTCTTTCAGCCTCAGCTCCTAGGGTTCACTATGTTCATTTTATCCACAGTTACTGAAGCTCATCATGCTCTCTCTTTTGTCGATCCTTTGCACAGGCTGATCCATTTGCCCAGCTCTGCCCACAACAAATCCCTCACCAAATTCAGAGACAAATAAAAATCCCTAGTATGGGCTATCATGGAGCTTTGCACCACTTCGTACCATAGCCAGAGTGAAATCACACATAGATTCTCCCGATGACTTATCAGCGTGAGTGTTCTCCTCTATACACTAAGCTCTGTAATTTACATGAGAAAACGACCTAGTCTATTTGCTATTCTACCTCCAGTGTAATGACAAGCTTATAGTGGGAACTCAAAAAAATGTTGTCAATGAATACATTACATCATTATACATAGGTTGCCACAGAACACAGACATAAATTCATCTGTAGAATGCAAGGAGCTGATGGAGACAGGGTATTCTATCTCAATATCAGTTTTCAAGAATAAGTAAGAGTTGAGCATATGGATGAGTGGAAAAGATGGCACATGGGCAAAAGGAACAGCACCTGCAAAGGTGTGGAATCACGAATGAGCATGAGGTATTTGGAGCATTGCCAAATGGGCTGATGTGACTAGGGCAATGTGAGTTGTCTTGGAAAGAGAAGGGCAAACCATGGGCAAGTATTGAGAAATGGAGAGTTAAGCAGACATTATGCAGCATTATTCAAGGAAGTATCAATAAATGAATATTTTCTGAGAACTCAAATGTGTTGAGTTGTGGACTCTCCTTGTAATAAAAGACCTCACAAGAGATGACTGGCCATGACCGATGTTTTATAAAAGTTTTATGCAGATACAATTCACATACTATAAAATTAACCTTTTTAAGAGAACAGTTCAGAGCCATTAGAGTATGCATAGGTTGTACGCTAGTCAGCACTATCTAATTCTAAAATATCTTTATTATTCTAATAGGAAGCTCCACCCCCATCAATAGTTACTTCCCATTTATCTCTCTTCCTAGCTCCTGGCAACCACCAATGCGTTTTTTATCTTTATGGATTTTAATATTCTGGATATTCTATGTGAATGGAATCATACAATATGGTCTTTTGTGTTTGACTTCTCTCACTTAATATTTTCATGGCTCATCCACATTGGATCATGTATGAGTACTGTGTTTCTTTTTATGGTTATGTAATATTCCATTGTACAGGTATCACATTTTGTTTATCCATTCATCTCTTGATAGATATTTGGCATGTTTTAAAATTGTGTCTATTAGATCAGTGTTGCCTTAAACACTCATGCACAAGCTACTGTTTGGATATATGCCTTCATTTCTCTTAGGTATATGACTAGAGTGGAACTGCTGAATCATTACAGCTTATGTTTAACCTTTTGAAGAATTCCAGAGTGTCCTCCAAGGTAGCTACGTTCTTTACATTCCCACCAACAGTGTATTAGTCTACTAATTCTCCACATTCTTGCCAAAGCTTGTTATTGTTCCTCTTTTTCATTAAAGTAATAATAGTGGGTGTGAAGTGCTATCTCACTATGATTTTGATTTGCATTTTTCTGGTAACTGATGGTGCTAAACATCTTGTCATGTGCATATTGACCATTAATATGTCTTCTTTGGAGAATTATTTATGCAACTCCTTTGTTCATTTTAAATTGGCTTATTTGACATTTTATTCCTCTTACATGTTTTGATAGTAGTCCTTATTAGACATATGATTTTCAAATGCTTTCTCTTATTTTGTGAGTTTCCTTTTCACTTGCCTGATAGTGTCTTTTTGAAGCACAAACGTTTTTAATTTGAATGAAGTCCAGTTTATCTATGTTTTCTGCGGTTGCTTGTGCTTCTTATGGTATATCTAAGAATTCATCACCCAATCAAAGGCTACTGAGAGGCAGAAGGAAAGTGGGCCTGGGACCAGATGCAGAGGTGGCTGCCACTGCTCCACACGTCTGCTTTCTCACATCCTTAGCAATGGAATAAGTAATGAAAACATACAAAAAACTACGTTTTTCTTTTGTGTTTTCTTCTAAGTTTTAGTCTTTACATTTAGGTTTTGATCTATTAATGTTTTGAGTTTTGTATATGATATGAATTAGGGATCCAATTTCATTCTCCTGCAAGGGGATATCTACTTGTCTTAGTACCATTTGTTGAAAACACTATTCTTTCCTCATTGAATTGACTTGGCACCTTGTTGGAAATCAACTGACCATAAAATGTGGATATATTTTTGGGTTCTCAATTCTACTCTACTGATGCATATGACTATCCTTACGTTGATTTTTAATGGTACATATTTCCTAAGAATGTGTTGTGAATTAAAGGAAGCAATGTATATACAGTACTTAATGGTAGGCTTCAAGAAATAAACTATAGGCAAGGATTTCATGACTCAAACATCAAAAGCATTGGCAACAAAAGCCAAAATAGACAAATGGGACCTAATTAAACTCCAGAGCTTCTGCACAGCAAGAGAAACAATCATTAGAGCGAATCAGCAAACAACAGAATGGGAAAAAATTTTTGCAATCTACTCATCTGACAAAGGGCTAATATCCAGAATCTACAAAGAATTAAAACAGATTTACAAGAAAAAAAACAAGCCCATTCAAAAGTGGGGGAAGGATATGAACAGACACTTTACAAAAGGAGATATATATGAGGCCAACAAACATATGAAAAAATGCTCATCATCACTGGTCATTAGAGAAACGCAAATCAAAACTACATTGAGATACCATCTCATGCCAGTTAGAATGGCAATCATTAAAAAATCTGGAGACAACAGATGCTGGAGAGGATGTGGAGAAATAGGAACACTTTTACACTGTTGGTGGGAGTGTAAATTAGTTCAACCATTGTGGAAGACAGTGTGGAGATTCCTCAAGGACCTAGACATAGAAATTCCATTTGACCCAGCAATCCCATTACTGGGTATATATCCAAAGGATTACAAATTGTTCTATTATAAGGAGACATGCACACAAATGTTCATTGCAGCACTGTTTACAATAGCGAAGACTTGGAACCAACCCAAATACCCATCAATGATAGACTGGACAGGGAAAATGTGGCACACATACACCATGGAATATTATGCAGCCATCAAAAACGTTGAGTTCGTGTTCTTTGTAGGGACATGGATGGACCTGGAAACTATCATTCTCAGCAAACTGACACAAGAACAGAAAATCAAATACCACATGTTCTAACTAATAGGCGGGTGTTAAACAATGAGAACACATGAACACAGAGAGGGGATCATCACACACTCAGGTCTGTCAGGGGAAACTAGGGGAGGGACAGCGGGGGTGGGGAGTTGGGGAGGGATAACATGGAGAGAAATGCCAGATATAGGTTATGGAGAGGAAGGCAGCAAACCACATTGCCATGTATGTACCTATGAAACAATCTTGCATGTTCTTCACATGGACCCCAAAACCTAAAACACAATAAAATATATATTTAAAAAAAGAAATAAACTATTTTGTTGTTGCTGCCGGCGGTGTTATTACCCTGTACCCAGGAGGAGCTCACTGATAGACCTAACTTGCTGCTGAAAGATCATCAGCTCCCATGGTTTTAGACTAGAAGAGACCTGGGGATTTGCAAATAAATGTCTCCATTCTAAAACTAACCAAAACAAATTAACAACAATTCACACGCACAAACATACAAACACACAAGTGCACATACAGCTCTAACCAGATACATTTAATGATTAGCAAAAGGTCACAGAGCTACAGAGGAAAAATGGTCCGAATCTGCTTCTTCTTACACTTCATGTAGTGCTTTTGGCAAAATATTATACTATTTGAGTGTACAGAATATCACACAACACAGCTTAGATAAATGCCATAATTCCCAATTTACCTCTGGTTTAAGAAATAAACATTCTTATTAAAACGCAAAAAGGTAGCCCTATGAGGATAAAACTGGATCCTTAAAAGTCTTTTCTGTGCTATTCTTTTATAAATTATCTTGAGTGTTTAAAACTGTAATGAAAACTATTTCACATTTATATTAGCTTTCACGTGTCTCCTAATATTTTGTTATTCCCTGAGAACAATAATGATAAAATAAAAACAATAATAAAGCTATTTAAGACATTTTGAAATAATTATCACTAATCTAATCTCCATATCTCTGTGATACAAATATTTTTATGCCCATTTCACAGTAGCGGAAGCTGAAACTTCATGGCTTATATAACTATTTCAAAAATCACATAGAAAATAGTTGGAAAAAATAGTGTTCAAACCTTAGCCCATATGACTCCAAATCCCAAGATTACTCTCTTTCTAATTCTGACATACAGTCTTAAATAAAACAATTAAGAGTAGACAACTACATATTGTGGCTGAAAAGAGGGCAGAGTTGTGATAGAGGGAAAAGCTGCTCTTGCAGTTACCTTGTGGCGCCATCTCTAATGGGGAGTGGGCCCTGGAGGGACAGGATGCTGAGGGATGGAACAGAATTTGAGTAACTTGGGGGGGACCAAACAGAGCAGTTACCCCTAGCGGGGGTGTAGTGATAACTCCTAATCTTGACTACACACCAAATTTACCTTGAGGACTTTCTGACACTATTCACTCCCCGTTCAAATTCAGATCTAATAATCTGCAATGAAAAAACTTCCCAGAGAGTTCTTGACAATGTGGGAACTCTTAGGGATGGAGAAAGGAGGTAACTAAAATTTTGGAGAGAATGAGGAAGCAGTATTCAATAACACCTACTTTTGGCAAGGATTGAGCTCAGAGTTTTACCTGTACCTTCACCCAACCCATGAGCAGGTGTCATGACCTCTCCTCCTAGGGGAAGAAAGCAGTGAGATCCAGAACTCACCTGCACACAGGCATCCAGTTGAAGTGAGGCCAAGACCAGAGTCTGGAGCTGTGTGGCCCTAAGGCCAGCACTGTCCTGCTTCTCTGAATGCCCTCTCAATGGGTCTGGTCCTGAGGGTTAAGACTGTGTCCTAGCATCCTGCGTTATGGACACACTTCAGTTTCTTTATCTTGTCCTGTCTACCTCAGAGCTGTTGTCAAGACCAAATTAGATAATAAAGCCTAAAACACCCCTGTCATATATGAGATATCATTACTTATTCCATTGCTAAGGAGGTGGGGAGCAGTAGCAATCACCTCTGCATCTGGTCCCAGGCCCACTTTGCTTCTGCCTCTCAGCTGAGATGAGGTCTGGGTCCCGGCCGAGCAGGGCACTGTGCTGTGGTCCTATACCCTGTTCCTTCTGGAAACAGACATCCTCTAAGAGAAAACACTTTAAAAGCCAAGCAGTTTCTTCATACACATGGGAGATTTGCCCTGGGTATTTGCTTAGGCCCAATAGCTCAGCTTAAGAGGAGGAAATTGATGATTAGTTATTGAATATGTACTTTCTACTGTGGTAGCTAGAGTGTTTATGTATATATACTCTACATATGCTCTATGTATATATGAAATGTATAATAATGTACTATGTTATTAAATATACAATACATTATGCTATGTTATATGTAACATACCATATAATAACATAGTACATTATTATACATTTCATATATATATATATATATACACATACACACATATACACACACACACGTGTGTGTGTGTGTGTGTGTGTGTGTGTATCTCCAAGGTAACTTTATTTATTTATAAGTCCTAACTTAAAGTTGGAAACTAAGGTTTAGAAAATGAGCAATTAGGCACAGATTAAGCCATTTATCTGATTCTAAATGGGGTGAACAATATCAATAATGAGTGTATACAAAGGATAGTAACAGCTAACATTGATAAGATACTTACTTATTTCCGGGCACTGTGCTCCTGTGTTGAATACATTCATATTTAGTTGTTACAACAACCCGATGAGACAAGTTCTTCATTCTCACTGTGCAGATGAGGAGCCACGAGCTTCCAGTGGGTAAATAAAGCTGTCCAATGCCAAGCAGATCTATAGGACTTCAGGACCAGAGCCATGTTCCCTGGCCTCTCACTGCTGTTTCCACCCCATCATGACAGCTTTGTGCAGGGTGGGGCTGATATGTGCAGGATTACACATCTCAGTCCCAACTAACTGTACAGAAAGACATGTTTCATCTTTCGGAAAGCCTTTTCCAACCCAAATCTTCTCTCACACAAGTATACAATTATTTGAATAAAACAGTATATATAGTAGTCATTTATTTATTTATTTAACACATTTTTATTAAGCATCTGTTAAATATTATGTGGCAAGCATAGTTTTAATTACTGGAAGTGTAGTGGTTTATAAAGCCAATAGTTTAGTGGGCCAGAGATGTTAAACAAGTAATCATGTAAATGGATATAAAAACAAAAAGCTATGTATGTATTGTACAAGGAAATATAAAGGTTGAGAAAAGATTATAACAAGGGGCCTGATTTAGATATTGGGGGCAGGAGTTGATGTCATTAGCAAAGATTTCCCAAAGAAGAAACATTAAAACTGAGCCCAGGAAAAAACACTTGCACAATTTTTTTGGATGAATAGGATGAAGAATAGGATGGTGAGGATTTCAGGGAGAGGGTAGAGCAAATGTCAATCTCTAGGATGGGATACACTTGACACATTATAAGCTACTGAATTTAGAAACCCATGCACTCATACATTGTGTTTACAGGGATAAAAAGATGTTACTGCATGTCAGTCATGGTGTGTATAACAGGAATACGGGGTACCTATCACAGATCCTGTCCATAGGATAGCTCAGTTGCAAAGATACATGGTATGATAAAGGCATAAACAAGAATGTCATGGAAAGAGAAAGAGCAACTTAGGGGTACCCAAAACGCTCTGAAAGTGAGTTGAGAACTGGAGTGTGGACGGGTCAGATGGCATAGGAGTGGGAATGGCTTTTCCAGGCAGAGGGAATTGTGTGTATAAAGGTACAAAGTTGAGAGGGTGATGGAGCTCTGGAGAGAAGCTTTAGAGAAGGGCGTAGAAGTTATGTTTTGGACAGACTGCAAGACAAATGGTTTTGTAAATCCTGCTAAGAAGTTTTTGACTTTCCATCTTTAGCAAGCACAGATTTTGGAGGTTTTAGGCAGAAGCAAGATATTTAAAAGTCGTATTTCTATCTCTGTCTATCTGAAATCTATTTGTTCGTCTGCCTGGATGCTTATATACCTATTTGTCTATCTATTTATTTATCTATCTATCTATCATCTATCATCTATCTATCATCTATCTCTAAGTACCTACTTACCTCACATCTGTCAATATCTCATCTATTCCTCTATACTTCTATCTATATCAATCTCTCTTCTGCCTAGCTATTACCCATCTGTCATCTATCCAAAACGACCACATTTTGAAGTTACTGTAGTTGTGCATTGAATCCTCTGCACAACCTGTGCAGAGACCCTGTTGTAAAACACCACCACCAGTGAAAAGATAAGCAGATACCTGCAGCACCAGCAGGGGACGCTCTAGCGTGTCTGCACAGATAACACACTGTTATTTATTATCCTTTAGTTACACTCTGTGGTTCTTATCATTTTCTTTGAGTAATCTAAGCATTTCAGGTAAGGGTATTATTCATTTCTTTATGTGTATATTTACAAACAGTAAATATGCAATATATGTAGATTCATTTGCTACAGATACTTGTCTAAAAATTAAACAAAGATCTCCTGCCAGAATACGAAGAAGCACTTAAAGCTATCTCCAGGTGTTTCTTTCTTCACAAAGTCATTATGGAAACAAGGGTAGAGTTGTAGTGATATTGCCAAATTCAATTCAGATTTAATTTACATTAAAAGTATTGAATGCCTTCCTTGGCAAGCAGCATGCATGGCCCTGGGGAGACAAGGACGGTGAAGATGGGCTCCTCCCTTTGTGGTCTGCAGTGTGCAGTGGGGGCTGACTTGAATGGGATGGTTTTGTTCATCACAGCCAGCGCTGTGAGCGAAGAGGCTCTGGGAAGACATTTGAAGCAGAGCGCACAAACACGCGAAGGCTTATGGATGGAAATACTGTGTTTGGGGAAATTATCAACAACAAACAAAAAGGAACCATCATACAGTGAGAGGAGCTCTCATTTACTAACCCTGTAATTTTGATCAGTGTATCTCCCCATGCCTCAGTTTCTTCAATATTAATAGTGAGAATATTTATTCTATTTATCTCACCATTTTAAGATGTCAGGAGCTTGTTTATCTCAATAAGTGATTTGAGAACAATGAAGTTACATATTGATGTTAGTTTCTAAGGATTTCGTGATTGAGAAAAGAAAGATCTTCCTTTTCTGCCAATTCATGCTCTGCATTTCCTTTTCTGTTAGCAATCCACATCCTGAAACTGTACTTATTTTTCCTCCTTGGAGAAAATGATGGAGAACTTGATGGAGCTGCAGAGGATTGCAAACAACACTGTCTGGGCTTAGTGGGAACATTTCGATTAGCCTTTGCAATTCCACTTCAGGAAGCCCTTCACTAATGAGTAACATTGAGCACCTGAGCAATGAGGATGCCATGCTAAGCATCCACGGATTTTACGTATTCCTTAATCCAGCCTCCTTCACACTATCAGATGAGATAGGATGTCTGTGGAAAGAACAGCTCTGAGCTCGTGGCTGTGCTGAGTTCATCATAGCTGCCTCCGCTCCCTGACTGTGCTTTCCCCAGCTGTGTGTAACTTACTATCAGGGAGCCCCTAGGGCCTGAAAAAAAAATTAAAACAAAAAACTTCAGATGGCCTAACACTTGCAGTCGAAGCAGACATTATTTTGAGAATATTTTGGAAGTTGCACTTGAGTTGTTGCTTCACAGAA
Organism: Cebus imitator; assembly: GCF_001604975.1. Taxonomy (NCBI): domain Eukaryota; kingdom Metazoa; phylum Chordata; class Mammalia; order Primates; family Cebidae; genus Cebus; species Cebus imitator. Next base: position 12,374,590 of record NW_016107315.1, read on the forward strand.
GTGAAAAAAGTATTGACATTTCTAAGCCCAGAACTATTTTTTAACAAGCTAGAAAATATAGGAAAAAGCGGGTAGAACGGTTTTCTCAAGAGAATGCAGTATAGCAGGAATGCATACTATTTTTTCCCAGCATGTATTTGGGTAAAATATGTGCACTGAAATTTCAGGCCACATCCTAATGTAGAAATAATCCAAAATATGGCAGATTTATAAGCTAGGCAATTTTTATTTATTTGCTAATGTAGATTCCCTTAAGAGCTCAAACGTTCTACTTGTTACTTATGGCTTCTCCTTGAAAAGACTTACCTGTAAAGGTCTCAGCAGCATAAAACTCCAAGCTGCAAAGTTGTCTCAATTGAGCATTTGCCATAATTCTCTTTTGCCATCAAGTCAGGTTGGTTTGGAATCTACTTGCACTGTACCTGTTTGATAATTAATAATTCACAATTAAATTGGCATTACAAATAAATCAGCATGACTGCAGGCTTGGAGCCTCCCCTCTCTGTGTTATCCTTCCTTTTCTTTGAGGATCTGAAAGAAAATTGAAAAGAAAGGTTTGAATGTCTAAAATCTTCCATTCAAAGCTTTACTTCCCTTAGTTTTGGGATTTCTTTTCAATCTGTTTCAGATCTTTCTTTCAAAGAGAAATTTAGCATGTGCCATTGTCAGCGTCTGTGCCTTACACTGAGGAGTAGAGATGTGTGTGATTCCACACTTGCCCTATAGCTTGTCATTCTCTAGGTGCAGAGACAGGTGAAGCAAGGCAGCATGTTCAATGCCCTGCCTGAGATAGGTCTAAACAAAATGCAGCAGAAGAGACGGCTGCTTCTGCTTTCAGGATATGGGGAGAGGTTAGGGCAAATGGCAGAGGATAGAGGATGTTGGGGTTCTCCTTGAAAGATAGTCATATCGGTAAAGGTAGGTAATCAAGAAGAGACAGTAAAGGAAAAGGAAGGCTATGGGGGTGCTGATGCTTTTAAAACATTCAGCAGAGGACAAGAGGCCAGTGTGTGCCATGTGCTGTGTTAGCGGGGATGGGGCCTGGGATGAGGTTTGTCAGTAGGTTTGGGGGCTTGGCTGCAGAGAGCTTATGTTATGCAGAAGCGTTTGTTTGTTAAACATGGTAGGCCATTACAGGGTAAAGGAGTAAGGAAGAGAGCAGATTGATTCCATGATTGCTTGGAAAGATTGCTCAGGCTTCATGTAGGGGATAGATTGGAGGGACCTCCAGATGGAAAGAGACTAGGTGGAAGGTTCCAGGTGGGAGGCTATTGCAATTGTCTCTGTGAAAATTGGCGAGAAACTCAACCACAACAGTGGTGATGAGAAATCAGAGTTGAGAAGGAATCTAGGCGTTTTCTAATACTGCACTTTGAGTTGAAGAGAATCAAGGCCTGGAGGTGAGACAATAAGACTAGAAGTCATTTTGGGCTTTGTAGTGCTACAGGTACATGAGCATGGTCCTGGCCCATGAGAAGAAAACTCTTGTTTGTGAAAGATGTTTCTTCTGTCATCATTATGATCAGCGTCATCATCATCTTAGGAGCTGACATTTATTGAGTGCTTCCTTTATATCAGTCACTCTGCTAAGCCATAATTTCACCTCAACCTCACAACACAGTGAGTTTAGCTACTACTATCATCCACATTTCACAAACGAGAAAACTAGAGCTCAAAGGGACAAAGGCAGGTCACCTTGCTAACAGTCATGAGGCAAGTGAGGAATTAAGCTAAGATTGAAACCTTGGTCTATCTGAACCCAGAGATCTGCTCCTAACCACTAGGATATCACGCGATTTAAGAAATACAATTTAGAATACAATCTTATTGTTACAGTAGTAGTAAGGACACCCATGCATTACTGGTTGGATCCAGGATTTTCTAACTCTATCAAGAGAGTCAGAAAATTTCACTGAGTTCTGAAGGATGTGTTTTAAGGGATGTTTAGGGATTTTCAGGTTAAAATAAGTGAGAAATAAAATAATTCCAGGATGGAACAACCTGCTCAAGGCCAAAGAGTTTAAAAGGGTCTGAAATGCTCAGAAAATAGTAACTAACTCCGTGTTATCAGCATTTCGAGTGCAATATTGGGGAAGGCTTGAGACTGGGGACAAAGGTCCCTAATGGTTATCAGCTTTCGCCACTGATTCCACTGAAGACAATAAACATGGGGATAAACAGGTGCTCTTGGAAGGCTTTGTGAATATTTTTGATTTTGCCTTTCAATCCACAGTCACACCCCCTCTCAGTTCCTCTACTTCGCACTGATGTTTCCACATCTGCCTCCTGCTATCGCTGAGTTATAAAATAGAGCTCCTTTTACCATTAGTGAACTGCAAATGTTCATGATCATATTCTTGGCAAATCAAGCAACTTGAAATTTATTGTTGAGGACAATATTTATTATAAAAACATGCTGTACAAAACTTTGTAGGATAACGCCTCCTTTTAAGTGTAAAGAGTTATTCTCAGGTGTGTCTTCTATCCTCTTTTTCCTTACAGTTCCTCCTCAGATCATGAATATCTCCTCTGACGTCACAGTGAATGAGGGAAGCAGCGTGACTCTGCTGTGTCTTGCTATTGGCAGACCGGAGCCAACTGTGACATGGAGACACCTGTCAGTCAAGGGTAAGGTGTTGACTTGGGGGACATTTTCAGAGTTAGTATGTTAAAGTCTTGGCTCTTATGTACAGTAGAGCTTCAGGAATCAGAAAACATTACTGTATTTGTAATCCAGTAATATAAAATCAAACAGGCAATATACACCAATTTTTGCTGCCTATTTCATTTCAAAAGGAGGATTCATAGAGGAAATTTGCTCAATTATGGTTTCAGCCATTTTTATGGCCTTAGAAGCCTTTTTTTTTCCAAACTATGAAGAACAAGGGACATAAGAATAACTTCCAATGAAGATGTTAATTTATGAAAGTAGAGATGGGTCAGTTGGTGGTTTGTTCTTTCTGGAAGCAGAGCGCAAAGGCATTACATTGGCCATGAAGAACTTCGACATTATTGTAAATCCAGGAGAAAAAGGGCCTCCTTGCTTCAGCACATTTATCCAGAGCCACACATGTCTGACCTGTCCATAAATAGTTCACCTTGAGTGGAAGAAGGATGATGGAAATGGTTAAGTGCATTTGGGCATGCTGGTGCTGAGCATTCAATAATTGGTATGAAAACATCAGTTAAAACAATTTCCAACTTAATAGCAAGGGAACCAGAAGGACAGTAGGTCTTGTCCTTTTGGAAATAAAATTTGCTCCAACTCAAGCTTGAAGAGATGGGCGCAGAGCCACTTAATGTATTTACGCTGTTACTAAAAGCTGTGATTAGTTCTAGGAATTATACAACAACCAAGAGCTTCCCCAGGCATTAAATATCCAAATATGGAACAAAGTAAATAAGAAAAATGTATAGAGTATGCTTATGTAACATACAAAAAATAATATTGATCTACAAGAAAGTGTAAGAGTAAATCTTAGTAATATTGAGAAAGACAAAATTTTGCCAAGATAAAAAAAAATACCCAAAACTGTGATCTAAATAACTGAAATTTATTTCTTCACATTTCTGGAGGCAAGAAGTCTGAGATCAAGGTGTCGGCAGGCTTGGTTCCTTTCAAGAGCTTGAGGGATTCCCTGTGTATCTGACATGGTCCAAGTGAGAAAAAAAAAAAAAAAAAAGCTTGAGGGAGAATTCAGAATTCATTCCATGTCTTTCCCTTAGATGGTGATGGTTTGCCGGTAGTCACTGGCATTGCTTGACTTGTGGTTACATCACCCTGATCTTTGTCTTCATCTTCATATGGCCTTCTTCCTAGATGCACCTGTGTCCGAATTTTTTCTTTTAATAAGGATATAAGCCATTTTTTATTATGGTTCACACCAGTAACTTTATTTTAACTTTGACTACCCCTGTAAGGAACCTATTTCTAAATAAGATCATGTTCTGAGGAATTCAAGGTGTCATTTTTATAGAGTTGTAACTTAACTCATCACATGCTTCATCAAAATTAAAAACATTCAGTCAAGCCACAGACTGGATAAAAACATTTCTTGTACATAGATTTGACAAATAATTTACATCTAGTTATATGAAGAATTCTTCCAACACAATTCTAACACCCCACCTCAAAATGAACAAAAAATTTGAATAGACAATTCCAAAAGAATATATATTATATGAATGGCAAATGAGCACACAAAAATATGACTAACATCTTAATTATATAAATAAAAATTAAGTCAAAATGAGATACCATTATATAATCCCTCGAAAGACTAAAAGTAAAAAGACTGATAATATCAAGTGTTGGTGAGAATGTGGATACACTGAAGCTTTATATATTAACTCGGCAACTGTAAAGTCATATAAGCACTATGGGAAACAATTTCACACTTTGTTATAAAGTTAAACACACACTTAGCTTACGACCCAGCAATTCCACTCCTAGGCATTTATTCAAGATAAATGAAAGCATATGCTTACAAATGTACATATACAAATGTTTTTAGCAGCTTCATTTATAATAGCTGTAAACTATGAATAACCCAAATAACCATTGTCAGGCAAATAGATAAATTGTGAAATATTCTAACAACAGACTGCTACTCAGCAATTAAGAGGGACAAACCATTGATGCAGACAACCAAATGGATGAATCTCAAAAATGGCATGTTGAGGAAAACAAGCTAAAAGCTAAAACATACATACTGTATGAATTTGTTTACATGAAATCCTATAATAGGCAAAATAATCTAGAATGGCAGAAGTCAAGTCAGTGGTTACCTAGGGCAGGGGTTTGGCGAGCAGTGACTGCAAAGGGCCACAAGAAATTTTGAGGGATGTTGGAAAGGTTCTGTATCTTGAGTGGAATGAAGGTTATGCTGGTTTCAAAATTAGTCAATTAGTCAAAACTGATAAAATTGTAATAATCAGTATATTTCTTTATAGGCAATTAGAGTTCAATTAAATTTGAAATATTTGTATACAGAAATGTAGACAATATGATCTGAATTTTTTTTCCTAATTTGGAATGTTAATTATGTCATTGCACTTAGCAAATAAGAGACTGGATCTTTCACTAGGAGCATCATTCAAGCTTTTGCTGCTCTTCTCTTTGTGAACTGCGAACACATATTTTTTGCTACTGTCTTGTTATAAGGAAGATGATGCTAATAAATTAGTCTAATATTCTTTGTATAAAGACCTCAGATATTAAAACTCATAATGTCTCTATATCGTAAAGTAAAATTAATGAGAATGTTAAAGTATTTGTAAGGGATATTGCAAAACTCAAATTTAATATAAACAAAGCAATAATCTTCCCAAAGACATGGATTCCATGATAATTTTGCCTGAAGTTAGAGATAATTTTAAATTTGCATTATATGCAAAACTATGTCTAACTGTGAGATCAACTTTTATGCATTTGGTAAAATCAACTGTCTTTATAAATGCTTGAAATTCCAGAATGTAGTTATTGGATCCTATACACACAGTTCTCAACATTTGAAAATCTTTTAAAAGGCATTTTTACTTTGTGTATGTTCTGAAACAATTCTCTATAATGGCACATTGGTAAGATTTCCCTGTTAAAATAAGGGAGATTCATTCATCTTCCCAATCTTTTATAGAATGTAATAGTTGCAATTTAGCCTGACTGGAAAATCCTAAATTTAAATGATCTCCCTCTTCTTTAAATCTCACAGACTGTGCTCTACTTTAAAGTTGTCTTTGTTTTCTCATAGCCTTGGCCTTAGCTTTGCTGTCTTTCATTTTCACTATTGTCTTTTCCCTTCCTTCTCTCACTGACATTTAAGTATTTGAACTCCAAAAATTGTTTCCCAATTTGAAAAGTCTGGAAGACAAAGTATTTGTAAGTTTAAAATTTGCATCTGCAGGGTAGCTACTAATATTTATTTTTAAAAAGGTGCTCCTTCTCGCTTGCAATTAGGGAGTTGTTTTAAAAGTTTAGAAGTACATTCTATAAAACTTGAACATCAAATAGCATTTTTTACAAAAATTTGTTGATTGATTAAGCCTGGAAGAATAAGAAGTAAAGGTTGCAATCACATTTTCTTTGAAATTCCAGTAGGATTATGGTGGAGGATTTAGCTAATGCAATATTTGAAATATTTGATTTAAATTTGGGGATCTATAAACAGGCATGAGTAAACCATCCTTCATTTTAAAAATATTTTAATGAGCAGATTATTATATATTAAAAATAGTAATAATCACACTGATGGTTTAAAATGGCAATCTGAGTACATACTGTTGACCACTTACAATGACAGAAAATAGGTAAAAATAAATGAATACATAAATCCATTATCACATTACAGAAAAATAATGATAAGGTCTGATGGACCAAAAACTGTGAGGAGTCTGAAATATAAAAAGTAGACAGATATAATGAAGGAAAAAATATAGCTCAAAATACAGAAACGTGACGTCTACCTGAGATAGTAATGATTGAAGAGTGAAGGTCTCAGACAGTGCTGCGCTGATAAGTGATTACAGTTGATTGCAGTGGGAGGAGGCAAGGGAGTGAGAGAGGAGCCCTGGTAGCCTTTGCCCATGTCAGTGGTGTAAATACTACCATCACTGATGCTTCAGGGGAGCCCCTTTGAGGTATCTTTGCTTTTCAGGTATACTTGTTCCACAGAAACAAACAAACCAGAGAGACAGCCTTCTTATCAAAGTGGCATAAAAGTTTTGAAGCATGCCCAAGTTTTCAAAGATGGACCTGAAGACCTCCCAGCTTTTCTGCTCTCCAGACTGAGTCTCGTCTCCTTTATGGGATTGAAAGTGTGCCAGGATTCCCAGACCTGGGCGTTGTCAGAGCACACCTGCCTCACTTTTGGGAAAAGCTGGAGGTTCCCAGGGTTATGATTAAGTGTTGTGAACACAACAAAAATCATGCAAACGTCCTTTTGAGGTTTTGCCATTGATGTGCAAACTGCTGAGCTTTTGACTGTATATTCACTCTTAATTGTTAGATATAAAAATCTATACTTAATTTTCTCAATAGCAGCCAATTGCTTATTAAAAATATTTATATAGACCTGCTGGAGGGTAAGGCATTTGTGTAGCATCCCTCACACTATGGAAATCTGTACTGAGTAGCTGAGTAGCCCAGGAAGTAGGATAGTGATGAAATCACAGGCCACTGCCTCAAATAATTTTCCACAGGAAAAAGTCAGGTGCCAAAACATGCAAGCAAAATGGATTGGAATACATTGTGAATCAGGTGGGCATCAGGAATTATTTTCTTTCGCATTCCTGAAGGGCAAGAGGAAGGAAGCTGGGCCAGTATAAACTGGCAGGCTCTTCTAGGCACATGAGTGATGTGAAAAAACTGCAGGGAGGGGATTGGTAGAAGAAGACACTAGAGACGTTGTGTTTTAAGGAGGATAGTCCTCCCCTCTTGCAATGCCACAGTAATCCACTGGGATGCCTCACATACCTGTCTCCACTGCCATGACATATTTGGAAAGGCCAGATGTTTGGCAAAAATAACAAAGTCTTTCTTTCTGTCTCTCCTCCACTGACATTTTAAGACGACAGCCCTCATTCACCTGTGAGTGAGTTGCTCATGGAGTCTACTCAGATACAGTAATATCTCAGGGAGCAAGTGCATGAGTTATTTCATAGAAGTGGATTTTCCAGGTAACTGAAGCTGACTCTTTTATGCGTTCACTCAAGTTATTTGTAATGAAAGCATTTAAAACATGAATTATGTTCTATTCTGTTTATTTGTGTCTAGTGAATGCCATTTAGCCTCATATTTATACTGTAACATCAAGATTATACGTATCAATTGTTTGTATCTTGCCATTTGGGAACTGGGATAACTAGGAATATGACCCTTAAATACTGTCAATACTGTTTAAATTCTTGTGTCTTTTAAAAATAGTTCCTGTATATTTTTCTTTCTTCCTTTCGATCAGACTTGTCAGCTCTTCCTAAAGTCCGTGCACGTGCCTTCCAGCAGCCACATTTCTTCTGATGATCTGCTTCTAATTTGTCTTGAGCAAGAATCCGTAAAACTAATTTGATTACTTCTAAATAAGAATGAGTGGTGGGAAAGGGCCTTCTCTGAATAAAGGGCATTAGCTTTCGTGAATGTGATCAATGACACTGATGACATCTGTCTGGGGGAAATAATATTTGGCTATGTTGTAGATATATGAGGTGGCTAGATAAGTGAATTCCATAGACGTGAAGAGCTAATACTAGCAAAATCACCACCCATGGTTATCATCTGGTTGGACATTTGTGTCTTCAAGTCACTCTGGTAAACGTTCAGGTTAGAAAATGTACTGATCGGCCAGGCATGGTGGCTTGCGCCTTTAATTGCAGCAGTTTGGGAGGCGGAGGTGGACAGATCACCTGAGGTCAGGAGTTCGAAACTAGCTTGGCCAACATGGTGAAACCCTAACTCTACTAAAAATACAAAAGAATTAGCCAGATGTGGTGGTGCACACCTGTAGTCCCAGCTGCTCAGGAGGCTGAGACAGTAGAATCACCTGAACCCAGGAGGCAGAGATTG
>NW_016107315.1:12383231-12417512 GCF_001604975.1 Cebus imitator
AAAAAAAAAAAAAAAAAAAGAAAGAAAGAAAAGAAAATGTACTGATCCCACACTTGTTTTTGCTGCAGTGTTCATTTTTCATGGTAGAAATTCCTAAGGAGAAATCTTAGAAGAAATCACCAAGTTCTTCGCACCCCAAATAAAAGATACACTGACCCGCCTTGTGTATAGGTATTGATCTCTGTTGGATGGTGTCGTTAGCCCATTCGCAGAACATGGACTTCAGAGTCTTATCAACCTAATCATGAGATCTGGGCTGAGTTGTTAACACACTGAGTGACTTTAGAGAATTAATTTAGCTCACTGTTCCTCAATATCCTTTACTGCAAAATGGGACCAAATTTGTCAGTTTAGGGATCATAAGAGAAAATGAATGGAAAGCAGGTAATAGTGTTGAACATGAACTCAGCAATTATTTTCAAAATGTAGTTGTGCCATATTTGCATTTGAATGCATTCTTTGAATCCATGCTATGTAACATGCAGATAACTTGGGTACTAGCCATGATGGTGTTGATGAGTGCATACTGTATGCCAAGCCATGTTGTGTACATTTTGTGTGTTTTAATTCACTGAATGCACCAGCAGCCTTGGGAGAAAAGTGATAAGTTTTACTATTTTATTATCTGTTGTCTTTGTCTCTTATTCCTTGACAGTCCTGCGGTCTTTGAGTAGTGATTCATTTCTTTGGCCTGAGTGTAGATTGGGAAAGATATAGCTGCTTAATTTGTGATAGGCAACAAGCTAAATGCCCTTCACTGGGCATAGGGTTAAACTGTGGTATAATCACACCATGAAATACTACAGAGCAATACAAAGGAATGAACTATTGTTACGTTTGACAACTTGGGTGGACCTGAAAGGCATTGTGATGAATAAAAATAGTTGGTCTCAAAAGGTTGCATATTTTATGATTCACTTGTATAACATTCTTGGGTTGTCAAAATTATAAATATGCACAACAGGCCAGCAGTTGCCAGTGGTGAGAACAGCAAAAGGAAAGGAAAGCAGGAGGGAGTCCCTTGGGCTGATGGAGCTGAACTGTATGTTTATTGTTGTGGTAGCTATATGACTCTATAAGTGTGACTGAATGTTGCCAAAGTATACACAAATACATAAAAATAAGTACATGCAAAAACTAGTAAAGTCCAAGTAAACTCCACAGTGCAATTATTCATAACTTTATTTATTTATTTATTTTTATTTTTATTTTACTTAAAGTCTGGAATACATGTGCAGAATGTGTAGGTTTGTTACACAGGTGGATATGTGCCACGGTGGTTTGCTGCACCTATTAATCCATCATCTAGGCTTTAAGCCCTGCATGCATTAGGTATTTGTCCTAATGCTCTCTCTTCCTTTGTCCCTTACTCCCTGACAGGCCCTGGTGTGTGTTGTTCTCCTCCCTGTGTCCAGGTGTTTTCATTATTTAACTGCCACTTATGAGTGAGAACATGTGTTGTTTGCTTTTCTCTTCCTGTGTTAGTTTGCTGAGAATGATGGCTTTCAGCTTCACCCATGTCCCTGCAGAGGACATGATTTCATTCTTTTTATGGCTGCATAGTATTCCATGGTGTATTAAAACACCAAAAGCAATTGCAACAAAAGCCAAAATTGACAAATGGGATCTAATTAAACTAAAGAGCTTCTGCACAGCAAAAGAAACTAGCATCAGAGTGAACCTGCAGAATGGGAGAAAATTTTTACCATCTACACATTTGACAAAGATTGAATATCCAGAATCTATAAGGAACTTAAACAGGCTTACAAGAAAAAAGAGAAACCTATTAAAAAGTGGACAAAAGTTATGAACAGACACTTCTCAAAAGAAGACATTTATGCGGCCAATAAACACCTGAAAAAAATCTCATCATCACAGATCATTATATAAATGCAAATCAAAACCACAATGAGACACCATCTCACACCATTCAGAATGATAATTATTGAAAAGTCAGAAAACAATAGATGGCTGTGGAGAAATTGGAATGCTTTTACATTGTTGGTGGGAGTGTAAATTAGTTCACCCATTGTAGGAGACAGTATGGCAATTTCTCAAGGATCTAGAACCAGGAATACCACTTGACCCAACAATCCCATACTGGGTAATGGTATTTGGTATATACCCAAGGGATTATAAATCATTCTACTATGGAGACACATGCACACATATGTTTACTGCAACACTATTTATAATAGCAAAGACTTGGAACCAATCCAAATGCCTGTCAATTATAGACTGGCTAAAGAAAATGTGGCACATATAACTTTATAAATAAAACTTTATATATAATACTATATGTATATACACATTTAGTTACATAAGATGCCACCATCAGGGGAGCGGGGTGATAGTACTTGCTACCTATCTCTACCTTTTTGCAACTTCTTGTGAATCGATAATTATTTCAAATGAAACAATTAAAAAATGGAAATACCAAGAAAAATGAGTCTCTAGTATTCTGTTAACTTATTCCTACACATGCTTATATAAGAATTTGTTGTTTCTAAAATATTTTCACATGAATCATCTCAAGTGAGTTTATAGCAGCTCCCTAAAATAGGTCAGAGGAAGAATAGTTTGCCTATTTCACAAGCAGAGAAACAGATGGAAAGGTTAAGTAATGACGAATGAGTCACAGCTAACTAAAATGGTAGCTTTATGAAAATAACCTAGTTTCTGACTTTCAAGTCTGGAGCTCTTTAGATTATACAAAGATGGCTTCCATAGCTTGAAGTTGGAACAGGTATAGTGTAAATGGTATATGGTATCAAATTCTGCTTGTTACCTGGAACGCCCAAGAGTGTGCTCCCCAGCTTTAAGCATCACCCATACTCTTGCCTTGCCTTTCCTCAGTCCGCACCTACCTTCCTGTGGCTAGGCACTTTCTAGCTTCTACCCAGTATTGTTCTAACAAAAGCACAGTCTCAAAATCAAAACCGCATTCATGCTGTTGTCTGCTGTAGGTCCCTGTTGTTCATCTGCTTCAATTAAAATAAACCTGCTGAGACCTATCAACCTCATTTCTCTTCTAAGCCATCCCAGGTAACAGTTCCAGCCACTAATAGGATTTGCCTATTAGTTGACCTGCTGCATCATCCAGTCTTGCTACTAGTTCTTTGTCTCTCTCCAAGGCAGCTAGGAGCCTTGTTTCTAATCTGAAGTCATGTTTAGAGCCTAATTAATCCCTGGAGTGTGAGAAAGAGGTGTCTGAGATGAGAAATCAAGGTTATACATATCTTGCTCAGTGGAACAGTTATGGGCAAACAAGCTGTTCCTCTCACATTTTTGCAAAGCAAATTTATGTTCACTAACTTTGGTTCTTGTTGTAAATGAGAAGTGTGTGAAGGTCTAGCAATGCGCTTTTTGCCATATGGGTACCCATATGTTTTCCCCCTTTGCTTGCGTACATTTTCGCTTTGGCATGCACATATGCCTGTATTTTTGCAACTTAACAATATTAAAACTAATCCCATTTATGCTCCTTTTGGGTGAGTTGATTGAGTCATAAATTCCTGAGAATCTCTTTCTTGGGAGGCTGAAGTTCTTCTGTGCAAGCAGGAGGAGGGCAAAACAAGCTATCCTAGAAGAGGGATGTCTTCAGCAAGTATCACTGTGCAGCTGATGGCCCTGACCCACATTCCAGAGTGCTAACCTAACCCTGGAAGTCTCAGAAGTATAGATTCATAATGCCTTTGCAGTGATCCCTGTCTTCCCTCCCCAAGGCGGAAAACCCTCACGAAGATATAAGTAATAATTACCTGTGGCTCTCTTTCTAAAGTCCCAGGTGAAATAACACATCTTACAACAAACAATCATGATGTCTTGAGTTGTGAGCTGTGATTCTTGATAGGTGACCATGTCTACTTAATAATCCTCACACTGAATTGAGAAACTGTGCATGTCAGAAATGGGACAGCTGGAAATTAGGCTTGCATGGAAATGATACTTACCTTCTTCACTAGGCCTTTTAGAGAATAAATATGAGAATGGATTTTCCTTGTATCATATGAAGTGAAAAACCAACTAACTCAAATGTAAAATTGGAACTGGAAATGCTGCCTACCGTCTGTTGTAAAGCCTTGTCTATCTTTGTCTCTTATGCACGCATTCATTCACTCATTTGATGCACTAAGACTATTTGCTTTCCCTTTAGGAACAATGATATGTGAGATAGACATAGTTCCTGCCTATATGGAGCCTATGGTCTAACGGGGGCGGGGGGAGATAGCTATTTATCAGGTGATCAAGACCATGGCATCTCAAAGTATGGTAGCTTCTGTGAGGATGGAAAAAGCGGAGGTATGATTTAGCCTAGGGTAAGTTTTCTGAGACAGTGACATTTGAGCTGACACTGGAAGATTAACAGAAGTGAGGGAGGAGGGGCAGTGGGATGAGTGCATGTACCGAGGCTGGGCTCAGTAGACGCCTTCCAGTCAGGGAACAGCCCATTCAAGTGTCCTGAGGTGTGCTGCAGCTGGCTCTTCAAGAAAAAATATCTATGTCTTCAATGCATAGAAAGTAGGAGAGACAATGGCCTGAGATGGGATAGTCGTAGACCAGATCACCGACAACCCTTTAAAGAGTTTGGCCTTTGCAGGGAAATGGAGGAAGCTGGAAGCCATCATCCTCGGCAAACTAGCAGGGGAGCAGAAAACCAGACACCGCATCGTCTCACTTATAAGTGAGATGTTGAACAGTGAGAACATTGTGGGTGTTGAACAATGAGAACACATGAAAACAGGGAGGGGAGCATCATACACTGGGGCCTGTTGGGAGTGGGGGCAATGGGAGGGGGAGTATCAGGACAAATAGCTAATGCACGTGGGGTTTAAAACCTTGGTGATGGGTTGATAGGTGCAGCAAACCACCATGGCACGTGTATACCTATATAACAAACCCACACATTCTGCACATGTATCCCGGAACTTAAAGTAAAAAAATAATTAAAAAAAAGAGTTTTGTCTTTATTCTGATAGCACTGGGAAATAGTAAAAGAGTTTCAAGTAAGAGAGCTTGGAAATAAGATGTTGATTGTCTGGATTTAACTAAGATCATCTCATTTCAGATCTACTTATTCTCTATGTAAATCTGCAATTGACTAAACCTCTGTCTCTATTTCCCCACCTAGAAACCAGAAACTAATTAGTAATAATCTGCTCCCCATATGGAGGAAGGGAGGATGGATTCTGATAGTATCTATTCTGAATACTTTCTAGATTATAATATAAGAATGGTTTTTTTTTTTTGTTTTTTTTTTTGAGACGGGGTTTCACTCTTGTTACCCAGGCTGGAGTGCAAGGCGCGATCTCGGCTCACCACAACCTCCGCTTCCTGGGTTCAGGCAATTCTCCTGCCTCAACCTCCTCAGTAGCTGGGATTACAGGCACGCGCCACCATGCCCAGCTAATGTTTTGTATTTTTAGTAGAGACGGGGTTTCACCATGTTGACCAGGATGGTCTCGAGCTCTTGACCTCGTGATCCACCCGCCTCGGCCTCCCAAAGTGCTGGGATTACAGGCGTGAGCCACCGCGCCCGGCCAAGAATGGATATTAACATGTGTCATAGCAAATGAAAAGCCCAACTAACTCAAAAGTAAAATTACAATTGGAAAGGCACCCAGTGCTGCCTGCTGTATGTTGTACAGCCTTCTCTATGCAATTGCTATATCAAATTATTCTATTGAAATCAGTCGGACACTGATAAAATTGAGACCAGTCTTACAAGTACTGTAGATTTAATTGGCCTCAGCAGTGGGTCCGCAGTGACTCTTGCTGCTGAACAAAAAAAGTGGGCTTCAATAGAAAATAATAAGCAGCCTGCTTCCACACTAACATACTGCAGCCACCTCTGGAGATAATGCACTTTAATTTAGACACTGAGCTCCTTCATCTGGCCAGATGTTGAAGGAACCTCAGGAAGGTTTGTTTCCTCCTTCCCTCCTGGATAAGCACCCTTGATAGTAGATTTAAAAGACCTCAGGGTCCAGCTCTGTGCACCTGCCACCCTTGGTGTTCCTTGTTCAAAGCCATTTATACTTCTTTCTAAAAATCTCTACATCCCTAGGGTAAAATTCCTATAAGTCACTTTTTCTTGTTTAAGCTGTTTTAAATTAGGTTTCCATCACTTAGAGCCAAAGTAGCTCTGATTAAATTCACATGCCATGTAGAGGGCAGTATCTAACTGAGCCAAGTAGAACATAATCTCTGCTCTAAACTGAGAACCAGAGACACCTACATTGTACCACAAGGTGATTGGTGCCTAACCAGCTCTGAAAAGACCTCTTTCGTATGTAAAAGACATAAAGCAGTGGCTGCCTGGAGTCATTGATTTAAGACCACTGTCTATTTAAGACCACTGTCTCCACTGTGGGTTGAAGACCTTGTGGCTTGATTTAGATCTTTGGGTGGGCTGCAGAAGAGTTTCTGCATGTAAACCAGCTAGAATCAGGCTGAGAAAGACACCTTGGCTCTGGCTCTGAGTCATGGAGTAAATACCACCAGGAGGTCATTGACAACTTTATGTAATGCTCGCGTGCTTACCATGAAAAAGGTGTTGAGGATACCACAATGAGTGACTTAAATCTAGCCTCTGTTATGATCAGGCTCTCACTACTCTGGAAAAACTTTACGAAGAGCAATTAGTTTGCTTGGATCCATTGATTCACTAACCTTTCCTTGGGAAGATGTGCTCCACCCTGGCCGGAAATTCTCCCTTGCATCTTTCTGTCCTTAGGCTATTTGAGAGCAGGTATGGTACCTGGGGCTTACATGTTCGCAAGAATACAACTTGCATTTCGAAGGTGATGAAAAAGTGACTACTGAATGAATGCACACATATGTATCCATCTTGTATCGATCCTGTAGCATGCCAGAAAGAAAAGGGGAAGACAGTGGAAACAGGCAAGTTCCCAGGCCCAGGAAGCTATCTGTGCAGTGAAGGGGAAATCTGATGTACAGAGTGAAGGCTGTCTGGAGAAGGCACTTCAAGCCCTGTCTGTTAGGAGCCTGCAGGAAGTTGTACTTATCCCTCAAGCATTCTTCCATTTTCCCCACCATCACCGATAGCCCTGGATGCCAAGTTAGCTTACTGCTGAGGTTTTATTTACATTAAGTTTTAACCAAATCCTGAGGCTCTCACTAGTCTAGGCTTTTAGACATGGTGATCTGTGATCTGAAAGATAGTTTTCAATTCCTGTCCAATTACTTTTTTGTCAGAAACCTATGACTTGTGCTGGAAAACTCCACCTTTACTAAGAACAGGCATAACAAGAGTTGGAATGACTTACCTCAACACATACAGTTTGATTTTGACAAACTGGCAAGTGATGTTACCATCTGACATCATCCATTTCTCTGTGTGACGCCAGAAGTTTGACCTTCCCTGTCTTTGCAGGCTCTTCCTGCTTTCTTCCAAGAACACCTGACATCATAAACCTCAACTATGCTGGGTCTTAGCTCCCACATGCCCAAGGTTGAAGAATGACTCTAGAAATGCTGTTAGGGTGAAGAAGTTCGTTACTCCCGTTTAAAGGCAGTAACCATGGCTAATAAGCTGCTTCTCTGTATGAGATTCAGAAGGAGGAAAAGAAGAAAACCAACCAACAGTTGCTTGGAGGATTTTAATAGGAGTGGGCTCTCCAGTCTTGAAGAGGTAACCTCCACTGGATTTGAATAGGGCCAAGAGGAAGTGATCTCATGAAGCAAAAGCAGTTGATTATCACTTTGAATCTGGGCTTTGCAACTGAAGGCTGTGATTGACTCACACAATAAACAAGGACTGGAGTTGAGTGAGGAGGTAGGGAATTTGATCTACCACAGAACACCTAAATTGTAACCCAACTCTCCCCACCCCATTTCCCTCCTTGTAGCCTGTGAAGGGTGAAGCCTCCTTAATCAAAGAAGGTGATCAATGAAGTCCTTTCTGCCTGTCTTTTGTTTTTCCTTCCCTGCCCCCTTCCTTGTGTTTTTTTTTTTATACTATCAATTTTCCCACTCCAGAATCCCTGAATGGTGAGAGTAACCCTCCTGAGGCACTGAAAATAGTTTGATTTTAATGATACCCTGGATGATTTTGCTTCCTAAGAGAAAGGCTTCATAGTCATTGATATAAGCAGAACCACTGGTCCCCTGCTTGTCCAATTCTCTTCCTTTCCCAACAAGTTCTGCTCAGCTCACCTCTGCTCTTCACACCGTTGCAGTCTAAATTGTTTCATCCTAGGCCACTCCAGGACCTCCTCCTGCTCCACTGAGCCCCTGCACAAATGGAGCCAGGTGCAGTAATCACAGCTGCAGTGAAAGGGTTTGTCTTCCTTGGGCACTACGGAACGTTGCCAGTGCTGCTGGTGAAGAACTGAGCCACTTCTGTAGGGCATCACAGGGCTGTGGCACTCTGGCACATCAGACAGCAAGATGTTTGGAATCCTACCCAGTCCTCTTTCTCTGACTCCTTCTTATTTTTACTCCTCACCGAGTCCCAAACTTCCTACAGCACTTCATAATTTTTTGGCAGGATTTTCTGCTCCAGAAGATATCAAAGCTGTTGGAACAAAGGCAGTTTGGCAATAACATATTAAGTCATATTTTAAGAATCTCTTGATATTCCTGCACCTCTGGTTCTACCTAAGGGGTAAAGAAGCTTCCGAAGCTGCCTCTAGCTGGAATTCCACTCCTGAGAGCCCAGGCCCTCCAGTACCCAGCAGGAATCCACACAGAAAAGCAGACTCTGCTGAAGCATAGGGCTTGACTGCACATCCTTATCCCCCAGTGTTGCTGTCTCAAATCACCTTGTCTTGATACTCCCTCTCTCCTTACCTGCCTTCATTCATAAGAGCTACTGATCCTTCAGGCTCTGTGGCATCGGCCTTTGTCCATTCCTGTTTCTTGTTGTGGGTACCTTTCAAGCCTTCCATGCTTGCTGGACTGTCTCGACTTTTGATTTTGGCATGCTTTGACTGTAAGTCAATGTAAGTGTCAATATCATAAATCCATGCCATGGCATGTCCTCATTGTCATCATGGTTATCACCAAAGCCATCCTTTAAGTTTATTGATATGCCGCTTTGACTTAATCTTGGTTTTCATTAAAGCCTTCTGTCAAAAGGCAGACAAAAATAACTAAATAAGTAATTAAAAATAACATATAGACAGAGAGTAGCATACACACTTTACACAGAAGGAAATGGAGACTTTGGCTAAATGTATTACATCTGGAAACAACATTGCTTCAGTTTTTTATTCATTCATGCACTTGTTCATTCATTCAAGAAAGAATTAGTGGGTGACTGCTACCTGTTAGGTACTGTGCTTGACACAGAAGAATAAATAAAATTATAGTTTTCCCCAGGAAGCTCAAAGTTTAGTGAGAGACTCAGACATAATAGAATATAATTATAGCACAATAAAAGTGGTGCATTAGTAATATATTCATCATGCAGGTTCACAGGATAAGATCATTTAAATCCAGCTGTTAAATGTGAAAGAATCAGGGGTGGCTTCCTGGAAGAGGTGACTACTAATCTGACCCTAAACATTGATTCAGAAATTATTCAGAAGAAAGGAAATGAAATGGTTGAGGTAGATGCAAAAAGAAATATTCTAGGCAGTGGAGATAAGAGAAAGACATGAAAATAAGAAATTACATGGTGTACTTCAAAAGATAAAATTCACTTTTTG
This sequence comes from Cebus imitator, assembly GCF_001604975.1. Lineage (NCBI taxonomy): Eukaryota > Metazoa > Chordata > Mammalia > Primates > Cebidae > Cebus > Cebus imitator. The sequence goes on from NW_016107315.1 coordinate 12,392,906, forward strand.
TTACTGACGGATAAAATATGACTTTGTTGTAATCCAAATAAAATTGAACTCACTTGTCAATGATCCCATTATGACATTGCTTTCCATGGAAACCCACCAATAAAAAAAAAATTAATGTAAGCAAAATCTGTACTCAGATCTCCAAAGTAGTCCCCAAAAGTCCCCTATCTGTAATGTTTTCCATAACAGATAGTAAAATAGTTGAATGTAGCTTTTTTGCCAACCTTTCTATTTCACTGACAGTATGGCAGTCTTTTCCCTTTCCCTTCCACATTCCATGAGAATTCTGTGCTATCCAGATCTCTAATTTCTTCCCTTATCTGCTTTTCTCTTTCCATAATGATTTTCTCAGATTCCTAACATAGACCAAATAGGCTTCTTCTCTTAACTTCTTCATTAATCAGCACAAGTCATTTTCTGCTTCACATTAGGGCTACAAACCAAGAAAACATCTATACCTTGGTATGTAATGAGGTTTGAGAAGTATATGAAGAGCGAATCATGAATGGCTAAACAGACAGTGAACATCAGGGAAGAACATGGGCTTTTTATTATTACCGTCATAATTTAAATTACTGCAGCTTTCGATCAGTTTTGACAAATTTGTATATCTATATAATCACCATCCCAGTCAAGATACATCATATTACCTTTACCTCAAAAGCTTCCCTTTTTCTTATTCTTCTTCCCAAAACTTATCTACACCTTCAACTTGAGGCAAACACTATGTTTTCTGCTATTATATATTAGACATATCTGTATATATACATATATATAATGTATATATTAAGCAAAATGTGTATATGCTTTCTATATGTATATATATTCTATATATCTTTAGAAAAATGTGTGTATGAACTATATATTACACTCTACACACATATTTACTCTCTGGAAAAATGTAAAATTTTGTATAATTTTAGAATTATACTTTGTTTCTGGATTCTTTCACTGAGCTTTTGAGTTTTGTTCATGTTGTGTGTGGTTTTTTAAATTGCTAAGTGGTATTCTATTATATGACTATACCACTGTTTGTTTACTCATTTGCCAGTTGGGTGGACATTTGGTTGTTTCTACTTTTTGGCTATTATGAGTAAAGCTGCTATAAACAAGTATGTACAGGCCTTTTTCTGGGCATATATTTACAATTTTCTTGAGTAAATACTTAGAAGCAGAATTGGTAAGTCATATAGTACATTTATACTTAACTTTACAAAAAGCCACCAAACTATTTTCCAAAGTGGTTGTACCAATTTGTATTCCTATAAGCACTACAGTTGTTCCACATGCTTGTCAATATATAGTATCCTGTCTTTTAAATATTATCTATTCTAATAGCTATGTAGGCTAAAACATATTTGGTTTCGAGTTGCTTTTCTCTGAGGATTAATGAGTTTGGGCATATTTTTCAGATGCTCATTGGCCATTGGAATATCTAATTTTCTGAAGTAGTGGTTGAAATCTTCTGGCTATTTCTAATTGGGTTGTTTATCTTCTATTATGGAGTTATAATTGTTACTTATATATTCTGGATACGTGTCCTATGTTAGCTCTATGTATTTGGAATAATTTCTCTTAGCCTATGCTTTGCCTTCTCATTTTCTTAATGACACTTCTAAAGGAAACTTCTAAAGGATCCAGTTGTAAATTTGGATGAAGTCCAAATTATCAGTATTTCACACTTAACCTGTGGTTATAAAGGTTGTATTCTGTTTTTTCTAGATGTTCTAGAACTGTAACTTTTTTTGTCTAGCTATAAGATCCATGTGAGTTAGTTTATGTGCATGGTATGAAGTAAGATTTATGATTCACTTTTTTCCATGTAGCTCTGTAGTTAATCAAAAAGCATCTATTGAAAACACAATCCTTTTTCTAATGAATTACCTTAGTTTCTTTGCTAAAAATCAATTGACCATTTGTTTGATTTCTTTCTGAGAATCTCTCTTATTTCCTATTCATCTAAATGTCTATTCTTATGCCTATATCCATACTGTTTTGATTACAATCACTGTTAATGTTTTGAAATCAGACAATGTAAATTGCCAGCCTTGTTCTTTTTCAAAATAGTGGCCAATCTATGTCTTTGTATTTTCATATAATTTTATAATCAGTTTGACAATGTCAACCAAAAAATGTGCTGTGATTTTGATTGGGAATGGATTTAAATTATATGTCAGTTTTGGAATAGTTGGTATCTTAATAGTATTGAGTTTTCCAAACTTGAAAATATATTCTTCCATTTATTAAGGTCTTGGCTAATTTTCCTCAACAGTGTTTTATGGCTTTTAGTGTATAATTGCAAATTATTTCATCTTTTCAAAGTATTATAAAAGACATTTTTAAAATCTCAATTGTTCATTGAAAATACATATAAATACAATTGACCCTTTTATATTGACCCTGCATACCGTGACACTGCTAAATTTATTCCTTGGTTCTAGTACACTTTTTAGATACTTAAGATGTTTTTACATAAATGATTATGTCCTCTATGAGGAGATAGTTTTATTCTTTCATACCAATCAATATGCTCCTTATTAATTTTTCTTGTCTTATTGTACTGGCTAGGTTCTCCAATGACATGATATTAAAATACGTTGTAATACTGACATCCTTGTCTAATTTCTGATTAGAGGAAAACATTTCATTTTCCTCATTAAGAATAATATTATCGTAGGTTTTTTTTACAGATGATTTTTATCAGATTGAAAAGTTATTTTCTATTCCTAGTAGCTGATTTGTGTGTATGTATATGTATTAGTTTGTTTTCACACTGCTGATAAAGACATACCCAAGACTGGGAAGAAAAAGAGGTTTAATTGGACTTACAGTTAAAGTTATAAGAATCATGGCAGGAGGTGAATCATGCACTTCTTACATGGTGGCAGCAAGAAAAAATGAGAAAGAAGCAAAAGCAGAAACCCCGATAAACTCATCAGATCCTGTGAGACTTAATTAACTATCATGAGAATAGCACAGGAAAAGCTGGACCCATGATTCAATTACCTGCCCCTGAGTCCCTCCTAGAACATATGGGAATTCTGGGAGATATAATTCAAGATGAGATTTCGGTAGGGACACAGCTAAACCATATCTCTCCACCCCTGGCCCCTCCAAATCTCATGTCCTCACATTTCAACACCCATCATGTCTTCCCAACAGTCCCTCAAAGTCTTAACTTATTTCAACATTAACCCAAAGGTCCGCAGTCCAAAGTCTCATCTGAGCAAGTCCCTTCCATCTATGAGCCTGTAAAATCAAAAGCAAGCTAGTTACTTCCTAGATACAATGGGGGTACAGGTATTGGGTAAACACAGTTATTCTAAATGGGAGAAATTGGCCAAAACAAAGGGACCACAGGGCCCATGCAAGTCCAAAATCCAGTGGAGCAGTCAAATGTTAAAGATCTAAAATGATCTCCTTTGACTTCAGGTTTCACCTCCAGGTCATGCTGATGTAAGAGGAGGGTTCCCATGGTCTTGGATAGCTCTGACTCTGTGGGTTTGCAGGGTGCAGACTCCCTCTCAGGTGCTTTCATGGGCTGACATTGAGTGTCTGTTGCTTTTCCAGGCACACAGTGCTGGTGGATCTACTATTCTGGGATCTGGAGGACAGTAGCCCTCTTCTCACAGCTCAACTAAGCAGTGCCCAAGTAGGGACTCTGGGTGGGGGCTCTGACCCCATATTTTCCTTCTGCACTACCCTGACAGAGGTTCTCCATGAAGTCCCCACCCCTGCAGCAAACTTTTGTCTGGGCATCCAAGCATTTTCATACATCTTCTGAAATCTAGGCGAAGGTCCCCAAACCTTAATTCTTGACTTCTGTGCACCTGCAGGCTCAACACCACATGGAAGCTGCCAAGACTTGGAGCTTCCACCCTCCAAAGCCACAGCCTGAGCTGTACATTGGCTCCTTTCAGCCACAGTGGAACAGCTGGGACATAGGGTATCAAGTCCCTAGGCTGCATACAACATAGGGACTCTGGGCCCAGTCCATAAAACCACTTTTTCTCCTGAACCTCTGAGCCGATGATGGGAAGGGCTGCTATGAAGGTCTGTGACATACCCTGGAGATATTTTTCTCATAGTCTTGGGAATTAACATTAGGCTCCTTTCTACTTATGCAAATTTCTGCAGCCAGCTTGAATTTTTCCCTAAATTTTTTTTTCCTATGGCATAGTGAGGCTGCAAATTTTCTGAACTTGTATGCTCTGTTTTCCTTTTAAAACTGAATGCCTTTAATAGACCAGTCACCTCTTGAAGGCTTTGCTGCTTAGAAATTTCTTCTACCAGATACCCTAAATCATCTCTTTCACGTTCAAAGTTCCACAAATCTCTAAAGCAGGTATAAAATGCCACCAGTCTCTTTGCTGAAACATAACAAGAGTCACCTTTGCTCCACTTCCCAAGCTCTTCATCTCCATCTGAGGCTACCTCAACCTGGACCTTATTGTTCATATCATTATCAGCATTTTGGTCAAAACCATCAACAAGTCTTTAGGGCATTCCAAACTTTCCCACATTTTCCTGTTTTCTTCTGAGCCCTCCAAACTGTTCCAACATCTGCTTGTTATCCAGTTCCAAAGTCACTTTTATTTTTGAATATCCTTGAAGAAGCATCCCACTTCTGGTACCAATTTACTGTATTAGCCCATTTTCATGCTGCTGATAAAGACATACCCGAGACTGGGAGGAAAAAAAGTTTAATTGGACCCCAGCATTATGTCGGGAGGCAAAAGTCACTTCTTACGTAGTGGCAGCAAGGGAAAATGAGGAAGAAGCAAAAGAGGAAACTCCTAATAAATACCTATTAAATCTCCTGAGCCCTATTCACTATCACAAGAATAGCATAAAAAAGACCCCCATGATTCAATTGCTTCCCCCTAAGTCCCTCTGACAACACATTGGAATTCTGGGAGATACAATTCAAGATAAGATTTGGGTGGGGACATGACCAAACCATGTCAGTGTGTGTGTAAATAGATCTTGCATTTAGTCAAATGTTTTGTTTGGCATCTATTGAAATGATTGTATGATTAATTACATGAAATTATTTTTTAATATTAGACCAACCTTGCAACCAAGAATAAATCTGATTTGGTCATGATATACTTATACTATCCTTTTCTGGCATTAGTTGATTAACTTTGTCAATATTTTGTTAAGGATTTTGCATCTGTTTTCTTCATGAGGGCAATTGGTCTGTAATATTATTAATCTGTTTTGGTATCAGTAATTCTGGCCTTACAAAATGATTTGGGGCATATTTTCCTTTTATGTATTTTCAGAAGGAGTTTAAAAATAACTGGTTTTAAAGTGTTCCAAAGCAATATTTAATAATAATAATGGTTACTTTGCCACTTTTATCATTGTAATAGAAACATTTCCAGTGTTTTTCTATTAGGTCTGATAATGGTTTCAGAGAGCTCTTTTACCCCTTAAAGAGAATATTCTTTTTCAGATTTCAATTAAATGTTTGGTCACGAAAAGATAGGTTTTATCAAATTATCTTCTTGGACAAGTTATAAAAATAGTCATATATTTTTCACTTTCAGCCATATGTATGATAAAAAATGATATTTATTTTGTAATGTGAAAACATTCTTTTTTGTTCTCATATTTACTGTTTTTGCTTTAGTAGTTATAAATAGGAATATCTCTAGTTCACCATATTTTTAAGAAACATGTCTGTAAGTTTTCTTTATAACTCAAATGAATTGATAGATTATCTATTTGTACTCTAAATTGTTTCAAATACAGTTTAAAAATGGATATTCCTTAAATGTTTGAGAAAAATTGTCTATATAGTTATTAAAGTTCAAACCTAGTTTGTGAGTACTTTCCGGAAATTTTTTTTTTAACTTTTTTTGTTTCCATTCAGAAAATTTACCTCTTGAAATAATTTTGGAAATGTATATGTTCAATTTTGATAACTGTTCGATAGTTGTCAAGTTTATAGATATTTATGTTAATGTATAAGTACACAACAGTATGCATTATATAAACATTATGTGAAGCATTTGTAATTGAATATACACATAGTTACATATATTTTATATAGTATAAAAATACTTCATTAATACTGCAGTACAAGGTAAATATTAAACACAAATATCTACAGAGAGATAATTCTGTTATTTGGATTGTGCATAGCCATATTGAATCATTTGCTTCTCTAAACTTTATGAAAGCAACGAGTAATATCAGATTTTAATACAGTGTTTTCAGTTTATGTATTTTAATACTTTTGCTTTAGTTTTTGTATTTTACACATAAAATTTAAAAATAATTAGAGCTTTATTATGAATTGTTTCTTTTATCAGTATAATTTATTTTTAATTTAATGTTATAGGCTTACAGTTAACATTATCTAACTTTAAGATTGTATTTCCTACTTTGATTTTGTTAATACCAAATGTACATTTGCCTAGCCTTTTTAAAAAAAACAAAATCTTGTATTAGTCTGATTTAGATACAGTTTTTGTAAACAGAACAGAAACATATTCTGTTATCTTCTTTTTTAAAATCCAGCTTAAGCTTTTATTCATTATAATGGGGAGTTTCACTCATTTGCAGGTGTTATTAAAACTGATGTGCTTGTTTCTCATCGGTTTTTTGTTTTCCTCTTTTTGTTCTGTCTAGTAGATTTCATGTTTTGTATGTTGTGCTATTTAAAACACATTTTCTTTGACTTTATCCTCTATAGTTTTTTTTAAATAAATATACGATATTTTAATATTGGCAATTAGATGTACATTTTGCAGGAGGATTTTCACCTGATTCTCATTATTCAAGCTGAGTACATGTTTCCCCACTTCCTCTCCGGGAGACAAGAATTGTGACAGCCTCCTTCTATCCTCCTTCCTGTCTTGGCACTGTGTTTCTCAGGCTTTCAAAATCACATTTTGAAATCATAATTCAGGTTTACATGTTGAGACACTGGCATTTTCATTTAGCTTAATTATCAGATTTATAACAATTCTTCCACCTCATTCTTTAATCAGGTGCCTGTAGGCTTTCATATTATGATTCCCTTGTAGATGACACTAGTTAGCTTTTCTCTTTGCTTCATTTTAAGTTCGTTGGAATACATTTCAAGGTGTTTTACTAAAAAGGTATGTGATTGTTGTATTTTCTGATTCTTAGGATATGTCTTTCTTCAGGTGATAAATATTTATTGAAAACCTGTTTTGGAACAATAGCTGGACTAGGTGCTGGAGATAAAATCATGAACAAGATAGACCATTCCTCAGCAAGTGCTTACCTGCGAAGGGTTTTTTGTTGCTGTCAGATGTAATTGGCGTATTTCCTGAGAATAAAATCCAAAGGTCATAGTCTTTACCCTCAAAACTCCTGTGGTTACCACTTCATTCTATTTGGCATTTAGTGATAAAGCAGAGCAAGCTGAGGCCCTTTTTTCTGATAGTTGTAATTGTATGAGTAATCCATTTTCTGTGTGAAGATAAGAACATATGCCTTTATCTGTGGGGTTCAAAACTCTTTCCTGGGGATGTGATGTGTCTCTTCTAACAGATTTCCCCTAATTTTCAATAAGCCTGTTATTAGGCACACACAGAATTTATTTATTTATTTATTTATTTATTTATTTATTTATTTTTGGCAGAAAGTGGGCATGTATTAAATATTTAATGATTGGTTCTGTTGTAGCTCATTCCGAGGAAACTTAGTTTCACATGTGTTGGCTCTTTCTTCTGTTTCCTTTGTATCCTTCGTCTTTCTCTTGCTCTCTTAATCGCCTTCTGTCTTTTCTTCTGTATTCTGGGAGAGCTGCTCAGGTTTGAAATTCATTCTGTTGATTTGATTTTTTGAAGCCTCACATCTAATATGTTTTACTTCTGAGGGAGATTTAAATTTTGTTTCTGTTTTAAGGCCGCTTGCTTGCTCTTCATATCTAACTAATTGGACGTTTTCATTCATCTCAACAGCTTTTCTTCTTAGGCTCTGGTCTATGTCATTCTTTACCAGCTTCTGCCCCTAAAGTCTTTTCCTGAAGGTTGCACTTTTCTGCTTCTGTTAGGTTGTCAGATGGCTGTCTAAAATTTTAATTAGTGTTCTAGAAGCCAATTTTTTTATTGTGATATGGTGCACATAACGTACAGCTTACCACTTTAACCTTTTTAAGTGTACGGTTCAGTCACATGAATTTAAGTATATTCACATTGCTGTACAATACAAGTCATTTTATAAAGTACGCTCTTCCTGGAATTTTTGTGACTAGTCTTTATTTTCCTCTTTTCTCAACACTTGTTCTCAAAACTGGTATAATCTGTGTGGTAAGTGGATGGTGCCTTGGCCCTACTCTCTGTCTTTTGAGTAAGTTTGAGTCCTGTTTTAATGCTACTCTTGAAATATTTATTAGGATGCAGAGCTCCTGGTTTATTTCAGTCTCTAGCTTCCACCTGTTATACTTCTGCTTTATGAAATGATACTTTTTTCCTTGTCCATTGGGATCTCTGATGCATGGTAACGGTTGAAGAATTTGAATAATTTAGGGCTTGGGTGGCTCTCATCGGCTCATTTGTTTGAAGCTGCTTTGGTATTGCAAGCCCATTGTGTTTGCTTAGAAAGTCTATGAGGGTGGCCTTCAAGGGGGTCCCCCATGACCCTGCCTCCTGATATCCATGCCCTTGAGTACTCTCCACTATGTTGCACCAGTGCTGGTCTGCATGAACATGGCACACAGCCACATGATGGCATGTGGCTCCCCAGCCAAGTCATAAACGCCACCCTTGCCCTGTGTCTTACCCTTTCTCTCCAGCAAATCATTTCAAGAACAGCCAGCTGCCATACCATGCCATGCCATGATGACACAGAGGGTTCTTGTGGTGAGAAACTCCTGCCAACAACCTACACGAACCTGCCAGCCTAGAGCCCGTGAGTGTCCTTGGAAGTGGATCATCCAGCCCTAGTCAACATTCGCATGACTGCAGCACCAAGTGATATCATGGCTGTGCCCTCATGCGAAAGCCTGGACCAAAACAGACACAGCTCAGAATCCCTGACCCACAGATATAGTGTGAGACAATAAATATGTATTGCTTAGAGCCACTAAGTTTTGAGGTGGCTTGTTACTCATCAGTAGAGAGCGAAAGATTCCATCCAAGTCAGCGCTTGTAATATTAATGGCTGCTGAGGCCTCGCTTTTGTTTGAAGCTTTATTATCTGGGTAAGGTTAATGATAGCTATGGAGGTATATACTTACTTCCTGTCTTCTTTTTAATCTTTGCTTCATAAAGCTAAGTCATGCTGTTTGAACATTGTCTCTGTTAATTAAATCAAGTATATCTTCCTTATTAGTATTGTTTATGATTAATTTTAGGAACTAGATTATTCTTCAATCTTACTTTTCCAAGAAGTATGAGTATCATTTTTTTCCCAAGCTTTTGCAAGTTATTTTAGTGAGAAGCTGAGAGATGTATTTGGTTCTTCTATTTCAATACAATTTTGGGTTTTTTTTTTTAATTGCATTTTAGGTTTTGAGGTGCATGTGAAGAACATGCAAGATTGTTGCATAGGTACACACGTGGCAGTGTGATTTGCTGCCTTCCTCCCCATCACCTACATCTGGCATTTCTCCCCTTGCTATCTCTCCTCAACTCCCCACCCCACACCGTCCCTCCCCTATTTTCCCCTGACTGAACCCAGTGTGTAGTGCTCCCCTCCATGTGTCCATGTGTTCTCGTTGTTCAACACCTGCCTATGAGTGACAACATGTGATGTTTGCTCTTCTGCTCTTCTGTCAGTTTGCTGAGAATGATGGTTTCCAGGTTCATCCATGTCCCTGCAAAGGACACAGACTCATCGTTTTCGATGGCTGCATAATATTCCATGGTGTATATGTGCCACATTTTCTCTGTCCAGTCTATCATCGATGGGCATTTGGGTTGGTTCCAGGTCTTTGCTATTGTAAACAGTGCTGCAATGAACATTCGTGTGCATGTGTCCTTATAGTAGAACGATTTATAATCCTTTGGATATATACCCAGTAATGGGATTGCTGGGTCAAATGGAATTTCTATTTCCAGGTCCTTGAGGAATCACCACACTGTCTTCCACAATGGTTGAAGGAGATTTCTCTCCTTGCTTTTAACAAAGGCTCATAAAATATACCTTTCCATCTTTAATATGCTAGATTAAGAAATAGCTACCACATCTGTATTTTCTTCAGTTTTGCAAACAAGATAAAATATGTACGGTCCTTGGGTTATTAAGGTAAAAAACCATATAAATTTTAAATAAGACGATTTTTCTTCTTTTTTATGTATTCCTTTTTTTCTACCTCATTGTATTGGCTAAATTTCTGAAAAATATTGAATATTAATAATTGTAACTAGCATCCTTTGTATTCATTCTGTTTTCATGAAATTGTCTCTAGTGATTTTTCTTTTAGGCATAATGTTAGCTTCTGCTCTTAGAGAGATCTCACTTCTTTAGAGATTATAAATAAATGTTTAAGTTTTATTAAACTCATTGCTTTTTAAATTTTTAGAGTTCCTCTGTTATAATATTGACACTTTCTTCATTCTTGAAAATAATTTCAGATAATTAATGCATATTTTAAAATGCATTGTTAGATTTTATTTGCTACTGAAATTGTATTCTTGTAAGTAAAGCACCAAATGTGATAGTAGGTACAGGAAAATGTATGCTGCCTGACAATGCATAGGTGATCGATACCTTCTGTCAGTAGAAGTAATGGTACTTACTACCTGCACTGACTGCTGTGAATTTCAGTTTTCCAAGTTCTATGTTGGTTCCAGATACTAATAATGACACCAAGGAGAACCTTTGAGATAGGGTAGCAACTTTCCTGACACCTCAGCAAACAGCCGTAGCCTCAAAGTTCCAATAAAACATCATCAACAAATGGAGATTCAAAAATATTTTTAAACTCAGGTTCTTCAACATTGCCTTTGTAATCAATCAGTTTCCTTAGTGCCTATATCCCAAGTGTTGTGCTAGCTTCTACACTGGCAGTGTAGAAGAGCGGGGAGACTCCAGGTGACTCTACTGTCAGGGACCTTTAATAAGTCACCTACCATTTTTGAACCTCTAGTTCCCATCCGTACAATGGAACTCATCAGTCACCCCTGCACTCCTGTGAATATTGCTGTGAGGATCAGCTACAAGGGATGTGAAGCTGCTTTTGAACCAGCATCCACTAGAGGCGCATAAAAGTGTGTGTGCCATCATCGTCATCGAGCTGGAGGACTGTTAAGGCACCCCTCTCCCTCCAGCGAGCAGGATTCCTGTGCTTCCATATGTTATTACAGGCACCGTGAACAGGGGTTTACATTTTACTGCTACTTAATTACCCTTCCTCATCTCCCAGCCATTTTCACATTTAAATAAAACTCTCATTTCACTTAACAATGGAAGGGATAAGAATTTGCATATTAAGTGTGAGTCAGTGGCATGGATATCTAATTAAAACCATCTCCTTTTTCCCCCTTTTTCTCCTTTTCATTTTTCTCCCCTGAGCTGCTGACATTATTGCAACTGTATTCAGTGTCCCCATTCTGTCAGCCTGTGTGCTCTGAGGAAAGCAACAAGGAAGGGTACAAGAAGAGCAGGAGCTTAAGAGAGGGAGGAGGAGAGGGGACGGGCAACTGGGGACAACAAAGGCAAACACAGAAGGAACTGCGATGGGAGAACCGGCACACTGGTGCTGGCCAGGGGGCACTATTAATGCTTAAAAAGAGGATGCAAAGGTGGAGAAGGGAGAGCCTGAAACATAAAAAAGTACCAGAAGAAAGAGAAAGACTAAGAATGAAACGGAAGGAAAGGACCAAAGACAACAAGGTGGGTGGAGAGAAGCCTGTAGAGCTCACCATGATGGCGATGCTGTGTCACTAAGACGCAGGTGGCTCAGGAGAGTAACTGTGGGTGTCAGCAGAGTGGCAGAGGGTAGTGGGTGAAGGTGACAAATCCTCTGGGAAATTCTTGTACAGCTTCATAAAACACGTTTATAATACATGATCATGTAGAGGTAGTCATCAGAAGGCATGCCTTTTGGTCTTACTTGAGTATGTATCCACTTCCCTGAATAGGCTTTTATGGTATCATTTAACAGTGCAAGTGTGTCCTGTATCCTCTTTTAGATCTGGCTTTTCTTCCTTGTAGTTCACACAGAAACATGACTCAGAAACAGATTCATCTGCAAGTATTGTATAACTTCAAGATATAGCAAATAGGAGAATCTATTCTTCCTCCTTCCTTCCCCATCGCTAAGACCGTACTAACTAGGAATTTGTCTACAATTAGCTAGAAATTTGTTAACATCATTTACCATGTATCTTCCTTTGTTTGTTGAGTTACCTTTTAAAAAATGAAACAGGTTACCTACTTTAAAAATTACATGTTGATGGAGAAAATCAGCCCTTGATAATGGTAGAAGGTGAGAATTATGGCCCATATGAGGAGTTAGTGCAACCATATGACATCGTGATTATTTCTACCACAATTATTATGAGCCATGCCTCTTGGTATGCAAGAATGTGCATATGCCTGTGTATAGCTCCTTGTGCAGATGTGGACTGGAAAGGAGAAAAATGTTCAGCAAATCAAGACCAATTGGCAAAGTTAGTTCCCAAAGGGAGAGGTAAAGAAGAAATTTTGCCATTGAAGTGCAGACTCCAGCACTATGGCGCATGGGACCAGAAATCCAGTTAGATACAGAGAACCATCCCGTTTGTCAGTTTTGGTTTTTGTTGCAACTGCTTTTGGTGTTTTAGTCATGAAGTCTTTGGCCTTGCCTATGTCCTGAATGGTATTGCCTAGGTTTTCTACTAGGGTTTTTACGGTTTTAGGTTTTACATTTAAGTCTTTAATCCATCTCTAGTTAATTTTTGTATAAAGTGTAAGGAAGGGGTCCAGTTTCTATTTTCAGCATATGCGTAGCCAGTTTTCCCAGCACCATTTATTACATAGGGAATCCTCTGTGGAAGTCAGTGTAGCGAATCCACAAGGATCTAGAACCAGAGATACCATATGACCCAGCAATCCCATTGCTGGGTATATACTTAAAGGATTATAAGTCATTCTACTATAAAGACACATGCACATGTATGTTTATTACAGCACTATTTACAATAGGAAACACTTGGAACCAACCCAAATGTCCATCAATGATAGACTGAATAAAGAATGTGACACATATGCACATGGAATACTACGCAGCCATAAAAAAGAATGAGTTCATGTCCTTTGCAGGGACATGGATGAAGCTGGAAACCATCATCCTCAGCAAACTAACAATGGACAGAAAACCAAACACTGCATGTTCTCACTTGTATGTGGGAACTGAACAATGAAAACACATGGACACAGAGAGGGGAACATCAGACACTGGGGCCTGTCAGCAGGTGGGGGGCAAGGGGAGGGAGAGCATCAGGACAAATACCTAATACATGTTGGGCTTAAAACCTAGATGACGGGTTGATGGGTGCAGCAAACCACCATGGCACATGTATACCTACATAACAAACCTGCACATTCTGCACATGTATCCCAGAATACTTAAACTAAAATAATAATAATAATTAATTAATTTTAAAAGAGAACCATGTGGATTTACAATATGTAAAGGCACCAGAAGACAAGACCAAAGGGCCACATGGACAGCTTCATCAAAACCCTCTGGCTCCTACTGGAAATTGGCTTGGGAAGCTGTTCCCTGGATCCAAGGTTACGTTCAGCAGTTACATATCTTCTGCTGTAGTGTTTCCAAATTTTGACTAAATTGGCCTGATTATGGGAATGTTTTAAGTTCTTGTAAAAATGACATATTTCGGGCTCTACCCCAGACCTATCAAGTTGGATGAGGATTTTATTAATATATTTAATCCAACAGTGAAACATGATTGATAAATACTAATTCTTAGAGGAGCTGAACACTTTCATTTGCAGAGGGGCCATGATAAGACGGAGACAAGACACTACATATAAGGCGCGGTCTAATGAAGACTTAATTTCCCTAAGGATCCCAAATAGTTACCTAGTTTTCACACTTTTGGACTTCACTTTAACATCAGTGTCCTGACTCAATCATGATTTGATGTATGAGGTGATTAAGCAACTTCAGAGCTGTGTTTCACAACCTATTACCTTCCTCTTCACTGCTTCTTGAAATGTGACTTTAAGCCACAGACAAGATAAATAGGACAATACTGGGTTCTTTGGGTCCTGTATGCCTAAGAATCAGGAAATAGCACATTGTGTTCGAATGTTGGCTTATTGTTTGAATAGTGTTCCCTGTTGGCAGAACGCACCGTGATGTTAACTCGCTGAAGTTAACATAGTCACGGGCATGAACCGGGCTCTTCCCCAGTTGCCACCATGCCCTTGAAGTAATTATCCCTTGCATCCTCAGGATAACTCTGTGACATGCTTATAATGCACATCTCTGTTTTCCAGTTAAGGATGCTGAGGCATAGAGAGGAAATCAATCGCCCAAGATCAGACAGGCAGTGAGAGTCAGAATAGGATTCAATCCCAGGCATTCGAGTTCCAGACTGAGCTTTTGAGCATGGAATTCCTCTGCCTCCTCTGCGATGCCTGTCACCATGCTCCTCCCATCTTTGTGAAATGAATGGTTTTCAGCTTGAGGTGGTTCTCCCCTCTGCAGACAGCTGAGGGCCCCTTGCTCTTGGGTATCTCATATTCTGCCAGGCCTAACAAGGAAATCTATGCCATAGTGATGAGGCAAGACCCCTCCAGCCCCTGACAAGCCCTCAACCTCAGCCCCTCTGAGGATGGCAGCATGACAGGCATGAGCAGCCATGCCTAGCCCTGCTGCTCTTAGCCCCCCATGTCAATGGAGCTTAGATTGTCTTCGCAGACTGCTCCTCTGCTCTTTGCATAATGCTGTTCCTGTTCCTATGCTGTCTTAGGACTGGCAGAGGACCCTTTCTTCAGCCCCCTGTGCCTGGAATCATCACATCTCCACCATTAGTCCCTAGTGGCCTTGTCCAGTTTTGGTTCTTGTTCCTTCTCCACCTGAGCAGCCTGGATCAACATCCTGACTGAATTTCAAGGTGTGCTACCACCTACTGGGGAAGCATACTCCCAGAATTCTGAGAGCATGTCTTTTGCCCGAGGCCCAAAAGGGCTGTATCTCCATAGGGACTGTACCTACATTTGGATGCAAATCCATTTGTGTAGCATATACCACTTCTTCTGGATTTCATTTTTTTTTTGAGGTTTGGAACAACCGAATTTTTGCAAGATATAAATGTTTATTCCTCTTCAAGTCTACAGAGTGTCCCATTTCCAATAAAGCAGTGCACTATGTCTTGATACATATGATTTTAAAATACTGGGACCCTCTTCAAAATCCCCCTCAAAATATTAAACATGAAAATTCAAACTTCCACTACAGAGGAATTGTGGAGGAAAATCCAAACTTCCCCTATGAAGAACTGAGTAAAAATAAAGCCAAGTGATCTTGACAAATATCCACATCCTTAGATGTTGCTTTTAGATACTCTCTCCTTTAAAAGTTGTATGATTCTTCTGTCTTAAATTGAATAGGTAAAATACTGAACCTGAAGCTGCATGGCAAAAATTTGAGTTGTGATCACTGTGGTTCCTTGAATATAATGAATGCATAGTCAGACTCCAATGAAATAAGGAATATGGAAACCTATGGTCATATATTAGGGCTGTGATATTCACAAGAAAAAATAGATGACTTTGTTCTTGATGTGTAGGACATCAGCTGGACCATTAACTTTGTGAAATCTTCCAGTTTTATTTCTCCTTGAACCTCTAAACTATATAACATCACATTAAGCCATCATTTAAGTAATGCTACCACTATTTTTCTTTTGATTTGAAATGGATTTATTGAAGCAGAGTATTTTTCTCTTCCTTTGATTACTTTATTTGCAGTCGAGTTAAAATCTATAAAAATATAGAGTATATTTAGACAAATAATTCATCATGTTCTCTAAATAATTCATGTTCTCTAAAACCATGAACTTTTGTTCGATTAAAGAGGTGGAGTCTTAGTCAATATATTTTGAAAGCTTTTGAAGAGATCTTTTCATGACTATTGACTGCAAACAAAAATGTCAAAGTGCCACACATCAGTGTTTTTAAAAAAAATTAAGAGAAGGACAGAACGTAGCCTCCCATTTTGGTGTAGGGCTGCAGTTTTCTCCTCTATCTTTGGTAGTTGCTTCAAGGAATGACAGAGTGGAAGCCAAAGGTCTAACAGTGGTCAGAAACACTGAGTGTCACCTGGCCTGGTCACCTTCCTGACCTCTTGTTCTATTGCTATTTCCCTCAGTCCGCTTGAGACCAAAAGGCTCTTTTCTGTTCCTTTACCTTAGCAGAAGTCCTCCCACTTCAGGGCATGGTATTGGTTATTACTTCTGCTTGGAATGTGCTTTCTTCAGAGGTATGCATGGCTCACTCTGATACTTCTTTCTGCTCCCTTCTCAGAAGGCTTCCAAATCATTGAGACATTTTCTGATCACAGCCTATAAAAGAGCAACCTTCTCACATCACCCCAGCATTTCCTGTCCCCATACACTGTTTTTGTTTTTCCATATTATTCTCTTTTTGTTGTTGTTGTTATGCTTTTAAGTTCAGGGGTAATATGCCAGATATGCATGTTTGTTTTATAGGTAAATGTGTGCCATGGTGGTTTGCTGCACAGATCATCCCATCACCTAGGTATTAAACCCAGCATCCATTAATCCATTAGCTATTCTTGCTGATGCTCTCCCTCTCCCCCTTCCCTACTCCAACAGGCCCCAGTGTGCGCTGTTCCCCACCATGTGTCTATGTGTTCTCATTATTCGGTTCCCACTTATAAGTGAGAACATGCGGTTTTGGTTTTCTGTTTCTGAGTTAGTTTCTGAGGATAATGACTTTCAGCTCCATCCATGTCCCTGAAAAGGACACGATCTTGTTCCTTTTTATGGCTGCATAGTATTCTATGGTATAGCATTTTTCAGCATCACTCACACACACAGAGACATACTGACACACATTGAATATTTTCTCCAGTATTACTGTTAGGCTTTTATTTAAGAGTGCATATAAGATACCTGCTCATAATTATTATTGAGGAGGAGATAGCTGATCCTCATTATGGAAGGCTCTGCAAGGCATCATCAAATCTATCGTGATCTTCTCTTTGCTTTTTCCTATAGTGAAGACTTTAATTTTCTGTAGCTACCTGTGCCAACATAGTAGCATTTTATAACACTGGGTTGAGACTCTCTTAGCCTTAGAATTGCAAAACTTTGTAATCTTGGATCTACTTTGTTTTGTATACTAGCACAATTTGAATGTAACAAAGCCCACAAATCTCTTCCTGATTTTGTTTGCATGACCCTGAACTTATTGAGTGATTAGAACTCTGTCAGAATAAGATTTTGGGGCTCCTTTGCCCAAACCAGGAAGACGGCATGCATGACTGATGAAACCCAGTGTGGCAGGAGGCCAACCTGCTGTGTCTTATCTTGCTTTCCCCATAGCTCAAGAGGACAAGCACAGTGTTCTAGGAGAAGCCAAATTATTTTCCTAAGAAGAACCATTAAGCATTAGAAGTCATTTCAGAAAAATGTAAAATATGTATTTCTATAATTCTGACACTTTTAAAAGATATGACTCTAAATAAAACACATTTTACAGAGGATGTATATTACCAGCATGCTATAAAATGCTTCTATATCTTATTCTAATAACACCTCTCCCTTCAGACATATAGCACTTGTACTCTTGAGACCACTCTCACATCCATCCTTTTGTGCCTTCTCACAACGTAGACAGGGAAGGCAGCCTGGCCATGCTCTTTCAGTTGACTGGGGCTATGAAGAGCATGGTACACACGGCTTCCGCGCCAGGACTGGAGTGGGGGGAATTCACATATGTCTTTATTCTAGGTCATGTTGATGATTAAGAAGACATGCTTAACACTGTCCATACATCAGGGACATGGGCTGGTTTTTGCTCTACATGACGCTACGTCTAGCACCTGTCATAGCACAAAATCCACAATCAGTAAAATTCCATGAAATGAATCAACCTAGCTTAACAGTCATTTAGAACAATATTTTAAAGCACTCTATACAATATTCATCCCACATAAGCCTCAGATAATTTAACAGTCCTGTGTGAGTGCATCCTTGCAAAATCATTGTAAGCTATCCTTAAGGGAGCTGATGAGCATATATTATAATTTGATGTAGTTCCTGGATTAAACGTTTATTTTGAGTTTGATTTCTGAGCAAATACCTTCCCCTAACATGTGCATAGTTGTTTCAGCTTTCTCCCCTTTATCCCTGGGGTATGTTTTGAACATCTCTTTTAAAATATTAATCTTCTGAGATTGTAGTTGTCTTATTATAGTTATCAGTATAAATGTCATTTCCCCTGTCACTCTTGCTCAGTTGAGAGCTCCTAAAAGTGAGAGTTCTAATGGATGTATGCTGAATAAATGTTTTTTTGGGTAAAATGGAACAGAAAGGAATAGAATGGAAGAAATAAAATGAATTAGTATAACCTAAACGCAAAATGAATATCCAGATAAGCTACAAAGAAGAGACATTCAAAGGGGGTGACAATGATGTAGAACTTTGAGAAAAGCTCTCCAGGAAAAACAAGAACCATCCACAATTGTTGAGAGAGAAAATTCTTTTTGGTAGAAATGTATTCCCTGTAGAGTCCGAGTTTCATTCTCAAAGCACAGGTTGTGAGAAATTGAGTCTAAGACAATTAATAGCTTCCTCTTGTTTCTTCTAAAGGAAAGCATCAATGGGTCTTGAAAAGTTACAGGGTGTCGTGTTCCATTCCCATGCGACACCTCTGGCTCTGGTGTTTGTGGAGAGGTGGAGGAAAGGAAGTTTCTGCAACAAATATTTGGTTTTCATTTTTGTTGTTGTTGTTGTTGGTTTAAAGATTATTTGCTATTTGCTATTTAATTGGACCCTCTTACAAAGTGACCATGTCCTCAACAGTGGATTTAAATTACTTTTCAGAAAAATCATAGAAATCTTGCAAAATAAAAATTCTAGAGTTTTTTTTTTCTCCTTATGCTGACTGAAGACACTAAAATTGTTGAGATGTTTGCCTGCCTTCTTCATGTGGAACCATCTTTTTAGAAAATTATTAGGGTTTTGTAGACATCAATATGGAAAAAGGCAGGAAGGAAAAGAACATGGGTTAGAGAGGGAAGAAATCCCTGTTTGTCTTCTGCTGTCAAAAATAGAAGAAAAAATAAATGCACTAAAATCAGTTTTTACTTGAACTCACTCTTTGCAAAGAAAATAACTTTATTTCATACTTTTTAAAAATGTCCAGTATCATGAACACTATTGAAAACAGAATAAAAACATCTATTTTTAAAGAGGTAATGGTTATGCAGTTTTATTATAAGTAGCAGCACATGGGGCATATGCATGATTCACGGCAGTATGGGAAGACAAACCCAACACCTTTCAACTGAAAATGTCTTTCTTGCATTTACAGAAGTGTGATTGACAACAACTTCTTGGATTTGAAGGGAATCTGACAACAGAGACTGTTATTTCTGGGGTCAAAGGTGACCATAACAAGAGATCATAAAGTGGATTGGCAAATCCGAAGGCCTAAAAGGCAGCCAAAGGCATTGCCCGGCAGGGAAAGGCACCCTACAGGGAGCACAGCTGGCAACAGCTGGGACATGGCTCTTAGGAAGCTCTGGGAGACGTTGCCAGTGCTCCCACAACAAGCGGAAATTGTTTTGCACCCAGAAATCAAAACAGATGAGAAAAGAGGCACATAGGAGCAGGATGGGGGCAATCATTCTGCTTTTTGTGAAGCATGAGATAAACACTCTCCTATACCTTGCATTCCAAGTCCTTTGGATCAGGATAAAATGAAATTGAACAAAGCAGACTATGTATTATTAATGTTAGTATTTTCTTTAAAGATTTGATATGGGCAAGCACAAAACATTGCAATAGAAAGGGAAAGGCTCTTCAAAATTGGCAATTCTTTTTCTTCAGTTCTCTCCCACTGGGATGCTCTGCACATCTTTTCTCCCCTTCTCCTTTTTTTGGGAACATTTTTGAACAAAGAAATGGGAGTCCAGGAAGGATAGGAGAAAGAAAGCAGAAAGCAGACACAGGAAGGGAAAAGGAAACATAAAAGCTGTAAAGGGACGTGGACGGAGACGCAGGAGGTGAAGGCAGCTTGGATTAAAAGCTAGAGAGAAGGGAATCGTAAGAAAACAAGAGATTGATATGCTTCTAAAATATTTATGGCACACCCTAGGGGATCAGTGTAGAAATTGCATTCCCTTTGGGAAAATATTTGCACATGTCCTCCTTGTCTGGATATAAAGGGAAGAGCATTTCAGCAGATTTCGAGATGCGAGGAGGAAACTTGCTTCTTTCTGGAGCGCTTCCCTTCCCTCTTCCTCAGCTCTACCTTTGTGCTCATTCTACTGAGGGCAGTCGTGGCATCTTCCACCATTTCCATAGTTCTATGGTTAAACTGTAGTTACCAGCAGGTCCAACTTCTGATCCACCCAGGTTTGCTGGAGATTCCGCCACCACACACAATTTAGCCTCACAGAAAAAGACGGTCATGAAATCCTTACATTTTATGGCTTCTTTGTTCTCACATCTGGTCCTGGAGACAGGCAATTCAGTTCTGTACAGAATCATGTTGAAACTGTCAATCATCCACCCAGTATGTATTGCGAAGCTACTGTATACCAGGTATTGTGCTAACCCCTCTGGATAGCCATTATCCATTCAGTCATCAAGTATTTATAATGTACCGATCATGAGCTAGATGCTGTCTACTGAAGCACTCATTCATTCAAAATATTTACTGAGCAATGCCTCTGCACCAGGCACTCTTCTGGAAATTACAGATAGAACAACACAAAACAATGTCCCGACCCTCATGGTAGGACCGAAAGACAATAAATAAATCCTATATCATGCTTTCAAATGCTATCGATTTTCTGATGATGCTCAAACCTCTCCTCTGAATTCCTGAGTCATAGATTCAACTGCCTGCTTGACATATCTACCAGAAGCCAAACTGGGGTTCTCAAGCTCACTATGCCTCAAATGGAACTATGAATTTCCTGGCCCCTTCTCAACCTGTTCCTGTCTCATTCTCCTCTGTTTAAAACAACAACAACAATAACAACACCACTCCATTCTTTTAGTTGTTCAAGCCAAAACATGGAGTCAAATTGATTCTACTCTTTCTCTCTTGAGCCATACCCCATACATCAGCAGATCCTGCTGGTTCTACCTTCAGATTGTATCAGAATCTGAAACTCACTGCCTCTACCCCCACCACGTTGGTGCAGGTCTATTGTCTCTCCTGCAGTTTTGCAGGGCCCTTAACTGTCATCTTTGTTTCTCCTCCCGGGCCCCTCAGTCATGCCCACCTTTTGCTCCAAGCCCTGCATGACCTCCCTTTTCACTCACAGTAAAGGCCAGAATCTTTACCATGGGTCTCAAAACCCTATGCTTCCTGGCCATGTGACACCTCTCATGCCTTTCCTTATTCCCTCAGTCAAGACTCAGGCTCCCTTAATGTCCTGGTCATACCAGTTTGCTTGCTGTCTCCTCTGGTTGTGACACTCTCTTCAGTGTCTCTACTCAAATGTCACTTTACTTGTCAGACTCTATGTTCACCGGACAGATAAAAAAGGCATGCCCCAAGCTCCACCTGCCATGTCTCCATGTTTTCTTTATACTGCATCATTTATCTTCCAGCACCTACTGTCCCAGTATAGGATTCCTTTATTTGCCAAGTTGCTGAAGATCCGTTTTCCTCTGCTAGGATGTAAGCTCCTTGTGAGCAGGACCTTTGTGTATCTTGGCTATTGGGTGTAGACCCCACCCCTAGAACAGTGCCTCACTCAAAGCAGAGGCTTAGCACATATCTGTTGAATAAATGAATGAATGAATGAATGAATGAATGAATGAATGAAATATATAATGTAGTTTCAGGCAATGATTAATGCTATGAATAAAAACAAAACAAGGGATGGGGAAAAAGAGTGAGTGGGTGGAATTCCAATTTATATACCATGAGCACCTCTGTGGAAGGGCAATTTGAGCAGAGACCTGAGTGAGATGAGGTGGTCGGTGCACCAGTAGGTGCCTGAAGGCAGGCTGTCCAGCAGAGGGAATCCACACTGTCTGAGCAAGGAGCACTCTTGGGAAAGAGCAAGAGGACTGCTGCGCCTGGAAGACAAGCAATGGGGCTGGGGCATGAGGGTGAACCACAGGGCTGAGTACATGGAGGAGTCCAAGTCATTGTAAGAAGTTTGCATTTTATTCTCAGCATGTTGGGAAGCTGTGAGTGCTTTTTGAGCAGGACAAGGACTTCAGCTGATTCACTCCTTAAAAGAATCGGTCTCCAGGGCCCATGGCGAGCACACTGAGGGGAACAAGTTAGGGCAGGAAGTCAGTGAGGAGGTGCTGAGGTCATTCTTGGGGAAGGCTGTGCGGGCCATGCTATGGTGGGGGCAGGCATGTGGTGAGAAAGAGCTGCAGCTTGGATTATCTTAAAGGTAAACCAGGCTTTGCTAACAGATTGGATTTCGGGTGTGAGAGAAAGAGAGGAGTCAAAAGTGAGTCTGAGGCTTTTGACCTGAGTTCCTGTGCACATGTAGTGACTTTTAACAAAATGAAGGATACAGAGGACAGTTTGCCGGGGAAAGGAAGTGTCTGGCATATATCAGCCAAACATGAAACGTCTCTAGACACTGGAGAAGACACAGGTCTGCATTTCAAAGCAAAGGTCAGCCCTGAAGATGGACGCGTGGAAGGCATTCGAGTATAAAGCGCGTTTATGGCTCTGACACCCAGTAGTACCAGCAAGGAGTGAGTGCAGCCAGAGAGGATGGCCTGGCCTCAGCCCTGCAGCTCTTCACCAGGCAAACGCTGGGAGAAAAGGCAGCGCCTCCGAATGAAACCTCAGCGGCCACTCCAGTGAAGCAGGAGAACCAGGAGAGTGATTTTGGAGTATGGAGAATAAGTGATTTCCAAGCGAGGTGCTGATAAGTAGGATGCAGTTTCTATTTTCAAGGTTCTCTTACGCTTGTCGAAAGAGATGACAATATAGCAAGAAGGAGAAACTACAAGAGAGGCGTGAGGAGGGCCCAGTCACCTGCAGCATAATGACGTCAATGATAGACCACAGACACAACAGTGGTCCCACAGGATCCTAACGGAGCTGAGAGCTCACTGTCACCTAGTGACATCGCCGCTGTCCTAAGGTCTTAGCACAGTGCTTTACTCACATGTTCATGTGACACTGGTGTAGACCGACCCATCACACTGCCAGTTGTATGAAAGCCCAGCACATACAATTACAGGCAGCACAACGTATTTGATAATAAACAGCTGTCACTGGGTTTTGTATTTACTATACCATGCTTTTTACTATTATTTAGAGTGTACTCCTTTTACTTATATATTTTTTAAAAAGTAACTATAAAACAGCTTCAGGCAGGCCCTTCAGGAGGGATCCCAAAGAAGGCCTTGCTGTCACAGGGGATCACAGCTCCATGTGTCACTGCCCCTGAAGACCTCCCAGTGGGACAGGATGTGGACGTGGAAGACAAGGGCAGGGATGGTCCTGACCCTATGTAGGTCTAGGCTAATGCGTGTGTTTGTGTCTGAGTTTTTAACAAAATAGTTTAAAATAAAATTAAATTTTTAAAATTGGAAAAGGCTTATAGAATAAGGCTATAATGAAAATATTTTTGTGCAGCTGTATGATGTGTTTGTGTTTTAAACCAAGTATTTTTACAAAAAAGTCAAAAAGGCCTTTTATCTCGTTTCACTCCTGGAGCATGTTGGGTCACCAGCCGGCTGTCCCGGAGCCACTCTCGAAAGCTCCAGCAAGGTTCTCGCTCTTGCTGCTTCTGCTCAAACCAGCAAGGCCTGATCTGTGTACCACCAGTGTTTCTATCAGTTTGCAAAGGGTAAAGGTTTCATTAAGTTGGACTAAGTGATCTTCCTTGAAAGGTTTATTCAAGGCATCTACCCAATGAAAAACCATGACAGCTCTTTGTACATAAAATAAACACATTTTTAAGTCAAAAAGTTAAAAAAAGGTAAGCTTGTAAAGTAAAATAGTTGTTACAGTAAAACAAGAATAATTTATTCCTAAAGAAAAAACCTAAAAAATATAAATCTAGTGTAGCCTAAGTGTAGTGTATGGTAATGTCCCTGGCCTTCACGTTCACTCATCATGCACTCACTGACTCCCAGACCAACTTTCAGTCCTACAAGCTCCATTCATGGTAAGTCCCCTATACAAGTGTACTTTTTTTCCCCATCTTTTAGGCTATATTTTTACTGTTTCAATTGCTTACAGTATTCAGTACAGATTTGTAGCCTAGGAGCAATAGGCTATACCATCTAGCCTAGTGTATTGTAGGCTGTACCATCTAGCCTAGTGTATAGTAGGCTGTCCCGTCTAGCCTAGTGTATAGTAGGCTGTCCCGTCTAGCCTAGTGTATTGTAGGCTATACCATCTAGCCTAGTGTATTGTAGGCTGTCCCATCTAGCCTAGTGTATTGTAGGCTGTACCATCTAGCCTAGTGTAT
>NW_016107315.1:12417685-12460700 GCF_001604975.1 Cebus imitator
ATCCCGTCTAGCCTAGTGTATTGTAGGCTGTACCATCTAGCCTAGTGTATTGTAGGCTGTTCCGTCTAGCCTAGTGTATTGTAGGCTGTACCATCTCGCCTACTGCATAGTAGGCTGCCCTGCCTAGCCTAGTGCATAGTAGGCTGTACCATCTAGGTTTGTGTAAGTGCACTCTAGGAAGTCTGCACAAGGATGACACCGCCTTACGACACATTTCCCAGAAGCATCCCTGTAGTGGTATTTCCATTGTCTGATTACTTTGTCTATAGGGCAGGAGGTGATCAAAGAATGCTTCGCACAAGACACTGTTTTCACAAGACCTTTTAGAAGGCTAGACGTTCTCCAGGTAAAAAGGCCCCAGGCTTTCCTGGCAGAGAGCAGCATAAGCAGCTGCACAGGCATGTGGTTGGGAAGCCCAGGGTGGCTGAGGCATCAAATGCAAAGAGGCACATGGCAGGCACTGCGGCTGCCAAGGTTGTTTGGAGCCAACTGGATCCCTGCACATCCAGCAGAAAAGCTTGGATTTTATCTTGTAAGCAGTGAGGAGAGGAAAGAGTAAATTGAACCTATCTACATGGATAGAAGTCTTCAAGGCATAAAAGTAATCGATTTGAGAAGGAAAAACTAAAATGCATATTAGAAAGCAGTAATGCAGTATTATGATGGAGTAAGATAAGAATAATGGCCAATCATGAGTGATGTGCCTAGGTCCACTGCTTTATGGCCCTAACCTTCATTGTCTTCAGTTACAAGGTTGCTGACATCTCTTCCAACTCAAAGCATTTCTGTGACTCTATCTGGTCAGGTAGTAAGATCAGGGAATGTTTCCTGGAGGAAGTAAACCCCAAACTGGGTCCTAACAGGAAAGTGGCACTCACAGTAGCAAATAGGAAGGGGGAGGAGAATCTACCAAGGGAAACATCATGAGAAAAGCAAGAATTAGGTGACACTGCAGCAAACAGCAGGCTGCATGAAGACAGGAGCCACATTTCTTGTTCACAGTTACTGTAGCCCAGGCCTCATAAGCAATTTGCTCCCTATAAATGCTTGTTGAATCACTGTAGGAACAGACAAATGAAGGAAAGTGGGTTGGCCCATGGGTATGTGGGAGATTATAGCAGATGATGTCCTAGCTCAGGCGGGACTCAGTCTTTTAGGACCTGGGAGCCCATGAGGCAGTGACATGTTGGAAACTCCTAAAGGGACAGAAGAGACATAGCCCATCATGGGCACGCTTTAGAAAATTCTGGCAGGTGGATTTGTCACTGGATACATGATGGGATGAGTAACCGTCTCTCAGTGACCCAAGTCAACCTGTTTTTCTTTATGTAGCAACTGTTATTTGTTTCAGAGTGAAAAATCCTCATTGGAGATGAGAGAGCCCAGCTGTGTTTGGGTTTTACAAGCTGTCTCAAGATTTTTCTCAAATGTTTTGGTTTATGGCAAAGTTGAAAATACAGCATTATCATGATCCTTATTACCATTATCATTTATTCAACTACCCACTAATAATTAATGTTTACTAAGTACCAATAATATGCAACGAGATGTAATAAGCATTGAATTGCACTTGGCCTCTCTCCAGTGGGCTTGTTGTAAATAAGAAAAGAATGAGTTACCACCCAAATTTTAATTGCTTCAAAATATGTTTGTTTCGCAGGCTCTCCTTGGTTAAGCTTGGCTAAACGGATTGAAACCAAGAATGCTGACTTTAGGCTTGCCATCCATGTTTTATACCAATATTTCCCAAAATATGTCATGAGGAAAGGATATTGAAAGGTGATGTGAAAAAAAAGAAAGAAAGAAAAAGAGAAAAGGATGTGCAGAAAAATACATTTTTGAAACAATGGCTTAAATAAAAGTAAATATGTTCCTTACTGCAGGATTTTGCTGGGCTAATGTGCCTAGTAAGCACAGAGAGAGAAAAATATTTCAAACTTATATGAGCAGGGAATCATTTTCTAAAAAGACTATAAAAATGTGGTCTTAAAAAACTGTTCTGAAGTTCAAAATGTATTTTTCTTACAATAAAGAAATAACATTCTTCAGGTCCCTTCCCTGTCCTTCCAATTCAGCAAAACCTTGGTGGCACATTCTTGCTATCATTAAAGAACCACTGTGGGGCTCACAGATGACTAATCCTAAAATAGATGCATCACTCCTTTATGCTGGGTGATAATTACACCGTCAACAGTTGGTTGAGGAAGCCCTCCCCAGAATGCCTGCAGCACTGGGGACACCCACACCGCTATATCAGACAGGAAGAGAGTAATTTTCACTGCATTGTAAAGATTTGAGGAACAAGCTTTTATGAGTATTAAGGCAATGGGAATCCTTGACTCACGCTACAATGGCTAAAATAAATGTGACTGACAATACCAAGTGCTGACGAAGAGGCAAGACAGCAGGAACTCCTGTAAGTTGATAATCATTGCAGAGAGTTTAAAACAGGGTGACATCGATGATAGACTGGACAGGGAAAATGTGGCACATATACACCATGGAACATTATGCAGCTATCAAAAACGATGAGTTTGTGTCCTTTGTAGGGATATGGATGAACCTGGAAACCATCATTCTCAGCAAACTGACAGAAGAGCAGAAGAGCAAACATAGCATGTTCTCACTCATAGGCGGGTGTTGAACAACGAGAACACATGGACACATGGAGGGGAGCACTACACACTGGGGTCAGTCGGGGGAAAATAGGGAGGGACGGTGGGGTGTGGGGAGCTGGGGAGAGATAGCAAGGGGAGAGATGCCAGATGTAGGTGATGGGGAGGAAGGCAGCAAATCACAATCTTAAACCTAAAATGCAATAAAATAAATAAATGGGGGAAAAAAAAACAGGGCGAGCACTTTGGAAAACCGGCACTTTCTTCAGAGGCTAGCCACACACCTATATTATGGCACAGCAATTCCACTCCTAGGTATTTGTTCAAGAGAAATGAGTGGATCTGTCCACAAAACGATTTGTACAAGACTGTTTTATTTATAGTAGTTATATAGGGAAACAGAGTACATGGACTATCATTGGAAGATTGGATACATAAATGATGCTGTATTCATCCGTGGAATATTACTCAGCAATCTAAAGAAAATACTTTTACACAACATGGATACATTTCAAAATAAACACATTAGATTAAGCAAAAGAAGGCAGCCACAAAAGATTACATATTATGTGATTCCATTAATGTAAAGTTCTAAAGCAGTCAACAGCAAGTCATAATAGGAGAAATCAATCAGTGGTTGCCTTGAGCTGGGGTGGCAGGAGCCACACGGTGGGGGGATTGACTGAACCAGTCTTGAAGGAGCTCTGTGGGAGAAAGGAAACATGCTATTTCTTGATTGGGTGGTAGCTACATGAATGTTTACGCTTGTCAAAACACATCAAACCAAACGCTTAAGGTCTCTGCTTTTGGTTGGATGTAAATTAAAACAACAACAACAACAAAAAACGTGATTGGAACCCTTTCCCTCCTACAGCTTTGTGAAACCTGTGAGCTCCCACCCCAGTCCTGGACTGTCATAAGCACTTATTTATGAGGTAAATGCTCACAATACAAAGTAACTTGCTTGTCATGAGTCAGGGAACAGTGTTCCTTTTCATCATTTGGAATGAAAAATGTTAATCCCTAGACACTAATTCTCCGGTCAGTTTGAACAGCTCTTCTGAACAGTGATATTAAGAACCAGTTCCCTGCATTTCGTTTTGATGTGCTCTGTCTTCTTGCGAAAAAAAAAACCAAAACAGCAAACGTTTGATACATGTTCAGCTGATGAGTAGCCGTTTATTTTTCAGTTAGGATAATCACTGACTTTTATATTTAACCCAAATTATATTCTCTTGATCTCAGCATACATTTTGCTTCTTCGCTGGTGGATGCTGCCTTGCGTCAGGCTCTTGAAACAACCACAGGTATTAAGTGTAACTGTAAATCAAAACCGATTAACCTTAGAAACCAAAGAGTGAGCACAGAACAAACTTAAGAACTTTACCAGGCTCAACCAGTATCATTTTGATGATAAAGACAACAGTTATCAACCAGTATTTAACAAGTCATTTAATGGAGAGCGAAAGAATCACCACATCCATGGTTCTCTAGTGAGTTTAGGACTGACGAACATGTGCATTTTGGCTTTCTACTTTTAGAACTTTGTTACCCCAATGTTGCTGTTAGAGTCTCTGCTTGGACCAAGAAGATCTTTGATATGAGTTGCTCTTTGGGAGCTCATATTAAGGAAGTGTTGTGTATCCCCTTTATCCTCGTCTTCCTCTTCCTCACCATCATCATACACTGCACTTATTGAGCACCTACTGTGTGTGAGCTACAATATTCTCTGTACTTTCATTTGCAGTGTTCCATTTAATCATTCCCATCTTACAGTTAGCAATGGTGTTTTTAACTCATTTTACAGCTCAAAACATTGAGATTTAGAAAATGTATGTAAATATTGGAAGAACACAGAATCTAAACTTAGAACAACTGGTATTTGATCCTAAGTCCATCTGAATACAGAACCAAATTTATGATATACTTAACTTTAGTGTAATCTTTTACTGTACATGAGTATGCTTGCTGAATTTCTAACTTGCTAATTGTCTTCAACTTTAAATATCTTCCATTATTATTTTTACTTTAAAAACCCTCCATATATTTAAAACTGAGTAAGCAATTCTATTTGCTATTACCTCAGAAATATATGCATACATTTGATAAAGTGTTTGCATTTTAGATATGTTTTCAAAAAGCCTTCATATGTAAATCAAAATCTCCACATTCCCTGCCTCAGCCTCCTGAGTAGCTGGGACAACAGGTGTGTGCCATCACACCCGGCTAATTTCTTGTATTTTTTTTTTCAATTTTTTAAATTGCATTTTAGGTTTCGGGGTACATGTGAAGAACATGCAAGATTGTTGCATAGCTACACACATGGCAGCGTGATGCGCTCCCTTCCTCTCCATCACCTATATCTGGCATTTCTCCCCCATGCTATCTCTCCCCACCTCCCCACCCCCTGCTGTCCCTCCTCTATTTCCCCCCAACAGACCCCAGTGTGTGATGGTCCCCTCCCTGTGTCCATGTGTTCTCATTGTTCAACACCCACCTATGAGTGAGAACATGCTGTGTTTGATTTTCTTTTCTTGTGTGAGTTTGCTGAGAATGATGGTTTCCAGGTTCATCCATGTCCCTACAAAGAAAACAAACTCATTATTTTTGATGGCTGCATAGTATTCCATGGTGTATATGTGCCACGTTTTCCCTGTCCAGTCTATCATTGCTGAGTATTTGGAATTTTGTGTATTTTTAATAGAGACGGGGTTTCATCATGTTAGGCAGGATGGTCTCAATCTCCTGACCTCATGATCTGCCCACATCAGCCTCCCAAAGTGCTGGGATTACAGGCATCAGCCACCTTGCCCAGCCCAATCAAAATCTTTTCAAGTAACTTACTCTGTGTATCCCAAGAGAGTTCACAATGAAAATAAAAAAATCAGTACACAAGTAATACTCTTTCCTACAGTCAATGGTTACCTTCATACACCAGTCTATGCTCCCTGTCTTTGAACGTTACGCCTACCACATCCAGCACCTGAGAATAAAAACACAGCACACACTCCAGTAAAAACATATGTTCATTCCTGATGAATCTGCATCTGTCTTGAACTTTGGCTCCATTTCTCATGTTGGAGGTTAAGAGAGCTCTCCTCTCTCAGTCTTACATTTAAAAACAGGGGGATAGTTTTGCTCTCTTCCCTTTTTCAGAATGACAGTCACTTCCAACATAGAAGGCATGCCTATTCCCAAAAGGCTTCCCACTACAAGCAGTATCTGACTCCAAGCTCAGCTGAACTGCTACCCTCCTCCCTCTTTCCTGAAGTCCTTGTCCCCAGTGTGTCACTGCCTCACTTGGTCTGAGATGAAAGGAGACGTCTGTACCACTCTGCATGAAGAGCAGATTCTCCGTGGCTCTAATCTCTGTGACCTCCTGGAACTACCCGGAGCAGTGCAGGCTAACAGGCTAACTAGGGAAAAGGATGTGCAGCCAGGAACGTGTCGTAGGCCAGCTCCATGTCTAACACAAATTTTAAAATCTCTCCGAATACCTCTTATGTTTCTGCACACTCACCGGCTCACTTAAGAAAAATGCAATAGGAGAAAAGGAGAAGCAAGTCTATCTAATAACTCGAGCTTGAGATGGGCATCTGGGGACTTGCCTTCAAGAGCCATCTTGGGCAGTTCTCTCTGGCTCTGAGTCCTCATTTGAAAACCATTGGCTTGAACTCTGTTATCAGTGGTCTCCAACCTGGAAAACCTGGGCACCACAGGGTGAATACGAGAGTCCATGCATTATTGTCAGTGTTTAAAAACCTTATAAAAACCCAAAGATCAGTAGTCAATTTACTTATTTTTGACAATAATCATATTAGTTCAGCAAAATGAATACTCAGATTGAAAGGGCACTTGCACTTGATTTTAAAAATTGGAAAAATAAATGCTATTTAGTAGACAAAATATTTCAAACGATGGGATTCATGGAGGTAATACATTTTTATAGGTGCCTTAATGCTGAGAAAACCTGTATGATTTCTAAACCTTTTTGAACTCCAAGTGTATGGCTCTTTTATTTGAAATTTATGTATAAATACAATGTACATGCTAAAAACATGAGTGTTTTTAGCAAGATATTATATATCTTACATAGTGCTGATAGCTTCAAGCACTTTTAAGGATTCTACACATCTTCACAACAACCACTTGAGGCAGATACTGTTAGCATCTCGATTTCACAGATAAGAAAACTGAGGCCAAAAGAGGTTAGGGCACCCACGCAGGGTCACACAGATGGATTCGTATGTGTGTCCATCTATCATAAATGTATACAGATGAAATATCTGTGTATCTACCTGTTTATATATAATGTACATTTGAATTCAATATCCATATAATGTTTGGCACAATACTGCATGAGTCATGAGTTTTCTGTGCTACAAGGAGGTGTATGAACAGTTTGGGCAGACTGCCATAACAAAATATTACGGAATGGGTAACTTATAAAGAAGAAATTTATTTTTTCACGTTTCTGGAGGCTGGAAGTCCAAAAGCAAGGTGCAAACAGGTCTGGTTTGTGATCTCTCTTTGGCTGGCAGATGGTCGCTGGCTTGCAGCCTCTTCACATGTTCTTTTCTTTGTGCACCTGCATCCCTGGCGTCTCTTGGTGTGTCCTAATCTCATCTAATAAGGACATCAGTCAGGTTGGATTGGGCCCACCCTAATGGTCTCGTTTCAACCCAATCACCCCTTTAAAGATGCTCTCACCAAACAGTCATGTTCTGAGATACTGGAGGTTAGAACGGGGGTGGGGCACAGTTTCAGTCCAGCCCATAGCAAGAGGTTAATTAATTCCTTGAATTCACTCTTCAGAGCTCCATGTATAGCACAAATTTTAAAACCCCTTCGAATAACTCCTTTGTTTCTGTCCACTCACTGACTCACTTAAGAAAAATGCAATAGGAGAAAAGGAGAAGGAAGCCTGTCTCATAACTCTGGAGATTTAGGCCAGCCCTAAGACCTTCGTAAGTCTTAGCAGGGCTTATGTCTTTGGAGGGCTTTCAGACTGAACCCTCTAAAATCCATTCTTTGTTCCTATCTCATGGACTCTGCTGTGACTCATGCAGGGACCTCAGGGCTGATGGAGAGAAGGGAAGACAAAAGCATAGAAGTCTAGGGCTGGTGAAATAACCTAGCAGTATGGCAGGCGAGAGCAGTATTTCCAGCATTGGTAATTGAGGGAACTTGGCAGCTGTGGCGAAGAAAGAGGATGCTAGAACCCAAGGGGGACAGTCATTGTGTGGTCAAGGCTTATGCGTCTTCGTCAGGTGACCACACAATTGAGGTGCCAGGTATGAATAGGCATTTTATACCACAGTGACTGCAATTCATGACATTGGAAGACAGGCTCACAGGAACCAGATAGGTGTCCTGGTTCCGATAACATCTGCTGGTTCAGGGTGGCACTCCAGGCTGGTAAGGATAGGAGCATAAATAGGAACTGAGAAGGAAGACCAAGTACCATGAATGATGGATAGCAACAGTCTACTCAGGAAGGGAGGCTAGAAGTTACCAGCCATTTGGGGGCCGTGGCAGAAGAATTTTTGGTTGTTCCAATTAGTGAGGCCAGAGATTCTGAGTACACAGTCAGTCTTGATAAGGGAGAATGTGAGGCTGAGCTGGGCAGGTGCAGAGGCTGCGTGTCTTTGTTACCTCTCGCATCTGGGGACAGCAAGGACTAAAGAAGACAGGCTACAGGGACACTGTGACCTGCCTGCTGTTTCATCTTCCTGCTTTTCCATATACCCCTGGGCTTTTATCTCTCCTTTGTGGAGAGGTCTAATTCCTCTTTCCTCTCTTCTTGACCACAGATTCCAGAATACATTCTGTTCTGGTACCTCCTCCTTGCAAATTATAAACAGGGTAAAAACTGGGCCAAAGAACTGACTCTAGGGAGCAAAGCTACAAAGGCAGGAGGCGGGCTACCTGACCCAATCTCTCTCTCTGTCGCTAATGTTTCTGACTCTGTGATTACGATTCTATGAATATGATTGCTGCTGCATGTTGGGTAAATGGTAAATGTAGGCCAGTCGTCCCCTCCCACAGGCGCAAGTAAGCTCCTCTCCATTATCTGAAGTCCTTCATCTCTCCCATCCGTCCTGCCATGTGTTCCAGGAATGGCTCAGCTACACGTCTGAGGCCTGCCAAGTTCACTGACGGCTTCTGCAGGTAATTGGCCTTGGATTGTGGAGACTGCTGTTAGCGTCTCTATCAATATAGGGTATTGTTTGGATTTTCATCTGTGCCATGCTTTTTGGGCTCTTTGTAAAGTCATTCCTTAATGTAGTTATGGATTATTATGATTTTTTTGTGTGTGACAGAGTCTCACTCTGTCACCAAGCCTGGAGTGATGAGTGGCATCACTCACAGAGCCATGCAGAGGCATGATCATGGCTCGCTGGAGCCTCGACCTCCTGGGCTCAAGCAGTTCTCCAGCCTCAGCCTTCTGAGTATCAGGGACTACAGGTGCACATCACTAGAGACAGAGTCCAGCCATGTTGTACAGGCTGGTCTTGAACTCCCAGGCTCAAGCAATTCTCCCACCTCGGCCTCCCAAAGTGCTGAGGTTATAGGCATTAGCCACTGCAATTATGAATTTTGATTCCAGTGATAGTGGAGAAGCACCAACTCTGAAAATACAGTCTCCTTGTCAGTTTCATTATTTCATACCTGCACCGATAGTGAGGGAAGTGGATCCTTGACCTAGTTAGGTTTCCTTAGTGATCACTCACTCATATTTGTAGAATTGGTAGGGCTGCCTCACTTACAGATTGGGTCTTTCCCACAAGGGAGTAGCATCCAGAAGAGGTGGTTTCTGTGTCTGCAGTAGCTCGAGAGCTCTTTTTCTGTCCTTCAATTGATTTTCCTCCTTTGCATGAATTTTCACACATTCACAAATTTATTTTCACAAGTTTTCACAAAGCTGCACATTGGCTGGGAATCTGCCCCTGAGAATGGCTTTGCCAAAGGTCATTCACTTGGCATCTGCTGTTTGGCACCCCTTGTCCTTGATGGAAGGGTTGACTGATTTGAATGAGAATTTTTCATTGCCATGCATTAAACAGCTGTTATCTCTAACCAGATGTTTAATATGGTTCCTCTTCCAAGCCTAGTGAAGGGAGCTGGCTTGCTAGTTTGCAGTTGAGAGAAATTATCTAAGAGCCTAAGGATACAAAGAAAGAATCCCCTGGTGGTTTGGGGTAAAATCTCCTTCTTGGGTTAACATTCAGAGCATAAGAGGCATTTTTAAAAAGTGGCCTGTTGATTTGATGAAACTGAGATGTCAGCGCAACACTGTAAGTTAGTGAGACAGATACAAATGCCATCAGGCCATGCTTCCACTGCCCCCTGCAGTGACGATGAACAGAGCACTCGTGCTGGGGGCTGTGGATCCCAGTGGGGAGAGATTGTTCATTGCAAGCTCCACTCTCCCACACAGTTCCTGCTGCTGGAAGCTCACCTCCATTAATTCCATTTATCTGAAGCACTGGCCAAGCTGCGAGCTGCTGTGACCCAGTTACCATGGAGAACTTGTATATTCTTGGCTTCCTTGCTGCTTTTACAGGCAGAATTACAGAAGAGAATGTCTTTGCTGCTAGGAAATATAAATATTACAGAGAGATGCTCATTTTCTCCCTCTATGATGATTATTACCAAAGATATGCAAGAAGACTTCATTACAGAACATTGTCCTTCATAATGAGCCTTCTGTAGGCTTTTACAGGGATGGATAAGCCTGTCAGGAACAGATTGCGTTAACCCTCGGCTCCTGACTGGATATACACAAACTGGAATCATTTACACATTTAGCAGATTTTTGTGGCATGCTTACTGTGTCCTAGGCTCTGGGGATACAGAGACGAATGAGATACTGTCTTTGCCTTCAAGGATCTTAGAGTCTAATAATGGAGGCTAGGACTCCAAACAAAAACTCATGTTGCAATGACTTGCACCAAGTGCAGAGGAGTATTTAAAAGGCAGGGACATTCCTTTAATGAGACATATGTAAATGTTGGCTATTACATATTTGTCAAGAAGACTACTAAAGAAGCACCCCCAAGCTGAGTCTTGAATATGGAATATTTGGCCACCAGGACAAGAGAGGGCCTTCCAGAACCATCTTTAGCACATGAGTTTGGCCTTCATGATGTTGAAGTGCTGCTCCTCCTCCACTGCGTCCGTGTTTCAGACAAAGAAAAGAGGGTGAGGCAAAGTGAAGGCCAATGGAAAAGAGGGACATGTCAGATGAGCCGGCTCTCAGCATTTGCTGGTGTTCTCATTGAATGGGATGGACTGGCTCTAGAGCTACAAGAGAGCCTAGATTGTTGAATGTATTTGTATAGGTCCATGGCTATCCTTAATAAAATTACAAGTTGCTTAGTAAGATATGGGTGTGGCTGACAGCCTCAAAGATGGTCCTGGGTGATTCTCAACTCCTGGAATGCATGGCCTTGTGTCACTGCCTCTCATACTAGTTAATTTACAGCATTGCAGCTTCTGTCTTGGTCTTTTGTTGTGAGGATAATTAGGCAGCCCTCTAGAGACACCCACAGATGGAGGAGCCAATTTCCAGGTGCGTGAGTGAGCCAACTTGAAGAGGGCCCTTCAGCCCCAAGCACACCTGATGGTTGCAGCCCAGTTGGCATTTGACTACAACGTTCTAACTGAGCCAGAAACAGTCTACCAGGCCATTGCACATCGCTGACCTGGAGGCACCATGAGAGACAATAAATGATTACTGTTGTTTTAAACTACTAAGCCTGGGGTATACCACAATAGATAACTAAGTAAAGAGGAGAATAGGAGCACTACCTGAAGAGCAGGTGACTAGAGGGCTTTGCCCTACCGTCCATAGCCATCTCCTGCCATGTAGACAAAGCGCTGCACCTGCCATGCAAGCCCCCTCCTCCCAGCTGTGTTTCTTGGCCTCGTCTCTTTTCCCTCTCTCAAGCAATTTGCCACTCCACTGAAACTTTGTCAAGGACTATATTGAGTAATATGTTACCAAATCCACTGACCGCTTTCTCCTGCTGATTTAACTTGAAACTGTTGCTCATGACCTTCTTTTCCAACCACTCTTCCTGACTTCTGGGACTTCGCCTTCTCATGGGTTCTTTTCCACCTCCTCGAAACTTGTTTTCAGTTCTATTTGAGGATCTCCTTTTTCTTCTTAATTCCTAACTGTTGGCATATTGAAGAGTCAGGTCCTAGAACACCTTTTTTTTCTGTCTCTACTTTTTAATAAATAATCCCAACTAGTCTTATGGCTTTACATGTCACTATGTGATGCTGACTCACAAATTCATATTTAGTAGGGTGGTTAAGAGCATGAACTTGGGAACCAGACAATCTGGGTTTCAATTCTAGCTCTGCTACTTGGTAACTGGATGACCTAGGGCAATTTACTTAATCTCAGTTTCCTTGTTTCTGTGGTTAGGATGGTAACAGTATCTATGATCACACTTAAGAGGAACTTGACAGACATGAGTGGGTCCTACTGCTAGATTACTACGCGTTTACTCTTGCTACTAATATTCCACAAACTACAAACACATGCATATGTGCATGCTCACACGTGTCAAATCTATCTACTGGGCATATCTCAAATTTAAGTCCAAAACAGAATCCTGCATTTCCTGTGAACCTTACATTGTTTCTGTCCTAATTCGCTCAGTCTCACGGACTGACACAACTAGCTGTCGAGTTATATCACATAGAAAAAATCTAGGTGTCATCCTTAATTCTTCACCTTCCTTCATCTTGACTAACTGGTCTAGTAGGAAGCTCTGGGGTTCTTACCCCCACAACTCATCCCAAATCGTTCCCTGTCTCTCCCTCTCCCATACTGTTGCCAACATCCTAGCCACTGGTGCTTTCTGCCTTAACTACAAACATGTTATCTGCCCCATCTCCATGCTTCCATTTTTTCATCCCTTCTGCAACAATATGTTCTTTATGCAGCAGTCATCTTTTAAAAACATAAATCAGATCACATCACAACACTTGCAAGCTCAAAATCCTGAAATGTTGTCTAAGAGCACTTTGCATGAAATTCAAACATCTCTCCCAGGACTGGGCCTTAAACTACCTATCTGGTCTCATCTCATGACCACAACCATCCCCTACTACACACTCACACGTACACACACACACATGCATACATACACACACAAATACTCCCTGCACATGCATACACACATACACACATACACACACACACATACATACCTACACACACCCCACCACATACACACGTCCCACCAGATACACAACCCCCACACATACACATACATACACCCCACACACACATACACACATGCACACACACCCCCACACACATACACCTCTACATACACACACACACCTACACACACACACACACATACACATCTTCCACACATATACATGCACACATACCCCCCACACATACACCCCTACATACATACATACAGATACATTCCCTGCACATGCATACACATATACACACACATGTACATACCTACACACACACCCCATACACATATACCTCCACACATAACATACATACACCCCACACATACATACACACATGCACACATGCATACACCCCTACATACATACACACATACACCCACACACACTTACACACATACACACCTTCCACATGCATACATACACACATAGCCCACACACATACACCCCTACATACATACATACAGATACATTCCCTGCACATGCATACACATATACACACACATACATACCTACACACACACCCCACACACATACACACCCCCACACATACACATACATACACCCCACACATACATACACACATGCACACACACACATATACCCCTACATACATTCACACATACACCCACATACACTTACATTCATACACACCTTCCACATGCATACATACACACATATCCCACACACATACACACAAATACACATACACATACATACACACCCCACCCACATACACAAGCACACACCTTCCACACAGATACACACCCATACATACATACATACATACACAAGCACACCCCCACATATACACACACACATGCACCCTACACACATACATCCATACACACCCCCCCACACATACATACACACCCACATGCATACATAGACACACCCCACACACATACACACCTCCTGCACACATACACCCCCTGCACACATACACACATATACACACATACACTCCCTCTCACCCACACAGACACCCCACACACACCCCCCACACACATACATATACATACACACAGACACACACACAGATATCCCTCCAACCAAACACACACACTCTCTCACACACACACGAGTGTCAGCCCTGCTCTGTGCTTGGTCTGCTCTAGTCTCACAGGAATTCTGTCCATTTAACACCCAGTTATTCTCTAAAGCATCACCTTGTTTCACTTTTAAAGTGAATACACACCTTGTTTATTTTGCTATCTTTTTCCTCTTATTTTCTCTTTGCTTCCAGCTCCTCCACTAGACTATAAATTTCGTAAGGACATGTATCTTACATCTTTCATTGATTCATGAATCCTTGGCATTCAAAGCAGCTCAGAACAGAGAAGGTGTTCAACACATTGGTTTAATGAATGAAAGAAAAAAAGACAAAAGAAGCTGTCCACGAATGTTTCTAGAGCTCTTACTTTCTCACTGGCTTGCGTAGTGATTACTTTCAATAAAATACAGAAGGCAAGATAATTGAAGGTGAGATAACGAGTATAATTCTGGGCATCTTGAGTGTGGGGTGCCTGTGAGATATCTGGGTGTGACTGAATCAGTATGGATTAGAGCCATGATTTTGGAGTGCAGAAGAGTTCTGGGAGGTATATGTAGTTTTGAGATCTACCAGCATTTATCATAAATGACCTAATTTTGTTTGAGACTTTTCTCTAAAATGAGTTTCCAGAAAGAGGGAGAGCTGCTTTACCTTAGGGTCCTCACAGAACGTTCTGTAATCTAAAGTGCTCTCTTAATTACTTATTTGGAACAATAAAGTAATGCTTCGGCAGATATATTAACCTGAAGCTGCCT
Source organism: Cebus imitator (assembly GCF_001604975.1). Taxonomy (NCBI): domain Eukaryota; kingdom Metazoa; phylum Chordata; class Mammalia; order Primates; family Cebidae; genus Cebus; species Cebus imitator. Next base: position 12,432,343 of record NW_016107315.1, read on the forward strand.
CAATCAATGCTCCTTTGGAATGCTTGCGATGCTTTCTGAAAGAATCCATTTTTTTTAAAAAAAAAGGTTAAAGATTTTTAACATTGATTTAAATAATTATTTTTGTAGCTGCGGTCTAACAATTACAAGCATTAGGTATTATTGTAACAAGGTTTTTAGAAATCATTTTAAATGGCAACATAATGAGTGCGGATCACAAACCTCTACAATCTATGCAATTCTATGAAAATTGAAAACAGTCAACGTTTTATGCAAAAAGGCACTAGCGGTTCAGGAGTGAATTTCCAGTGACAGGTATCATGAGAAAGGAGGGGAGTATGGAAAGAAAATGAGCATGCTTTTGTAATTAGTTTGCCTGTAAAGGGAAGGAGAGGTGTACCTTGGCTACAGGGGCATTTACAATTTCAGGAGTTGTTTCTAATGATAGGAAAGTACTGGAGATGGAAGAAAAAGAGCCAAAAGAGAGTGGGCAGTTTAGAGATTAATGAGAGCTGATGCGTGAGTAAGGGCTAAGCCTAAAGAGGGGAACGCTGGATGGGGAGCCCAGGTGGGAAGATTCGCTTTGTCCGGATGAAGGAGCACGCCTTCCTTTCAACCTGTAGGTCACGAGATTCGGGACACATTGTAGGTTTGTGAATGTGGAGGTCAGAAGCTAGAGGGATGTCACCAGCCTCCTCAGACACATCTATTCAATCTTGCTGTTCACTGTGACACACACACCTTGTCCTGGAGTTGTCAGCTCTCCTGCTTTTGAATGCAGCTTGAATAGTGGCTGGAAGACTCTGAACTTTGAATTTAGAATCTTTGATTCTCATTTGGTTTCATAGACCATTATTACTAAGATCTGAGAGAGGCTGTGATCTCCACAATTCTTGTAGTAACGTGCAAGCCTCCCTTTCCTTCTGACCCAGAAACCCCTTTCTCACAGTGCTGCTTTGGGGAGAGGGAGGAGAAAGTTCATTTCCCCACTCAGTATTCTCCAGTGAGCATCCCCTCATGGTGTCCTGGGCATTGGTGTGCCAGTCTTTTAAATGAGAGCATTAAACTACATCTCCAGACCCACTTCCAACTCCTACGTTTTAAACATCTATAAACACTTAACTCACATGATGCCTTTAAATAATAAAACAAGGTGGAATATAATTAAGGGGCAATATGAGTTGTACAGACAATTTGTGCTGTGAGCAAGTCTTTTTAAGTTGACTAATGTGACATTGTTCTCCAGGAAAAGAAAACTTCAGCATTTTATTTTCAGAATTACCTGATCCAAATTGGGTCACTGGAGTGTGAGAGGGGAGGATTGAAAAAGTCCCAGAGCACCTCTCAGGTGATAGGAACCCTTGCTTTCCTTTGTAATCCCACTGAAGGGAGAAGGAAGGCCAGAGGGGCAGAGCTGCATGGGGACTCGGCTTCTGTCCGAGGCGAGGCATCATTCCCGCCTGCAGAACAATGAGTCTTCAGGCCAGTGGACCGGTCTGTTATCAGCCTGCGGCAGGCTGAGAAATAATCTCCAACCACTAGCAACAATGGGTGCCGTATCTCAGGCCAGGTAATGAGGTGACTTTAAACTGCATCAGCTTGAGCTTATTATCCTTTAGTTTTACACCTCTCAGCCCAGGATAGTCTTATCTTGCCCTTTTTGTTGTACTGTGGAACCCCCTCTCCCTCCTCAAAGGAAAAGATATTAGGTGGCCTTTTCCTTTCCTTCTTTTTTCAAATGTGAAGTCACAGCATTATAATAAATCTCTACAAAAATACACATACGTGCATGCATAATTAAAATTACCTGCTTCAGTTTCTTTTGTTCAATATCTGATCCAGCCACATGTTAATGACACAGGCTCCAGCCTTGAGTGTTTATTAGGGTCCTGATTGGGGAGCAGATTTATCTATATCCAGGCAAACCCTGCAGCTCCTCAGCTGGAGGCACATCCTACACCAGCCTTTATATGTGCTCAGAGACATCAAGGAAGAAAGAAAACCTTGGGCTGCCCAGGCCAGCTGTTTCTATCTTGCTGATTCAGTCCAAAGCATTAATTGGTTCATTCCATGCATTCCTCTTAGAAGCTGTTTTTTTTTTTTTTTTTTTTTTTTTAATTCCAGCGAACACTGACCAGGGTTGATAAAAGTTTTATGTCTCATACAGAATCATTTGGACTTTCTCCCATAGTGCCTACCTGTGCCATTGTCTTCTATCACGAGACATTCCACATGAGTCTGAGGGGAGGAGGGTCCTGGTGGGAAGGGAAATTGACATACTTAAGATCAGACTTTATTTCTCTATATAGGTGTGCGTTGGTGGAGATCTGCATCAAATGATTCCTAATTTTCCAGACTGAAAAAGACAGGAATATGAAACAGTGACCTGAAAATGTGTCAATTAGCCTGTGATCCCTTTTACTTTTTCAACGTCAAAGATATGTATAGGTTAATGATTAAAAAATAAAGAAGTTGGTTTTATTTTTAAAATGTATCTGGAAGATTTCAAAGTGAATTCCAAAAAGACTTAAACATAAAAATGAAAAACCAGTAAAAAATATGTAAGATATTTTTATAAGTGTGAGTTTGGGAATAACTTTGTAAGTAAGATTCAAAGTGCAGAAGTTATGAAAGAAAAAAAAAACTGACAGATTTGGCAATGTCAACACACTTATTACAATGAAAGAGATTCATAAAGTGAATTTAAAAGAAACATATCAGCCTGGAAGAAAATATTCATAATATCTGTAAGCAAAAAGATACTCTACACAAAATAACAGAGTTATATAAAATAATCTAATAAAATGTAAAAAATTCCAATAGAAAAATTAAGTAAATAGAAAATAAGGAAAATACAAATGGATAATAAAAATAAAAAGGATGATTGATTTCTACAAGGAGATATTTTACAAAATGAGATTGGCAAAATTCAAGGAGATAAATAACATGTGGTTTTAGTGTAAATAAGGAAAGGGTCAACCTCAGGTACCCTAGTGGAGAGTGGAAGTTAGGAAGTGCAGTGTAGACCAATTTGGCAGCCTTGATTAAATTTTCATTGAGTATTTCTAAGAATCTTTTCTATAGAAATTCTTGTATTATAATAAAATATGTGTAGAAGGATGATCATGGAGATGTGCTAATAAAGAGAAACTGGAAACAACCTAAATACCCATCACAAGGGGAAGCATTTAAATAAATTACGATGTATCTTTTATGTAGCCCATAAAAAGAATGTGGCAGATCCATGCAGACATGGAAAGGTATATTTCATGAAAAAGTTAAAAAATAATAAGCATATTATGCCATTTCTGTAAATGAAAAAGATCAATATGTATATACACAGCTCTATATGCATAGCTACATGGGAAATGTAACATTAGGATGTAGCATTGATTGCCAACCATGCTTTCCTCTGCGGAAGGGAGTGAGAAGACGGTAGTTGTAAATAGGGGCTACTTTCACATCTGATGCATATAACACACTTCCTAATTGTTCGAATATTTTATCAGTGAGTTTACTCATTTTTTAATTGTGCAAAAAGAAATAACAAAAAAATTATTGCAGATCCCAAGTCATATGTTTAATTTATTAACAATAAATGGAGGAGTTTACTCTGCATGGCATCAATTTGAAACACCCTGAGAAAGCATCAATGATTTGTCCATTTTCCCAGATAAAAATTAGTTTGTTAAAGCAAGGGTCATCAAAACAAGAATAACTAATAAAATTAGAGATATTTGATTAATGGAAACTTCTATGTATTCATTCATTTACTTAACAAATAATTGTAGGGCCATCGTTTTGTACCAGGCCGTCTTCTAGACATTAGAGATTAAGCCATGAATTAAGCATAGTTCTCACTCTCATGGAACCTAAATTCTAGTGGCCAGGCTGGAGGCAGTGGCTGGGGTGGGGTGGGTGTCAGACAATAAACAAATACACAAGTACATACACAGTATAATGTCACATAGTGGGAAGTCCTCTGATTAAAAACATAGGCAAGGTTAGGAGGCTGGGGTGAGGAATATTTGTGATATTCTGTGGAGTAGTCAGCAACCGCCTTCCTGGTGATAACTTCCGGGCAGAGACCTGAAGGAGATGGGGAAGCAAGCACTTTCTGGAAGAAGAGTTCAGAGGGAGCACAGTAGCTGCAGAGACCTTTGGAGGGGAACCTTCTCCACCTGCTGGAAAGACAGAGAAGGAAAGGGAGGGGTGGCATGAGTTCACAGAAACAAGAGGAAAAGTCATGAAATGTATTTTGTTTATGTGCTAAGTTACATAAATTACATAAACCGTTTAGTAGTTCAAACTCCAGGGAGTTGATAATATTTCCATTTTCAGGGTGAAGAAACTGAGTCTAAAAGCAGTTAATTATTTGCCCAAGACTACATGGCTAAACTGTGCCTGAGCTATGTTTGAACCTAGATCTTTGAATCTGAGAAATATGCACAGTAGCTAGACCCGCAGTAGTCAGACCTATCAGCATTTTGGAAACTATGGAACCATAATTCCCAGGGGAGGGGCCCAATAATCTGTATTTTTAGGAAGCTACTTAAATGCCACAGATGATTTACCAGCAGTCTGGGGACTATTTATCTAGTAATCGGTGCACCTCCATTGGCAGGTGAGAAAATGGATGTCCTCAAAGGTTGAATGGCTCAGGGGATATACCTCAATGTTGGATAAGTGGGTATTTTTGACTTGATTAATTCAGATAATTGATAAGGGAGAAGTTCTTCTAGCACTTCTGATGTGGACAGACACTGGAACAGCAGCTGAAGAGTGATCATGGCCTTCTTGGGACTCTGGACTTTCTTTTCCCCAAGTCTGGGAATTTGTTCATCTTTGCTACCCTTGTCCCTCTCCATGTCTGAACTTCAGGGACAATTTCCAGATACGATCCTGACCATTGCCTTCTAGCAAAACCTAATTATCCAGGCACGGTCACCAGCCACCCTCTTTCTGCAGAATTTCATTTTACTGCCATGAATTTCATGTCTGCCTAAGAGATGGATCGGGGCATTAAGAGATATTGTCTTGATCATTGGATGATCATTCTCTTCTCCCTTCTAGAGAGGTTATGCAATGTAATTGAACTTGTATTTCCGTGTGTATTATGGCAGAGGAAGCTGCTCTCACAGCCTTTACCAAGGAGACTCTAGCCAGGAAACAAACACCACTGCATTATTTAGATGTTATAAATCATCATCTTTTTTCTAATGGCACTCGCTTCCAGCTCAGAATAACGTATGAACAGAGTTCATGTCAATATCGCTGAACACCTGGCTTTCCTGAAATCTCCTGTGTGGGGCTCAAATTCTCAGAGAGGCTGAGTTTTTCAATTTCACAGGTGGTTGATACAGGAAAGCCCACCAGCCAGCCTCAGGAAAGGTGGTATGGTAATGGCACACAACCTGAGAGATACAGTAGGAAAGAAAAAAAGTGGTTTTTCTTCTTCTACACAGTCAACACAGAATACTGAATACTTCACCTCTAATCATCAAAATGTATGTGTGTGGTGGTTGGTGGGGGGTGTTCTTCCCACCAGCAAGTAATTCTCCAGTGGACACAGTTGTGTGTATTCCTACCTGTTCTATTCAATTCTATTCTATTCTATTCTATTCTACTCTATTCCATTCTATTCTATTTTATTCTACTCTACTCTACTCTACTCTACTCTACTCTACTCTACTCTACTCTATTCTATTCTATTCTATTCTATTCTATTCTATTCTATTCTATTCTATTCTATTCCATACCTGAAGATAGTGTTGGGTCCCACAGACTAAGACCTCAAACTCACAAGACTGGCCTCCACTCAGACAATTGCCAGTAAGACATTGTTGTCTATACTTATTCCAGAACAGCTTGATAAGGTTTGGCTCTATGTCCCCACCCAAATGTGACCTTGAATTGTAGTTCTCATAATCCCTACGTGTCATGGAGAGACCCAGTGAGGGGTAATTTAATCATGGGGGCAGTCACCCTTATGCTGTTTTCATGATAATGAGTGAGGTATCACGAGATCTGATTTTTTTTATTGCACTTTAGGTTCTGGGGTACATGTGAAGATCATGCAGGATTGTTGCACAGGTGCATACATGGCAAGGTGGCTTGCTGCCTCCATCCCCTGCCATGTATATCTGGCATTTCTCCCCATGTTATAACTCCCCAACCTCCCCACCCCCTGCTGTCCCTCCCCTAGCCACCCCCCAATAGACTCCAGTGCGTGATGCTCCCTTCCCTGTGTCCATGTGTTCTCATTGTTCAACACCCGCCTATGAGTGAGAACATGTGCTGTTTGGTTTTCTGTTCTTGTGTCAGTTTGCTAAGAATGGTAGTTTCCAGGTTCATCCATGTCCCTACAAAGGACACAGACTCATCATTTTTTATGGCTTCATAGTATTCCATGGTGTATATGTGCCACATTTTCCTTGCCCAGTCTATCATTGATGGGCATTTGGGTTGGTTCCAGGTCTTTGCTATTGTAAATAGTGCTGCAATGAACATATGTAGGCATCTGTCTTTATAATAGAACGATTTATAATCCTTTGGATATATACCCAGTAATGGGATTGCTGGGCCAAATGGAATTTCTATTCTTGAGGAATCGCCACACTGTCTTCCATAATGGTTGAACTACTTTACATTCCCATCAAGAGTGTAAAAGCCTTCCTATTTCTCCATAACCTCTCCAGCATCTGTTGTCTCCAGATTTTTTAATGATCCCCATTCTAACTGGCATGAGATGGTATCTCAATGTGGTTTTGATTTGCATTTCTCTAATGACCAGTGATGATGAGCATTTTTTCATATATTTGTTGTCCTCATATAAGTCTTCTTTTGAAAAGGGTCTGTTCATATTCTTCACCCATTTTTGGATGGGTTTGTTTGGTTTTTTTCTTGTAAATCTGTTTTAGTTCTTTGTAAATTCTGGATATTAGCCCTTTGTCAGATGTGTAGATTGCAAAAGTTTTTTCCCGTTCTGTTGGTTTGCCAGTTCACTGTGATGATTATTTCTTTTGCTGCACAGAAGCTCTGAAGTTTAATTAGATCCCATTTGTCTATTTTGGCTTTTGTTGCCAGTGCTTTTGGTGTTTTAGTCATGAAGTCCTTGCCTATGCCTATGTCCTGAATGGTTTTGCCTAGGTTTTCTTCTACGGTTTTTATGGTGTTAGGTCTTATGTTTAAGTCTTTAATCCATCTAGAGTTAATTTTAGTGTAAGGTGTCAGGAAGGGGTCCAGTTTCTGCTTTCTGCACATGGCTAGTCAGTTTTCCCAACACCATTTATTGAACGGGGACTCCTTTCCCCATTGCTTGTTTTTGTCGGGTTTACCAAAGATCAGATGGTTGTAGATGTCTGGCCTTGCCTCCAAGGCCTCTGTTCTGTTCCATTGGTCTCTATCTCTGTTGTGGTACCAGTACCGTGCTGTTTTGATTACTGTAGCCTTGTAGTATAGTTTGAAATCAGGTAGCGTGATGTCTCCATTTTTGTTCTTTTTGGCTAGGATTGTCTTGGCTATGCGGGCTCTCTTTGGGTTCCATATGAAGCGTAAGGTGGTTTTTTCCAGTTAGGTGAAGAAGATCATTGGTAGCTTGATAGGGATAGCACTGAATTTATAAATTACTTTGGGCAATATGACCATTTTCACAATATTGATTCTTCCTAACCATGAGCATGGAATGTTTTTCCTTCTGTTTCCTCTCTTATTTTGTTGAGCAATGGTTTGTAGTTCCCCTTTAAGAGGTCCTTTACATTCTTTGTTAGTTGTATTCCTAGGTATTTTATTCTCTTTGTAGCAATTGTGAATGGGAGTTCACTTTTGATTTGGCTCTCTGTTTGTCTGTTACTGATATATAGGAATGCTTGTGATTTCTGCACATTGATTTTATATCCTGAGACGTTGCTGAAGTTGCTTATCAGTTTCAGAAGATTTTGGGCTGAGACTTTGGGATCTTCTAAATATATAATCATGTCATCTGCAAATAGAGACAATTTAAGTTCCTCCTTTCCTAATTGAATAACCTTTATTTCTTTTTCTTGCCTGATTGCTCTGGCTAGAACTTCCAATACTATATTGAATAGGAGTAGTGAGAAAGGGCATCTTTACCTAGTGCCAGATTTCAAAGGGAATGCTTCCAGTTTTTGCCCATTCAGTATGACATTGGCTATGGGTTTGTTGTAAATAGCTTTTATTATTTTGAGATAGATTCCATTGATATCTAGTTTCTTGAGAGTTTTTAGCCTTAGCGACTGTTGAATTTTGTCGAAGGCCTTCTCTGCTTCTATTGAGACAATCGTGGTTTTTGTCTTTGTTTCTGTTTATATGGTGGATTACATTTACAGACTTGCATATGTTGAACCAGCCTTGCATCCCCAGGATGAAGCCTACTTGATGGTGATGGATAAGTTTTTGATGTCCTTTTGCAATCAGTTTGCCAGTATTTTATCGAAGAGTTTTGCATCTATGTTCATGATGGATATGGCCTGAAGCTTTTTTTGTTGTTGAGTCTCTACCGGGTTTTGATATCAGGATGATGTTGGTCTCATAAAATGATTTGGGAAGGATTCCCTCTTTTCAGATTGTTTGAAATAGTTTCAGAAGGAGTGGTACCAGCTCCTCTTTGTAAGTCGGATAGAATTTGGCTGTGAACCCATCTGGACCTGGACTTTTTTTGGTTGGTAGGCTATTAATTGCTGCCACAACTTCAGACTTTGTTTTTGGTCTATTCAGGGTTTCAACTTCTTCCTGACTTAAGCTTGGGAGGCTGCAAGTGTCCAGGAATTTATCCGTTTCTTCCAGCTTCACTGGTTTATGTGCATAGAGTTGTTTCTGGTAATCTCCGATGGTAGCTTGTATTTCTGTGCAGTCGGTGGTGATATCCTCTTTATCGTTTTTTACTGCATCTATTTAATTTTTCTCCCTTCTCTCTTTTATTAATCTGGCTAGTGTTCTGTCTACTTTGTCAATCTTTTCAAAAAGCAGCGCCTTGATTTAATGATTTTTTAAGGGTTTTTTGTGTCTCTATCTCCTTCGGTTCTTCTCTGATCTTAGTTATTTCTTGTCTTCTGTTAGCTTTTGAGTTTTTTTTTTTTTTTTTTTTTTTTTTTTTTTTTTTTTTTTTTTTTTTTTTTACTTGTCTAGCTCTTTCAATTTTGAAGACGGGGTGTCAATTTTAGGTCTTTCCTCCCATCTCATGTGGGCATTTATTGCTATAAATTTCCCTCTAGACACCGCTTTAAATGTGTCCCAGAGATTTTGGTACATTTTATCTTCGTTCTCATTGGTTTTGAATAACATCTTTATATCTGCCTTCATTTCATTGTTTATCCAGTCAACATTCAGGAGCCAGTTGTTCAGTTTCCGTGAAGTTGTGTGGTTCTAAGTTAGTTTCTTTATTCTGATTTCTAATTTGGTTGCACTGTTGTCTGAGAGACTGGTTATTTTGATTTCTGTTCTTTTGCATTTTCTGAGGAGTGATTTACTTCCAATTATGTGGTCAATTTTAGAGTAGGTGTGATGTGGTGCTGAGAAGAATGTATATTCTGTGGATTTGGGGTGGAGAGTTCGGTAGATGTCTATCAGGTCTGTTTGGTCCAGATCTGAGTTGAAGTCCAGGATATCTTGGTTAATTTTCTCTCTCTTTGATCTGTCTAGTATTGACAGTAGAGTCTTAAAGAGTCTAAGTCTCCTTGTAGGTCATTAAGAACTTGCTTTATGTATCTGGGTTCTCCTGTGTTGGGTGTGTTTATATTTAGGATCATTAGCTCTTCTTGTTTCATTGATTCTTTTACCATTATGTAATGCCCTTCTTTGTGTCTTTTGATCTCTGTTGGTTTAAAGTCCATTTTATCGGAGGCTAGGATTGCAGCTCCTGCATTTTTTACTCTCCATTTGCTTGGTAAATCTTCCTCCATCCCTTTATTTTGAGCCTATGCATGTCCTTGCACATGAGGTGGGTTTCCTAAATACAGCACACTGATGGATCTTGACTTTTTATCAAGTTTGCCATTTTGTGTCTTTTGATTGGGGCATTTAGCTGATTTACATTTAAGGTTAATATTTTTATGTATTAATTTGATCCTGCCATTTGGATGCTAGCCGGTTGTTTTGTCCATTAGTTGATGTAGATTCTTCATTGCATCGATGGTCTTTACCATTTGGTATGTTTTTGATGTGGCTGGTACTGGTTGTTCCTTTCCATGTTTAGTGCTTCTTTCAAGAGCTCTTATAAGGCAGGCCTGGTGGTGATGAAATCTCTCAGCAATTGCTTGTTCATAAAGGATTTTGTTTCTCCTTCACTTATGAAACTTAGTTTGGCTAGATATGAAATTCTAGGTTTAAAGTTATTTTCTTTAAGGATGTTGAATATTTGCCCCCACTCTCTTCTGGCTTGTAGGGTTTCTGCTGAGAGATCCACTTTGAGTCTGATGGGCTTCCCTTTGTGGGTAACCTGATCTTTCTCTCAGGCTGCCCTTAACATTTTTTCCTTCATTTCAACCCTGGTGAATCTGATGATTATGTGCCTTGGGGTTGCTCTTCTTGAGGAATATCTTTGTGGTGTTCTCTGCATTTCCTGGAATTGAATGCTGGTCAACCTTGCTAGGTTGGGGAAGTTCTCCTGGATAATATCCTGAAGGGTGTTTTTCAGCTTGGATTAATTCTCTCTGTCACATTTAGGTACACCAATCAAGCATGGATTAGGCCTTTTCACATAATCCTATATTTCTTGGAGATTTTGTTCATTTCTTTTCACTCTTTCTTCTCTAATCTTGTCTTCTCACTTTATTTCACTGAATTGATCTTCAATCTATGATATCCTTTCTTCTGGTCGATTAGGCTGTTGAAACTTGTGTATGCTTCATGAAGTTCTCATGCTGTTTTTCAGCTTCATCAGGTCATCTATGTTTTTCTCTAAGCTGTTTTCTAGTTAGCATTTTGTCTAACCTTTTTTCAAGGTTCTTGGTTTCTTTGCATTGGGTTAAAACATGTTCTTTTGGCTCAGAGAAGTTTGTTATTACTCACGTTCTGAAGCTTGCTTCTGTCAATTAATCAAATTCGTTCTCCATTGAGCTTTGTTCCCTTGCTGGTGAGGAGCTGTGATCCCTTCAAGGAGGAGAGGCTTTCTGGTTTTTTGTGTTTTGATCCTTTTTGCATTGGTTTCTTCCCATCTTTGTGGATTTATCTACCTGTGGTCTTTGTAGTTGGTGACTTTTGGATGGGGTCTCTGAGTTGATGTCATTTTTGTTGATGTTGAAGGTATTTCTTTCTGTTTTTTACTTTTCCTTCTAACAGTCAGGGCCCTCTACTGCAGGACTGCTGGAGGTCCACTCCAGACCCTTCTTGCCTGGGGATCACCCACGGGAGCTGCAGAACAGTTAAGGTTGCTGCCAGTTTCTTCTTCTGTTCTCTTCATCCCAGAAGAGTACCCACCAGTTGTCAACCTGAGCTCTCCTTTATGAGGTGTCTCTTTGCATATACGGGGGTCGGGGAGCCACTTGTGGTGACATTCTGTTTCTTATCAGAACTCAAGTGCTGGTCTGGGAGCTCCGTTGTTCTGTTCAGACCCGCTGGCCAGGTACATTTAAGTCTGCTGCAGCAGAACTCATAACCACCTTTTTTTCCTCCTTTCCCAGGTGCTCTCTCCTGGGAAGGTGGGGCTTTATTTATAAGTTCCTGACGTGCTGCTGCCTTTTTTCAGAGATTCCTTGCCCAGCAAGGAGGTAGTCTAGTCACAGTCTGACAGCAGAGGCATTGCTGGGTTGCTGCAGGTTCTGCCCAGCTTCTGTGTAAACTTCTTTGCAGTTTTGTTAGCAGAGGTACAGTTAGAACTGCCTCAATTACGGTGGTCTGCCTCAGTAATCTCTGAAGATTTTATAAGGGGCTTTTCCCCATTTGCTCAGCACTTCTCCTTTCTGCCATCATTTGAAGAAGGACATGTTTGTTTCTCATTCCACCATGATTGTTGATGGTAAGTTTTCTGAGGCCTCCAAAGCCTTGCTGAATTGTAAGTCAATTGAACCTCTTTCCTTCATAAATTACTCAGTCTCAGGTATATGTTTATTAGCAGCATGGGAATGGACTAATCCATAGCTATAAAGCCAAGTCCCTGCTACCTGCTCCCAGGGTTTAATTAATTTGTAAATCAGCACACAGAAATCAGAGAAAGAGCATTTTTTTAACCCATGTATTGCAAAGAATATTACAAAGGATCCAGATAAACAGACAGATTGAAGAGATGTTAGGGTTAGGTATGGGGAAGAAGCATGGAACTTCCATGCCTTTCTGGGTGCACCACCATTTAGGAACCTCCATGTGTTCCCCTACCCAGAAGCTGTCTGAATCCAGTTCTTTTGCAATTTTATAGAGGCTTCACTCTGTAGGTATGATTGATTACATAACTGGCCATTGGTGGTCAACTCAGACTACAGCCCTTCTTTCCTCTGCATTCTGTGCTTGATCTTTATGGTGACCAGCTGCCAGCCTAAGCTATCTAGGAGCCCTCAGTCCCCAGTCATGGCATTAGCATACAAAAGGCACTCTTACAGCTCTAGATATTTTTAGGGTTTTAGGAGCTGTATGTCAGAAAAGAGGAGAAAGACCAAATACTTATTTCACCTTTTCAGAACCTGACTAGTGCTCTGTTCTCCTTGGGTTTATTCAGTATCCTCAGGTACGTCAATAATTTCACTCAGCCCTGCTGCCCATCTATAAAGTGGAACAAGTCATTCTACCTAATTTCACGGGATTTTATTTAATTACTGAAATGCTTTGTTTATCCATCATCTGAAATGAGCTAGTCCACACAAGTAAATATCTAAATAAAACTCCAAAGCAATTTAAAAATTTCAATTATTGCTTTGGAGCTCTTTCTAAGGAATGCTTCCTAAGAGAACTCTTTCCCTTCTTTGGCTTGTTAAACATAGTATATGCGATATTTTGTAACCTTATTTTAATGACTCAAGGTCAGCTTTGTGAACTGTGTTTATTGTGCAGTGCTGAATTTTGGTGATACTCTCTGGAGCTATTGAAGTGCATGGTTATGTGTCTCTGCAAAAGATAGCCCCAAGTTGCTATGCTTTTGAATACTTTCTATACTTTTTTCTTATTATTCTTTGCTTTCAGGATACCAAGCATCAATTTTTGCTGCCGAAATCTCATTTATCTTTAGTCACCATACATCTTCCTCCTGACCTGTTGACTCCAGTTCCTCTAAGTTTCTATTTTGGCTGGGGTTCTCAAAGTGAGATTCATTGACCCCTGAGGAACCTCAAGATCCTTTCAGAGGGTTTGTGAGGTCAAAACTCTTATTGCTGTGAGGTCGAAACTGTTTTCAAAGTGATACTAAGACATTATTATCCTTTCCCAATTTGTCCTTCAGTACAAAAGCAATGGAGGTTGCACATGCTGGAGACTTGGCACTAATCAAGTTAGCATATTGGCTTTGCTAGCAGTCATTGCATTCCTAAAACTCACAGTTAAAAAAAAAGTCACTTTAACTTAAGAATATTCTTGTTGAGCCAGCATAAATTAATTTTATTACATCTCAACCCTAGACCACATGAGCTTTCAGCATTCTGTGAGATACAATAGCAGTATGCTCAAAGCACAAGGTACAATGTTTTCACAAGAAAAAAATCACCTGTTAGACTGTTTGGTTGCCACCTCAAGTAGCCACCCCACCCCCACAACAGCATTGTATTTGAAAAAACAACAGAGAAATAACTCAACATTATTCAGGCTTGAGTATCTGGCAGATCTTTTCTTGAAAATGAATAATGTGGGCCTGTCACTTGGACAAAAACCACTGACAGCATTTGTTGCTAAAAATGGAATTTGAGCTTTTAAGCTAAATTTAGAATTTTGGAAAACTTGTCTTTGCTTTCATGAGCCTGACAGTTTCCCAGTGCCTAAAGACATTTCTGATGAGATTGGTGGTGATATTAACAGATGTGACTTTTTTTAACTTTTGTGTAACAAAGTATGTCAACACTTGGAAGATGTGCATATAGCAGGAAAAAAGGATCCTCTACATAACTAACATGTAATGTTCCAAAATGATGTGTGGAGCAAAAAAGGAATCTATATTAGTCAACGTTCTCCAGAGAAACAGAACCAGTAGGAGATCTCCCTTTCTCTCTCTCTCTCTCTCTGTCTCTCTCTCAAACTCTCTCTCTCTACATATATATATATATATATATATAATATATAATATATATTATTTCTATATATACAGGAAGTAGACTGCGTGTGTGTGTGTGTGTGTGTGTGTGTGTGTGTGTGTGCATAAAAAGAGAGAGAGAGAAAGGAATTGGCTCATGTGATGATTACAGAGGCTGACAAGTCCCAAGACCCGCCTTTTCCAAACAGGAGGCCCAGGGGTGCAGATGCTGTAGTTCCAGCTGGAGTCCACAGGGCTGAATACCAGCAGACTCAATAGTGGAAGTTCCTGTCCAAGCCTGACAGCCTGAAGGCCGGAGGCCAGGAGGGCCAGGCTTTAAGAAACTACCATTTGTTGAATTTTGGTGTACCTCAAAGAATAATACACACAATTATCTAAGAGGGATGTTAAATATTCTATTTCCTAACTCCCTCACTGGGTGAGGGAGGCTGCATTTTCTTCACATATGTCAGCCAGAACAATCTATCACAATAAACTGAGTGCAGAAGCAGATGTGGGGATCTACTGTCTCTGTCATGGCAGACACTGGCATTATTTACCAAAATGTCAAATCTGTCTTCACTGATCTTTATTTTGGAATATATTTATTTTTCATAAAAATAGGTACTTATAATGTAACAGGTTTATTGGGGTGTGTGTGTGTGTGTGTATGTGTGTGTGTCTGTATTTTGTTTGTTTGTTTTGTTTTTAGACAGAGTCTTGCTCTGTCGCCCAAGCTGGAGTGCAGTGGCATGATTTCATCTTACTGTAACCTCCGTCTCCCAGGTTCAAGCAATTCTCCTGCCTCAGCCTCCCAAGTAGCTGGGATTACCAGCATGTGCCACCATACCCAGCTAAATTTTGTTTTTTTAGTAGAGATGGGGTTTTACTATGTTGGTCAGGCTGGTCTTGAACTCCTGACCTCAGGTAATCCCCCACCTCAGCATCCCGAAGTGCTGGGGTTACTGGCATAAGCCACCACCCCAAGCCATTGGTGTTTTTTTTAAAAAGGAATCACTATTTTTTTTTAAGTTAGTCAAATTTCTAACATGGTAAATGCTGATAGGCATAATACTACAAAGCAAGTTCTTAGAAGTCCTCAATAATTGTTTAAGAATGGCATTGTGTCCTGAGGGCAAAAATTTGATAATTGTTATTCTTATTAGTTCTTATTCCTTTTATATCATTACCTCATCAAAACCTCACAACAACCATGCAAGACAGGCCGAGAAGGAATCACTGTCTTTATCTTGCTGGTGTGCATAATTAAACTACAAGTCTAGATTATAATCCACATTTTTTAGCTCCTAGTCAGGGGTGTGTTCACTGTGGTTGGCCAGAGGAAGTGGGTAGAACATAACCAGATTTATACAACTCATCTTCTCTGCACGTGAGTCAGGTCCGAGTGGTGTTCTGAGCTATCCTTTTATGAATCATCATGCTTTTTGATGCATGGATTGTGTAGTGTCCATCTTTTGCTGCTTAAATGCCTTTTTCTCTCCCACCACCCCCACATGTTCATGTCTTTCTTCCTCAGCTTATGTGTTACCTTACTCAGGAGACCTTCTCTGTCCACCCAGGACAGAATAGTCATTCCCACAGATCTCTCCACCTCCCACCCCACTTCAAACTGCTTGAAATATTTTTCCTGCACCATTGACCCTTGACAAATTCCATGTTATTGGTTTGTCGGCCAGCTCTCCTCTCTGGAATCTAAGCTCTTCCAGGGCAGACGCTTTGCCTGTCCTGTTCATTAGTGTGCACCAATGCATAAACTTGTGCCTAGCACAAAATACCTGGTATTTGTTGAATAAAATAATTCATTCAACAATTCAACAGTGCATTGAATGAGCATAGCAGAGGGAGAGACAGCCCATTGCCTCAATTCCCCAGAGGGCTCAACAGATCACCCTCCAGGCAGCTGGGGCAGGAGTGCTTTAGCCCCAAAGTGGGAATCTGGGTGCCAGACCATGGACAGCATCACTGAAAGCGAAACAAAGGTTCAGGGCAAGTGCTTGGCACATGGTGATCACTCAGCACTTTTTAGTGGATGGGGGTTTTATTGCTTTGGCATGTCTTCACTGTCCTTGTTATGGTTTAATGTTATACTGGTATATCTCTTTACTACCTGCCTCCTCCATAGAAAGCAGGAATCCCACAGCATGCACTGATGGAGCATCCAGTTAATCAGTCCCTCAAACATAGTTGACACTCAATAAATATTCGTTAAAAGCATGAACGCTTTATCATGAATTGCACGTGTGTGCAAAGGTATCAGTGTGTGTGCTGTCTTTCACAACAACTCTATTGCAAGCTTCTTAAGAGGAGAGTAGATGTCTTGCCCCTTGTTTTATTGGTCTTATTACCTGTCAGAAGCAGCCTTAAGATGGTGTTCAAGGCCATTCATGCCGGCCCTGCTCAATTCGCCCGCCTCATGGAGATCTTCTTGTGTTTTCAGAGCATCTGACTCCCTCCTAACTCTGTGCGTCCTGACACGGTACCTCCGCTGCCTGGAACGCCCTTTCAAAATGTGTTCGTTGTGCTAATTCATCCTCATTCTCCGGACCTCAGCTAGGGTCTCAGCTCTTCCCAGAAAGCACCCACAGCAGTCTGGTTCAGTGCCCTCCTATCTGCCCCAGGCCTCTGCCACATCCCTCCCTGCCGCATGAGCCACATTCTGTAGTCATCATCTTCGTCATATCCAGACCTCCAACTCCCTGAAGAGAGTGATGGCCTGATACAGCTGTATTCCTTCTGCCTAACGCAGGCATTAACAGATTAATGAGCATGATTAATAAGCTTTCGTTTAATCAGGGAATTGTAAAAATAGAATATTATAGAAAAGTATTGTTTAAGTTTTTAAGTAATTTCACCTGGACTATGTTGAACAACGCACAAGAGACAATAATAGCATACATTTATTTGATAACTTCCTCTGACAAGTCCAATGCACTTTATGTGTTCACTACTGCTCTTTCTCCCACACCTGATGCCTTAGGTGAATGCCATTGCTTCTTTGTGGAAGACAGTTGGGTCCCCACCCTCACCACCCTCTATATAAAACACAGGTGGAATCATTTATCATTTGTTGAATAAATGATTGAATAATGTGATTATGGGCTAATGTGGAAGACATGAAGTCTTTTCAGCTATTTTCTATTGCTGCTAACAACCGTGCACTTGGAAATGGGCAAGACAGATCACAAGGGTATTTGACTAGATATATGGAATTTCTTCTAATTAAAATCCCTAAATTCTAAAAAAATTAACTAAAAATAAATTTTAAATTTCCTGCCCAGTGTGACCTCTCCTGCCTTAAAATTCCTCTAACAATTATTCGAATTACAAGGTATTTAATTCTCAAGGCCTTGGACAGCTTTTCTTTTGTTCTGACTTGTTCAATTTTTCATTGTTATGTAAAGTTTCATATGTTTATGTATTGTTTTCACAATTGCACTGTGCTCTCCTGAACAATGGGAAACTGTTTATCCTTAACTGCAGTTCATAAAATGCCTAGGGTTTCCTCTGAACCTCTGTAGGTGTCTCTGTGAGGGTTAGGGAAACAGGGGGAGAGACGGAGGGAGGGAGACAACATGAACAGCTGTGAGAATGAGATAGTGAGCACTGGCCTACAAAACCTTGAATTCCTACACATCCCCTCGACCCCAACCCCAGAATAGCAGCTCAGCTTTTATAACTCGATAAAATGTTAATAGAGGATTTTATTGGCAAAGAGAGAGGAGAGAGGATTCCACTATTTAAGTTTGATAGTCAATAACAACTAACGCATATCATCTGCTATATCATCTGATGTCTGTGCTTCCTCACTAAAATGTAAGCTGCGTGAGGGCAAAGATTATAGTCTATAAAGTAGGTTATCTCCTACGAATGAATGAATGAATGAATAAATGAGTAAATGAATGAATTTGACAAAGAAGGTTTTGACAGAGCATGGTAGTCTCTCTCAATATCTAATTGGCTTAGGATATTTAAACACAAGAGAACTGCTTTTGAGTCTGGAATGATTTAAATGCAGAGTGAACATGTAATGTGGTGTCTACACTGAGACCCTTTTGAAAATGAAAGGACTGGCATCCGTATTACAACAGATGAACAGATGTAAACAAAGACTGTCTCCGGCAAGAGAGAACATACAATCCTAAGTAGCATTTCAAAGGGATCTCACTGGAGGGCAGATTTGAAGATTTAACCTTTGCCCAAGGGGACCTCAAGTCCTACTTGTTTCTGCCCTATTAGAAGTAGTCATTACTTGAGGGAACCATCCAGTCCCACAGGGACACTGTTCTGGGAATGAGGTGACCTTTTGAGTTAAGGGAGCTCACCTGCAGCATGTAAGCCATCTCAGGTCTCTGCACACTCCAGGCTTCTCAGGCTAAGCAGCCAGTTGGCATCTCTGAGGCGCCCACCGGATGGGTGTACAATGCACCGTGGTTCTGTTCTGAATTTACAGAGTGTGCAATTAAACAGAAATGAGATGCACAAACTCTGTGACACTTTTTTACAGTGGTGGTGTTAGAAGCATGGGATTTAGATCAGATCATTTAAGAGTGTAGCTGTTGTGTTTTAGGAGACAGGGTTCGACCTGTAATATATCCAAGTTTATGTGATACATTCTATTATAATGGTGTTACACTCTGTTCATGAAATTACAAGTGTCTCACAGGAAGAGGGTGAGTCAGATGTTATGCTGGCAAAGCCCCTGACATGTTTATTCAGTGCAGGGTCAGAACATGATTATTAAACCCTACTGAAAGAAATAAATTGACATTTTAGACTGAAAATCACATCCTTTCTAGGGGGTGTGCATACTAGCTGTGTGCTGATATTATATGTCCTTGCAGTGATGAAGCAATTTATGTGCTGCCATGGGTTTCCAACAAGTCAGTTCATCCTGTTTCCCATAGAGCAGGCTTGATTGGATCTGAAGGCAGCCCTTCTCTCCTCTCCGTAATGGGCAAAATTTAGTAGGTTACAGAAAACCACAAACCCTATTCAACATGGCTGCTGCCATGTTCCCCAAGGCCCTGAGTGCTGGCTGCCCTCATCATCTGCCCTCTGTCCTCACCTGGGAGCCCTCCGCGGGGCTATCACAGTGAGCAGTGTGTGGAAGAGGCAGTGGAGCATCTCCGAAGCGGAGGGGCTGTTACTGCAGGATAGTGAGGGGCCTGGTGCCTCCTGATGAGATATTAGCCCACTGAAGCCTGACCTCGGAAGAGTAGGCTCTGGCTCACTGAGCATCCATCGGTCCTCACCCTTCCAAATCAAACTTCCACCATCACGCTTTGCAGATTAGTTTTTGTGTTGCTGACCTCTCCCAGGATTGGATGCAAATGCTGGTTTGCTCAGACCTTATTTCCCAGGAATGAGTTATGACCTGGAAGAAACTGGGTCTGTAAAACTAGCAAGAGAAGCTAAAGGTGACCCTCTCATTCCTTGAAGTCTAAAATTATAAACCATACAAATGAGACCAATTATGAAACAATGCGCTTTGCAGGATTCAATGCAATAGCTATGCATTCAGTGATGTCTACTTGCCAGTCCCGTTTTCTTAACCTCCCCCCAAAAAAACCGCAGCATGTGTTCTGCACATAATAGGCACCTTTCCCTGCTAATCATATAGAAGTGAGAAACTATGTTGAGAAGGCAAAACATGAAAATAGCAGCTGGCATATGACTGCAATTTCCTTGAGTTCACCTAAAAGGTCAGAATTTTCTTCTGTAACCAGAATCCACTTAGCCAAGAGTCATCAGCAATGTTCCTCAGAAAAGCAGTACCAGTAAGGAAATAACCCACAGTGTAATTGCCTGAATGTCTCTTCCTCCTCACCCTGTCCGTGCTGTGTCCCTACCTTCTGCGCCATCCCAGTTCTGCCTGCTGAGATGAGACCATTTCAAGGCTTCTTTAAGCATTGTCTATAGCTAGAGCTACGTTTCTTTGTACCAGCCTCCCCCAGCTAAATAGTATCTGCTCTGTCCTTGAAACCCTGCTGAGGGGCTTAATCACCATGCATGTATTGGGTTAGTCCTTGCTAACCTTCTATTTAGTTATGAGTAATCAGTCTTACCCTCAGCACTAGACAACTAGATGACATAAGACTGGCACTACATTTCATTGCTGAAAGGACTTACTTGTTCTTTGTGTTTTTCAACGGTCCTTTTGTGAGGCCCGATCATGTGTCGGGAATTACATCAGGCTCTGGGGATGTCCCTGGGAATGAAATGGATGGTCTTTGCAGTCACCGAGCTTCATTCTCTCTAGTGACAGATGTTGAGGTTTCAATATCCATCTACATTTTGAATGTGGGTTTCTCAACTTTGGTGCTAGTGACATTTGGGGTCAGATAATGATTTGTCAAGACAGACTGTCCTGTGCAATGTGGTATGGCTTCCCCAACCCCAGCTATAAAGACAAAAACTGTCTCCAGACACTGGCAAATGACTCCTGGGGACACAATTACCAGGTTGAGAATTACTGCTCTCACACGACAAATGCAAAGACAAATGTAGGTTCTACAGGAAGCCAGATGAGGGGAATCTAACAAAGACTCCAGGGTCAAAGAAGGTATAACAGTCAGGGCCCCAGTGGGAAACAGACGGCACCTTGAACTTTGAGCAACCCTAGGCAGACTGAATAAGAGAATCTCTTACAAGATGTGGGCATGGTGCAGGGAGACTATACACAGGAGACTTATAAGCAAGGTCAGATATGTCCAGGGGAAAGGAGGAGGGATGGTATATGAGTGACACTCTATTATTTCTATGCCTGAAATCTCACTTATAAGAATGTTTGTGCTTGTAGTTAATTTATTGAGGCTGCCCTTCTGGCTGGTGAGAAATTCAATATGAGTTATATTTTGGGAGACTGTCTTTCCTCACTGGAGTATACAGAATGCTGAGAAAAGGTCTTGAGTTTTCAGTTTCTAGTGGTAGACTTATTGTGTAAGAGCTCAAAAATGTTTAAGTGAAGGAACAAAGGAAGTGAGGGAGGACAGGAAGGAAGGAAGAAGGAAGGGAGGAAGGGAAGGAGGGAGAGAGGGAGGGAGTGAAGGAAGGAAGGAGGGAGGGAGGGAAGGAGGGAAGGAGGGAGGGAAATTATTTCCTCACTGGTGGTGCTTTTCTGAGGAAAATTGCTGATGACTCTTGGTTTGTGGATTCTGGAAGAAGGAGAGAGTGAGGGAAGGAAAGAAGCAGGGAGGGAGGGAAGAGGGGCAGGAAGGCAGGAAGGAAGAAAGGAGAGTAGAAAGGAAAAAAGGAAGGCGGGCAGGCAGGCTGAAAGAAAGAGGAAAGGAAGGAAAGAAGGAAGAGAGGGAGGGAGAGAGGGAAGCAAGGAAGAGAGGGGCTACCGGATCCTGGCTTCTAGATCCAGCTTCATCATCACCCAGAGTGAGGTGCTGTCACTGACTGGGGGTCCACCTGGGAAATTGTGGGAAATGACAGGCAGTCTGTGCCACTGGTGAGGACACCTCCACAGACCCAAGCTTTGGACCTTTCATCCCTCCCCAGCTTGGTGCCCACCTATCTCCACGAGCCTAGACTCTTTGTTTGCTTGTCTCTGTGAAACAAAAGTTTGAATAGTAATAATCTTCTGGGTGCCTAGCAACTGCTTTAGACCCCATGACACAAAAGTCATTAACAATCCTGAAGCAAGAAGCTAAGAACTGAGGATCTGCAGGGCCTGCCACCTTTCTGGGGATGGGGCAGGGAAAATGCTTTTCATTCCTTCCATTCTTCTGCAGCTCTGAGAACAGAACACGGATCAGTTTTCTGATAGCTGATCCTGTCCGGTGACAACAGAGAAGGGGGCATTGAGCCCAGAAAGGGAGCGAAGTGGTTTAGGGGAATGGAAGCCTACTCTGTGCTGCACAGAAATCCAGTGGAGACAGAGTGTGAAAAGGTAATAAGATAAGGGAAGATAGAAAACGAGGCCCAAAAACCTAGAAAGTTACTAAATTGGTAACAGTTTTTACTGAGACCCATAAGGAACCGCAGCATATTGAAGAAACACACAGAAAAAGTCTTCTGTTTGTGCTTTCATTCTCCATCAATCTACATGAGGTTCTGATGGGACAGATGGCCCCACACTTTCCACCCAGACCGGACCGCCCAGACTTTTAGGGCCTTACATAGAGGCCCCACAGCGGGGGCAGCAGCAGAGCCGCACCCCTCACCTAGAGCTCTGCACCACCTGGGCATCCCATCAGCACTCCTAAACAGGAACAGAATTGCCAGTCAAGAAGGTGCTATTTTTTTATTTTTACCTGTTCATGTGTTGACTTTTTGGGAAGGAAAACCGCAGAGATGGGTGTTTTCTTCAACACAGAAGTGGGACCGGCTACATAAAGGACTGATCCCAGGCCTTCTAGAGTGTTCTGTGCCTCTGTGGTCTCAGGAATTCACTTCCTGTGTCCTCCAGTCTGCTCCCCCCGCCCCAGCCCTATACCCTTCCTGCTTCCCTCACCATCTCGTCAGTGTCCTTGCTAATTCGACAAAGTTAATACCAGATTAATAACTCCTATGATAGAAGAGTTCCTGGGTGAGCTGTAGCCCCCATTTACAATCTGCTGGTGATTGAAAAATTACGTTCAGCTCAGTAATAATTGATGGAAATGGTCTCCTCTCTTCTGCAGCTGATTTGCTTTGTAATTGTGATTTAATAATGTAAATATCACTTGTTTTCTTCTCAAGATGAATTGCCTTCTGATTTGCTAAGCTCAAGCCTCCTTGGGCTTTCTTATTGCTTTGTCTCTTCTCCTGAGATTCTAGGTGAGATTTATTCCTTCTTTAGCTGTGTTTTTCTTTATACACACACACACATTGAGTTAATGGTTGGAAGGAACACATATCACTTTTCAACCAGCCACTGACTATCAAAAATTAGAGCTAACACTTTTTTGGAAATAATCAAACCCTACCCCATTATTTTCACTAGGAAGCCTAAGGTGATTAAGCAATTTGTCCAAACAGACAAAATCATAATCACTCCTGCCCCTAGTATGGGGTTACTTCCTCAATGGAGAGGAAAGTTTGAAAAGAATGACCCTGCATCTTACTTTCTTTACTGTCATGCATTTATACCACTTGTGTGTCTGTCTGTGTATGTGTGTATAATATGCAGAAAGTGATAAATATTACACTGTTATTTACATTAATTCCATGACTCACTCTCAGGGCACAATATTGTATAACTGAAAAAGGAAACCCCTCTGGAGTTCAGGGGAAGTAGAGTAAGCTCACCACGTTGGAAAGGTGGCTGCCTCTCCATCATGACTCATCTGCTGCAGAAGACTCCCACTATGGGCAGCCCTAAAAATCCGCAGACACCACCGTTAAGGCACCAGGCTCCAGCACCTGCCCCATATGCTTTCCTATGCAGCAGCCCCTTCCAAACCATCTGTTTCTATCCAGGATCCTGCAGTCCAGGCCTGCTCTGTCGGAGCCCTAGTCACTGTCCAGTCCTCTGTCTTTCTCCCTCACGCCAACATTGTCTGCCAAGAAGACAGAGGCTCCTTGCTTCTTAAGACAACAAAAACAAAACTGATAAACTAATCTGGGCTAGTGGGGAAACAGTCTAGGTATTGGGAGTGTCCTCCTTCCTTTCTAAGTCAGATGTGTTCATTTGATCGACACCTTGGGAGTTGTGATGAGGAAGCACGTGAAGACCCAGCAAGGCGTTTGAGAGGCTCCCCTGGGGTCTGGGCAGGGAGCTTTGGAGGACAGCCAGCCCTGGCTGCAGCCACCATGTCACATCACAGCATGCTTAGAGGCTCCATCTCCCAGAGCTAGAGCCAGCCCAGGTTTCCGGGGCAGAAACAGCACACACACGTCCAAACTTCACTTGCTAGAAGCTCTGGGCCCAAATCAAACATCGAATGCTCTCCAGGGACTGGGAGCGAGTGCACAGAATCTCTATCTTCTGGTCCAGAAAGGCCATCATGAAAAGAGCCAGGAAAGGGTAGTGGCTGAGCAACTTAAGAAATGAGCTGGCCTGACCCCCCCATTTTACAGATAAAGAAACTGAGGTTATATGAAGTAAAGTGGCCTGCTCAGGGGTCCTGGCTAATTAGTGGCAGAGCAAAGACTAAAACCTTGGGCTCCTCAGCTTCCATGTGACCTCTCTGAACCTGTTTGTGCTGAGCTGCCTTAGTCATAGGCCAGTTCTGATAGTTGATGTGAAGCTGAAAGTTTGGGCATCATGCTGATATTGTCGTCACTGCCCCGGCAGCCCCTTTTCTTCTTTCTCTGTATCTGGTTGGGAAGGATTAGCAAAATGAGCCATGTAACTAAGAAGGAATATTTTTATAAAGGCAAAGAGGATGGAAAGTAGGTAGAAGCATCATTTTCCTGCATTTGAAGTATACCCTCAGACTCATGAAAATGGGCTTCAAATCATCTAAGTGGATGATTAGTTATACCCATGAGGCATTATTCCAGTCTACCCATGAAGGGGAGGGAGGAAAGAACAGCTACTTGTCAAGATCTACATGAATAGGAGTCTTAGAAAGGAAAGGAAAGAATTAATTTCCCCCATTAACACAAGACATTACCTTCAGACGCACACAGTCCTTCATAATTGTCAAAAACTCTCTTTCCTCCCCATCAGCAAGCAGCTAAAGCACAGTGACAGATAAGAGCTGCCTTGAAGAGATAGCAAGGGGAGAAATGCCAGATGTAGGTGATGGGGAGGAAGGCAGCAAATCACACTGCCACGTGTGTTCCTATGCAACAATTTTACATGTTCTTCACATGTACCCCAAAACCTAAAATGCAATAAAATAAATGGGAAAAAAAAGAAGCAACTGGAATCAACAGAGACACCTCTAAATCTCTGTGCTTCAATCTCAATGTATCTTTATTGGAATCTGCATTAAAATTATTAAACTCCAAATTTTATAAACAATAAAAATTTCTTTAGAACTTTCAATTTTATAAGATTATGTGGATCTATTAAATTACTAACACTCTGATTAAAATTGTATTGTAATAGTTGGAGCTATTACATGAATAAAAATCGTTGCCTTCATCAAATTCTCAGTCAAAAATATTTAGAGGGGGAAAAAATTCTACATTTCCAAAAGTATCTTAGAAATCTTGTATAAAACATTCAACAGTTGAATTCAATTCAGAGGAACATGCAGCATCAAAACTGTAGTGAATTACATTTTTTCAAAAGATTCCCTTTAAAGTTATCTACAGATCAGCCATGGTGGTTTGCACCTGTAACCCCAGCTACTCAGGATGCAGAGGTAGGAGGATCACTTGAGGCTAGGGTTCAAGACTAGTCTGGGAAACATAGTAAGACCCTGTCTCAAAAAAAAAAAAAAAAAAAAAAAAAAAAAAACAAAAAAAAAAAAAAAAAAAAAAAAAAAAAAAAAAAAGACAAATAAATGTAGAAAGAAGTAAATCTACAAGGAACAACTCACCAAGTTTCCCATTGCTTAGTCTCTTCTGTTCCACGTGGCCTTTAAGTGCTCTCACTTTTTTTAGCTTAGCTTCCTGATTCTCAGCTATTTCTTTTAGCCTTTTAAGCTTCTCCTGTTCAGCAGCTTGTTGCTGTTGTCGCTGATCTTGTTGTTTCAAAAACTTTAAGCGCTGTTCCTAAAGATAAAAGCAATCATTAGGTATGTCATTTTAGGTAGGTATACCACTAAGCTCAAAAATAAACTATCCACAACACTTAGATGTTGAGACTGAGGTACACTGTAACCCTGGTCTGGTCTCACCTTCTTCCTAAACACTGCCATTATAATCACATTGGAAGTCTGTTCAAAACAGATATTCCTGAGCCCACCTTAGAATCTTCTGCGGATAAGATCCAGGAATCAGTTTTTTGTTTGTTTGTTGTTGTTGTTGTTGTTGTTGTTTGAAACGGAGTCTCGCTCTGTCTTCCAGGCTGGAGTGCAGTGGCACAATCCTGGCTCACTGCTATCTCCACTTCCCAGGTCAAGAAATTCTCCTGCCTCAGCCTCTCGAGTAGATGGGATTACAGGCACCCACCACCATGCCTGGCTGATTTTTGGGTTTTTAGTAGAGACAGGGTTTCATCATTTTAACCAGGCTGGTCTTGAACTTCTGACCTCGTGATTCAGCTGCCTCAGTCTCCCAAAGGGCTGGGATTACAGGCGTGAGCCACCATGCCTGGCCAGAAATCAGTATTTTTAACCCAAGTGGTTCTTATGCAGCAAGGATGCAGTGATTCTTGAACTACTTNTAAACTCCAAATTTTATAAACAATAAAATTTTCTTTAGAACTTTCAATTTAAAAAAAAAAAAAAGAAAAAGAAAAAGACAAGAAATTGTCATAGTGTCTCTATTTTTGTGTCTGTACTGCCAAGACCTCAAATAAAGCCAGCATGGCCTGGGTCAGCTCTGCAGGGATCTTATGCTTTCTTGTGGGACAGGAACCCTGAGCTCCTGGGTTGGAACTTAGTCTAGCAATGCCATGATTATCAGATTTCCAGAACTTAAGGAATTATTTGAGATTCATAGTCATAGACCATATTGCTGGGTGATGAAAGGTTATAAAACATTAAAACGTATAGTGACCTTGGAGTTCATCCAATGCAATTTTTGTATTTGATAGAAAAAATAATTGAGGTCTGAAGTGCTGAAAACACTTACCGAAAATCACATAATCATGACAAAACTGGGATTAGATCCTGGGTCTTCTGATCTTGAATTCAGTGGTTTTCTCCTTGAGTTCTACTGTTAGCGTGAGTCACAGAAGGTCATATAAAGTGACTTTTTGGGTGACTAGAATAAAAAGGGAGGCTAGGAAGACAGATGCCTTTGGTGAGAAGTCAGCTTATCGTAGTCCAAGGTAGACAGTATGAGGGACTTGCCTAGAATAGCACAAGGTACAGATGAGGAGAGCCCTTGACAGGAAAGTTTCCAAAGGGACCCCCGCCCCCAGTGGAGACTTCACCCCTGGCTTGCACAGCTCCTAATCCTTTCCTTTTAGTGCACACTAGGGCCCAGTGCATGAGCAATGCTATCTCCCTGTGATGCTTCAGAGCTCAGACCTTTATGCTTTGTGAAGTGCGCAGGATGTCTCTGGTTGTGGCTTGCATGCCAATCGTGCTGCCTGAGTTAGTGGGTACCTTGCTTACAAGCTAATAGAAGAATTTTGAAAGTATTGATGAACGCTGATGGTCGGCATCATAGTTAAGCAGCTATGATTCCAGGAACTAATACAGGGAAAGGATAAAAGAGAGCATTGAATAAAAGGAAAGAAAGAGAGGAAGTAAGAAGAGTCAGGCTGCATCAAGACCCCATCTGCAGAAACTGGGCTGTGCTGTTCCTCAAAAGGGCATTTCCCCAATACCCTGAAAAGACCCTAGGACTGTTTCTCTCAGTGCTTAGGGCCATCCCAACCACTTCACATAGGGGCATGTCTGTTACCTGGTCTTCCAGGACTTTGGGCGAGGAGCCCTTGAGCCCTAGCTGGCTTTCCATACTGGGGGCTGCAGTGCTGATTCCCTCTCTGGTTGTCTTAGGCTCCAACCAGCTGCAATAGTCTGTCTCCCAGAGAAAGGTATAACTGATGGGGCTGGAGCTCTGGGAGAAAGAGAGCACACAGAATCTTTCTTGACCATCAGTCCAGTAGAGTACTACTTTGGAGCAGCCACACCCCATTTGGTCCTAAGCCACTGTCTCTCTTAAAAACGTTGATGAGTGTTGGGCCTGACCCAGGAGCAGAGTGAGATGCCAGCAGTAACTGAGGCCCTGGGGCCTGACGGCAGACCTTTCAGCAGGCTAGGAGTATGTCAGCCACCTGGTTTATGATCCAGACCCACTTTAAAGAGTGAAAGGTGACAGTTAAAAAGTATGCAACCTGATAAGCAAATTTAGCAAAGTCTCAGGATACAAAATCAATGTGCAAACATCACAAGCATTCCTGTATACCAATGACAGACAAATAGAGAGTTAAATCATGAGTGAACTCCCACTCACAATTGCTACAGAGACAATAAAATACCTAGGAATACAACTTACAAGGAATGTGAAGGATCTCTTCAAGGAGAACTACAAACCATTGCTCAAGGAAACGAGAGGACATAAATAAAAGGAAAAACATTCCATATTCATGATTAGGAAGAATCAGTCTCATGAAAATGGCCATGCGGCCCAAAGTAATTTATAGATTCAATGCTATCCCCATCAAGCTACCACTGACTTTCTTTACAGAACTGGCAAA
>NW_016107315.1:12461880-12495575 GCF_001604975.1 Cebus imitator
AAAAAAAAAAAAAGTCAGGAGACAACAGATGCTGGAGGAGATGTGGAGAAATAGGAATGCTTTTACACTGTTGGTGGGAGTGTAAATTAGTTCAACCATTGTGGAAGACAGTGAGGCAATTCCTCAAGGATCTAGAACTAGAAATACCATTTGGCCCAGCAATCCCATTACTGGGTATATACCCAAAATATTATAAATCATTCTGTTATAAAGACACATGCACACATATTTTTATTGCAGCACTGTTCACAATTGCAAAGACTTGGAACCAACCCAAATGCCCATCAATGATAGACTGGATAAAGAAAATGTGGCACATATACACCATTGAATACCATGCAGCCATCAAAAAAGAATGAGTTCATGTCCTTTGCAGAGACATGGATGAAGCTGGAAACCAACATTTTCAGCAAACTAACACAAGAACAGAAATCTAAATACTGCATGTTCTCACTCATAAGTGGGTGTTGAACAATGAGAACACATCGACACAGGGAGGGGAACATCAAACACCAGGACCTGTCAGGGGGTGGGAGTTAGGGGAGGGATAGCATTAGGAGAAATATCTAATGTAGATGTCAGGATGATGGACGCGCAAATCACCATGGCATGGATATACCTCTGTAACAAACCTTCACCTTCTGCACATGTACCCCAGAACTTAAAGTATAACAATAATAATAATAATAAAAGTATGATGTCACCAGGGGTGGTGGCTCACACCTGTAATCCTAGGACTTTGGGAGGCTGAGGCAGGTGGGTTGCCTGAGCTCAGGAATTCCAGACCAGCCTGGGCAACATGGTGAAAACCCGTCTCTACTAAAAAAAAAAATACAAAAAAAATTGGCTGAGCATAGTGGCATGCACCTGCAGTCACAGCTGCTCAGGAGGCTAAGCCAGGAAAATTGCTTGAACCCGGGAGGTGGAGGTTGCAGTGAGCTGAGATCACACCACTGCACTCCAGGCTGGGAGACAGAGCGATACTCTGTCTCAAAAAAAAAGAAAAAGAAAAAAAGAAGTTTGCTGGGAAGACAGATGTCAGCTGGCACTGTCCCAGGAAAACCTAACTATTGGTCCACCCAAACTTATGTAAACAACAAAGGCATTCCTGATGCTTCTTTACAAATAATCTCCAGGGAAAACAAGTCAGATGAGGTTAGTGTTAGAAGGAATGTTTTAATTCCCCCAAAGCCAAGCAAAAAGCAAAGGACTTACTTTGATGTTGTAACTAACTGAAGGTTTTGTATATTGTCCAATCCCTGGCAGATGCCAGCCCTGTGAGTCTGCTTTGGGCTCAAGAAGCTACTTTGCCAAAGC
The DNA here is from genome assembly GCF_001604975.1 of Cebus imitator. NCBI lineage: Eukaryota > Metazoa > Chordata > Mammalia > Primates > Cebidae > Cebus > Cebus imitator. The sequence goes on from NW_016107315.1 coordinate 12,463,198, forward strand.
GCCCTCAGGTAACACAGTATTGGCAGTCCACTGACCACACCAAGGCACAAGACATTTCTGTGATATAAAAATATAGTCTTCTTGAAGAAACCGGATCTGGATGACTGTCTGTGCTTGCGTAAGCTGCTGCAGACAAGGTTAAGGCAACTTTCTTAAGATGTAAATGAAAGAGGGAGTGTGTCTCCTTCCATGCATTGATCAGGTTTCTAAAAAAGAAATGCTGTTGTTTAATTATAAAGGCTTTCTTTAAAAGCAGCACTTTTACTTCTCAGAACTCATTTCGCTTTTACTTGTTAATACTAAAATAACCTTGTTGGTTTAAAATACAAATAATCGTAATAATAAGAGGAAAGCCTGTAAAATAAATAAAAAGCTTTCAAGTGTACTGAAACATTTTGTCAATAACTTGGCTGTTTAAGCTCTGCTATTTAAAAATAATAATTTTTCTCCTTCTACCCCTGCGTTGTTTGGGTCTGAACTGTTAGTTTCACTTCATTTTCAAATACTTTTTAGGATAAAAATGCTAGTGACTTTTTTTTTTATCCAAATAGGCTACTCTGCTCATCAAATAGATTTAAGCTTCTATCCTCAGCCATTTGTCTGCCTTTATGGAATTCTAGGGTTTTGCATCCTCATTTTCTCTCGCCCTCCCTCATCTGCCTCTCTCTGCCTAGCTCCCCTCCTCTTTTTCTGGCACATACGCTGCACTTTCATTTAAAGGGAATGTGCCACATCCTCGCGAGTACCCTGGCTGTTCCTGTGACGCTCACTCAGAACCACTCCCAATGAGTCAACAGTATCATCTAAATCCTAAAAATCTTGTGCCTTGATTTCTTCCTACACACAACGAACCCATCTCAAAAAAAAAAAAAAGAGAGAGAGAGAGAGAGAGCCAAGTGGAGCCAAACTAAATGCACCTCTTCACTGTGCTTTGGAAAGAAGCCAGTCTTGTCTTTATGCTCTTTGTTTGGCTCTCTGGGGATCCCTAGCCACGGGGGACTGACCTTGGCTGTCACCACCCTACCCCACAACAAGATCTCCTTTTCTAGACTCACCTACAATAAAGCCACTGCTGTTGACATCATGATGGCATAGTTTGCATAGAAGCTGACAGTGGACAGGAGATCTGAGCACACTCTAAGATGTGCACATCCTCATATTCCCCTTGTCTCTGAGTGACGTCTCAGCAGAGCGAGTCTGGGAGCATACGTGTGGAACTGGAACGTAGAAAACGAAAGCAGCAGGGGTCCTCAATCTTCCAACTCTGGATTTTCATCCCAGGCTATACATTAGAGTCCCCTGGGAAGTTTAAGAGGATGCTGGTGCTGGGGTATCCACCCAAGACCATGTTCACCAAACCATAAGCATGGACACAAGCATCTATTTTTAAAGTGCTCCTTGGGTAAGTCTCATGACCCACGAGGGATGGGAACATCTATTTTAGATGCTTCCTCTTAAGCCTGATTACAGAGAGTTTCCTTGACATCCCTTCTTCTCCTCCACCTACAAGACAAAACCCTTTATTACATCCTCTCATCTTCCACTTTTCCCAGTAAACAGCTCAAGAGCCCCGGTGTATGAGAGATTCCTTTGAGGACAGTTGTACTAAAGGAGTCACTTGAGTCCTTCTGTGTTTGTGGCCTCCTCTACCACTCCCAGTCTGACAGTGAGGGGCATTAAACACTTCCATCATCCTCACCGTGCATGGAAGGGAGGACCCAGAAAACTCACTCCTGCCAGGGAATTCCTCTGAGCCCCCAGTTATGGAGATCTTTATTAATGTACTCCTCCCCCCACTAGAAGCACAGTTAACTTTCACGGTAACACATTGATCTTGTGATTCGCCAACTTACTGTCAGCCTTAGGGAAGGCAGCCAGCATGGCAGCCTTGGATGGGAGCAAGCCACTCCTCCCACAGAAGAGGTCCTGGCGGCCACAGCCTGAAAAAGCTTTCTGAGCCCAAGACAAAGAGCTTCTGTCACCGCCAGCAAGTGAGACATTGACCAGGGGCTTGGCCTCCAAACCAAAGTGACTTTAGCACAATTCAATTTCTTGTATTAATTAAAGGAAAATGAAACAGTGGGTTTATCACACTTTTCATTAACTCCAGTGTGGCAAAGGTAACAAATATTGAAGTTGAGAGCCGGCAAGGATGCAATGCACTGCTGTCCACGCTCCCTGGTTTAATTAAGAAGGGCGGGCTCAGAGTTGCTTGTTGCCAGCAGGGTTCTAAGGAGAGCCAAGGGTTGAGGTGGGGCAGATAGTGTGGAGCAGAGTCTGGCGGAAAAAGAGTGGATTAAATAGGAGGGGGAGAGGGGGAGTTCTGCAGGGATTCAGTTTTCAAACCTAACCATTAGGCACAACACAAATATATACTGTGTGCTTAGCCTACGTTAGCTGCTGTAAGGAGTTAAGGAAGTAGCAGATGTGATGTTTACTCAGGGTGCTTGCAACTTGGACAATGGACTAGGAAGAAGGGTAAACAGTACAAGACTCGGGTTATATGAGCCATACTGGGTCCCAAATGCTGAAACTCTACTGTAATTCCAAATTCAAGCATGTTTCTGATGTGCATCCATCAAAAGAAGGGGGCTCTCATGTCAGGAGGTATGTGGTGGAGAAGGATGCCAGGAAGTCTCTAGGATAAAAGGGTAAATGCTATTCACAACCCTCACAGGTTTCTAGAGGGCAGCTTCCCTCCACCTTGTCCACTCTTTGCCTCCCTCATGAGCGGTAAGCAAGGTCGTGGTAAAGTGGTTGCTTGAATATCCATTGGGCCTAGTTAAGCAGACATAAGGCTGTCATCTAAAAGTAAGGGCATCACTCCTGTGTCTCCATCCCCTCCCTGGCCTGCTCCCTGGGTCTGGGGTCCTCCTTACCCCAGACTCTGCATTGCAACACAGCTCATACTCTCGGGTCCAGCTTTGAGCCTTGACTGAGTACTAAAGTCAAGCATTCTACTGTACAAGCCCCACTGCCTCTAATTCTCAGGGAAAAAGGCAAAAATCTCACGTCAGCCTTGGATCCCATTTGGTGATTGTAGTCCAGCTGGTGTTTTGATCTGCTCGTGGCTCAGTTTTGTGATTATATTCTGTTAGCCAAAATCCTGGAGGGAAAGAAAGATGAGTGACAGGATTCAGACATGTCTCCCTCCTCAGGAACTTTTGATGGTCCCTACCTCTCCCTGCACGCATCAAGGATGAGAAGCAGTGGGGAGGAGGCAGTTTCAGACAGCCCTAGCTCCTTCCAGTGGTCTGTCTTGCTCCAGATGTTCAAAACAGGACGTCCAACAAATCAGATGCTTACAAGCATGGTTCTTCCCTTACAGAAGTAAAATCTGTGTTCCTTGACAGCTTGAATTGCTACCTACCTTTGTAGAGTAGGCAAAAGACTTGTTTCTAAGATGGATCAGATAGCCTAGTTGTGGCCTTATAGGCCAGAAGCATGCACTTGATCATCAATCACCTGGACATTTGATTCCAACTTTGCAAATTCAGTATTGATCAGGATCATCTGTAACAGTCTCTCTTGCTGGGCAGCAGGGAAACACCTTTTCTTGTTTTCCCAGCAACCCAACCATTTGAGCCAAAAGGTTCAAATGCCCTGGGTGGCCACACTCTGCCTACTTCCACTAGCTTCCTTCTGGCTGCTCCTTTCACTCTTGCTTTCTTCCTCCTCCCAGCTCTCCTTCCCCACACCTTGTCCTCCCTGCGTGGCTGCCTCCTGAAACCCTAGCTCCTCCTCACTGCTATCATCTCCTGTTGTTCTTTTCCTTGGTGGCACAAGCTCCCAGAAACATTTCTGTCTGTGTCACCTCCTGGCAGGTCTGGTACATTCTGCAGCAGATGCTGACACCCGACCTCAGTATAACTTCTGCAGATAGAGCCATGACCTAGGCAGCAAACCTGGAAGGACAGTTGGGGTGAGAATGCTCAGAGGTGGCTTTTACTCATTCCAATGAAGAAACCCGATGAGGATGGCCTCAATACAAGGATTTTGTGTGTGTGTTGGGGGGGGGGGTCATACTGTGTCTAGATCAACAAAGGGGCAGATCACCTGTATTAATCTGTTCTTATGCTGCTAAAAAAGACAAATCGGAGACTGGGTAATTTAGAAAGCAAAGAGGTTTAATTGGCTCACAGTTCCACATGGCTGGGGAGGTCCCACAATCATAATGGAAGAGCAAGGGACATCTTACATGGCAGCAGGCAAGAAGCTTGTGCAGGGGAACTCCCATTTATAAAACCATCAGATCTCATAAGACTTGTTCACTACCAAGAGTACAGTATGGGGGAACTGCCTCCATGATGCAGCTATCTCCACCTGGCCCCACCCTTGACATGCAGGGATTATTACAATTCAAGGTGAGATGTGGGTAGGGACACAGCCAAACCTTATCATCACCTCCTAAAATTGTCCCCAGAGGTATTCACAGAGAAGACAAGATATTCTGTCAGACTTCTGTATCATCCAAAAAAGGGGAAGGCTAAAATCTTTGATCTCTCATGGTTCTTTTAACTTTATAGCTCTAAGGAATTGGCTGAGGAAATAAACAGGAAAATTGGATGCAGGAACGATAGCTGAGATACGGGTGGCACAAAAGGATACAAAGTGAGAAAGGAAAGAGAGGCAGGTCAGGAAGCCCCAGATTCTGCTCTGGATTTCCTGTTTCATCTTTTCATCCCCAAATGCTTAGCTTTCATTTAGCTCTAATAAATCTTTTTGACTCACTACACTTTACTTGAGGGATCTAGAAATGACTAAGAACTGAAAAATTGAGCCTAAGATATGGAAAAACATGAACTGCTTTGAGTTCTGCCCCATGAGATTGCAGACCCAGGTGAAGCATCATGTCTGCCCCCATTCCCTCACCGCAGTGTCTGACGCAACACCTTGTTCATCCTGAATGTCAGCAGAATAAGGACAGTGAGGGCAGAGCCAGCAGCCAGCCAGTGGTCCTTCTTCCCTGAGTCGTCTCTCTGTGTGTTCCTCCATTTCTAGCAGAACAGACAGACCCTGCCTGTGGATGTTGCCTGCTGTTTCTATTCTGTGACTGTGTTGTCAGAATGTCTGCTCCTACAGAAGAAGCCCCCCTTAGGTCCACAGAACCCTGAGGCTTGCTCATCCTATCCCAAACATGCATCCTGCATCTGAGGCGACGACCTCCACAGCCCCTGATGAATGGCCTCATTTGTATTTTTGCAGATCTTAATTTTGCTAATACAGTGAATTGAGCTAATCTTCTTTGAAGCACTCTTTCCATGGAAACAGCTTCGGTTTTTATGCATTTCTGCCAATGATTCAGAATCTGCTTTCTGTTGCTTCCAACCATGTTATATTGGGATGTTGGACTGCTTAAAGCAGGTTCATAATGCCTCTGGGTTACTTACTGTCTTACTAGAGGACATTTCGCTAGAAAGCAAAACTGTTGAGCAGACTTGCAGCTCCTGGTTGGCAAGGAAAATATTGCAGTCTTATAGCCTTTTAAAAAAGTGCTTGGTGACGCCGGATGCTGTGGCTCATGCCTGTAATCCCAGCACTTTGGGAGGCTGAGGCAGGCGGATCACAAGATGAAGAGATCGAGACCATCCTGGCCAACATGGTGAAACCCCGTCTCTACTAAAAATGCAAAAATTAGCTGAGTGTGATAGCATGCACCAGTAGTCCCAGCTACTCAGGAGGCTGAGGCAGGAGAATCGCTTGTATCTGGGAGGCGGAGGTTGCAGTAAGCCAAGATTGCGCCACTGCACTCCAGCCTGGCAACAAAGTGAGACTTCATCTCAAAAAAAAAAAAAAAAAAAAAAAAAGGTCTTTGTTGAACATGTCTTCAGTCTTTCCAATGGCTCACAGGCCGTCTTGCTTGTCCCACCTCTGTCTTTCTTTCCTTCCTTCTCCTCCTTCTCTTTCCTATCTTCTCCTATTCCTCCCTTCCTTTAACTCCATAGTCAGCAATTTGGTTTCCTGGCAGCTAGTAAAGAGAATGGAAACACTGGTTGCCTTCTGCCCTGTTATCTGCAGCATGGAATCAGAATTTTACATTGCAACCAGAAGTGGAGAGGGCAGCCCTGCAGCTTCCTAGGTCTCCAGGCATTTTGCAACCTAGGTTCGTTCTGCTTTAAAAATCTCACTCGGCATTCAAAGTAGTTAAGAAAATAGCTTGTAAGTCACCTTCACGGAGCCTGAGATGGAGAGAAGTGTCAATGAACACTTTCCATTTTTCAACAAAGAAACATGTTTTGGCGAGGATGCATGTGTAGTGGGAAGATCATAAAGAGTTTATGGGTCCTGATTCTCAGCCTCAATGCAGCCAGCCTATTGAGCCCTAAACTCCAAAACAGCGAGTCTTTTGAGGTGCAGGCTCCACAAGGGTCTCAGCCTGAGGGGCACTTAGTATATTTTTCTAACACACTGACCACTTCATAACCTTAAAGGACTTGATGTGTGTGGGTAGGAGAGAGCTCACGAACAGCGCAGCAGGGTGTTCACAGCTTCATTGCTCAGGGTGTGGGCCATGGCCCTGCCATGAAGGCAGCCCCTGGGCATTTGCCAGAAATGTGGAATCCCAGACCCCACTCCAAACCTACTGGATCAGAATCTATATTTAAAAAAATACAAAATAAAAAATAAAAACTCTGAAGAATTTATATGCAAATTAAAATCTGAGAAGCACTTACTTTATTGTACAAACTTGACAAAATTCATTTTCTCACTTAATGAGGTAGTATTATAACGATCTCCATTTTATGCAAATGAACTTTTTTTTCCTTCCTTTTCTGCTGTTGCATAACTGTCCCATGAAAACAGCATCACAGACAGTGGAAAGAAATCCCACATTCCAGAGACTGCACGGTCACCTGGTAATTCCCCTGGAAGGATGCAGAACCTGTCTTACCCATGCAAATGCACACGGGCCTCCCCCTTCTGTGAAACCATCCCTTCCTATGTGCAGGTCACCATTTCTAAGTCCATTGGCATTGGTGGATGTCACCTTATCTTGGGCTTTCGAGGCACCTGGCTGAGGTCCACCAAGCAGCGTGATCTGGTGCTTTCTTCTCTGAGGAGCGGGTATCATTGACCCTGCCTGACTCCAGCCAGGCCCCCTGCAGGTAGCCCATGTGTTTGGCTAAATGCAATACAATTTAATTGCATGGCGAAAAGCTCATGGCAAAATCGTCTGTGGTACATTGTGAAAAACTAATGGAGTCACAGTAGTAAAAAGCCAGGCTTCTCATCCTACCACATTTATTTCTTGCAAAAAAAAAATGATGAAGTGGGTCTGGAACTTCATTTCGATGTGTTTGATTCCATTGTTCTTTAATCCTTAAAAATGCTTAGATTGGTCAACTAATTTTTCTTTATTAAATTTCATTTAAAAAGTAATCTCAGAATCCCCTTCACTTTAGCCTATGGAGAAATAAAGGGAGTAGATGAGAAAGTGTTTGCATGTCCCTAATGCACCTTGAAGAGTTAGGATATGAGCTAGCCTGGATCATTGTGTCTGCTGTGGTAGAGGCTTTTGATCCAGCAGCGGCACCCAGCAAATGGGGGCTTAACCCAGACCCATGTGATTCATGCTCTGCAGTTTCTTCACTGAAATTTGCTAAGTTCCCATCTGGTGCCTGGGACCTTCTGGGGCCAGCAGTATCATTCAGGAGAGACACTCCGATCCCAGGCTGGAAGTGTGTGAGTTGCTGTCTCAGACCCCATTTCTTTACTCTGCAGATCTCACCAGCACCCTTCAGCCACTCTTTATGTGGCTTCACCCAGATCTCCCAGTGACTCTGAACCTCACACCCATGGGCACATTTTGGGACCCTGTGACCAGGACCAGGTTCGAGGAGGGTAGCCAGGCAAAACGATTGCTCCCACTGGCCAATGCATTATTTCCTCCTTGGAATTGCACAAACTGGGCTAACAGAATGGTGCTTATTTGCAGTGACCTTTCTATAAATAGATTGGTAATCAGTATCCAGAGACTGATGGTACTCCCTAGGTGCGTGTGATCTGGGATAGGAGATGGGGGCAGAGAAGACAGCAGGAGCCACAAAGCACATGGTCTGGGGAAATGAGCAGGTGGGTGGTGGACACCCTGAGGCTTAGACTTAGACCCGAGTCAGGAAACCTAAGGACCTGCCTCCTTACCCCCTGCACGCCAGCCCATGCCTATAGACATCCCTGCTACACACCCTACACATCGGCCCACCCCCTCCACCTTCCTGCTGCCCACCGTACACCTTGCACACCAGCCCACCCCCTCCACCTTCCTGCTGCCCACCATATACCCTACACACCCACCCACCTCCAAAGACACCTTCCTGCTGCTCGCACCATACACCCTGCACATCGCCCACCCCCTCCACCTTCCTGCTGCCCACCGTACACCTTGCACACCAGTCCACTCCCTCCATCTTCCTGCTGCCCACCTTACACCCTGCACACCAGCCCATCTACACACCCATGCTGTACCCAAACACATTGGATCAGAACATGCTTTCACAAGGCTGTGGGGAAAGTTAACATTTTTGTTGCCCTGAAAACTATTGTAGCCCTTAGGACTGCAGGCCTATAAAAAATGCAAATGACTGTGTGCTTTATCTTGGTTTTCACGGGATCCCAGTGTGCTGACAGAGCTCAGAACATTTGTGATGGAAGACAGAGGGTCTGCTGTCTTTGCACTGAACCACAGGGAGTAAGATAAGGGGTAAGGTGGAGAGGCCAGATTGTTGCAAGAACCTATAATGGTGGCTTAAAAGCAATAGAAATTTTGCAGCCCATAATATTTTGAATTATGAATTACAAGTTTCACAAGTACCTGTGAGTGAATCCTCCAGGGAGCTCCATCAAATTGAGTGTTAAATCCACTAGGCTGTTCCAGCAAAGATCCTGCATGTGGAGCGATCTCATTTGTGTTGGCCAATGCTTATTTGAGCACCTATTACAAATCAGTCGTGAGGTCCTTGCTCATTCATTCATTCTCACTCTGTCTTCTCCACCACAAGGAGAAACAAAACCAGCTACTTTGCATTTACTTATATTAAAGTGTAGAATGTGTACTTTTTCATTCTACAAGTAGTAGTTTGTATTCTGCATATTAAAACATTTCCACATAGTGAAAAATTAAGATGTGCTCCATGGTAATATACCCTAAAGTTATTCCATAGTTTTATTATATTGTTGATCATGACAATTCTTTTTCAAATATCAGCTTGGCAATGCACTGAGGTATTTATCATGACATCTCTGAGTTCATCATCACAATAACCATATAGGAAAAATAGTGCTACGTTTTCTTACCAAATGCTGTAAAAAAGTTCAGTGACTTGGCTGAAAACACATTGATGCAAGGCTCAGGCTCTCAGAATTTCTTTGGTGGAGAATTTGTTTCTTCCATTGTTGCATCTTTTGAGCACCATGTTGCTCTATGTCTTTGACCTCATGTCCTACTCCATTATCTCTAGATGTGATTATGGTTCTGTCTCCAGTTACACAGTTTCTTGATTGTTTTCTGTCTGGTTCTTTCTTCCCAGAAGGCCAGGGCTTTGTAAGCGAGGATGAGTACCTGGAGATCTCTGACATCAAACGAGACCAGTCCGGGGAGTACGAATGCAGCGCATTGAATGACGTCGCTGCGCCGGATGTGCGGAAAGTAAAAATCACTGTAAACTGTGAGTGGACCTGCAGCCAGGGGGCTCTGGGGGAAAGGGGGCATCAGGAGGAGGGGGACAATCTGGTAATGGCAGTGCCATTTTCCAAAAGACCCGAGTTGCTGCCAGCAGGAAAATACTTGGTCAGATGGCTTTGCCTACCATGACCCCTATGCCATTTGTCCCTGGAGTCCTTCCGTGACTGGCAGGGCTTTCAGCACGTGGAGAAAATTGTTAACTGAGAACGGGTTTGAAGGTCTGAAGAAGTTGGGGGTCAATGCAATATCTTCAAGCAAGTTATTTTCCTGAAATAAATGATTATTTCACTGGGAAAGAGAGCTGTCACCAAGTCTATTTACATAGCAAATGACTGGATGTGCCCTTCCTCTCTTTCATGAAATCACTCTGTGTGTGTGTGTGTGTGTGTGTGTGTGCGTGCGTGTGTGTTTCCCACAGATCCTCCCTATATCTCAAAAGCCAAGAACACTGGTGTTTCAGTTGGTCAGAAAGGCATCCTGAGTTGTGAAGCCTCTGCAGTTCCCATGGCTGAATTCCAGTGGTTCAAGGAAGATACCAGGTAAATTTTAAATGACACCCAGGCAGCTCTGAAGTTGAGCTGATGGGGCATCCCCACATGGGAGAAGGGTGAGGATGAAAGAAAGGGGAAAGATAAGCCAAAACAGAAGTTTGTTATACCCTCTTTTGTAACAAAGTCCTTTTACAACCAGAAAAAAAAAAAATGGAGGAGGCTGGGAAGTGAACAAATTGAACTGACCACGATTCCAGATCTGAGAATGGTTGTGCACATGCCAGTCATGGTAATTAGAATCCAGCACATTTATCCTGTTGGGCAAGGCCATCCTTTCCCGTGTCCTCCTGTTGGACACTGAGGTCCTTGGGCTTTGAATTTTAGGATCGGGGTTAGTTGGAGAAAAGCATTTTGTGAGGAGGAGGGCCTCCTTGTAGAATGAATCGACGGCCATGCCTTCCCTCTTGCAGGTTAGCCACTGGCCTGGATGGAGTGAGGATTGAGAACAAAGGCCGCATGTCCACTCTGACTTTCTTCAATGTTTCAGAAAAGGATTATGGGAACTATACTTGTGTGGCCACAAACAAGCTTGGGAACACCAATGCCAGCATCACATTGTATGGTGAGTGCTAGAAGCCTGGATGCAGTGGGCTCAGCTACACGGGGAAGCTTGAGGGACTCAGGAGGGAGGAAGCTGTGATCTGCTTGGCCTGTGTCCATCCATCCTGCTCAACCCACCACCTGTAGATAAGACATACTTCTCCCTGCCATTCCCCTAGCATGCCATGCAGTGATAGTTACATGGTAATTGATATCTCATGGCCATTAAAAGGCAACGTCTGCCCTTACAACAGGAGTAAACCAAATTGTAAATTAAATAGAATGATGGTTGTATAAAGAAGATAGAACCATGGGTCAATTCAACTGTATAATTTTAAGATGCCTTCTATAGTTGGAGTCTATGATTCTGGGGGTGATATTTCTTGTTTTAAAACAAGTCAACTGCTGCCATTATGATTCTCATGTTGCTTGCATTTCTTGCTGTCATCCATGGGGAGGAATGGAGTAGCAGTCTGAGACCTTATCAGATGGCTGCTCTGTCCACAACTGGAGCAGCAAACCCTCTGAAGGTCTTTCCCTCCCATATGGGTGGAGAAGGCTTGGGAGCCACGACTGACCTCCTTTAAAGCCTCTATGTCTCCCTGACTCCATTTTCCCACACTGCTGCATCCATATCCTTCTGCAACGTTTCACAGCACGGGCCAGGGCCGGCTTGTCATGATACTTTATGTGCGTGTGTATTTGTTTATTTGCTGAAGTTTGGTTAGAGGGAAGCAACTGCTGAGTAGGATGAAGAGAGGTATCCACGTTTCCACGTGCACCTCAGACACTGATCAAGCTTTCAGCATTGACATTAACTAAACTTTGTCCACCAACCATCTGAAATGTGTGATCTATGTCTTTTGTTTTCTCTCTGCATTGTGTGTGCATTGTGCTGTGTGTGTCTTAGAAATAAGCCCCTCACCAGCAGTGGCAGGTGGGTACAGCATGTTCCTTCCTACCTCTGCCTGCCTGAATGCCTATGCCTTTGAGTTTTAGTCTACTTCAAAGATAGGCTTGCCTGCTTCACCTCTGCAATTTATTTCTCTGTGATGGATAGAGCTCAAGGGGCTTGGTTTACACAGTTTAGATAATAAGCATGTAGAATATGATGGCTTTCACATGCACTCTATGGAATAGTTTTATGGGTTTTGGGGGAAGGGGTTTATTTATGCCCCCAAAACAAGAAACTTACACTTGGTTGGTTGCCTTTGAAAAGGATGGTCATTCTGCTATTTGTACAGACAACAGCACCAACAGCAACCCAGCCCAGAGACCAACTGGATTAATAGATAATTGTCTTGGTGGAAACATCACCCTACTATGATTTTTTTATTCTTTTAGCCCAAGGCAAACAGGGATAATGATTTCATTCTAAAAACTTTATTTTAAAATAGAAGTACTTGGGATCATTATTCATAATGATAATGTCTGCTATTTACCAAATGTGTACTGGGTTCTAGGCATCGTGTCAGTGCTGTGCAAGGCAGGTTATTAACCCCATTTTACAGATAAGTAAAAGGAGGAGTAAAGAACTTGGATAACACTGAAGGCCACTTAGCTAATGAATACGTACGGGATAAGCCCCGAAATGGACCCCTGCATTAGGTATTGGAGTATTTGCCCAGATCATCAGCAAAGAGAAACAGGCACACGCATGCACACATACACACACTCTTACACAGTCACTGAGGCATTTAGATGAAACAGTAGCTGGTATTCAGCTCTGCTTCTAGAACAACCCTACTGTTCTAAGATGTCAACCTGAGTCACATGCAAAGAGACGATATTTGAATTTTCTAGACCTGAAATCAGCTCTTCAACTATCACTGCCACAGCTCTTGATCCAAGACACTCACAGACATTTAGTTTTGCCCACACCCCAGTGACCAGGGACACTCATGCCTTGGTCTTGACAAAACTGAGAAGATAGGGTGGGATTGAGAGGCTTCCCAGCCACAACCTGCCATTATCCCCAGGTTGGTCGGATTGCAGTGGCAGGGAGCATGTGCAGAGAAGGGCACAGGACTGACAACCCAGTGGCCCTTCTTGCCTCTCTCTGCCATTAACTAAGAAAGAGGTGTGTCGTAGCAGATAACAACAGCCAGCATACAGCAAAACTGTCCTAGCTGGCTTGGGTTGCCATAACAAAATACTACAGATGGGATGGCTTAAACAACATTTATTATCTCACAGTCCTGGAGGCTAGAAGTCCAAGATGCAGGTTTCTGCCAGGGCGGCCCTTGTGAGGGCTCACCTGGCTTGTAGACAGCTGCTGTGTTTTCACATGGTTTATCCTCTGAATTTTAACAGAGAAAGTGAGAGAGGGAGCTCTCTGGTGTCTCTTCTGATAAGGACACTAACTGTATTGGATCAGGGCCTCACCTTTATGATCTAATTTGACCTTAATTACCTCCCTATATAGGTCCCACCTCCAAAAACAGACATACTGGAAGTTAGAGCATCAACACAGATGTTTGGTAGTAGAGGGGTGCAATCCAGCCCATAGCACAGTCATTTACATCCCCATTCGGCCTTCACATCCCAATTCACTTGAACTTGCTGAGCCTTCCTTTCCTCATATATGCTATTGGGGCACTAATGCCTACTTCAAAAGACTGACGACAGGGTGAAATAAGGTTAAATACATTAGGAGTCTCACAAATGCTATGTTTACATGTGTGACTTTGACCACAAACAAAGACCACAGGTCTGAGTTTACTCAGCTGAGCAGGATGATATTTTCTGACCCACAGACATGAGACTGTCACTGTGAATTGTGAATAAGACAATATTTATCAAAGCGGAATGCCTCATTGAATACTGTTGTGTTCCTCCTGGTACCTGCCAGCACTTGCTATCACCTCTTCCCTCCACATGCCTGCCAGAGTCACCGCTTGACCGCACTTCTTTTCTTTCCTCCAAAGCTCCCTGTGCCCTTCCTCTCCAGCATTCGCCCATCCCTGTAGCCCACCCTGTCTCACTTCACCCTGTGGGCATACGGTTGCATTCAGCATCCCTTCCTGAAGCAAGCCTTTCCTGACTCCTCTGAGCAGGCCAGCCCCCCATTCTGCATCCACTCATTCATTGCTTTTGACGGCTGCACTCACACAGGGCATTGCCTGGCATTCATTTACCAAGCATGCATTTAGGACCTGTTACAAGCCAGGCACTGTTCTATGTGATCAGGAGACAGCAGTGACTCAACAGATAGACTCCTTCTTTCTGTAGACTTTATCTTCTAGTTGTAATTTTGCTTTTAATATTTCAAAATTGGCTTGATTAAAATCTTCCTTCTTCTTGAGGCTATAAGCTCAATGAACATAGGGGCCATATCTGGCTTAATCCCTAGGACCTAATACAAGGACCTACACACAGTAGCTCATCAGGAAAACTCTGTGGAATGAATGAATGTGTGAATATATGTGGGGATGGAAAGGTTGTGTTGGTCACAGCAACAATTTAGCTGTCAGGAATTGAAATGCCATAGCATAGAGGGAGGGATATGTATCTCACAGGGTCTTTGAGACCCTATGCTGCTCACTGGCTGAACGGCTTTGAGAAAGTCAATCTCAGTGGGCCTTTTTATATTTTTAATTAGTGAAGGCATTTTGGATAAGATGTTTGTTTTTTGTGGTGCCCACAAAGCACAGTTCTCTGATCCTATGATTGTATGGCAATGGTTTCAGCACAAGATCAGAAAGAGTGTCTGGTTGACCCACTATTTCTCCTGGCCAGGCATGCTCTTCCTAGTCCTCAATGCCCCCATAATGATGCCTCATTATTACCAACCATTTACTGTGTACTGGGCACTAGACTAAGTGCTTTTCCTGTTTCGTCACCCTCAGTGACTCTATGAAGTAAGTACTATATTTATCCTGATTTTACACTTGAGGAAATTGAGAGGTTAGGCAGATAACTCAAAACACCCTGGCTTATCAGTGCTTTTCCTGGGATTTGAGCCTGTGTGCTCCCATTTCGGTGCCAGAGCGCTTTGCTCCTACTGCCATCCAGCTCATAAGACCGGGCAATCCATCATGGATATGGTAGATGACCTTCCAAATGGAGCCTCGTATCAGCAATTAATCTGCTTGGACCCACCTCCCGCATCAAACTCTCCCTTCTTCTATCTGCTTCTGGAATCGTTCTTGTAAAGGACAATTTTTACATTTGCAACCCGTATACTCCTATTTCCCCAACAGACACTCCTCGTCTGCAAGCGCACATTTGTATTTACTCTCACAGAAGCTCAGTCTGCTTTCTGAGAACGCCCTCTGACCTTGCCCCTGCGATCCCCTCACAGCACGCCTCTCTGACACATACATCTTTCATATATTCCATACCTACTAGCAAAGAGCAAAGGAAAATGGGATAAAAGCAATTTTGGAAGAATGTAGAGGACAGAAACTAGAGACAATGAGTTGGTGAGTGGGTTGAAACCCAAAATGACTAGAAATGTGTAAGTGACAATGGGGTAGGTGATCCTCCAAGACGAATCAGCTGTTGGCATCGATGTGAAATGTTTCTTCCTCATCGTGCCAGTGGCCTTCCCCACACAGAACCAAAAGGACAGAGTAGTCACATAGGTAGGGCGCCAACTCACAGCCACATTTTAGACCACACACTTTCCTGAGCCCTGGATAACTGCAGGTTCTGGAAAAGTGGCAGGAAGTAGAGAGGGGGTCAGCGCTAGCAGCAAAGGTCACGAGTTCCAGTCCTGACTCTGATACAGACAAACTGATGCTGTTGGTTCCGAAGTCCAGCATAAAACATAAAAGCAGAGTAAGATGAACTCCCAAGTTATTTCCAGCTTTCTAAGTGTCTGTGCTGAATTTGGGAACTAATTGGAACACAGGGCAAGGAACTGGTCTCCAAAAGCTATCAGCCATAACCATGGGCACCCTGCTATTATTGCAAAGCAGCTTGCTCCAAGCCTTCGTTAGCTTTACTGAGTGGGTGCAGCCATTGGAAGTCCACAGGGAGCCCCCTGGCACTTGAAGTCTTGCCAGAGCTACTCAGCTTGCTGAGAGGTCACTCACTTTCTCTCAGCTTGCCAACCCCCTTTGCCTCCTCTGGGCCTTGAGCAGGAAGCCCCATCCCCCTGTCCTGTTCTTAGTGTGCAGAGAAGGAAGATTCTGGACTTGATTACATCCGGCACTGCAGACAGTGCGACGCACTTAATGAGGCATGTAAACGCCTGGATGACTGGAACTGGCAGGGGAAAGGGACAGAGAACGCAAACAAAGCCAAGACTGAGTGGGGAGCCTGCAGAAAGAAAAACAGATTTCTCCCATTTTATCTGTGAAATTGGAGCGACACAAATTAGTTACATTAAGAGTTAAGTGTTGGGCGTAGGGACAACTCATAGCAATCCTGTCATTGCAAGTGAAAAAGGAAAACGTTCCAGTTAAGGCAACGTCTGTGCACAGAGTTTCCCCCTCAGGCCGGGCTTGAACCCTCTTGGAAAAGACGTGACTCCAACCAGCCTCAGCGGCTCCTGGGAGTCTTGAGGACGGAATCTCTATTTTCTTTTGCTAATGGCCATTTCTCCAGAATAAATATACATATCAGACTGGCTCTCTGAGCTGGACTGCTTTCAGCCAGAGCCTGGACCAGGCAGCAGCTCTCACCCTGTTCCCTTTGCTGACCTCCTTCTCATAGGAAACCACACCACCCGTGGGCAGAGCCCTCAGCACCACTGCCTTAACCCCCGCCTCCCTCATCATCCCGCCTCCATCCTCCCCTTCCATGTCTTTATTAGGGCATCCTCACAACCACACCTATCCCCAGGTGGCTCCAGCTGGGACATGGAGAGTGGGCACAAGGACCGAGGTTCTCTTCAGTGCAAACTCCATACCACACCCTGCCTTTCTTCTCTCCAACCCTCCAAATCCCAAACCTCCTTCTGAGAGGGAGAACTAGCGTTATGGCTCCACTTTCTCAAACCTACTTACGCCTCAGCCTACCACGATCTGTCTCCCTCTGACACCCGATCTCCGCTCAGTGCCAGAACCCGTCTCACCCAACAGTGCTTCACCTCTGGCTTCTGTGATATAACTGCGTGGTGACTGTCTCCTCACCTTCCTCAGTCTGCTTCTAGCTCCTGCAGCACCTGCCCCATCAGACCTCCCGGGGGTCAGCCTACAGTGAGAGGGGAAGGGCTCTTCCGTACCTTCAAGCACACAATGGAGAGGGATTTGTTGGCCTACCTTAGCCTTACTCTGGATGCTTTAAAAATGCAGATATGTGAGCCTTGCCCCAGAATCATTTAATCAGAACCTCTAGGGAAGGTCCTGAGAATGCAATTTGAAGAAGCTCTTCCAGGGAACCCTATGCGCACTGAAGATTGATAGCCTCTGAACAACAGCCTGATAATTCCTGAATTTGTGTCTTTAGTTCTCTCCTGAATTCTGAGCTACAAGCCACTCTCTCTTCCTAAATGTTCCACAGGGGTCTCAAAGGCAGCCTCTCTCCTCTGGGAATGCTCGGTGTGTGCCTCGCTTTTGCCCTGCACACTCTCTAGAATCTCTGTGGTCGTTTTTGACTTCCCCTCCTCCCTGACTCCTCACTTCTGTTAGTCAACAAGCCTCACCAAATGGCCTTTCCTGTGACTTCTCGATCTCCATTCTCACTCACGTTGTGCCATGCGTCTCACATGGACATTTGTGATATCCTCTCACTGGTTCTCTCATCTTTCTTTGGCAATCCGTCTCCAATCGGTTTGCCATAGCAGGGCCAAGTGACATTTCCAAAACTCAGAATGAACCTTGTCATTTCGGTTGCTGAAAACTTCTGTCTCCCAGAACAACTTGGCATTAAGGCTGTTCTCACTGTGAGATCAGCGTAGCCTTATAGCTTCAAGTGTCCCCAGCACTCCATCTGCGACCTTCCCTGCATCCACCAGGCTGTGACCTCTGTATCCCCAGATCCCATTACACATCATGCTGTTGCCAGTCTGCATCCAACCATCCATCCATCCATCCTTCCATGTATCCATTTATCTAGTCAACAAATGGGGCATTATTATTTAGTGCCTACTGTATGCCAGGAATTTTCCTAAGGACTAAGATACAAAGAGAAACAGAATTTCTGATCTTGCACAAACAAGTAAATAGTTACAATAAAATACAAGAAGTGCCATGCTTGAGGAATAAAGAAGCTGTCAGCTGTCAAGCGTCAGCCATACATGGCTTTACGCACCTAAGAACCTTTTGAAATAGACAGTATTTTTCATGGCACAGAAGAAGAGCCTAGCGCTCAAAGAACAAATGATGTTACTGAATTCCACCAAGTAGGAGTCATTCCACCAGGGACAGAAGGGGCAAGGGGCAACAGCAGCTTTTGCACCCAGGTCTGTCTGACCTTAATCCCGTTTCTTTCAAATCCATATACTGTCTCTCCCAGTGTGCCGGAGGATTGCAGAGGCAGGCTTGTGCCCTCTTCTCTGCCTGATGAGGGTGTACTTACAGGGCTCTGCTCAGTGACGTCCCATATGTAAAGCATTTGTGAGCTCCACTGAAGAATCAATCCCTCATCTTTTGGATGGCTTAACCCTAGTCTTATATTTTGTTTGTATCTTTTTCTGCACTTAGAGGATGTAACACTGTGTCTTGCAGTGGTTCTTGCCGAGTAACTGTTGGTTGAATTAATCAATATATCTTCCAGTCAATGAGGGCATCAGTTACAGCCTGTATACAGTTTTAAACTTTTCACTAACCAAAGAAAAGCCAAATACCCAAGAGGACTTATAGTCCCCTCCCCTCAGGAAAGCCAAATCACTATTTTTCTGACTTTCCCTTGCATTTCAGCATCTTGTCTGTTCCAACTCTAATTTGAAATACAGGGTGCCCCCATCCTGGATCTCCTTTTTGAAGGAGGCTATACCAAATATTCCAATTCTCTGTTTAGGAAGATGTTCATCACATGATATCTTCTTGCAGAGACATCAAAAGCTGCACATATTTGTCCGTTTCCTGCTGATAACGTGTATATGATTTTTATTTTTCAAATCCACAATTTAAATCCAGGTGGGAAGGGAATGAGTCAGAGAGAAACACCATTGCTTTTGGTTGATGACAGCAGCGTAATCATTTGTATTTTTCCCCAACCTGCAAAATGTCAACATATTAGAAAAAAACTGCAGACATTTCCCATTTCATTCTTGATGAGGTTCCTGTCATTCGCTCCTACCCCGCCCTCCTCGCTCTGAATCATTGACATCTGGCTATTAGCCTAAGCATTTAGAATTTAACACTGAGCGTTCAGGGTGTGCTGATGTCAGCACAGACACAGAGCTTGCGGTTCAGCATAGACTCAAGTCTTGTCTCTTTCAGGTTTGTGATGAGCTGACAGATTTGAATTAACTTCTGATATTAACTTCTTAAGCTTTTGTTTTTGTGGTAAGCGCAAAACAGTGTGTGTTAAGGAGAACAGAACAAAGATGGTTGCCTCTTCATCGACGGGTCTTAGCTATGCTGCAGAGCCTTGTTGGTTGATCTTACATGTGAAGCAACACAGTGCCATGTTTGCTACTGTAATTAAAGACAATGAAGGAAAAGTTCCCTTTGAAGGGAAGTGATGTGCCTTCATCAGCCAGCACTTCTAAAAATAGGTTTATGTTTCACCAACAAGTGTAACACATACATCATCTAATTAGATTTCTTTGCTCCTCTTTTAATCACCAAGAACATCATTATCCTTTTGGTTCCTCATTAGGAAGGTCACAGAGTTCATAATCATACTTATAAAACCTATTCAAATTTCAGAACAAAACTGTATCTTCTTAGACTTCAGCTATTTCGTTAATCTCTCTGTGCTATCGACAAGTTCAACCTGACTATGGGTTTTTTGTTCTTTTATTTTCTTTTATAGTGTGATCATCCTACCACCTGCCATTTTAGTAAAATTTTAGCTACATAGTCTATGGTTCCTGGTGATCTATGCCATATTTTCATTACAATCATGGAAGGAAAAACTAGTGACTTATTCCAATACCTTCATGGCTTGTTATATACACCACATTTTTAACCTTCAAAATCTCTCATGAGGCAGGATCTCAGCAGGAAGCTTCTATATTTTTCTGAGAGCTTTCTGCTGAGTTTGAGTTCTGTGATTATCTCTCAAGAGGGTGGCAAGCTCCCCTGAATGCAGCAGCAAAATCTCAGTGCCAGGATGGCTTGAAGTTCCCAGTTCTTATTTGGTAGCTGTGGCTTCATTCTGTTTTAAGCCTTCAACCAAATTTGCTTCTTAAAAATCTAATGTTTAGGCTAGGCATGGTGGCTCAAGCCTGTAATTCCAGCACTTTGAGAGGCCGAGGCGAGTGGGTCACTTGAGGCCAGGAGTTCAAGATTAGCCTTGGCAACATAGTGAAACCATCTCTACAGAAATACAAAAATTAGCCAGACGTGGTGGTGCATGCCCATAATTCCAGCTATTTGGGAGGCTGAGGCAGGAGAATCACTTGAATCTGAGAGGTGGATGTTGCAGTGAGCTGAGATCACATGACTGCACTCCAGCCTTGACGACAGAGTGAGACTCTGTCTCAAAAAAAAAAAACCGAAAACTAATGTTCAGTATACTTATTAGGTTGATGCAAAAGTCATTGCACTTTTTGCCATTAAAAGTAATGGCAAAAACCATGATGACTTTTGCAGAAACCTAACAATTTACCAAGATAAGTAGCCTCTCAAAAGTAGACCCTTTATTTATTTATTTATTTATTTGTTTTGTTGTTGTTGTTGTTGTTACGTGTCTTAACTCTGCTGAGCTTCCCCTGTAGCCATATGGACCTGCTCTGGCCATAATGCCCGCACAAATGGACCTTTTTGCCATTTCTGAAACGTGCCTCTTAACCATGTCTATATATTCTGAAGGCTATCTTATTTCGTTTGTGTCTGTCCTCAAAGTATTTTGCTGTTGTCATTCACGGTTTATTCTGTGGCTTTGCATCTTCATTTCAGATTATATTTTTAAAGATGTTTAACTCCAGACATGAAGAAGCCATTAATTTTTAGCATTGAAAAGGGTGAAGGAGGAGGTGCTGGGATAATGGTAAAGGGCATAATTACGTGTTCTTACTTTCGATTTATCCCTGAAAATATTTAATTAAGCCTGATATTTGTAGCAGCCATTCTAGTTCAGTTGAATTGTTGTTAACCATAAATAGAGAAAGAGTCCTTAAATGAGGCATTTGCCCACAGAAAACACTGGGCTACTGAATATGCTTTGTCAGAATAACTGGCATTCGTTAGGAAGCTTTTGCTTGTGGTTAGCAGCCACTTCAGGTCTTTGCAGAAGGGACAAGGTCACCCAATTACCAACCAGAGCCAACCTTGCTTTCAGCTGGTATGGGACAGTAGTGTTTGAGAAGCTAGCATTCCAGAATACCTCTTTCTTTAAAAGCAGAACCCCCACACAAGATGCTGTTTTGCAGATTAGCAGCTCTTGTCTCAGTTCCAACGCATCCTTTACTCTATACTTGATGATTGCACAGACCATCTTAACTAATTCTCAGAGAAACCCTGCAAGGGTAGATAGAACTACCCCTTCCACATTTTATACATTAAAGAAACTGTTTTGGAGAAGTCGACGGTTTGTCCTTTTGTCTAAAGTCTTCCTGCTAGTGGGTAGTAGAGCCAGAATTCAAATTCAGTTCTGACTCTTAAATTCAATCCTCTTAAGACTATCCAACAGGCTGGATGTTCCTGAGATGAAAGGGATTTGGGGCTATTTGTTGCAAATGGCTTTCTTCCCAGAATCTGTGATGATTAAAAAAAAATTGTCTGTTTATTTGTTTATTTATTTAGTCAAGGACAGAGGATACACAAGTTCCTCCTGGAGTTTATGCTCTCTGAAGGTAGAGACTGTGTCTGTCTTTCTTTTTGAAAGCAGAGCCTAGTGCATGGGGGGGATTAATTAATGTATGTTGAAAGAATGACTGCAACTTTTCCAGGACTGGCTTGGGGCCCATGTCCATTGCAGGATGGACACATTTCCCTTGGACCTAGCCAGGAAGCTTGGCTGTAGCTGGCTCCCAGTGCCCTGCTCAAGGCCCCGCATCCTCCAGAGCCCTCACAGCCAGCGGCCTCTCTCAGCAGCAAACACTCCAACCTTAATCTATCTCACGTCTTTACTCACTCCCCTACCAATAACTCACCCCAGGTTCAACGTATATGGGAAAGATCAAAATAAGCTAGTATTAGTCTCCACTAAGAAAGGGACAGGGAAGGTGTGCAGGCCCTGTTCCAGCAGCAGTTGCCATGCTCACATGACTACTTTGTACCAGGCACTGTACTGATGATGTTAATTCTTCAACCAGTTCTGCAAACTCAGCATCATCTCACCTATTTTCAGTGAGAAAACAGAAAGCATCTTGCATAAGACCATGAAGCTAGCCAGCCATAGGGTCAGGATTTAAACCCAAATTGGTCCAACTCCAATGTTGCCAGAACTCCATCAGCGACCTTATCCTGGGGGAATGTAGAGAGCCTTTTCTGAGGTCCCTGGGGATATTGTCTCCCTTACGCTTCCAGGAACTCCGCTCCTTCATCTTTCTTCCAAGCCCATGGGCTTTATCCGGGTGCATTGTAGCATCAGTTTTCTGGAATAGAACACATCATTGAAAATCTGCCTCACATTTCTAAACCTGGGATTCTAGGTTTTAGAGAAGAATCACCTTTCTTCTTATTTTCATAAATAAATAAATAATAAATACATTTGGGTTTCCAACCCTATATATTGAAACTCAAAATTGTATCATCTAGGGTACCAAATACCTGGAGAAGTCCATGCAGCTGCTACCTGGTGAGGCCGCACTCTAGGGAAACTGTACTCAGCCTGACTCCGAAGCCTGGTATGCAAGCTTCAGTGCCACCACTGTTGAGCCCAGCACGAGGAGTGCCTTCAAAACTGTGTCCTTCCCTGTCACACAGGTGGCTCCATAGCTTTGTTGAGCTACCATTTACAAAAGCCTCATGGTAACCTGTGGAACCAAATGTGAGCCCCGAAGCCACAGGATCACACCAAATTACTTAAACTGCAGCAACCCATCACTTTTATATTAAAACAGAAAAGCATGTAGTCAAATTAGGTGAGCAACTGTAGCATATGGAAGCCTGGTGGGAGAGAACCCAGAAACATTATTTCCCTCATTTCCAGTCACATAGGGGTACTGCAAAGACGCAATTGAAGAATGAGTTCATTGCTCATGGCTTTTGTCTCTCACTCTTCCAGTCTAGAGAGTGATACATAGATGTGAGCTACTCTTCCTGCTCCAAACACAGCTGGAGAGTCCTCCGGCAGAGCCCTCATGGGATCGGCATTTGGCCCAGCTGACAACTCAAATGTGCCCAGGATCCGTATGAAGAAAGTGATGCTAGCTTCACTCTGTATCATAGTGCATTAGATTCATTCTCTGGCCACAACAGCCCAGCCATTTCTCATACATCAGTTGACCATTACTTTGGCAATAATTTGCTATGGTATTTGATACTACAAAGCAGGTGCTCACCATACCTGCTGAAGAATAAAACTTTCTGCAACCACATAGAAAATGGGGCTGGAAAAGGGAAACTTTAGAGTCTAGAGTGTTTGGTACCCTCTTGCCATCTCAGGAAAGATGAAATGCTGAAGTGCAAGGCTCATTTTGATGGCTTTCTTCAACTCAAGAAGGCTGTCTGGCTAGTAACTGTCTCTCCTAACACCCGGATGCAGAATTGCCATTCCTGTAATAACTCAGAGAGCTAATAGAAAGACCTCACAGATCATCAAACCCCATCTCTTCTCAATTTACAATGGGAGAAGCAAAGCCCAGAGAGGAAATGTCATTCAGCTAAGGCGCAGCAGATTCACACAGAGAACCTGTAATCCTAGTCCATTGTTTCTCTTGCACCATGATACTGTGGTCCCTGGAAAACCTGCACAAATGGTCATTTTCCACAGAGAGGAAGTAGACTTGTAATAATTAAGGGCATAGATTCTGGGGACAGTGACTTGGTTCTAATCCAGCTCAAAGTGTGTAAGTTGCGTGGCCATAGGGAAGATGTCTATCTGTTCTGTCCCTAGGTTTCCTATTTATAAAGCGGGAATGACAGTGGCACACAGCTCATGGGCTTGATGTGATGATTAAATGAGCGAATATGTGTTTAGCATTTAAAATCATGCTTGCCACGTGGAGAGCATAGTGGGAATGTGTGTTGTCATCATTGCCCTAAGCAGGCTGAGGAGCCTGCGTATCTGCTAAGTTCCTCTTGCTTTTCTGCTCTTGGAAACAGTCAACAGAAGCTGAACATGGCTGTAAAGCTTCACCGAGTAAGCACCAGGCATCCAATGGCAACTGCTGCTCATCACCAGACACACTCACTTCCTTTTATGATTCTGCCTCCTTCTCTCACCAAGCCCCACTCTTCCACACTGTGTTTTCTGTATATATTGTCCCTCTCCTCTCTGCTTTAGCTATATTCAACCTTGTGCTGATGGCACGACACCCGCAGGAATGTTTCAGTTCACTGGTAGAACTTGGGATAGAGTGATTCTTACACTCAAGAGTTCTATCTGCCTGGAGTGGAGCATATCAGGGCTTCAGTTTTTTCTTAAGTTCCAAATAATAAATTAGACAAATGCTTATATAACTAGTCTAGTATATATGCCATATATGTCATGAAAATACTTTTAAAGAAAAATATATACAAAGATAGTTTTAAAGAAACATAGGAGCCTTGAAATCTGCCCATGTATCTTTAAATGTATCTTTAAGTCCATATTTTTATTTAAAAATTTAAATAAACTATCTAAAAACCTAAATCATTCATCTTTTGCAAAGACAATATGTAGAGAATTCCCTTGAGCTTCAAGCTGAGTATTTCTAACTCAGTGCATTCTGCAGGCTTGTATGATTTCCTAGGATGTGTGCCAGGACTGCTGGAGGCCCTATCGTCAGGTTACTTTCCATCAATATCTACGGAGCCTCCTCTGGGACATTAAGGTGTCACCAAAACCTGGATCCCACCCTTGTTTGTGAATATTATCTAACAAAAATGCAGAGTAATATGAGTCAGACTTCAGGCTATCAAATAAAAATGACTTTTAGTCCATAAAAGCATGTATATTTTAAGTAGGAAGAAAAGGTATTCATGTTAAAATTAATGGAGAGGAACAGTTTTATGCTCATTGCTGAAGTGAAAGACCTGACTTCCCAAAGTAAAATGTTCCCATCAGTCCCTTCCTGAGCAAGGCATGGATCCACACCATCAGGTTGACAGGCACGCCAAATGAACTGGTCCTATCTAAAGACACTCTGCAGCACCTCAGCTTGTTTATAGTAGGCCAGTTGCCTTTTCAAAGAAGCTATGAAGTCCTGGCTTGAGATGGTGGAAGAGGCATACTGTCTCCTCTACATCTCTGTTGCGTCTTCACTAGTTTTATAGAAATGCCTCTCAATGGATTTTAATCCCTCGGTAATACTAAATTTTGCTTTTTCTGGGATACGCTTGCTGCTGGCTCCTGGTCTTGCATACCACCCTGTGTTCTTGCTGATAAAGGTGATGGAGGAATGCCTGGGCCAAGTTAGATACACCTGCCCTTGCAGCAGGCTGGGATAATACCAATTCATATGATTTGTCTTCTTGAGCCATGGAACATGAGGGGGGAAAGGAACAGCACCCATGATACTGTGGACTTATTTCTCAGTGGATCTTGAATGACTTACTAGGGATACGGGAAAGGGCCAGAGAGAGAAAGACAGTGGCAAAAAACATCAAGGGAGAGCTCCTCAGGTGGACTCTTCAGGGGCAGTCTGTTTTGGGGTTGTTGATCTGCTTCAAGGCCTTCAGGGAGGCAGCACTGACTGCTGGGACAAGCCTAATTCCAGCCTTTAAAACCTGTGGGGATGATTGTTCTTCCTTCTTCAGCTGCTGTAGGAGGGGCCTCCACAACACCTAGGCTGCATGCGCTGAGGATGATGAGTCTGTCACAACACTTGGACTTATGACTCCATCCCTGTCCCCTTCCTACCCCGCCACCTGCTCCTTGCCCCTCTGGCCCTGTGCCCCCTGACTCAGCATTGTCTGTACTGGACACTCTCCAAGTATAGCACACA
The DNA here is from genome assembly GCF_001604975.1 of Cebus imitator. Classification (NCBI taxonomy): domain Eukaryota; kingdom Metazoa; phylum Chordata; class Mammalia; order Primates; family Cebidae; genus Cebus; species Cebus imitator. The sequence goes on from NW_016107315.1 coordinate 12,489,065, forward strand.
ATTAGAGGCACTGCTTAGAAAACGGCCAGCAGGTCTGCCTTTCCATGTGTTGCCCTAACCTTTGGGCCCATAGGCCTTAATGACTAGCCTCAGCTTCCCATATTTACTTTTTAAGCATAGTCTTTCAGAGAAGACTGCACTGGTCAAGGCATCCCAACAGCTTGCCCCTTTGAGTTCCTGAATGCTCCCAATGGGCATTTTCCATTGTCTAGGCTTGGAATGGTCAGTGGAAGGGTGGGAGGTGGGAAGCATGTCTGTGTATTTGCTTGTCAGAGAAGAACTCTGGTGTCCTTGGGTGCATGCTAATGGGTCTGTCTCTCTTTCCCCTACACAGGGCCTGGAGCAGTCATTGATGGTGTAAACTCGGCCTCCAGAGCACTGGCTTGTCTCTGGCTATCAGGGACCCTCTTAGCCCACTTCTTCATCAAGTTTTGATAAGAAACCCTAGGTCCTCTGAGCAACGCCTGCTTCTCCATATCACAGACTTTAATCTACACTGCGGAGAGCAAACCAGCTTGGGCTTCTTTTTATTTGTTTCTTTCTGTTCTTCTTCTAGATTTGTTTTCTCTCTGTTTTTGTTTGTTTGTTTGTTTGTTTGCTTTTATTTCCAGCTTGAATGAGTGGGGTTGGGCGGGGTGGGCAGGGTTCTACCATGTGTAGGATAATCATTCATTGGTGTGTCCAAAAATGGGGTCTGCTCCTGCTACCTTGACCCTTCCCTTTCCTCTGCTTCTCTCCTCATCGTCATTCCCACCAACATCCTCTGCCACACACACCAAAACATAAATAAGTTTCATTTGGGCAAAAATCGAGCCTCACAATAAACACCCTGAAGGCACAACTTGACTCATAACATAGTGCACAGCAAGAGCTACATCCAAGTGTCCTATTATCTGTGATATATTTTCCTAGTAACAATGTACATATCTCCCCATCCATGCAAATTATTATCTAATTCCGTTAGGGTTCACATCTTTTCTTTCTGGGACACTACCCTACTATATTCATATCTACAGATATCGATATAGATGATTGTGCCAACTTCTGTAGCCCCTCTGCCCTACTCATTTCTTCTAACAGCTGCAGAGATTTTAAGTTTGGGGCTATGCATGCAACCAAACCCTAAAAATTTGCAAGTCCGGTGACCAAAAAAGGTGGAGGCATTTTGAAGATAGTACTTCTCTTTACAATAGAGAAGTTCAACTCATAAAAGTGATTGATAGGTGGCTGATTTATTCAGGTTTTATCAAGCTATCTATCAAGGTAATCATACAGTTACCCATCTACTCAAATGTCTGATTTATCTCACCATCCAATTATCTACCCACCTGTCTTCCTCTCTAGCAATCTATTTACTGCTTTTCAATCTATCAGTGTGATTGTCTAACACTTCTTTCTATTTTTCTCCCCACTACTTACTATGAATTCATCCCCATATTAATCTCTAATCGTACCGTATCTCTCCCACTGTATTCATTTATACACTATCAGCAGATATTGGCATCTTCAAAATTATCTATCAACTTCTCCTGTGAAAGTCAATGATCTCACAGGCTAACAACATAAAAAAGCAATACCCTGTGTTGTGGACTCCTTAAAATCTGGCATCCTATCCACTCAAGGGAGACACTAACAGATGGGCCAAAGTAGCAAGCTAATGATCAGTCACTCACTATTCCCAGAAGAGCTTGTGTTTCCTAAAACATCTTCTTGGGAAGCAGATCAGCCTAGAAAAGTCTTGATTAGCACTGTGGTTTTCGTTTTGCACTTGAAGGACAAAGGTGCCAGCCTTCATGCTTCTCTCAACCATTCGAGAAAGTGCGTGTCAAGAACCTATGGCTGGCTTTCCTTAACAGCAAGAACATGGGAGAGAAAACCACGTCTGTCTCTGCAATGTGAAGTGAAGAGTCTACCCGCCTGAGTGGGATGACTTCAGTTAGAGTCTCCTTTCTGCTCCAGTTCTGGTTTAATCTGTTTGAAAACTACCCAGTAAAAAGTTGATGGAGGCCAATTACATGGCGGGTGTATTGACAACTCTGCTATTTGTTTCAGGAAGCTCTTCTAAGCCGAGGGCACTTGAGCAACTGACTTAATTTTCAAGCACTTGATTAACACAACACTGCAAACAGAAGGGGGAAAGTGTCAGTGACACAGTTTCCTCTGATGCAGGCTGCTTCTCCACTGACTTTGGGGAAGACTTCCACAGCTCTTCAGGTTCAAAGCAGACCCAGCATACAAACAAGAGCTGACGCACCTTTGCTGCCTTGTTTCCTGGGACAAGAAGGACTCATCCTGCAAGGGTGCCTGGGATTCAAAAGAAAAGCATTGCAGACCACGCAGGTGTGCTTCCGGGACTGACCCACAGAGAGGATGAGAATGCAGTATCAATCACAGAGCTGCCCTGCCTCGGTTGAAAAACCTTTTCAGGCCCTTAGTCTAAAAAAATTAAAAAACATATATGAGCACCATAGAATTCTGTGCACTTAATGCTTAGCTGGTCTCCTTCCTCGGGTATCAGTGCCCTCTTTGTTTTTGTCCGTTACAGCACATGAGCGTGACTTCTGCCATGAGGAAACACACACAGATATATGTATACATATATACATACACACAAACGTAGGCTGTCTTAGCACACTTAATGCTAAGCACTGCCTTAAGAGGTGGAGCTAGTGTGAGTGAAATTGTTACAATTTCCAGCTGTGAACAGACATCTGCATTTCCTAGTGAGCTGCTGGGAGCCAGATTCAGGAACATAAATGATGTGCCAGGAGCAGCACATTGATTCCCAGTTCCAGGGACAATCATGAACAGGCACAAAACCAGAATTAAAGGTCGGGCATAGTTTCAAATCTGTCACCACCTTCAGCATCCGAAGTTGAGTTGGTGTCAGTCAGTGTATAAGAATTAAATGTGTCATTTGAGCATTCTACTCATAAAGAATTTGTTACTTGGGAGTGAAATAAATGTGAAAGCTGTGAAGAGTGGACAGTCTTAGAGAACACTGCTTGAAATGGAGAAGCTGGACCTGTTCCTCACTCCAAGACTTGTTCTACAGGACACAGCCCATGCCCCTTTGGCCAAGATCATCAGAACTTTTCAACCCAACAAGGCTGGCTTCAGGGTCACTATGGAACCCTGCCGTTCCCCCTTCCACAGGATACTAAGATGCCCCTGGGGTAAGTACCCAGCCACGTTTCCCAGGGAGAAAAACACTCCAGTCGATCCTCATCTGTCTGGGGTAAAAACTACAAAGTGAATACAACCTGAGGCAACTGGGGCACTCACTGGGAATGAAAACGACTTTTCTTCACAACAGACATAGCTCTGCTTCTGCGTTTTTGCGTTTCTTCGGTGGGGATGGCTCCATGGGACAGAGGCTGTCACCCATCATTCTGAGGCATATAGAACAACAAAGGCTTACACAAGACAATATCCACACTTTTCCGACTTCACTTACGGAGAGTACCTGGAGAAGGCCTGCAGGCTAGATTTGTACAGGGTGCCAGTAATGGGCATGGGGTGGGGGTAAGGTGGGACACAATATACAACTCTGAGCAATGTATATCTCTTGCAGGTTTTCCACATGAAAAGGAAGCTAAATAAGGCTTGTTGGGAGATGAGGTGAAAGGAATGAGCAATATAGGGACTCTGAAACCCTTCCCCTTCCCAAAACAGAGTTTATATGTACTTCCACCAAAGTAATGCCAATGAAAGTGCTCGTGTTAAGGCTCCGGACAAGCTTGTTTTTCAGTGGTTTAATGTCAAGTGCCTGATACAGTCATCTGCACGTCTAAACAAACGTGTTTAGTTTTTCTCATTCTTGTTTTAATTCGGGGAGGGGGGAGATGTAGGGAAGTGGTTGTGAAAACAGATACAGGTTTTATGCAAAGTACTGTGCATGGCTGTTCTGCTGCAAGCGTGCTACACCAAACAGAAGAAAAGGTAAGGTTTTGTGTCACAAGGAGGCCCGAGCCTCTTTCCTCTTACATCCATGCCTCCTGCTAGATGATACATTTCACAGATTGGGCAGTTCGTTCTCAAAACTTGGGTGAGAAGAATACTCTGGAGCTCTAGCAACTTCACAACTGAGGCTGGGTTTCAAGACCCGATTCTGCTTCAGTTCAGTCAATTAGCCTTCAACAAAGAGAAGTCAGCAAGTTCTATTTATGCTGAGAGAACTCTTCCATGAGAAAAGCAGAGAACCCCCAAATGGGCAGGCAACCCCAACAAGAACTTATCCCTGTCGCCGTACCAGGAGTGGCTATACGTTGAATATTCAGGTGTTGGGTGGTTGATGCCAGCCCATTGTAGAAGGAGGGGAGGAACGGCTTAAGATGAGGTAAGATCTGGTGGTGGGGCATGTTTCCTCAATTTCATACTGACTTTGATTTTGATAAAGAAAAACTGGCCATGCATTACCTAAAACCAACCCACAATGAAACACACACACAAAAGCAAATTTTGATCCTTTTGGAATTAAGGCAAGCAGCGTAAGGTTTTTCTTTCCGGCAAAATGCATTTATTTTCTTTTTCTCCAACAGCAAGTCTTCTGTTTTAATTTTGTGCAAGACCTTTTCTTGGAAACTCTCATACCCAATTGCCACCCCTCGTATTATTCAGAGCTTTCCTGTCTTTTTACTTGAAGACAAATAAGTTTGAGCACGTGAGTAAAACTTCACAGGTGTATAAGTAGGAAGGCAACATTTTCAAAAAGAGACCATATGATGAGAACTAATTATCACCAAATGCAAACCAATAAAAATGCCAGTCTCATTTCCCACATTTCTTACTTAAGAGAAGAGAAGTAAATGAAAGGAAGAAGAAATAGATTTGTAATTAAAGATGTGGCAAAAAAGATAGAGCTGAGCCAGTTCAATTTAGCCTTCAGGTGCAGAATACTTAGAGTCCAAAGAAATGTGGAGTGGACTTAATTAGATGCAATTGTCTTCATCCTGAAAGTAGTCAGCTAAGTCTAATTTCCCGCATTTTGAAAGAGATCCCTTTTTGTTTCTTTCACTGGTGCCCTTTTTAAGGCATAGAGTTGCTCCACACCACTGGGTGGAGTAAGATAGATTGTGAACCCTCAACCAATCTTTTGAGGCTACATTCTACATTATTTGGCAGATTTATAAAGATATCAATAATAACAATGCTATGTAATACAAGCTGCCCTTGTGTTAGTTAAAGGGAGCATTTTTAATCATTCAGAAATTTTTGTGACATGTAAAGTGCAGTTGTGAGGAATGTGTGGGTGTACGAACATGTATCTGTCAAGTTCAGAGTCCTTTAGATTTAAAAAAAATATATGACTTATCAATGGTGCCGTTATAGCTGTGTCAGACAATGGGTGTGCCCATTCTCACAATTATCCTTCAAAAATTCTGTGTTCAAATGCTTTAAAAATTTATCACGATACAAGAGTATGACTTTGTCAGCCTTCTAGAGTTCTTTTTTCTTTTCTTTTCTTTTTTATTTTTTCCTTAAAAAATCAATGAAGACTTGATTTCTGTCAAAAATTGTATTAAGGGTGAATATACTACCTGAATTTTGTGCATGTTACATTGTAGTTGTGACCTTTTCTAATTCAGGATGAATACGAGATGGTTGTGATTGTGCAGTGTATCAATAAAGTTCAAGAAATTTGTAACTTTTGGGGGGCTGTTTATTAGGACATCTCATTGGTACCCAGGAGGGGAAAAATATGAAGCGGGTTGTGCCTCTCCCATGTGTGTGTTTTTGGCTTTGGAGAGTAGACGCACTCAGAAAGCCTGGAGCTGCACCCCCCACCTCTCTTTCTCCCTCCTCCTCTCTCTCACACACACTGTAAAAAGCAGTCTTAGCACTGTCTGTATTACATTTGTATATCAAACAGCTGTGCCATTTACAAGCAATATAAAATGTCACTGTAGCCTCAAAGTCTAAATTATTTATCGATGTAGACTAAAATGAAAGCAGAGGAAAAGTGTCAGAAAAATAGAGGTGACCAGATAACGCCCAGTTTGGGGTTTTGAGTCCTCAGTAGTTTCTGATGCTTGATTTCTTGAAGTACACACCACATTGACAAGGGTAAGTATGAGAAGACATGGGCTTGAGGATGTACACTGACACTTAAAAGTGTGTGCCATTATATTAAGGTTTATGCATCTTCAGTTTTACTTGGGTTAGGTTTCATTTAGCTGAGGTTTCTTGTAGAATGGTATGAGAAAGAACCCCAGAGGAGCGGCTCCTTTCCTCTGCTTGCCATTTCCAAAACACCTTTCTCTTCCAATAAAACCCCAGCTCCTTTTTCTCCATCACACATCCATTGGCTTTTCTGGAGAAATGGATATTAACTTCTTTTTACAGCTCATTAGTCATTTGTATTTTAGTTAACCCTTCCCAGTTCTGCTGTTAACTAGGTGTGGGAGCTTAGACTAGTGTGTGACTTTGTTCTGTCATCTGTATCATTGGTGAATTTAATTACATCACTCAGTGTACACTGATTCAAAATTATTTGGCCACTATTTGGTTT